>NC_055661.1:11694732-12294732 GCF_017976325.1 Chelmon rostratus
CACAAGTCTATGGAGGCTACCACAGGTTAAAATACAGAAACCACCACATAATCCGTGATGACATAATCATATATTTGTACAAGCTTCAAGTGTTTTACTCTTAGAGGGATCCTTGAAATAGAATGCGGATTTGATCCGAGTAGGGCAGTATTTGCTGGTAGCGCTAATATCGACAAATCTGTAAGCTTTTTAGCTGTGAGCAGCAGCTAGTATAAGTCAGTTACCACTATTTATATGTCTGTCTCGTCCATTGCCCCTGCTGTTGTCATCGTAGTTTGACTGAGAAGTCAGCCAATCATGATGGCTGTGGGAATGGTGGTATCTGATTGGCTGTTTCTACATAGTTGCATGTGAAGTCATCTGTTTTCTGGCACAAGCATGTGAGTATGAGATGAAAATGCCAGAAACTACAGTTCTGGCTGCACGTATGTTTGAACATCAAGTTTTCTAAACTTGATGTTCATTTGAATAGTAATTAAAAGTAAAAAAAAAACCTATTAAAACTGTCACTGGCAAAGTTGTATATGAGTAGTTTGAGATCAACAGTGTAACTAAAACTATTAATATGCAGCTACACAAGATAAGATAATGGGTATTCAACTCATTACATAACCGTGACTCTCAGTATACATGCCAAAGAACATTCGTCAGATCTGCACAATTTTAACATTAATGTCATACTGTGCATATGATATGATAAAACAAGATATAATCTGATCTCCTGCTTTTCTCATTTTTGTAACCGTAAACTGATTTTTTTCACCTTAAACTATGGCAACTTGTAATGGGGATTTTATTACTGTATTCCAACACTTTATTTCCTAAACGATTAATAAATTAATGGGAAAAATAATCCATAGATCAATCAATAAAGAAAATAGTCAATAGTTACTGTGCTAATGGTCTCAAAATATAGTTTAACATCATTTTAGTTAGATATAGTGTTGTGGAACAGACAGTCAGAGCTTTTTTAAAAACACAAATAGTAAAATTACATGTTTTGTCATTCAAATGTCAGACATAAACCACAAATCAGAACAGATCCTGAGTTCAAAGTAAGGATATCCATAGACCACATAATTACAACAAAATATCACATTGTTGGTGGCAGACACAAGAGAGTATATCAGGATATATTACTGAACTGTTTGTCTGTTCCATCACTTGTGGTTACTGTCATGACAAAGGTTCACTCAAGTCCCTAAATTGAAGAAGCTAGAGAAATTGTTTCATTCCACTAGGATACAGAAGCTGTGTTTTTTTGTTGGGGTGCATTATTGTGATCTTGAAAATTAGTTCTCATGGAATTCAAATTTTCCTTGAAAACATGTCTTGCTCCTGCGCTCATGCAGAGATCTACTATAGATAATGTGGTTTCAGATACATTGAACCCAGATGCTCAGAAACACGCAGGACTGCAGTGTGGAACAGCTGAGGTGGAGAGGTTGCTGTAGCAGCAGGTCAGACAGGGAAGGGCCCTTCTGGACTGCAGGTCAGCTGTCCTGGACACAGACCTGCATACTTGGCAAATAGCGAGTCTCTGTATGGCATCAAACAGGGTGACCAAAGCTTTCACTCCAGTGAAAGATTACTGACATGAAGTTAAAGTATGTCTTTCTGTTATCAGAAAACATTTTATTTTATTTTTTTTTATGTAAAAGTTTTTATTTTGCCCCACAAATGTTGCGTCATTAAATTTACGTAGGACTTTACAGGTTTTTATGATGCAGATACCAAAGGGGATGAGGTAAAGGGTGTTGCTGACTTCAGTTTTTGAATATATGATCAGGAGCCTTAAACCCTCAGTACAGTTCCCTTCACAGAATTGCTTCTGTTTGTGTAGCCCTGCCATACCAGGGGAGCATGTCAGCACAGGGAGCAGATCAAAAATGATTTGATATGGGCAGGAGCTGTGAAAAATCCTCGTCATATGCAAAGATGTTACATCAGACATTTGCCGCTTGGCCCTGGTCATTTACACAGCTATAGCTTATCCCATCTGCTGGGAATAGAGATGACTGTTAAGTACGTAAAGCTGCCATAAGCCTCTGTTTCCTATTGTAAGCTGTTTTAAAGGGTCCTGTGGTTTGGTGCCATCTGTTTTGACTCATTATTTATATATTTTATATTTTCTTTCCCCTCTCCTCCCTGGCATGGCCTGACTTGTGCAAGACGTGCTCGGTGTCCATGTTCATGTAGGAGGTGGATGACGCTACAGCAGTTCCCCGCTTCGCCTCCCCAACTAGTCACGTGTCTTCCTCCTACAGGCCTCCACTCCTCTGTATTGCCTTTTTCCACTTTCACTTTCTAGCCCCTTGCATGAACAGCGGCCTCTTACTTCTCTGACGCTCTTCTCTGTTAGCATAATTTTCGGATCAGGATGCTGAAATCTTTTTTCCAAATACAAAAGAAAAACATGTACTGCGTGTAGTGTCTTTGAGACCACCATAGGTTTTTGTTGGGATGTATTGAAGTCCCACATAAGAATCCATCTGTTCTCCCTTCAACTTTAGAAAAGTATGCGTGTAGTCTCATCAATCATCTTCATTATGTGCTTGAGGTTCTTGCTCAAATTATTCTGCTCATACACCTGCTCATCTAATCTCTTGACCTGTGTGTGGCTGCTATTTCTTCTATTTGCTTTTAAACCAAAACTAAACTGCTAAACCACAAAGGTCCTGCAGTGTTTGCCAGAGGTTTATTGATGTTGGTTTATGATCATCTCTCTTTTATCATTCATTGTTTCCCTTTTATCAAAGTGTTTCAAAGTGACTACATGGCAAAAAGTGCTAAAAATGGGTAAATCTTATTACACTTAATTGAGACAACTTTTGGTAATGTAACTAAACCTTGCTGATACTGTTCCCCAAGCGGCTTCTCAGTAAAGGCTGACTACCATATTAACACTAAAATGTATTTATTGTGAAGTGTCGAGATAAGATATTAAGACATCACAGCAAAGAACAGAATGACAGAAAAAGTGTGGTGGGACAACCACAGAGACACTCAAGATGCATTAAGCCTGGGGCTGTTTAACTGTTGGGCACAAGGATATATTTTGGATTAAATGTTATTAAAAAGGCTCCCTGCAGTGAAAAATCTTCGTTTAGATGTTTGTTTTCTGAGGATTTCATTTCTTGAAGAATTTAAAAACAAAAACAAAAATGACCTGTCTCTTACTACTCTTTACATGCTTCATCTCGCAAATGCTGCTCACGCCCTAAGAAGACACGCAAGCATACAAAACTGGTCATTATCATTAGCCATTCAGGCACTTGGTTTAAGTGGGTGGGTCTGTGTCAGTTTAATCAGGTATGATTAAATATGATATGTTGGTATGTTAATCTCTCACCCCCAAAAAACGAAACAAAAAGCAAAACATCAAAACATGTCTGGACAGAATCCAGATCGGATTATGCTGTCAGAATATACGTAACAGCTGGCTATACAATTTATTTATGTTTTTAGAGATGTCTTTAGTTCTTTATTTTACCAACAGTTTTAGTCAATCAGTCAGATATTATTGTTTGACATTAGGAAGATAGAGACTGAATTGAGCGCTTTGATTTTTTTAAAATTTTTCCATAACTAGGACTGCTGATTTTGCCACACTGTAAAGCAAGTTTGGATAGTTCCTTTTTACCACCTCTGTTAAACTATCTCTTGATTGAACCTTGAAGCGAAACCACAGAACAAATCCCATAGGACTGAGAACGGTCATCATGAAAACATAGGAAGTCCCTTATTGTGTTAAACACAGCCCTTACTTTGTGTACGCTCTCCTATGTGCTAGCAGGGCACCAGAAGAGATGATGCTCCTGATGGGGAGCTTAACAGCTTTCAGTTTATATAATTTAAGATAGAAGTGCTTTGGAATTAGATGCACATGGGAAATAACTTTTAAGATTAAATCTCACTTCAAGCACTTCTTGAGAAGTTGCCAAGCTTAATAAACATTTCAGAAATTTGTATGTAGAGTAGCAAGCTTAATACACTGAGAGAGAGAGCTTCCCTGTATGTTTCATAACTAATTGTTGCACTGTGTACTTAAATGCAAACATCACCACCTTTTACGTTTTACTGACTTATAATAGAGGTAAATCTTATACTTTGCTGTTTCATGTTAGGCACATCAGAGCTTATTTTATCAATTTGACAAACACGATAATGTACATCTGTGGACCCATGCAAAGCCAGTATTGGCTGGCAGTGTGTGAAAAGGGCCCTGCATATTGCTATTGTGGTCAGGGGCTTTAACACAGGCTGTGGTACAGCTATTGAAGATTAAGGAAAGGAATTAAGTTGGGTTTGTTCTATCCTCTTCACGTTTGTCTATAATGCCCTTGTCATCATGAGAGTGGGGTTAATCAGATTACATTTTAGGTTGTAAAGCTGGAGCTAGCGATATAATGAACAATATGTCCTAGTGGGTTGATTATCAGCCATGTCATCACAAAAGCCTGCTGTTCACCAGCTGCAACTGGTCTTTATCCTCTCACATCCCACCGGTTTGACCTGACAGTAAATTTTATTTCTGTTAGACATTAAAATAAGGACAACATTGTACTATAGGTATTTAAGTTAATTCCATGTTTTGTATGCAAGGGTTTAAGTCACAAACTACTTTCTTCTCTTTTGATAAAGCTCTTAACACAGTCATTTCTGCTTTTGTGGTGTTGTGAGTCTATAATTTCCCTTCATTGTGTGAAAGCCATGCAAGCATTGATGTTTCGAAGTTACTTCAGTGAGCTTTTGTTTTCCTTTACAAATGCACAATGTTCTATTTCTCCATTAGTAATAATGTTCTGCCACTGTTAACTGAGCCAAACAACCAAGTCACTGTTGATAAAGAATATTGACATTTTGTATTAACTGGTTTGTGAGCTACTGTATGTAATATTTTACACTCTTTTCTTTTTCCTCTCTTCTCTTTCAGGAACCTATAAAGTCCAGGGCACCACAGCTCCATTTGGAGTATAGATTTTACAAACAGTTGGGAAATTCAGGTAAGAGATTCTTAGTCTCTGATAACCAGCACAATAATGACGAGTTAAATGTGAACGGGTCTTTTCGCACTAGGTTGGCAGGAAGAGAACACTCATCCTTTACATGTAGAAACAGGCACATAGACAATCGTGTGCACCCAAGGGTGGGATAAATGTTATAAAACTGTTTATATGTGAAAATGACTTACACTGGCATGTTTTCAGGTCACTTTTTTGTTTGTGATAATAATTATATTGCCTTCTGTAATATCTCAATAATTTAATAATAAAAAAAAGAATTGGCTGGTGTTAAATCTAATGCAGGGCTTACAGAAGACAGGGCGGGTTGCATTAGTCTTGTCTGGTCTCATCAGTGTGACAGGATCACTTGCATTAGTATCGGAGTTGGTAATCAGGAATAATGGCGCATTGAAATGCATGCCTTTTAAGAGAACAGGTGGACAAATGAGAGACAGGGAGGACAAAGATATAATCCCTAAAATGTTGACACTGGAGTTTGCTAAGTAGATTTTTTTTTTGGTCATTTTTTTTTAATGATATGCCTCTGGTATTTATGTTTATGTGAGACGTTTTGTTTACAGTATTATATACTGTTTTGCAACAGATTTGATCATATCCTATTAATATATGTCATATTTTTACAAGTGACAGAACTTAAGTGACTGCTTAATTTAACCTATATATGCCAGGTCTGCATTTTGTTCTGGTACAGCTATTGTTCAATCAGGTCTTCATGTTGTATTCATACATACAATATGATTTAACTTCCTCTGTAGTCATCCACATAGCACAGATTGTGTTCATTAAAAAAAAAATCTTACTTTTCCTCTCTGCACTGTGTTTATTCTGTTTTTGAATGTGAAAATTGTCAGCATAGTGTGGATGCAAGGCAAATATGGTGAGGAAAGGATGCATTTCCAAAAGTATATAGCATTAGTGTGGACATTTAACATCAGGGAAACAGGCACATGAACACAAGTCCAGCAGCTTCCATTCTACTTGAGGCTAAATTTCACAGTGAGTTTGTTTATATTCCCACATCTGTGACAGCCAATGGATGCTATGAAAGCCTGCTAACTCGTCTCTAATCCCACCTCTACAGTGCCCAGAGTCTCTTCCTCTCCAACAGCACGGCCCAGAACATGTTAATGTGCTATGATGCATAGCTGTGGCTTCAGGGCAGCAGCTCTTTGATCTGGTCCGGCTGGTCAACTAGTTACAGAGGCTGAGAGAGAAGGCGGAGTCAGATGGTTAGGGGGGATTGGGACTTGATTTGTTTCACAACACTGCCTGGCTGGCTGGCTGTTTTTGGAAAGGCTCACCTGTCATGTTTGTCTAAGTTTGTGTAGATGCATGTATTGATTTGACTGGCTCACAACACTCATGCTCAGTGTTTAATTCAAAATACCATATGCAAACATGTCACCACTACTTAGCCAAACTGACAAGAGCAGAAGGTACAGACAAAAAGTCTGTTCAGTGTCCCACTCCTTTTGCTTTTTGCACTGCAACTACCCACACCTGTATGTCCCATCTGTTCTTTTTCTTGTCCCTTCTCTCAGACCAAGTCCTGTAATTGAGTAAATGCAGGTGCCAATTGACATTTTCTTACATAATTTAGGCTTAAGTAGGCTTACGTAGTCTATTAAAGGATAACTATACCATCAAATTCTGCTAGAACCCTCCTTCCCATAATATTTGAAAAACGGTGAAACTGGAACTGCTGTGACCCTGTGGCCACAGAGTGTGTGACGCGGAGGGTCACGGGACACGGGGAAGACTGACTGACCACTGCTTAGTGTCGCATGGAAAGTGACGTAGAGCCGGTAGTCAGAGCTAATCAGTCATGTGAAGCCACTGTTCAGCTCTTTCTCAGCTGGAAAGACTGGGATTCTGGTGGAGCTTTAGAAGTGCGTTTGTGACCCTTGGAGAGAGTTTCCATGTGGGTGTCTGTGTTGTGGCTTTGTCAGTGGCCCCATGATGAAAGGTGTTTTTGGATCATCAGTGTAACAGTGGTGATCACTATATAACATATAGATTTGAAAACTCATCTTATACATATAAGAATGCTCACATAAATGTGTGTTTGTCTGTCTAAGACTTGGGCAAGTGGCCTGGCCCTCTTGTTGCTGTGATCCTCCCCCATCCGACAAGTGTGTGTTTGTGTGTGTGTCATGGTCTAATTTAGTGACACGTGCCAGCTTCCTGGCTCCTTATGCCAGAGCAACAGCCCTCCACTGTTGATAAGGAGGTGGGGCATTAGGGCAGTCCTTGACTATTTATAGATGGCCCTCTACAAGCAGTCAGGCCTTTCTGGTGTGTCTACTTGGATAGCTTCCCTAGCCACAGTATCCTCTGCCTCCCTGATTGACTGTGGGCTGCCTGCAGATTGCAGGGAAACTCTCTAACATGCATTGCTAGCAGGGTGTGGCCTATTTTTTCTTCATGGCTGTTCTCGTCATTTTGATCCGTGAGCAAATCTTACACAGTGCATGACCACACATATACAAACTCAGCAGTAACTGTAATTGTCATCCCCTGTGCCATTTCCCATGATTATAGCAAAGGATTCCACTAGTCCAGGCTTGTCTCTCTGTGGCTTTGGTTGTTTCCTCTGGTGGATTAAACACATCATGACCATCCTTTCCTCTATTGAGACCACTGCTGGCCTTCAGCCTTATTGACTGAGGTCTGCGGTTGAACAACATGTTAAAATGTTTCTTACCCTTACACATAACTAGAGACAGGTAATGTGCACAAGTAAGCCAATGATAAGCCATTAAACTGTTTCCAATTTCTTTCCATATTCCACATTTCCACATTATAACACTATTATTTAAATGATTTCAGTTATGATTGCTGCTGCACACCTATTACCGATGGACATGCAAGCCAACATTATTATTTATATTTTGTCTGAAACAGCTGGTGAGATCTTGCTGCTTTTTGACATAAGTCAACAGGTGGTCTGACATGTCAAACATTGCTGTCAAAGTGACTGGCAGGCAGTGGGGGGGTGGAAGTCCATGGGCACATTTAATGATGAATGTTAATTTCCTTCCCACCATGTATCAGCCTTTCACTACTCACATGATCCTTTGAACCAAAGTCAGACAATCAAGTTGCCAAGCAGCACTTTAAATCAAAACACAAAAGATCAGTCGACAGTGAATTCAGCTACATTCTGATTTGTAATATATTTATGCTGTGTTTAAGGTAGACATTGTCCATTGGCTGTGCCAGAGCTGGATACACTTTCAGTAATTTAACCTATCTAAAAATGGAGCTACAGTATTACCACACAATTGAGCCGAGAGGCCCTGTCTCCAGCTGATGACTGGCTACTCCATGATGATATGACAAGAAGACTCACTTGACCGTCTACCATGGGAGGAGTCAAGGCGATAGATTAAATCTCCTTATGTTGTCAAGTTGGCTAATTGGCACATGTGACCCTGATAGTCCTGCACAACCCAAGAGCCTCAAATATGTCACAGCGTAGACTGCTCAGTGCTTAACGCCCAGGAGGAGATTATCTGCACACTGTTAATTCTCTCCTGCCCTGAACAGAACCCAGCTGTAGGGAATCCTGCCTCCAAGCAATTCACAATAGACCTGGCATTGCAGTTGCTCTTGGTTGTAATAGCAGAACTACTGATTGTCATATAGTTAACTAAAATGTGCTGGTAATAGTAAAGCAAGTCTTGTACTAGTCAGCCTGAGAGTTTGTTTTTATGGACCAACTGTCATTTAACTGTATTCCACAGACTGACTAAGATCATGCAATCCTGGGTACATTAGTGTCATATCTAAGGAGGTTTCCTCTTTATGTTAGTCAGTGATGGGAATCAGCATGCCTGTTAATATGAATGAGCTCCTAATATGCTGTGACAAAGGGTCTATGTTGATCATATTATTTCATGCAAATCATGGACTCGTGCAAGTCATGGAAATATCAGCTTGTGTGTACTGCTGTAGCAGGATTATCCTAGATCAGATGGATAAGATTATTTGATCAACTCAGGGGTAAAACTTAGGTGTCATCAGAAGTTAGTAGCTTCTGATGGCACCTCAGAATGGTTGGGTACCGTTCACATTTGAAGAAGTCAATGAAGTTGACTATGTCTGTTTTTTTGTTCATGGATGGTTCAACATCATTGGCTTTGGCTGCAGGCCTGCTAAGGTCAGCTGCAGCTTCTGTGGGGTACTTGGCTTTTTCAAATGTGGTAAACTCCTCAGCTTTGAGATGTATTTTGTATTTGATGAGGTGTTTTCAGGTTAGACGTGGTGCTTTTGCCAGCTATGCCTTTTGCATTACACGTATCACAACAAGTGTTGTGTGCGTTGAATTGTAGAGAGAAGTGTAACCACACTTGAAAGATCTTTCGGCTCGCCATTGCCCTGACTCACTGCAACTTGAACAAGCTGGTAGTTTGAGTACCCAACCCTCGAAGCCACCCCATAGAAATAGATGCACCATAGCAACAAATAATAGGTTTATTATAATAACATTTACTTTTTAATTAATTAAATTTTTGCCCGAGATTTCTGAAACTAGCACACTGGAAACTGTCACATTTGACAAAGGCAAGATTGTACAATTTTTGAAATTAGTTGATTATGCTCTGACATAGTGTTATTGTTTTACAGTAATGCGTTTTTTAATGGTGGCTTAACTACATTTTCAGTCTTTGTTAGTCAGGCTGGATGATGAATCATTTCAGCATCTACATCTCAATGTATGTGCATTATGTCCAGCAGCCATAGTGCAAAAGATGGAATATAACAAAGCAAATTAGGCCATACTGTGGAACATTATATAACCTGACCATCTTACTGCTTGATAAAGAATGACAGCAACAATAATGACTAATCTTTAAGACAAGCAGTCTAATCCGTCTGATAAATAAATTGATATAACCTACTTGATACTATATTGCATGCAATAAATGAGAGTGCTGTGTTGAGTCAGAGAAAGTGGAACAACTGCCCTATTTTTTCTTCAATCAGGCAAATCATGGCTTCACTGAATTCTTGTGAAGCCACAGATCTTAAAAGCTGCAAATATCTGCTAGAATTAATTATTAACTTAGTTAAAAACAAGTATTGCTGTTTTATTTTTTCCCCCACTAGTGTTCAGCCCTGTGGTGTCTTGGGGGATTGTTTCTATGTTGCATTTGTAGCTCCAGGCTCAGTCGATGCAAGCCCAAGTGCTGATTATATTTCAGCTTTGTGAGAACATCTCCAGAGCACTGGACCTAATGGAAGTCACTTCTTCTCCTCCTCCTCTCTCAGCACACTCCACTCCACAATCTCAATCTTTAATATGCATTCCCTGCCCTCTCCTCCGCTCTGGCCGTCTCCTCTCCACTCTTCTGCAGCCGTCTCCTCTTTGGCCCTTAACTCTGACATTTTATTGTAGGGCAACATTGCCTTCAGCTGCCATGATGCAGTCTTCCCTATTACTGTGTCGCCTGAGAGGCCTGCCTGCACATACAATAGGTTGGATTGTCTCAAATTGTCAAGACAGCAAGGGTCAGAGCACCACTGATGTTGGCTTGCAGTGAAAGACAGAGCATATCCCATAATGCTGAGCACAGTTTTATGTATTTTTTGATATGACTTCATGTAATAATTAGAATTCCAGACATTTGTCATCACAGAAGTGATTCGGTTTGCTTATGTGTAATTGAACTGCTGAAATTTTTGTTTGGCTAAAAGTAAAAATGTTGTCAGATCAAGATGATGCTTGACAGTCATATTTAGTCATTCTGTTGCTTTTGAAGTATTCACTGTTTCCTGTAACAGAGAAATTGTTCCATTGGAGTGTGATTTCATTTTAATTTTGTTTGTTCTGTTATTATAGTCGGCATCAACCGTAACAATACACATCAAGCATACCCTCACCCCAAAAATGTGCTCTGGGCTTTTTCCACCAGCCATTTCTAGACTGGTGCTTACAGCTGCTGTAAGCACCAGTCCTTGCTCACATTCACCAACAGAAGATTATAATACACTGTGTGCTTTCCTCTTGTGATGACTGTGCTTTGAATGCCCTCTAGATTTGGGCCAAGCTTTGATGAGTCAGCCTCCCAGTGATCTCTTGTCACTGCCTCATCTGTCATGGGCATAATTACCTGGAAAATCCTAGAAACTAAAGGGCAGACAGGTGTGTGTGTTTGTGTGTGCATATGTACATGTGTAAGTTTGCATCCGTGCATGTGAAGCGTTTCTTGTTTCCTAGTTGAACTGATGTTGAGGGGTGATCAGGTAAAGCTGACTCTAAACTCTCCGCCCCAGGGCAAGCAGCTGATTCACACACAAACACACACACAAACAATCCAAACTGAATAGTTTTGCATACAGTGCTGTGCCCACTGCCCAGTCTCAACTCTCATTTATCTTTATCACACATTTGTATTTTTGTCACAGACAAATACAGTACAAATGTGCTTGTCCATTCCCGGTTTAATCTGTATCCTAATCTCACTGGTAGTCTTTATCTGTCTGTGTCGCTGTCTTTCTCTCTCAGTGCAGCTATGCCTGCTGTTGTAGCAGCATGGATGTGGTATCTCGTGGTTAGTGAGCTTTCAGCGAGGTAGTTGGTATTTAGATACTCTGGCTTTGGCCTGGATGGCTGCCTGATGACAGAATCAATTTGACATGGACTAACCTGGTAGCAAGGGCAGCAAACCTGGAGACTGGTGGTTTTGATCATGAGAGATTGTGTTTGGCTACAACTTTTCTGGATCAGAAGTCAGTGGATGCTCAAGCAAAAATGACAGTTGCATCTGAAATTTAACTGGGGGAAGACTAACAAAAATGAGTCTGTATTTATGTCTACATAGTGTTACTTACCTTTTCTCCAGTGAGCTGTTGCATGTCATTCTAGACTGTTTGTGAAATATGATGCTAGCTCCTCCACAGGCATCTGCAGTTAATGTTGTTACAACAAAGCTGTTAATTCTATAGGAAGCAGTAGCATTAGCACACTGCGAGGCTGCTTGTTTTTTCTTATTTTTGATACCAAATGTGGTACCAAATTAAGAAATTGGAGCGTGTCCTGATGATTTTCAAATATAAATATGATTTTTAGCAGAATCAGAACTATTTTATCATATGTAAATAATTGTGTACCTTGCTATAAATACTACAGAATGTAGTGCCACAACCCAGTTTTCCTTCTGTCAAAACAGTGATTGACATAAAGATACTACGTACTGCCGGGTTGATCCATCCACATTCTTCAGAAGTCATACATATTACCACTAAATGGGTGTGGTGGTTCCTAGTAGCAGAGGCTATTTACAGTTGCCGTCACTGTGCTGCTCACCATCACTGGCATTTCTTTCAGACACCTTTCCCTTTAATCCTAGCTCAGGGGGAAAAGAAACTGTAAGACACGCCCGTTTCTGAAAAACCTGTTGAGGGAAGCAAGCTAAAGTTTAGTTCGTCATAGCTACTGTAGAGTCATTGAAGTGTCTCCTCCCACACTTAAAAAATAAAAGTATCAACGAAAGAGAGTTTTTTTTATTCTGTTAGACACAACAAATGTATTGCGATGATTTCATTGGTAGGGCAGTATTTTACAGATGTCCACAAACTTTATTTGTGTGTGTGTGTGTTCACAGAGGGAATCCCTCAGGTGTACTACTTTGGCCCTTGTGGGAAATACAACGCCATGGTGCTGGAGCTGCTTGGGCCCAGTCTAGAGGACCTGTTTGACCTCTGTGACCGCACCTTCTCCCTCAAGACCGTCCTCATGATAGCCATACAGCTGGTAAGGCCTGGAAGAGGAGCACAGCAGGCGAATATGTAAAAAAGAGATATATGCTCCCCACAGCCTGATTACGATCATTACTTTACAGTCTTGTGTGAAATACCTTGCTTTTCAGTGAACATTTTAACTTGGGAGATAGCTAAAAATAGTCATGTAATATTATCATCAAAACTGACTGTGTAATCTTAGTTTTCATTCTTGTCATCAGAATCGTGATGTTTGAAAACTGCTCAGAGTGTTTAGTGAATCAAAGTACAAATACTAATCTTGTTCCATTTACCTCTGTTTCAAGATAACACGGATGGAGTACGTCCACACCAAGAGTCTGATATACAGAGATGTGAAGCCAGAAAACTTCCTGGTTGGGCGGCCAGGAAGCAAGAGGCAGCACACCATCCACATCATTGACTTTGGTCTGGCCAAAGAGTACATAGACCCCGAGACCAAAAAACACATCCCCTACCGGGAGCACAAGAGTCTGACTGGGACGGCACGCTACATGAGCATTAACACACACTTGGGAAAGGGTAAGAAAGTCTCAGGAACAGACTGCGTTTGATTAACCCTTTAAATTTTCATAGGCATGCTTTGCTCACCTTTACATTCAGGTTAATGGAGATTTCCAAACTGTATTATGTACAAATACATTATCTACATCTACGCAGCATTGGAAACAAATACCTTTTTGTTAACCATTGGAAATTACCGTACATAAGATGTTTCTTGAGATCAGTTGTGTCACTTTCGATTTATCCTTATTTTTCATCTGTCTTTCATAAAGTGAGATTTCTCATTTCTTGGCTTTTTTGAAGCATCTCCTATTTATTCACTCTGCTGTTTTTCCTCTATGGCGCACATGGCCAACCATGTGTCATAATTATAACTCAGGATAACTGTGCAATCGTGCTGCCCCAGTTGCCTGTTAACCTTGCCAGCTGCATATGAAATAAATTTGTTTCTCACAGGTAACCTAATTTTTGCCTTATTCTGTCTGTTCCAGAGCAAAGCAGAAGGGATGATTTGGAGGCACTGGGTCACATGTTCATGTACTTCCTCCGAGGTAGCCTCCCGTGGCAGGGCCTAAAGGTACTGTAGTGTGTTGTCATCCTAATATTGACACATACTGAGTTACATCAGATTTCTGTAATCCTCTTAATGCTCAGCATAGAGATATACCTTTTCCTGCTGGAAATTGTTTTCATGCCTGTCACATGATCTCAGCCTGGTGTTTACAACGCCATCTTCTCTCACTGCTTACATCTCAGGGTCTCCCCACTAATGTATCTGAATTATCTGTTGAACATGAAAGACTGAGACACCCTTGGTGTCACTCACAGAAGCTATTGAGACCTTTTTGCTTGTTCAATTTGCTTAATACAAAGTTAATATATGTGATGATAAAGCACAAGGATGAGGTGCTTGGATATTAACAGGGTGGAATTGATATGAAGCAATGTTCTGTTCCCTGTGCCAAGTCTTTTGTTGTCTTCATCAGGACACCTTGGAGTCCATCATTGTTTTCTGTGGTCACTTGAAAAAATTTTTTTTTTTCTTATTATCTGACTTTCGTACCGATTATCTTTGGTGAGTGTTGGTGTTATTCTGTTTATACCATAGCCACTTACCAACAAACTGACATGCATCAAATGCATTTATTTGCAGTGTTTGTATGATTTTACTTGTTTGTTGAAGGTCATGAAATATAGTATTTACCTTAAAGTCATGCTGCTTGTCTTAAAACAGCTGATGGCAGCAGAGGGTGCAGCTGATCCCACCAATCAACCAAACCCAAAGACCTGAGGCTTAAGCTCTTTGTAAACTATTTTAAACTAGCTTTTATTACATTATCTACGGTAAAGAGAAACTTGACTGATCATCTGCTCCGGCATCATAAACAAACCCAGAGTATAACAACAAAGAATAGTATTTATTATTCCAGCAGTTCTGCCTCAAGTAGCTTTGTCGGGCAGTCAGAATCAAGAATTCTCAGTGGCCACAGTGTCCCGATATCTAATATTGTCTTCCTTTTTATAAAGTAATTTGCCATCAATTTGTGTGTGCACTACGGCCACACACCAGGATTCACCATAGGTGCTCACAATCAGGCATACCCACAGGTGCCAGGAGGGCGGGTTAAAGCTGTGTAGACTTGCTGGGCTTTTCTGCAGGCGTCAGTATCAAAGGTGCACATAGAACAGACTAGAAGACAAGACACCTCATCCAAACATTTGCTATGTGGGAGGAAGCTTGTGGTAGATGAATGTGAGGGATGTATGAATGTGGGGGATGTTAGGGGGCCCAGGCCAAAACAAGTTCTCACCAACACACAACATGACAGTGCATTAAAATACAATGATGAAGTATATTGACCGGTTACGGAACTCACAACGTGTTGTACTCACATCTTCATGGAGTGTAACAGTATACAGTAACTCTTGGTAAGTGTAGAGCAGCAGGTTAAGAATTATCATTATATATTGCTGATGAGTGGAAGATATTTTTCTGGTCTGATGAATCCCTGTTGGTAGACAATGGTAGATTGAGTGTGTTGCCTGAACCTATCATGCATAGTTGAAAATGTATGGGCCAGTGGGTGACTATTTTGAAGCATTCAACTGGTATAAAGTGGGTCTGCTACAGATCCAGTTTTGAGTCACTTGTGGCAAAAGTGGTCCAGAATTGTACTGAACAGGGGTACCCATTTTTTTGGTGACTGAATGCAAGACTAATCACAATTAACCAACACAAGCTCACAGTGCTGTACATATCTGTGTAATGACTGAAGCATTCAGAATGACTAACGAGAGGATTGCATCTGACTTCATCAAGTGCCAAAAATATAACACATTTGAATATTGCACCTATTCATTTACACTGCCTGCAGCTACGTATTTGATCAAATTTTCTGTGTAATGTGTATTTTACCTGTCTCCCTTCTAGGCGGACACTTTAAAGGAGAGGTATCAGAAAATTGGGGACACCAAACGGGCGACACCCATTGAAGTGCTTTGTGAAAGCTTCCCAGGTCAGTAGAACCAGGCAGTTTCCTTTGTTTGCTGTGTTACTTAATTTCTTTATCATTCAACCTGATTTCAAGTTTACCAATATCTTCTCTTTTGCTACAGAAGAGATGGCCACCTACCTGCGCTATGTGAGGAGGCTGGACTTCTTTGAAAAGCCTGATTATGACTACTTGAGGAAGCTCTTCACTGATCTGTTCGACAGGAACGGCTATGTCTTTGACTATGAATATGACTGGGTCGGAAAATCACTTGTGAGTGCCTCTTACTACTCATCCTCCACCTTCTGCTTTCCCTCTGAAATCCTTTGATCGGATCATCGCGTATCACTGCTGCAGTTGGTACTGCTGTCACTGCAATAAGTTCTCACCAGATTGTAACTGAATTCTTTTGTCAAACATTACATTGTGGGTGCTAAATATTTTTAGCTTTCGCTAAATTCAACACTAGTTTTTCTGCCCTTTTTATTAATTTTTTAAATTGTCTTCATTTCATTTCATCTTTTCTTGTGTTTCTTGCAGCCCACACCAATAGGCCCCATACCCAGTGACACGCCCCTGCAACCGACCAGCAGAGACAAAGCACAACAGCAGACCAAAAACCAGGTGAGGTCATCAGCATTAAAGCACAACAAACACACCCACCCTTCAATCTCCCGACCCACTGACCGAACAACCAGCCAACCAGCAAAGCTTGTAATTCAAATTCCTCTGCCGGGTCACAGTTGTGTCCGACCGGTTTGTCGTGTCTAGATGATAACCCTAGATCTGTCAAACTCGAGAGATTTGTATGTGTTGTTTCTTCATTGTGTGCATTCTTCGTAATCAAAACCATCAAAATTGACTGTTCTGCAGTGTAGATTTAGGATCACTGTGTATTTAAACAACAACAAATACTGTAAACAAATAGCCAAGTAGCCTACAACAGCATTATTTACTTTCAGACAAAGACCTGCAAATGTGTTTAACGGCGGGTTTCTGCTTCTTGCGCTTTCCATTTATCTGACATTTAGGCCAAGGGGAAAGCAAGAGGAAGCACTTCAAGTGCACTGATTTCTGTTTTTGTAAATGTTCTCATTTTGTAGCCATTAGCCTGCCTTTAGCTGACAGCTAAAACATGGTACTTAACTATGATGCTAACAGAGTAGTTTGTACTCCTCGTTTCAAAGGCTGCAACTGTTCGCTAAACTAGCTAGCTAGCCATTAATGTTGAATATCTGTGAAACTTGCAGTTTTTTTCAAACTATTTGTCGCTCTTTGAAGGACTGATGTGTGGGATTTAGTGGAATCTAGTGGTGAGGTTGCAACCAACTGAATACCCCACCTCTCGCCTCACCTCCCCCACTGTGGCCACTCAAAACGTGAGAGGTGCTCATCAGAGCCAGTGTTTGGTTTGTACGTTCTGGGCACTATAATGCTAAATCAAGTGCACATGCAAGTTTTGCAAATCCAGGGTTACCATCTAGATACGACCTTCCAACGATAATCAACTTCCTTGAGAATATGGCTTCCGTGGAGCTCCACTTCTTTCATTCCTGTTCCTGTCTATAGCCTGGCTGCTGGGGAGTGACATCATCTTTCCTCAGTCTTTGTCAGACTATAAGACGCGCAAAATTGATGCATTACTAGTAAAGTAAACGACATGCACGATCATGAGGCAGCCTCCGCTGTTCCGCTGCTCCAGCTGTGAAACAAAGCACTGTTTTCGGCTTCAATTTATTCTTCACACCTTGCCACTCTAAGCTCCAGTCATTGCATGCATGAGTTGAAAATGCAAATTGCATTGTTCATACCAGTAATGACAAGCTTTATGCTTAGTGTGTGACAAAGTGTGGACTTGAGTGTTATTTTTTTATTCCTTTTTATTGGCATGCTATCCGAGCCTTGTTTGTTTGATATAGTACAGGGGTAATAATTCAAGAGTTTTAGTAGAAAATGCCCATGAAGTCCTTCTGAGAGACGCAAGTCATGGTTTAAATCATGTTGTTGTACTTGACATGGCTGACTCTTTTCCCGTAAAGCCATTCAGGGTGCGTATTAGATTTTATGACTGACTTATTACAGTGGACTCTAGCCTCTTTTTACTGCTCTGCATTTGATATGATTGCTTTGATAACAACTTGCCACCTTTGGAAGCCCACAAAGTACCACGCACCATGCCCATGACTGTAAAAACCTGTAACATCCTGTTTAAAATGGTCAGCGGCAATAAAGAAAAATATCTGCTGTCTGTCTCTGTAGTTACAGGTTCTATTTGATGGTGGGAAGAGAAAAGTTTAATTTTTAGTTCTGCAAATGAAAGCGCAATATTTAAACAACCAAAAAAAAAGCAAAGATTTTTACTCTAAACTTGAGTCTCCAGTTGAAGTTAAAAGTTTAATGTTATTACCCAAATGCCCAAGAACATAGATAATTGCTGTGTTGTATTAAATATGCAGTGCTAGTTGAGGTGACCAAGGCTGTTTTCTTTTACTCTTGCATGACTTTATTAGTGTGTTGATCTGTGCTTCGCATAAATTTTTGCTTCCCTCTACTCCTCTATTAACATAGTTTGTCTTAACAAGCCTGCTTCTGCTTGGGAGATGTCTTCTGTAATTTTTTTTGTTTTTGTTTCTTTTTTTTTCATTCACTCCCCTCCTCCTTGCCCCCCCCCCCCCCCCCTCTACTCCCACCCCCACCCACCACATTGCCTCACCCTCCGCCCACAACCCCCCCTCCTCCTCCTTCTCACCACGTCACAACCACCTGCCTCAACCCTTTTTGCTCTTTGCGTCAAGTCGCCTGAGCCCAAAGGAAGTGAGTCTCAGCCCACTCCAGTGACCAATAAGGAGACTCTGGGGTCGCACCTCACAGCTGAGCGGCTGGGGGGCTCTGTTCAGGTACTGCTGCTGCTGCTACTGCTGCTGCTCTGATGGCTAATGCATGAAGCCACATAGATTTGTATGTGTCTGAGCCCTCTCACACTGACTCCACGCTGCCTGCCTGTCAGGTGCTCTGTCTCTTAACTTTCTCTCTGTGTGTCTGCATCAGACTGTTTGAATCCCTGTGTGTCAGTGCTTTGCCTGTTCCGTTTGCTCTCACCGCTTCATTTGCCTCATCTGCTGTAGGCTGCCCACTGGAGGGGCCGTGCAAAGATGACAGCTTACAGCAACTGTCCTCCAAACCTCATTAAACAAAGATTTTTGAATCGAGAGAAAAACACAACAAATAGATAGTCCAAAAGCAGCACAGTAGATTTTTCTTTTGTTTCCTCAATCATATAAATACAGTAAGTCAATCAAAAGTATACATTAAAATCTTTTTGATATTTTCAAAAAGATTATATATTTATTTATAGTCATTATGTGAAAAAATCAGTTATGTCATTGGAAATCAAAGGCCTTTATAGTAAATGTGGCACAAATGTGCCACCTAGTGTTTGCTAATAGAATTGCAGCTTTTAAAGGATAGGTTCACGTTTTTCATGCAACTCTGTCTTAAAACAATATTCATGTTCCTACTTCAAGTAGTGAAGTTCATGTGAGGCTATTGTGTTGCTTCAGCAGTCTAAGTTAGTTAAATCAAATGTGTATCTCCCAAATTCTTTGTAGTATGAAATTCCATGTAATGCTGAGCAGCAGTGGTGGGATAGTAACGCAACAACTGGATTTTGTACAATTATTATTATTATTTTTTTTCCCAAAACATTTTTCAAGCAAAGATGTCATTCAATTGCTGGTTCCAGCTTTTCAAATGTAAGGATTTGCTGCTTCACTTTGTCATTTATGATAGTAAATGAGGGTTCTTTGGGTTTTGGACTGTTGGTTGGACAAAAAAAAAAAATATATATATATATATATTACTCTAGGAAACTGTGATGAGCATTTTTCCCAATTTTTGACATTTCATAGACTATATTATTAATCGTGATGAAAATAATCAGCAGATTAATTGATTATGAAAACAATCATTAGTTGCAGCCCTTGTTTTAGTATATTTTTATTGTCTTAGTATATTTTTATTTCTGGTATATTTTTATTGCATTTACGCACATTTTTACTGCATGTCAGGTTATTCTATTCTATTATCTTTATTTTATTTTATTATCTTTCTTATTATCTTGTTTCTAACATTGGTTTGCAATGCAAATTTCATTGACATGTTATGCTCAATGACAATAAAGGCAATCTTCAATCTCTGAAAGATACTCACTTGTGCCTAAGTGCGATGTGCGTAACTCGAATTGCTGGAACCTTTTTATTTTATTTAAGATGAAGTCAATCCAGTATAAATGGGAAACTTGACTTGACTATGACTTTTGTTTCAAGACAGATATGAAAAAATGCAAACCTGTTCCTTTAAGGAGCATTCCAGGTCACATGCTGAACTGCTCTCCTTATCTGCGAGGCCAGATAAATAGAGAGAATCAAGGTTACATATTTTTATGTCAGCGTTCATCTCCACCATGCAAACAGTGGCTCGATGTGTATGTTTGTGTGAGCAGTCTGGTGTCTTTTTGTATTTGTGCAGGTGATGAGCTCAACAAATGGCGAGCTGAACACTGATGATCCCACAGCCGGACACTCTAACGCTCCCATCACCGCTCCCACCGAGGTTGAAGTGGCTGACGAAACCAAGTACGGAACAGCTGTGCAGATGCATACGAGGATTGGTGTTTAGTAGCATTTTATTGAGGGCAAATCCAGTTATAATTCAGAAGCAAATCTGAAACCTTTTGCATTTCATATTAATTTTTCTTATTTGCTAGCACAACTCAAGTGGTTTCATCCAGTGAAAGTGACAACTAAATGGCAGCTAGAAATGATTAGCCTGTGACCTTTGCCGTTGGCATGTACTCCAAAAAATCAGGTTATTCACAGAACCCAGGTTATGCAGGTAATTGGAGAACACTTTTACATACACTGTGCCAACGTGGTTACTCTAAATATATACAAACAGACATGACCTTATGTTGCAATCATTGCTTACTTATTTGAACTGTAGCAGTTCAGTGTTAACAGCCAGCCTATTTAGACTGGGAGAGGCTACTTTGTGTTGGTTTTCATTTTAGTCTGACTTTGGAGAGAATCATTTTGAATATGAGAACACATCACTATTATCTCGCCTTTGTAGTCTTTGTTATGCACATGCGTTCTTGTAAAATGCCTGGTTAAGCCTGGTCAGCTGTTTACAGGGTCAACCTCAATTAGGACAACCAGCAAGGGCACACACTGAATGTTTTCTGCATCACTCTGTGCTCCTAAAGAAGCAAAGTTTTATCAGGGTTTAACAAATTTGAACATGCTGCCTGAGAACCAGATCTAAAATGACACCAGCCATTGAAACCCAACCGTAACAAGTAGCATGATGTCTTGATATGCCAATATGTCGACTGTATAGATGTGTGTCTGGAATGTCCTTTTTCCTCTGTGTAAGTGTTGCTTTGTTGTCCTGCAGGTGCTGTTGTTTCTTCAAAAGGAGAAAGAGGAAAGCCCTCCAGAGGCACAAGTGAAAGAAGAGAACAGAGAGAACTTGAAACATTGTGGTCACTGTCAAGTTTTAAATGGAAGCAACTACACAGACCCCCTGTCCCTTATCTCTTTCCAGCTTCCCCCTCACCTCTTTGTCCCTCTCACCTTATTTCCCCTGTCACTCTGTACCTCCACCCTCGCGCTCTCTCTTTCTCGTTGTCAGTGCTACCCGGCTACTGGCGAGTTAAAGGAATGTTGCAGTCCTACTGACTCCACAACAGACTCTTGATTCCTTTATCGACGAAAAATAAACGTACCTGCATTACAACGGGGGGCTTGAGAAAAAGTAAAAAAAGCTGTAACAATGAAACTCGAATACCGTGGCGTGAATATGAAAAAATACTGTTTGAAACAGTTGTTGTATTCTAGATTCCATAAAGAACACGTATTGTTCCAACAGTCAGCTGTTGATCAGGGGGAACCGTTCGAGTGAAAGAAATCTGCTCATTAGAAAATTGTTTTTTCTTTCTTTTCTTCCTTTGGTGTGTGTTTTGGGATCAAGGTAAAGAGGAAAAGGTGAACTATGCTGATGTTAAATCTGAGAGACACAGGAAGCATTTCATCTATAAAACAGAATTTGGAGGATTTTTATGTTTTTTTTTTTTCTTCTTTTTTGTAATTGAATCCTCACTTTTTGAAGTCAAATCCCTGCATTGAAAACTTATTTTTATGTTGTAGTGTTCTGGAGTTCAATTCTTTTCCTCACTCTGGCTTTCTTTTTGTCTGTCAACGTGGACTTTGTAGCACAGTCACTGGCCTCAGGTACTGTGGAAGATGGAGAGAAACAGATATTAAGCTCTCTTATTATTATTGCACTTTTGAGAAAAAAAAGAAAACGATTACAGTGGAAAACTTTAGGTTTGAAATTAACAATTAAGAAAACAACTTAATAAAGACTGATCTAGGAAGAGTCCTTCACAACGCTTATATCTGAGTTATGGCCGAAAAATGTTGTCGATTTACATGAAAAAAAAAGACATGTCTTTCGATTTTTATTTCTTACATCAAAATAATTTACCAGGAAATCATAGTTTGTGCCTTTCTAAGTAAAATGTTTAAAGCTCAAGTGAGTGTCCCGCAATGACATTTTATCTAATCTGTCCCAAATGCTCACTGGATTACTGTGACTGTCTGTCTGTCTGTGTGTGTCTGTCTCTGTGTGTAAATCTGGAGGTTTTTGTCAGTGAATGTGTTTAATGACTGTGTGCACATCCCTTGCTCTCATTTATAAGCAGTGTACCCCTTCATCCTCTGCTGTGACAATCAACACATCTGTACGGTGGTGTTGTTTGCTTTGGAGAGAGATCAGGACTCTGTGTGTGTGTGTGTGCGTGCATGTGTGTGTGTGACGTATATGTGTGCGTGGTGCCAGCTCAAAGAGGTCTAGCAGACAGCAACCCAAATCTGTTTGAACCATTGTTTTATTTTGTCTGGAGGTCATAGACAAACATGCAGCTCACTGAGCTTTACTTGTTTATTAGGTACATTGTGTCTCTGAAGTTAATGGGCTGCTGTTTCTGAGCCTGGAAAGAACCTTCCCAAATTCAAAGTGTGCTGGATTCGAGAAAAAAACAAAAAAAACCCAAAACAATTTGCCTTTTTTTTTGGGGGGGGGGGGGGGGGCATGTTAATCAATGAAAATAATGATTATTTTCATTGATTAACATGCTTACTATTTTCTCGATTAATCATTTAGAATCATTTAGACTGTAAATCATCAGCAGACTGTGACAAAAGGCCACAATATTACTCTAGACACATGATGATGTCATCAAATGTCTGACTCGCAGTCCAGAACCAAAAATACTCAGTTATTTTTATGTAAGACCAGGAAAAGTAGTGAGTGATCACATGTTTGACATTTTTGCTTAAAGAATGACTTACATGCGTAATCAGTTATCAGAGTAGTAGCTGATTCGTTTTCTGTTGTTTGATCGATTAATGGACTTTGCTAACTTCATGTATCTCTTCGATCATTGATTTGATTTTTGTTCCTATTGTTTCCCAGTCAGAATAAGATGTATGTCTGGCTTTGTCCTCTGACTGCATTCAAGATGTTAAAATCTCTCTTAAAGTTTGTAGGTCATCAGAGATTTGGAGTTTTATGACCTTGGGTTATTTAAAGGAGTACTCCAGCGGTTTAATTATTGAAAGATCAAAGAAAGAATAATCGAAGCAGCAGCAGCCACGATACCCCAGTGGGTCAAATTTCAAAAACACTGTCTCTCTGTCCCTCTGTCTCCCATAATGCAACTGGACAGTATCTTTTATTGGACTTTTCCTGCCTCCTCAATGCCCCCTCATTTAAACCATCATAATGAAGGTTACTTTATTTAGACTTTGGAGCACTCGCCCCAGAGCCTCAGTACTCCTGTTGATGGGTAAACTGAACTTCACGGGGTCAGATAAGTGGAGCCTCCCTTTAAAGACCCACTTGAGCCTCATTCTTATGATTAATTCAAGTTTAACTTTAGATTTTAGATTGCGCAAGACTGACAGGCCAGATTGTCACCACTGTGTGATGCGAGGGATGACCATGACGACAACAGCATACATGTATGTGTCATGAAGTGGTGAGGGGAAGTTAAGGTTGTTTTCCACTTGATGTTTACAAAAGGCAATCCTGCAAATGAATAAATCCCTATTAATGGATTGAAAACAAATACTTGACATCAGAGACTAGCTGAGGTGCTAAATTTCAGACCTAAGCCGTTCAAAATCTTAACACAACTACAATGAAAAAAAAAAACTCAGGTAATACATGAAGTCAAAGACCTTTTGCTTGCATCTGATCTGGTCAGTGTTTTACAAAATTAACATTTTGGCTTCTCACGTGTCCTCAAACCTAATTTATGTTAGAGATGAGTAAGTGTTTGTACAAGCATGATTTAGAGGACTAAAGTGTTTCCCTGCTTAAATCGCTCGCCATGTGAAGAGCAGGAAGAGGAACTGACTGTGTTTGTTAACAGTGTTGTAACTCACGAGTTTTCAAAGGCACTCATAACCACTTGGTTTGAAACCTAATTTAGATTTCATCGGAGGCGTGTGCACTGCAGAGCTGCTTCATAACAAGAAATACAGACCAGATCTCCAGATGTTCCGAGGATGTCGCAGGGTGCACCAGCGCGCTCTTACGCGTGAAGTCGTCGGTGTATCCAATGTGCCGCTGATTGGCCAGAAAAGCTTTTGTTAGAGCATTTAATTATTCCGCTGAAAGCTAAACCGGTTCAGCTGACCACCGTGGGGACCCGGCTTGGCATAATCTACAACATTGCGTTTAGTATAAGATTTATTATGGGGGGATTTTTGGCGATGCTCAGACCAACTGTGTTTTTGCCCAACGTCTGTTAGTGTAATTATTTGCATTATGTATTTTGTAAATATGACAACGACAGATCTCTAATTGTGAATAAAGGAAGTTTTATCACAGGAGTCAAATCAATCATGGAGCAGTTTGTGCCTGCTGATCGGTCTTTAACGGTCTGCAGGCGGGTATGTTACGCAGCGGGCCATTTTCTGAACGACCTGTGCGCCTCGATGTGGTTCACTTACCTGCTGGTCTACCTCCACTCCGTGCTCGGCTTCCAGAGCACCTATGCAGGTGTGATGCTGCTGATTGGTCAAATAGCGGACGGAGTCTGCACGCCATTGGTTGGATATGAATCCGACAGAACAACAGGAATCTACGGCAAAAGAAAAAGCTGGCATCTACTGGGTAAGTGATTGAGAGGGAAAAATGTATTCATATATGTATATATAATATGAATATATGTATGCATTCTTCCTTCATACTCCATATATATCTCAGGGGAAATAACATGACTTAAAACTCTTTAACAATTATGTGCTCGAATGATATATTTGATTGTATAGGCTATATAATTGACAGTATTTAAAGTATAATAAGAATTAGCTCCACTAACCAGTAGCATTAGATTCAATAATCAATAATAATCCAGTCATACATATGGGACCTTGACAGGAGCCATTCATGTTAATTTCTATACATACATACAGTAATTGAAAGCTCTTTTTACTACCTACCATAAAGTACAATTTTATATGCACACATGCATATATATACACATACATACACACACACACACTACACACTACGTACAGTGACACTTAAGTATGGTAGGTGATTTAGTAAAAGTGTTTTAAACCATCTTGGTCCTTCCTATACAGAGTATACAAGGCTCAAAACACTACATTAATTAGATTTAAAAGAAATCCTTCTCTCCTGTCCAGGAACTGTTTGTGTTCTTGTGTGCTTCCCCTTCATTTTCAACCCCTGCCTGGCCTGTGACAACAACACCCCTCCGTGGGCTCAGCTTGTATACTTCACCCCCTTCATCATCATCTTCCAGTTCGGCTGGGCAGCCACTCAGATCTCACACCTGTCCCTCATCCCGGAGCTGGTGTCCCGCGAGAGCGACAAGGTGGAGCTCACGGCGTATAGGTGAGGTGACGTCAGGACGGGAGCACCGTGTTTGAAAGTGTATTAAACCTGCCACTCAAATTTATTTTAAAGGAGGGTTATACTCGAAAAAACATATCTTAAGTAAAATATGAATTTACTGTTGCAATGTTGAGATATGAGATGTGCCTGTGCTGTTTATTAAATATGTTAAATTTAGCTGAGGTTCACAATTTGATTTGATAAATTACATTTATCAAATCTAATCTAGTTTATTCCTTAAATATAGATCTCTGACTCTGCCATGAAGCCACTCAGTGTTTGCTGTGCTTGCAGAAACATCTCACAGTGTTAAAAAATGTCTTTTCTGAACTCTGCATGTTGACAAGACGCCGCTCAGCGACACCAACATGCTCTCCTTTGTGAGGAAATGCAGGATTTCTGTACACGCGGTCGCGTTTCAGGAAGCAAAGCCAGTGTGACTGCACTGTTTTCCAAAAACTTTTTTAAATGAATCTTTGATCAGTACAGTGAAATAAAGTTAAACTTGCTATCATTATATTCTGAGACAGCAGTGGAACAGTATCAGGAGTAAATGAGCAAGATTACCATTTGTCAAAGTCGTCATATCTGATTCTAACTTTCAGACTAGGATATTTTACGTTGTCTGAATCTGAAAACATGAATGATGGCGTCAGTTCTTCCATTGTTTTTCTTCTCTTCATCCATCCATCATTCCCAGTCTCTCCTTTTTCCGCTCCATTACCTCATTCTCATCTTTTAAAAGTTGTCATGGCTTCCTCTAATTCCTTCTTCCTCTTCTACTTCCACTTTTCAAACCATAAGAGCAGAACTGACAAAACTAGTTGCGACATCAGATTCATGTGTTACGTCTATTATGCCAGTGGAAGTAAAACAATGAGACAATAAATAGCAGCCAAATTCCTAGTGAAAACAAAAGAGAGGCAACTCTCTGTCATTTCAGAAGAACAACATTCCTCTGTATCTGTTATGATTCTTTTAAAGTTGTAACACCCAAGTTACCCTCTGATTATTTCAATTATATTCTTCCTTGTGTAGGTATGCATTCACTGTGGTGGCCAACATCACAGTGTACGCTGTGGCCTGGCTGCTCTTTCACTTCCAGGCTCAGCACAACGTGGACCCCTCCATCACAGACAACCTGGGCCAGGTGGACATTCCTCTGTTCAGGGTAAGAAACAAGATGTCTGAGAGATGTATACACTCCTGTAAAATCACTGTTTTCATCTGAGCTCTCTGTCCATAGACGCTGGCCCTCATTATGCTGGGCACTGGAGCTTTATTCTCCTTGATATTTCACGTGGGCACTAAAGAGGACGTGCCGGCGCCAGGGACAGGTGATCGGCTGATCACGGCTTCCGCCTCACAGGAAGATTTGCCTCGTCCTGTGTTTCAGTGGAAGCACTGGCTGAAGGAGCCCTCCTTCTACCAGGTGACTCGTCCTTTTCCTCTCAGGGAATGGCGTTGTAACTCTGGATATAGTTTAGTTTTTAAGTTAAATCACATGTACTGTACATGAAAGCCAACTTGTTGTCTTTTATAAATTAGATTTTTTTTTCCTGTTGAACACGACGACTGTTTGCTTCCATTAATTTCCATAATGGTTTGTTTGCTTTATTTAAGGGGTCTAAAGTACAACGACTTTATATTCCTCAGTATGAAGCATAGAGAAATAAGCATCATTTTGGTATCAGTCCTGACACCGACAAAAAGTGATAACCAGCCCTAACTGTGATGCCTTACGCAACTCGAGCAAGTTTCGTATGAATGCTAGTTGTGTTCATATTGCATAGAAATAAGTGGATGCCAGTGGCTAGGAACTTGGAAAAAATACAAATACATCCAAAATTATAAAACTGTGGTGCGTATATTTATATACACTGTATTATTTGTAAAATCCTCAATTTTGTGTCCTTTCTTTGATTTTATACCAGATGGCTTTCCTGTACATGTGCACCAGACTAATGGTCAACTTATCTCAGACCTACATCTCTGTTTACCTCACCAACTCGCTGATGTTACCAAAGGTAAGGCCACACAGTGTTTATTCATACAGGGACTTGCGTAACTCCTTATGTAGCCTCTGTTTGTGAAATGTCTGTGTTGCAATTTAAATACTTATTCCCCTTCTCCCTCCTCAGAACTTCATTGCCATCATACCTCTGGTGATGTACGTCAGTGGCTTTGTTTGCTCATTGGCCATGAAACCACTCAGCAAGCTCATAGGAATCAATGTGAGTCGCTACCTAACAAGATACTTACATTTTTACCAACTCTGACGCCATTTCGGCAGCAACACTCCATTGTGTTATAATAAATGATGAATAACTTTGTGATTTGAAAGAAAAGTTATATTGGAATGAAATGTTTTTGTCCATCATCAGATTACCTATTTGATCGGCCTGTTGCTGGTGTTTGGCTTTGCCACCTGGGTGTTTGTGGATGAGAACATGGGAGCTGAGAGTATCTATGGAGCCGCCGTGCTGCTGGGAGCTGGTTCAGCTACGGTCCTGGTCATGTCTCTGTCCATGACAGCCACACTCATCGGGGAGCAGACGGTAGGTGGAGGGAAACTAACCTATGAGAGTTCACCGCTTTGCAGGAGAGTCGTTGCATGGAGGAATTAAAAGGATGAGGCTTGCCATATTCTGTATTTTTCTTGTTATCGACAAATACCATGAAAAATCCTTAGCAACAAGTATTGTCTGTGTATGAAATCCTGATTTGTGTGCCATAGATCCCCAGTGTTGGCTACCAGGGACATGCACATACATTTTGATGGGCTGTCGTTTTAACCTTACCTAGCTAACTAAGATTCATGTGTTAGCATACTGCTGTATAAGGCAATATTGTGCGACTTGATGCAAACATGACGAGCTGAAGCATATGTGAAGATTTTTATTCACACAGTATGCCATCTCCACCACTTCACACGGCACAAGGGCAACAATACTAAGTTTGGATACTACAGTGTCACATGACACGAGCATGGGGCATCACTTTGCGTCATGTTTTTTTTTTTTTCAATGCCTCTGGACTGCCCCATCTCTGGGTCCTGCAGGGGTTTGCCTATCAAAGCTTGGAATTAGGTTTAAATAGGTGTATTGGAGCAGGGAAATGTTTAGCATTAAAACATGCAGGGAAAGGGGGACCCAGAGCCAGGACACAATAACACTGGCTAACTTGCAATGTGCTACTCATATTTATGCAGCCACAACAGCAAAAATAAACCAACATTCTCTCTTCAGAGGGGCAGCTCAGCCACAAAAGTCAAATTAGCTGTTGCTAGGGCAACTTTAGCCCAACCTTGTGCACACCACGGCTGGAAGTGATACCCAATAAGTAAACAGTTTAGTTCTCATTGAGTAACACTTTTATTTTTTTAATTGAAGTTTTAGCATGTGACAGAGAACCAAAGACAGGGTCGGGAAATGGAAAAGTGCTAAGAGACAGACTAAGATGTTGTTGGTGTCAAGCGCAATTTCTGCATTGACAGTTGCAACGCAGTAGTTTTCTAGTCTTCCAGAAAGTCCTTTGTGAAAAACTAAAAATACAACCTATCAGAGAACAAACACTAAAAATCACATGCTGCTTCAAAATGGCATTTGCAAGTGCAGAATAATATGCAGATGCTGGTTCAATTTTTTTTTATAAAAAAAAGTTTCACTTTGTGGTTAATGTTCAAGGCAAATGATGTCAAGAGAAACTTCATCACAAGGCAGAAATGAACAGCAACCTTTTTGTTTTAAATGCCACATCAGAATCAGCCGTCCAGTCACAGGAGAGTTAACTGAAGATCTACAGTATGATAAATGTATTAATGCGCGTTGTAATGTGAAGACCATTAAACCTGTCAGTTTGTTCTCCTGCCACTGGACCACAGTTGTGCTAGAAGATGCTTCGGGAAAACTCTCAGCTGTAAAATCAAGGGTGAGGGTTTGTAGTGGTGTGTTTGTATCACAGCATATCTTACCACTGCCACATCTCTTCTCGTGGCTGTCTTTCTTCACTCACACTGAAAAGAGATGAATGGAAACACTGGATACACACTCACAGATTGTGGGTTTTACTCACAGGGAAAAACACTGTGAAGAATTGTGTAGGCGTTTCACAACGACATCATTGTGTTGTGCTTTGTTGTAGTGAATGTAACAATCCCTGATCTCCGTCTTGTTTGGCAGCAAAGTGGAGCCTTTGTTTATGGATCAATGAGCTTCACAGACAAGGTGGCGAATGGCGTGGGGGTCATCCTCATCCAGAGTGCCCGACCATGCAGGTGAGTCTCTCTTTGACTTTCTCAGTCCTTCAGACGGCCACGTTAAAATGAAAAGTGTGGAGGAAGCTGTTAAAAAAGATGTAGGCATGTCCTACAGATGGAGAAGTGACAACAGACAGTGTTTTGTGGTTAATCTGAGCTTTTTTCCTGCCCAGTATTACCCACCTTTTTTAGTCTGTGACCCATTAATATGAAGCAGTATCTCCTTCTGACCCAATCAGCACAGGTTGCAAGTATTGAGCAGGTCATTTGGATAATTATTAGAGGCCTACATATGTAAAACTGTACAGTATTAGACAAAAAGAGGCCAGAGGTTGGAGAAATTTCTGAAAAATAAACATATTTTTGTGCAGCAGAATATAGGTTATTTCTTATTTCATCAGATCACTACTACTAGTTTATTCCTCTGCGCCACAGACCTCCACTGGTAAATAGTCAAAAACACATCAATGAGCCACATTATTGTATTGTGTGACACATTTCTTCAGTACAATGAACATGGGCACTGTAGTTTATTTTTAGTTCCACATACACCATCCTGCTGCCTGCAACTCTCACTACAGCTCCAAATTTATATTAATCTACATCTGAAAATAGTCCCCCACAAATGCACTGTTTACTCCTGTTTTCAGAGAACTACAGTGCTGAGCTGTTGAAGAGACCACCAACACTGCAAAAAAGTTAAACAATACACATTGGAATTTGGGAACTTGTTTTTAAAGATGTGCAATTTAAGTAGGAGCAGATAGACTTGGGGCTTAGTGCCACAGCCAGCGTCTCTCTGTGAGAGATGTGATGACCTGCTGACCTTTAACTTCTCAGAGACCACAGTTTAACAAAAGATGTTCCCTTTTTCTTTTCTTTGCTCTTCAACAGCACAGAGGCCTGCTGCCCAGCATGTGTGTGGTTTTATCGTGACGTCATGGTGACAGTAACCGGGGGCGTGGCTTTGGCCGCAGCACTTTGCCTGTTCACAATCCTAATCTGGCCAATCAGGATTCGGAAAAATTAGGGTTCAAAATCTACACTACACATTGGTAGTCATTGTGTCCTACCTCTGCACACACACACACACACACACACACACACAAAGGAAAACGACCACTTGTTTTGTGTTTTCTTTAGACTTCACTCTTTTTGTTTGTTTTTGTTAAAATCCACAGTTACTATTTCAGATGGATACTGAGCACACTCATATTTTAGTTCAAGGATCAAGCTCTACTCACTAATCTTTCAAGATATTCGGACATAATTTTCTAAATATTTTGCATTTAATGTAGGACAAGGGAAATGGTGCAGTGGATAAAGCCATGCTGCCACCTAGTGTATGAATTTCTAACTACACTGCTTTTCCTAGGTGAGCTTGAGGGCTTTTAAAACTGGGAATTATATTAAATGCCTTTAAATGGATTCAGAGGAATAGAGGAAATGTAGAAAATGATCACTATCACACAAACTCATAAATACAAAATATTATACTTCATATAGACATCTAGAAGTCAAGGGCAATTGCTTTACAAGTTGTCATCCTTGACTGAGGACTTCCAGATATGCACGACCTGGATGACTCAGGGTCTTCACACACATGACACACATGTTTGTAATAGAATGTGAAGTAACCCCTGCCTTGGTTTTCTACTGTGAATGTAGCCAATGTTTTCATTGACCTGGCAGCAATTGTGGCGCTGGTCCAAGGAACTGAACTGGTTGAACTTGGTTCCTCTGTGTGTGTGTGTGTGTGTGTGTGTGTGTGCGCATGTGTGTGTGTGTGTGTGTGTGTGTGTGTGTGTGCACGTGTGTGTGTGTGTGTGTGTGTGTGAGAGAGAGAGAGACAGAGAGAGAGAGAGAGAGAGAGAATCTGTGAGAACCAATACCTTCGTGACGATAATTATTTCGACCACTGTCTTTGATCATATGTGCTGTGGGAGAGAACTAACCACACATCGATTGGTGGGAAAGTAAACCTGAAAATACAAATGTACTGTATCTGTTCTGACTGACTGATCGACACCAGAGCAAAACTGAGTTTCGTTTGATAATTGTATTAAGTCCTTTATAATGCTGCATTTTTTTATTTAAAATCACATAATAATTTTCACACACACTGCATTTTTATGTTTGTTCTTTATTTTGTCTGTTCTAGTGGTGTGTTTGCAGTCCTCCATGTTGAATGTGTAAATGTTCAATGGCTTAGTAAACATACAGTATGTCAAAATTTAAAAATCAACTGATCATAGCTGTTCCTCAGGAGTAATGAGAAAAAACTTCAAGGACTTCAACAACCATAAATCAGAAAGCTACACACTTCTGTGATTTCAATTCTTCTTTTAATGAAATTTTTTAAAAATCTGTGCTTAGTTCAATCATCATTTGTGAGTCCTGTTTTATTTTTTAAAGCACAAAGTTGTGTTTCATTCATAAGCTTTGATTTGTCGCTATCTTTTTGTTAAGAACCTCAATTACTCTGATATTAGTTTTGTCAATTTCAGGGTCTTATTTTGTTTTAATGGTTCACTTTTTCTGTGCATTTTTTTCAAATTTAGACAAATAAATTTTTACAAAATGATCTTTGAACATCTAGAGAGGAAATCAGAACCCAGCCGTGTTTCAGAAAGAAGGATGTACACCCTTATGAAGGAATGCAACAGAATTTATACACTGAACCAAACAGAGGGAAATACAGAGATCACCGAATAGATACAAAGTAAGAGAGGAGTTTGAGAAACAAAAAGTAGGACTTCAGACCAGTAAGGAGAAAAGAAAAGGCCAGGGATTTATACTAAATTACAGATAAGCACTGAAAAGTAAACTTACTTTAACACTGGTCATCATTTATCTGTGTAAGTTAATTGTAACATTATTATTTTTTAATTATTAAAAGTGTGATGGATTATATGGGTAAAGAAGAAATTTAGCAAAAGTGACCACAGACTCCATGATAAAGAAGTTCATTCAGTCTGACTTTACAGCTTTTTAAAGATTAACTTTATAAGGTGAATATTACTCAGCTTACAGTCTTATGTGTCATAATTTAAAAAAAAGGAAACATTGGGCAGCATTTGACGAAATAAGATTTATTTTCAGGCTTGAGTCGTGGATCAGTGAACTTCAGTGAAGCATTAAGCATCAGCTCCACTTTGCATAATTAGTCTTGTTGACATTGACAGATTTTAATGAATGTTTTTTTTCCTTTTTTTTTTTTTTTATCTTTTATCAACAGAGCATTTTAACATGAATTTTGACCCCCGAACCTTTAGAAAACTGTTCTCACTTTCACATTTTTCCACTTAAAAAGTTTGTCTTGTTTTTAGAAATTACTTGACAGATGTTTAAGAACTATATTATCTGGCGGAAGCCTATGATGAAGATGGTGGTCATTAATTACTACTTAATAATATTACTTTATTATTTCTTAACGATAATTTATCATTGATTGATTGCAATTAGAACGTTTTTGTCCGATGGTGTTTGCGTCCCATATGGCAGCTGTAAACCCCAGAAAGGCCGACCTCTGGCGGTTGATCCTCGGCGGTGTGGCGGTGTTGTGCGGTGGACCCCATCACCGCGGACAGGCGGGACCAAGCACTTGCTGAGAGGCTGCTGTCTGTGAAGGAGCCGTTGTCTCCGCCGAGGACAGCAGCTTGAAGCGGAGTCTCGACTTTATAAGTTAGCCTCATATACACCTTAATATTAAACCAGAAACAGGCTAATTATCTGACGGACACGCTATTGTCTTCTCAACTGTTCCAAACTTCCAGAAGAAGCGGAGTTTTGACCGGAAACAGGGACTGGCCGTGTTTCAGTTTTTATTCCCCTTCAGCGACCCTCAGGTAGGACGGCATGAAAGTGGTTTAAGGTTATTTAGATAGCAGTATTCAGATTAAGCCTGCATGAATGTGTTATTATAAAGCTGGTTAAAGTTGCTGCCGTTGCAGCCTGAAGTATTTGAGTGAGCGGAGCTTAAGTAACGGTAGACAAGTCCCGTCGACAGGTGGGACCCCTCATGTTGTTTCCAGTCAGTTAGCGCTAGTTAGCTAACAGCGTCATTCAGTGAAGGTAAGGTTACAGGTTGTTATTGGCCGGAAAGGAGTCGGTTTAACTAACTGGGCCAAAAATCTACTGGGCCAAAACAAAGGAAAACACATCTTCAGGACGGTAACGATGGCCTGTATTAGCTCGTATATATAATCTGATGACTTTTTGATTTAAGATAATTGTGCCTTGAAACATACACATTAGCCAAATACTGGCTAATCAATAACAAACAATAAAGTAACCCCGCTGCCAAGAATCAAAGCAGGCTCATCTTTTCAGTCTGATGTTTTCTGGTGATGATGATGAAGGTGTCTTTACATCACAATATATTGTAAACACAGGACTAAAGCAGTGGAGACATATAAAATGCTTCACCATGCTTGATTCATACATTTGATTCCATAAGATGTCACTAACTACTCCAGGAACTGTGATTCATATGTTAGAAGAAATAGTTACAGTGGTATTAAAAGGTTATGTGGGATTTGAGTACTAGCTAATGAGTTATTAATTACCCACATATGCCAGTCTCTCAGAATGGAAATTTGTCTTTAGTTTACCAGCACAAGTCAAGAACAGCCAACACAGAGTCCTAAAACAAAGATGGCAACTGAACACCAGTGAAGTATAAAACAAGTTTATTAGTACAGAAATATGCGTAATATACAGCACAAAGAATAAAACATGGCAGAGGAAATGTTTATTTAGGATTTGGTTTAATACAACAACATTTAGTCTACCCTCGTTGATATAAAATAGTACAGTATAACGTAATACTCTTCAGCAACACCACAGTGTCCAAACTGACAAGTCGAATTGGCACTTCTCCAAAACAGATTGTGTGTTGTTTATTCTTCTGCATTAGTTGTAGATAGGTGTACATAAAACATTTGCAACTGAATGCAGATCAGCCAGTTTTTTTCCATGGGTTTTTATGGCCCAGGAGATTTTTCAGTGGGGTGCTTTTGGGCAGGAAGTCTTGGCTGACTCTTGTGTGTATGGCTGTGGGTCCCAAGCAGCCTACATTGGGCAGGGGCCTAATTGTTTTTGACAGATGTGAGACATGTGACTGTATGACTGGAATTCCATCACCAGCAGCAGATGATAGAGTCTTTGTGTTGTAGTGGAGCTCAGGCTGCTGCTGGTGGGTGTCTGACCTGACCTGTGACTGTGGCCCAAATGCTGTGCTTTCTGCCCAGCTTAACAATGAGATTTGTGAGTCGGTTTTAGACAAACACCACCGTACAACTACTACTACTTGTACTACAACTACTACTACGACTACAACAACTATTATTGCTATTGCTGCTGCTGCTCCTACAGTAAATGATTTGAGTGAAAACGCACAACACTGTTTTCAGGGAATTTGTTGTTAAATCTCAAAATGCTTCCCGAAGTCATTCTGGTTTTGTGGACCTCAACAGTCAGGATGCAAGACACAGTCACATCTTTCTTGACCAGGTGTTGAGTCTACAACTGCAACTGATTATTATTCACTCAGAAAGGGCTTGAGGCTCATGTTATTTCCTGTCAAATATGGGTATAATCAAACACTGCTGTAGAAAATAAACTAAGGCCCACTGGTTCACAGGACAGCCTGTTGATCAACAATTAAGGACACCTGACACCACTCATCCACCTGTCCCCTGGTCTTTCTGTCTATTTCTCCTGCCTCAGTCCACTCAGGAGCAGCACAGAGGAGCCCTTGTCTGATCCTCCCTGGACAGTGCCCCAATTTTCTTTTTTTCTTTTTTTTTTAACCTGAATCCATGGCAACTCTGTTCCCGTGACGAGCAGCCTTGACTTTTGCCCCTCCTGCTCCACCAACAAAGGCAAGAAGTTATGGAGGGAGGGAGAGAAGGGGGGAGGAGGATTGGGGGGACAAGGGAATTGTGAGGGGGATGAAGGATATGGAGGAATGAAGAAGGGAATAATGGGAAGGTGTCTGGGATGGAGGCTCTGAGGCGAGACCTCTTCTGCTGTGTGTGCCAGAGTCCCATAAAGAGAGGAGAGTTATCACCCTGGACTGTCGACTGTGGGCAGTGCCAGGGACCGTCTTTCTGTCCGTCTGTCAGTTCGTATGTCTAAGACTCTGAATGGCCGTAACTCCCTCACAATCCCACCAAGGTGCCTGAGCAGGAGAAATGTGTAGATGAGAGAGATTTTTTTGTTGTTAAAATCAGTGCTGTGGTGCCGAGTTCAGTAAGGCAGAGCACAATTATCCCTCAATCGTGATTAATGTAGGCCAAGAAAAAAATCAATAAGGGTTGAAGCTAATGATTTTCATTAACAATTAAGTTGTTGTTTGTTTTCTCAATAAATAGTTTTGCCTATAAAATGCCTGTAAAATGCCTGTCACAATGATAATGAGTGACATTTTCAAATTACTTGTCTTGTTCAACAGTCCAGAGCTATAATATATTCAGTTTACTAACAAACATCACAAAAGATCCAATCTTCACATTTGACGAGGTGGAACCAGAGAATATTTGTCATATTTGTTGGAAAAATTAATCAGTGTTTAATCAATTGTCAAAATTAATCAACAACAAGTCACTTGTCAAGTAAAAATCAGAAACATTCTCCAGCATCCAGCTTCTCAAAAGTGAGAATTTGCTCCTTTTCTGTTTTATATCTTGGAAACTCCTTATCTTTGCATTTTGGACTGTTATTTTAAGACTTGACCTTAGGTTCTTGGAACATGTGCTGGGAATTTTTCAGTATTTTATGACATTTCATCAACTAAACAACGAATGAAAAAAAAAAAAGTATAATAAATGAGTCGATTACAAAAGTAAAAGTTGCACCCCATGGATTAATGAATTATTTCCCTTATTGTTATGTAGTGTATTATCACATGTTACAAGCACATTGCGAAAAAAGAGGAATTCATGTTCTCATTTTTTTGTCCCCTGCAGTAACTTTGCCCTGCTGTTTACATGCCTTTTCACTCCAGCCCACTCCTTGTAGAGCTCCCTGCAGAAGAATGGTCATTGTTAAGTCGTATACATTGTGGCCTTGGATGTCTCTCTAAGATTTGCAGCCGAAAGAAAACAAAAATTTTAGCAGGAGGGTGGAGATGTGTTGAAATGTTCAAAGTCTGGCTGGACGTTGTGGGGGCTGGAGAGAGACTCCTACAGCCTGTGAAGAGGCAAAAAGGAAAGTATTGTTGTTTGGCTGCGCTCCCCGTCCTGGTGCCGACATCTCTACTCTCACTCTGACTTTTCTGGTTCAGAGACCTCAAAGCAAAGGTCATTCTTCTAATAATTCTATTTTCTGTTAATGTAGGAAAGCAGGTCTGATCTAGTTTATGAGATAATATTTGATAAATGTTCTGCTCTCTGTAAAACCTAATATACTCAACGTGACAGAAAGAGAAAATTGCATGAACAAGCCTAACGTCTGCCCTCATAAATCACACTCCCTTGAAAATAGTAAAACATTTACACTGTTCGGTTACTAAGCCTCATAACCAAAGACAGTCACGCCTAACTTTCCCATATCTCCACGTAGCGTTACTCATATCAGTGCTGCTGACAAACAGAGCTGGACTTACACTTACACTTACACTGTAGACTTTGCTGTCTTGATTGTCAATAGCATCTTTTTGTTTTGTTGTTTTTGTTTACAGGTCTGGACATTTTTGAACCATGTTTGACAAGCAACGCTATGACAGCCCACCTGTGTACAGCCCTCCTTTCTCCTCGCCATCCAACAACGGTTTTGGCCCTCCAGGCAGCTTCCATGCTCCTCAGAGTGATTACAACGCATACCCACCTCCACCAGGATCTTACTACATCGAGGACAAACCTCAGCACTTCTACAAATGGCTGTCGCCTCCGGGGATCATCAAGGCCATGATGGCTACGGTAATCGTGCTGTGTGTGGCGATATTTGCCTGCGTAGCCTCCACTCTCATGTGGGAAATGCAGTATGGAATGGGAATGGGAATGGGCTATGGCAGCGGATATGGCATCGGCAGCTACGGTTCCGGATACAGTGGTTATGGTGGTTATGGAGGTTATGGAGGCTACGGAGGCTACGGCAACAGCTATGGTTCCTACATCTCACCTTACTCGGCCAAAACCGCCATGATTGCCATGGCTGCCATTAACTTCATTGGGGCACTGGCCTTCTTCATCACCAGCTTCTCTAAATCCAACACTGTCCGCAGCAGGAAGTTCTTTCTGGCCCTCCTGATAAGCAGCATCATCATGGCTGTCCTCCAGGTAAGATTCATTAACATGTGTGCTTTCCATATGTATATGCTGTTCCACTTCTCTGTTGTTTAGAGAGTCTACAATCACCTTGTATGGAGGAAACAAATATGACATATAAAATATGACAGTGGTAATGGGTGATTAATTCATCAGATGAGATGAGACTTCTATATAGAGGAACAAGAGAGCAAAATATTGTAGAAATCGCCATGGTCTGTAAGTAGAACGTACATAAATATCTTTTAATTCTGACCGAAGGCTCACTTCTTCAAAATGTGTCTGGTGTGAGAGTTCTCGACTCTTGACTACATTCATAGATAATGCAGTTTTGCTTTAGCTGCCTTTCCTTATCCAGTAATATCCAAAGCTAAGCACAGTGTTTTCTAAGGACTTCATTTCTCATAGATTTTTTCATGTAATGGAAGTCTGTACCCTTTGTGAGGGCCCAGCCCACAGAAGCTCAGAATGTGCTAAAATTTGTATAAAGGACAAAAACATTTTAGTTGCTACACTAACCTCACATTCTGGACAAAATATTTTGTCTCCTCTTATAGGATCTGCGGCAAATATGCTGAAATTAACCCCACTCCCTCGCTAAAACATGTGTTTTGTCCTCATCAGCTGAAAGAAACTAAGATTTAATTACTGTAAGAAACAGTAAAGCTTAAACTGGAGTTAATTTTCAATGTTTAGATTCTGCTGCCTTACAATATATATGGTTTGACATTGTAGGTGTTTTAAAATGATATTTAAGAAATTTTATTTGTACCCTTCTCCATGCTCAAGTGTCTCACACTAATGTATAGTATTTGGAGGTTCCCATGGCACGTAGCAGCTGTGAAAACCGTTGTAAACGCCTTGCTCTGTTATGAATGGTATTTAAATATGCGTGTTTTCAAAACCCTGCATACCAGAAGTATAATCAGAAGCAGCACTGTGTGTACACAGTTTAACTCAGTCCTGTTTTCTACTCACTGAGTCAGTTAAAACACATCAAGCACATCAAGATGTTCATGCTGCTTAGTATGTATGTATGTAACATTACTATACACCCAAAATTGAAAAGACATTGGTGTTTTTGAGATACAATCTGTTAATTTTATTCAAAACTGCTGGTGTTCGGGTTAGGATTAGAGTATAGATTTTTTTAATATGGGAAGAGGGTCTTTAGTTAAAGTAAATTTATATAAACTGGCTGTTCGGCTTTTTTTTTAACAACTCGTGCTCGTTCTGATCCAAGTGATTGAATGATTTTCTTAAACCTGTAAGGGTGATCCAGTTTATTTGTGCTCAGCATGTTATCAAATTCAGTGTAGGTTTAGGTGTCATACCAGGCATCCATGACAATGTGGATGCAGCTGATTAAGCTCCAACAAAGTATTGTTACAGACAGACTAGAACTGGAACACTAGAGAATCATCAGAGGTTTGTTTGTCCACAATAAAACTCCAGGTTGTACTGTACTCTTCAGGATGGTCACCAAGTTACTGCGATGATGTGATTGCAGCTGAATGTGGGTCCTGATCTGATACTGTCAGATTTCAGGCATATTTGTCATGTCTGAATGAATAGTGACAAGTACTACTAATAAGTACTATTGCACTTTAAGTCTTTCTCAGTGAGAAACTTATTTTTTAACTGTAAATATCAATGTGACTGTCAATATACTAACTCCATGTTTTTTCCAGGGCATAATAAGCATTGTCTACATTGTCGGGGTGAACCCCATGGCCCAGGGTTCCTCCAGCATGATGTACAATCCCATGCTTATGATGTGCCAGAACCTCTACCAGACCAGCTACTCACAGATGGGAGGAGTAGGAGGCTTCCCTATGTACAACCAGTATCTCTACCATTACTGCTTTGTGGACCCGCAGGAGGTTTGTATCTTTTTCTGTAGATATTTTGCAGATATCAAGGGTCGAGTCAGCGTTTGATGTGACACAGTAGGGATTGCCCCTGGACACTGTTCAGATTGAAATAATAAGGAAGTTATTAAAACAAGGAAGTTATGGCCCGAAGTAATCAATTTATCTGTTTTTTGTTTGTTGTATTGTATGTTAACTGTTTACTGCATAAATTGTCTGAAACTTTTGAAAATGCCCATCAAAATTTCATTGAGCCTAAGCTTTAGGTGATGCCTTTAAGTTGTTTTTGTTTATTTTGTTAGAACAAAAAAACAAATATATTTACTGTACAATAACATAAAACAAAGAAATCAGCAAATCCTCACATTTTAGGTGCAGGAGCCAGTGTCTTTTTTGTCATTAAAGGATAATGATTAAATGGTCATTGTCAAAAGTGTTGATGATTAGTTTTGTGTACGTAGACGAGTCAGTTAGTGTACATATCAGCACTAAAACTAATGTAATGCTTTGGGTTTACATGTGTATCATACTGTGCATCATCTGTTTTTGTGAAACTTGTGTGTAAAGCTGTAAGAAATGTGGGAAAAGTGAGATAAATGAGCACACACAAAGCATATTATAGCCTCTCAAATTATCAGTCCTGTGCTGTTTTGTAATGGTTTCTGTTATCATGAAGCATGTATTGCATTTTTGGGTAGATGGAGCCACAAATTGTGACATGTATTTCTCCCCCATGACACACATGTCTATTTGTGTACTTTTTGTACCAGGATAAACCAGCTTTATCTTACAGCTTATCAACTTTTTTCCAATGTTCTTGCTTTTCTAGGGAGTTGCCATGGTGTGTGGATTCCTGGTTGTGATTGCCTTTGGCGTTGCAGCTTTCTTTGCACACAAAACAAGAGGGAAGATCTGGCGCTACGGGAAACCAAACATCTACTGGGAAGAGCCTCTTGTTGGCGGGAAGGCCTCAGAAGGCAGAGATGTAGAGGAATGGGTAAGAGACAACAGGATGGTAGTCACAGTTTAATAAGACTGGGTTTACACAGGATTTACAAAGAAAAATCATATTTTGTCCTTAACTGACCCTGAGTTTGTGCATGCACAGCTTGCAGTCAAATAAACAAGGTCACAGAGAGTTTTAATCCAGCCTAAGGAAAGTTGATGGAACGCAATGTTCGACAATGGATTTGATTAGATGATGAAATGATCGACTACAGTGTTTTTCTGCATAGAAGCTTCAGCTACCATCACTTAAATGTGCAAATTAGTTTCCACCTGTTTTTACAATGCAAAGTAGGTAAGTAGGTAGGTCATCAGTGAAGCAGTCATCCTGCTCAGGTAGTCATCAGTAATAAAGATAGGTTGGGTGAATGTGGTGATGCAGATGCAGTAAATAGCCAAGCTGAGACTTGCACATTCTTGAGGTTGGTTTGTCACTTGTTATGCTATTTTTGACATGGCTGCACCATATTTACCAGAAAGACTTTGCAATGTTGTTCACCAGTTTAAATCTCTCAGATGTTTTCATTGATTGTCTTTATGAGTTGAAAGTCCAAAAGTAGCATCATATATAGATCCTTATCAGTTTTATAGGACCCAGCAGGGAAACAGTCACACTACCGTAACAGTGTTTCCTGTGACTGAGTCACTTTGTTCTGGGTCAGGGCTGATCGCAGTGAGCGATTGTTTGCTCATGGTCTACTACCTGGTTTCACTCTGACTAATCATTAACCAGCTGAGAAGATAGTAAGCAGGCAGGTGGTTTCTATAGAGAGCCTGCCCTGTGGTTTTTAACTCTCAGCATCACGCTACTCAAATGAGACCGTTACCTGAGACATAGATTGATAATTGACTTGACCTGCCACTTTTCAAATGATACCTGTATAATGTTTGTCCAGATGTTGTGCAGGGGAGTGTCAAGAAGTCAGTACATGCAGACACACGTATACAATACAGTACAGTCTGATTGCAATTGTCAACTGCAAGTGAAAGAAATACAAATAAAATAGAAAAAAAACAACTAAATCCCTTGAATTATGCATGAAAACGATTACAAATATTGCTTGATGACCTTGTCTCCTTAATCGCCCATTGTTTTGTTTTAGTAAGGGGTTGGAAGGCCAAGCTACCCTCCCCTTGTCATGCATAAGCATACATATCTGTACACTTAGGACTCAGAAGCTAAGTTGTGTCATTTGATCAAATAAGCCAATGAAGGATGCACAAAGTGCTGTGAGTTACACTTTTCCTCTTGAACTGACTAGAAAATACCAGAAGGAACAGACATGCTGTTATATTGGACTATATAGAGCTGCTTGTTTTTGAGAGTGGTTGTCATTGCCTTGAACATGGCATCATGTACATGGAGGTGTACAGGCAGAGCACAGTAGACAAGACAAGTCCAGAGTGAACCCAATGACTAACACTAGTGTCTGATAATGGAGCCACACTCACTGATGTCATTGCCCTTATTGTAGGTACAGTAATGGAGTGTACACTGCTATTGTGTTGTGCCATGTTCGATGTAAATACTGCTTTAAAAAAAAGAATAAGAGATAAGTTTTGGATTATAAAGGTTGGGGAAAGGGCAAAGAGTTCTTAGAGTATTTGATGACTTTCATTAATATTTATTGAAGCCAGTCAGTCTCAAGGGTTGAAACATTTGCTGTATGTGTGTTGGGAAACGTATTTGACTTTGCTTCCTGAAGACTTTATTCTGTACAAAAGCAGGTCAGCCACGGTGTGCCACTAATTGCCTATTGCCACATATATATTGTACATATAGTATCTGTAACAGCCTCAATAAATAGGGGCTGTTAAATGTGGTATTATTGCCCCCTTGTCCTAATTATCCTCATATTTCCTAATGATCCACACTGTAGTTATATATTTTGTATTAGTTGCTATGCTGCCTGCATACTGTATCTGTGCCACAAAATGAGTCATCAGGCTTGTTTGGCTCCTTTAAACAGAGGCCAGAGACAGTCTAAGGCTGTGGTTGGTTTGAGAGTGGACCCATCTCTGTTGCTGAGCTTGGGGAGGCCTGGCATACTCTGATGACCTCACACACTGACTGCATTCTGCTCACCCAGAGCATTGTGTCTGCTGCATGAGGTCATGCATGAAGGCGGGCTGAAGTGCTGCACAGATGTAGAGTGCAAGCATCCTGTGCAGGTTTAATAGATAAAACATCAAAATTTAGAGTGAATGTGGTTTGAGGTTATAGTATAACATCATTATATATAGAATAATACTGTCTAGACATGAAACAAGTTAGAATTATATTGTATAAAGAAACATGTTGCTTCCATGTTGGTCTGACTGTTTGGGTTTCTGACTTGACTGGCTGCTTTAAAATGTTTTGTGTTACTGACATCTCTTCGAGGAGGGATAGTGTAGTGGTATAGCGAGGATGAACGACTTTGGGAAAATATCTATTATCAGTCAGACCAGTAGTCCAATAGATATAATTTTTCTTTCCAAAATAAATTCTGGCTTGTTTGGTTGTTTATATTAATAAATAAACACATTAACTATTTCTAAAAGAACTGATAACATCATACATTGCTTGTCATTGAGGAGCTCCAGAGTTCTGTTTTTTTCAAACTTATAAGATAACGTATAGATAAACTTAACCCAGTAACCTGCTTAGCTACAGCGGACTTAATATGGTGGCTACAGTTGTCTTTATAGATCCAGGGTCGGCGTGGAGCTCGTGATTTGGAAATTGCAGCTTTCGTTGTATTTTCTCTTTTGAATATGTCGATCACTGCTGCTCAATAGAACGTGCTGTTGAAGTGTTTTTACTAGTTTTGCAAAGCACCAGTGTCATCGTCTTTGGAGAAGCGCATGCCTGCAATTAAGCGTGGTTTTTGGTACTGAAGTAGGCATTTTACAGCTTACATAAAGCCTTGCCTTTTTTTACTCTAACTATGCCAAATCTGTCCTCTCGCACACCACCCCCTAATTTCTACTCTTTCCCATCATGGCTCTCTTCTTTTCCTTTTCTTTTGTCACATATGCACCTCTCCCTCACTTTGCCTTTTCTGCCTGTCTGCTTCCATTTGCTCCTTCTTCCCCCATCAACATCCACTGCTCTGTCTCCCTGCCTGTGTCTGTCTTTCTCCGTCTTTCCCTTCATGCTTCTCTTCACCAGGTCCAGGACTCTCAGACATTTTTACTGTGCGTCCATACTCTGCTCACAGCCCAGAAGCCGCTGTGCCTCACACTGACGGTGAATTGTTGGGATTCTTACATGAAGTGCAGTCTTGAAATGGGATTCTCCTGCAGCTGCAGGAGGGCAACTCTCCCCCACCCAGGCACTCCACCCGCCATGATTATTGTTTTTTGGGGGCTAGGCTGATGATAGGCTCTGCCCCTGTACTGAGAGGAATTTAGGAGTTTGCTCAGTAAGAAAGCAGGAGGATGGATGTTTTCTAAGGGTTTTATAATAGTGGAAATCTCACCTCTAACCAGTGCCAAGTGGCCAAGGACTGGTGCTGAGATACAGTATAGATAAGTACAGCAAATATTGATGCCCTCTTGAGCAGGTGCATTAGATGTCAGATGTCTTGTTTCAGAGGAACATAATCTTGCATGTTGCTCTGTTTTTCTGAGTTTTTCCAGAAATGTTTGTTGTTAAAAATAGCATTATTCCATCCATTTTTAGTGCTGTTTCGTATACCAAGGCAGATATTTGGTATGTTTTTGTTTTAGTCTCCTTTTTAATTTTGTTTTTAGTGGCCTCATGTCCTCTTTGTGTTGCTATGTTTTAAGAACAACAAAAGGCCATGATTACACTTTTCAGACTTCCAGGTAGCAGAGAAGCAGAAACACCTGTTTAAAGTTTAGACCGTTTTGTGTAGAGGTTGTGTAAAAGGCGTCTGTGTAATGCATTTGATTTCAAGTATTGTAAATGTATGTTTCTACATGGTCCCTGTCAAATAAGCTTGTAAAAAGGAAAGTAAAACTAAATCTAATCATTGTTGAATTTACTGGACCCAGTGGAAGAAGCAGTGACCACCCCTGAGGCCTTCATTGTGAGGAATTCCCTCATGCAGGCCCTCTGAGCTCAGAGGAAGGACTTGTAAATACAGATTAAGACAAATTTATTTCCATGACAGACACGGTTTCCTTTTGTTTGAAGAAAGAAATGGGGGGCACATCCGTTCCAGGTGGTCAAAGAGACATCTGACAATAAAAAGAGGTGAAAGCAAAGCTAGAATTATTGCCAGATAGTGTCTGTGTACATATATTGTATCCTTATGCCTAACCTTATTACATCATAAGTTGTTATCAGAAACAAAATATGTGAAAACTTAATCAAAAGCTGTAAACAGACCATCAGCTGTGTTACCTTACAATCTCAAGGGTTTTGGTTTATTTGTTGTTAGTGTTGGATTTATCTTACAATTAGCCTTTACCCATCCTTTGTTTTCGTTGCCTTGACCTTTTCAAGCATGGTGAACCAAACAGATAACCCTCATTTCACTGAGGAGTTGGGCTGTGCTGTCCAATTACATGCCTGACCGCTCTGTCAAACTTTAAGCACTAATTACCATACGTTTGTCTCTGGTGTAGAGACGGCTTTTTTCTTTTCCCCTCAAATTGAGACCTAAGGAAAAGAGGAGAAAACTAATGGCTTCTTGAACAGGATATCAGTCAGAAAATGAGCCTGTAACGTGGTCTGCTCTTTGTGAGTGCTGTGGTTGTTTGTTTGTGTTTGCTGAGTCGGTTCCTTCTGTTTTTTCCGGCCTGCTGTAGGTGAACAATGTGGAGGAAAGCCGCAGTGTTCAAGACGCCCCTACCCTGCTGGTGTCAGAGAAGGGAGCCGGCCTGCTCAACGCCTCAGCCAACAGTGTCATCTCCTACCCCCCAGCCAAGGTGGACAGCAGCTCCTATAATGAGGATGACTACGACAACAATGAGTGGGTGACCCTTTCTCTCTCAGTTGCCCCCAAATCACATTTGATTGGATACAAAGGGCAAAATGAATCATCCAAAATATTTGAATGTTTTACATGGAGAGGAAAGAGACGCATTATAAAATGAAAACATTATTCTTTGGTATACTGCGTATTTGATTAGATAAGTGACAAAGTGACACAAGGATGCTGTATTTCACTGTGTCTAAGAAATACTTCAGCCTTTCCAATCAGACAGATGTGCAGGAAAAGTCCAAAAGGAGAATAAGATATTTTTTTATTCCTATTAAAAAAGTAGCAGCAACATTTCAGTCTGTACACTGTAAAGCAAAGATTCCACGCAAACAATGAACCTCCAAACATGTGACTCACACAAGCAATATCTAATCACGGCTCTGTTGTAAAGCTCCTGAAAACATATTGCCCTACCCACAAAAAGAGCTCTGTGTGTGACCTTTGAGCCCTTGTTGGATTAACTTTCCCTTGTTTTTTTCTCATGTTCATTGAAATCTCTGAGGGAGGGAGAAGGCGGGATGTTTGTGAACGAATATGTATTTGCTTTTCTTCAAAGCAAGAAGTGATTACTCAAGCACCTTGTTTTTGTTTGCATTAATGTCCAAGACTAGTTTGTGTCACTGGAAGTACATTTCTCCTCACAGTTTCCTAACATCTCAGTACCTTTGAAAAACTCAAGCCCAGCTTGTGCCAAAAATATGCTCTGAATGACCTGTTGGGCGAGGACTTGGCTATTAATGTTCACAGACACTCGGACAAAATAATCACATTTTGTGTTGACAACTGAAATGTTTTTGATTCGGTTTAAAGTACAGATTATTATTTTGATCATTTCCTCCTGCACAAAGTAAACATAGCTGGCATTTTTCATCAGCAGAAGAATGCTAGCCTGAAGACCTGCAGTGGGCTTTGTTTTAATAATGCAGCCTTTTTTGTAAGAACTTGTAATATCTGCACTGCTGGATTTGGATTCCTTTACAAATCCCCACAAATGTATAAAGTTGAGCATGATTCCTCCTTTCTGTTGTTAAAGAGCTGTATCTGCTTCCTGGTCACTGAGGACCTTCCACATGGCACAGAGTCAAACAGCAGAGTGTGAGCAATAATCATTAGTGGCTCAAGGTGTTTACCTTCCTTCATATGGTGTCTGTCTGGGCCATATCAGTGAATATTTGTTTTCCTTAGACACGGTCTCATATTAGACCAATCCTGGTCCAAGTTCCTGGTGTTATTTGGGTCATGATGGTATTTATGGAATCTAACTTTTTGCTTCACTTGCTTAACTTAGAGTTTGATTTACTCAGTCTGGCATTAGACTGTCATCACAGCAATAAGTTTTATGAGCATTACTGAGAATGACTTGAAATGTCTTTTTTTTTTTTTTTTTATTGCCCTGGGTTTTGCCTCTCAGGCTGCATACAGGCTGTCTACATTTTCGTTGGGGCTGTAGGCAGCCTGAGAGGAAGACAGAAGAGGCAAGGCAACAGTGGAAGACAAAAAAGACAACTACATATTCTGTTTTCATTCAGGTCTTCAACCCCTTTCATGTGTTATTTTGAGTAATATCTCCAACAGAATTGTGGTCCTAATGTTATTATGCTAATGCACTTTAACAAGACTCTCTGATTATTATCTCCCCCTTGTTTTTGTTGCTGTTCTGCAGGTACTCAGAGAGGACAACCAGCCGACCATCAGAAGTCTTCTCCCATGGTGGAGGAACCAGCTCCAGCCCTTCAGAGGAGACCGGCGGGGTCCGCAAACCGTCCGCCAACAGGGGCAAGAGACGCAGACGCAACCCCGAGCTGGATGAGTCTCAGTATGAGACAGAGTACACCACAGGCGGAGAAACAGGCAATGAACTCGACGGAGAAGAATGGGAGAGGTGAGAGTTAAGCCTCCATAAATGCACTGTTGTATCTGCGTGCAGCTCATGCACTGTCTGGATTAAAGATGGAAATGTCATCATCTAAGAGCACTGAATGTAGATTGCAGTTAAATACTGTCGCCCCCTCAGGACCAGACCTAAATTCTTTGATTTGAATGAGTAACGGTAAGCTCAGAAAATCAAGCTCACATGAGACTGACATGATTTTTAGGAAAATTCAGCCATAATATCTTTTGGATAGAAACATGCAAGTATAGAATATTGGATAAACAGATGCTTAAACAGCAAAAGGCTACAGTGCTTCACTCTGTCCAGGAGTCTTGTTAATCCTCTGAGGCATGCCACTTCAAATGGGTTGTACCCAGACATAATGAGAGAATTGGGCCAAAGGTACAAAACATGGCGGTCACTGTAGTGTATGAGAAAATAGTTATATTTGGCTGTGGTTTGGTCTGCCCAGACTTTTAAGTATCATCTCTGAGAGAGATAGCACACCATTATTGAAACCAGCACTTACAGTATGCCTCCTTGACCTGTGCACGGTGTTCTTGTGACTCAGTAGTGCACCTGATAACTTCATTGAAGAAGGTGTGGTGTTCTTGAGCAGGAACAGTGAAAGTGTTTTAAGTCCTCCTTGTGACTATGCAGACTTCTCTCTGATTCTGACCTTTTGCCCCTCCTTCTCCTCCTCCAGCGCATACCCAGAGATAACATCTGATGCTGAGCGTCATGACTACAAGAGAGAGTTTGACACCGACCTTAGAGAATACAAGCGCCTGTGTGCAGAGATGGACGACATCAATGATCATTTGAACAAACTCAGCCGGCAGCTGGACACACTGGATGACACCTCTGCCAAATACCAGGTCAGATATACACTGTACTCACCATAAAGGCATCAAACATCCTGCTAATGCAAATCCAAATGATAGACTGAAACAGCACTGCTTGCATGTGCAGAGATTTCCCAACAAACGCTGATCTTGCCTCAAAAAGATTCTTTCCTTTGCTTCTCCCACTACGATTGCCTAGATTTAGATTTGGAGTTCACAGTTTACAGCTACAGTATGCTGAAGTTGTTACATTTGTGCCACACTCATATTCTACTCCCAGAATCACTCGTGTGGATATGCTGACTCCTTCTTTCTCCCCACACTTCATTTGTTATGTTTCCTTGACCACCTTTCAGTGTTCTGAACTTTCCGAGCAAGAACTCTGCATTAATAATCAAGACAAAAGGGATTGTAATTGCTGAGCAATAAAAACGTAAACTTTGCAGTGCCGTCCAGTCTGAAGGCAAATTCACTCGCACTTCCACAGCTGCAGTTCACATAAAAAAATTTATGTAATGTACTGAACGTGCAGGAGTTGTGAGAATTGTTAAAGGGTTAATCGTGACGATATGGTACACAGAAGGAACAATAGAAACCATTAAAATAACAGTTTAATGTGCACCCACAGCTTGCAGCATATGCACAGTTTGATTCTCAGTTACTGAGTCACTGCACTGACCAGTTCAGCCAGATCACATATCCAACACGTTTGCCTCAAGTAAAATGTGCCCTCTTTCACCTGGAGTCTCTTCGGATGTTGTTGGAATAAGTCAGTCCTCTATATTCTGCTACCTGCACAATTCTTTATGTCAGTGAATGGATGCAAATACACATCAAATACTCAGATGGACACGCAAAGGCTGATCGCCAAGGTCCTGAGTGCACAGGAACAGACATAAAACAGGAAAAGACAAGATTCCTTCAATGCTCGGTTTGTATGTGAGGGACATGCGATCATCACACATGTTTTTTTCCTCATGTTTCCACAGGCTGTAGCAGAGGAATATAACCAGTTGAAGGATCTCAAGCAGGTGAGGAAACACGATGATGCATTTTATATACTAAACTCCATAAAGACATATTGCAGTTATTTGTGGAAATACTACAGATTTTGTTCGCAACATCCTGCCACAATATCACCTTGTTTATTTTTCATAGAACTAATTTGCTCATAAATCATATGTAATTTGGGTTCTTTGTGTGCTCTCTAATCTAGACCCTGTTTGATTGCTTTTATTTATTTTTTAAATTTTTTTTCACTGTCTAGTCTTATTAACAAGTCAGTTCACTCTGGACCATGAATATGCATGCATTCGCTGTTTTGCAGCATTAGATGACTCATCTTTGCTCTCTCTGCTCTGTAGACGTCAGACTACCAGTTGAGGAAGAAACAGTGTCGCAGGCTGAGGCACAAACTGTTCCACATCAAACGCATGGTGAAGGACTACGACAAGAACCACTCATGAATGCACTGAGTCCTGACGCGCAGCTCTGTGGTCTACACAGCAAACACTCGCAGACGCAGGCCAAGATACACTCCAGAATACGACAAAGACTCTTTGACATCCTGAGACCAAAGTTACCTGTACAGAACCAACACACACACACGCAGATAGGGAACATAGTGTATGTTAATAATAATCAGCTTGTGTTTTCCTGTTTTCCACTGATCATTTATGTATAAGTAACTAAGTTTTTTTGGAAGGAAATGGAAGCAGGACCCTCAGCTGTTGCCCCTTCTACAGCAAGCACTGCCTTTTTTTCTAAAAGATTCAGCTTTGTTTGCAGTTTTTAGCCTCGTGTGGATCAGTGGGCGTGGTAGGAGAGAGAGGTGGTTTGAAAGTCACCTGTGATAACACTGCGCTGTGGCTCTGTTTGCTCTCCAGATTGGCAACTTTTCCTTTGTTTTACCTCCACAGATAAGAGGTGGAACAGTATTGTAGAGAACGCAGTGATGGCTGAGGGTTGCTGGGATTGTTTGCTGGCAAATATGCAGTTTCTTTTAACCCTTGGCATAGCGTTATCTTTGTGACGGATTAGCTTTGGGTGTGCTTTTTTCATCTTCGGCATCAACTTCATCGTCAGTAAAGTGAACTGCCCTCTGCTGGGATCATGTGTATTTTTCTCATGCGTTGCTTCTTGTCTAAACTAAGATTTTCATACAGATTATCATTGATGCAGTAAGACCAAAAAGGGGACAACTGGCCAATGACATACATGTGTGGCATTGTTGTATTGTGTATATACTTTTAATGAAACCCGTTCATACTACTCATCCTGAACAAATTTACAGTCTGTATCTGTCTGTTAGATTCTGCACATATCGTAGCATCTGTGATAACATTATCTGTTATTTGTGCATACTAAAGACCCATAGTGGCTTGTCTTTTTTAATCAGTGGTCATTCCAAATGTGCTTAAGCTATGCAAATCAGTAAAAACATCCAGACTATTTTTCTATTTTTTATCATGCATGCTCCTCAACAAACTGGAAAACACTGTCTGTCATGGTATATAAGCTGCACTCATCCTTTTCATTTGATTCTTCACCAGTGAAAGTGATCATCTGCTGATTCCATGTGTGGTGATGTTTGTATTAATCCGCTCAATGTGCAAAGTGTATGTTATAAAATTGTTTAGACACACTTATGATTTGTCATGCATTTGTATTTTTATGAAGAACATTGTTGTCATTTTACAAACCATTTGCGAGCCGTTTATTTTTGTATGAATTTATTTTCTTTGATGCTATGATAAGACCATTTTTTGTAACTGTATACTTCCATAAGGTATGATGTCTAAAAAGTATTGAATTCAGTAAGTAATAAACATTTCTAATTCTCTAATCTTTCTAATTCCCATTTCTTATTCATTTATTTATTTTTCACTTACTTTATGGTTTGCTGACCCTCCTGGTGTGGGGATATCTGCCGCCCTGTGCATCTGCAGTGAGCCTCCAGCAGAGAGTGCAGGAAGCCTTGTCTTTGCCAGGGGACACTGTTGATCCAGTCTCACTAAGCTCAGTGTAAGCTGTTGCTGCCCTCGTCTGGTAAACTGCTCTGAAGATCTTTTGCTGGGGCTGTTAACCGTTTGCTTTGTCCCATTTCCATATACACTAGCTGTATACGGCATGTGCTTTAAATTGTCATTGTATACTGTTTTTGCAGTTAGTGTTGAAAAAAATCAACAATTTAATCATTTTATACTTAACAGGAAATTATACAACACATCAATCACAGTCAGATCCTTCTGTTTTGCCACGGACTGCAATTTATTTTCATTTTCTGTTGTCTTTGTGTAATAATTGGTAATAATGTACACCAACAGCACACTCAAAAACAAATGTTTTTAGTATGCGTACCAACACCTTTCATTGTGAACATGGCACATGCTCATAACCTGATTCAGATTCATATGTAGTTTGGAATTGGGGCACAGCTCTTGGAGCTAAATTATTATTTTAACTGAATATCACCACCCACTTAGACTGCACTGGTTTTGCCCTTGTTGTCACTTTTGCTGTCATGTCATTCTCTGTTACTGTGTTAAAACCTGCCTTTTTCTGGAGTTCCTGCCTCATTTCATGAGACCTGATGAAATAAACTGAAGTGCCTCTGCCAATTTGGGAAACATGGATTTGATATATAACTAATAAAAGCTGCCTCTGCTAATGTCAAGTTTAAACAATAATAACAGTATGATGTCATACAGTGTCAGTATTTGGAGGACAAGTAAGTAGCTAAGTAGATAGTAAATATGAAGGAACAGATGCTTTAATGGCAGTTTGGGAAGAAAATTTAAAGAAAAAAATTCAGAAGTAGTGTGACTTCCTGTAACCTTTTATGTTTAATACAAATGTGTATGTCAAGTACGTGGAATAGAGCTGCAACTACCCATTATTTTCATAATCCGTTAATGTATTGTTTGTTTTTGTGATTAATTGGTTGATTTTGTCTAAAGAATGTCAGTGAAAAAGGCCTGTCACAAGCTCTGAGGAGACGTCTTCAAATGTCTGGTTTTATCTGATAAACCATCTAAAAATAAAAACTCTAAAACTAAAACTAACTAACTAAAAACATCTTAATTAAACACAGAGAAACAAAAATCCTCACATTGTGAAACTAGAGCCAGCAAATATTTGGCCTTTTTTTTGCTTGATTAAACGAAGTGTCTGTTAATTAACCAAGTGATTAACTGACTCATTATTTCAGTTCTAATCAGGAAATTTGACATTGAAATAGCTGGAAGTGTTTCTGATTTTTGCAGATGTGTACAGATGTGTGTCTCAATATCTCAGATACTCCAGTCATCCACAGAAGGAATGTGCATACCTTTATTTCTAGTAATGCAAAAATAACCAGTTAGCCATTTAAACTTCTCTTGCATTTTTAAGTTTGGCATGATCATAGAAACATGCTTCTTTACAAACATGAAGCTACAGTCAGTTCACTATAGTTTATATTCCAACAAATAACACAAAGTGATTCAAGGACAGCATGATGAGCTGTTGATGAAGTTGTTGAACAGCATCAGGGACCGAGGCCATGACTGCCTTTTTTATGATATAATAACAGGTGATACAAAAACTCCCGCATAGTCTTTTCTTTCAGTCAGTTAATTTGGCAAGAAAAACTTTGTCACATTGAGCCACAGTTAATGGCAATAACACTCATGAATGTGACCACTTCGTACCCTTTTATCTCAGAACCAACAGACACCATAACCTTTACAACAGTTACAACACTTGGAGTACCTTGCATAAGCATAATAATTATCTGAAAGTGACCTCTGTCCATTGGGCGATGCTTTAACACACTGCTTTTAAAAGGGGACCACAAATGTAAAAACAAACAAAAAATAACAAAATGAACTACCTCTACCTTTATAAAAGCAGAGGAAACAGTCTTCAGTTTGAAAGGCTCAAACTTGGGTGTCCTCTTACAGCAAGCGTTACATTTCAAAACATTCTCAAATGCATTTTGGCCAAAGTCCGGTGGACAGACGGGTCAGAAGGGGAATATTACTATTTATTGTTTCTGTGACAAAGATACCTTGATCCCTTTATTTTTATCTTTAGCACATGAATACACAATCTTTGTCTTGGATGTATAAAACATGAGGTAATAATGTTGAACAGGGATGTGACTGTCTGAGGAGCCAGGGTGTGTTTGGGTACATTCACCTCCACTTGCTGTCAATTACCACTGCACAAACATTATTGTATAATATACTATATTAGAGGAATCGGTCAACAATTTGAGAAATACAGAGTTCACTTACTTGCGTGCAGATCACAGTAAATACAAAGGTGGAACCAGCAGCTGGTTAGGTTAGCTTAGCTTAGCATGGACATAGCCAGGCTCTGGGTAACAGAAAAGGTAACAGAATCCTCCTACCAGCACCAGCCAGGGAGTAACCTGGCACATATATAACACGTTAATGAGTGAGCTTAAGAGGTGTTGCTGGGCAGATTTTGTTACCGACAGAGACAGGCTAACTGTTCCCCCCATTTCCAGTCTTTATGCTAAGATAAGCTAACAGGCTTTAGCTTCATATTTACTGTGCAGACATGTAAGTGGAATTGATCTCCTCATCTATACAGTTCTTCACATAGTACAATATACAACACAATGCCTGTGCCTCTTCTTTGTTTTAATGCTATACAGGGTGATACTTTGCAGTCTTCATTAATACATTTGGTAACGAGGTCTGATATTTTGTTGCACATATCAAACATGACATGACGTAGGTATGATCTGCACTTGTGACGACACTCTGCCTGCAAAAGTGGCACTGCTATGGCTTCATTTTGACAAAAAAAAACAAAGCGGAGGGAAAACACAGAGCCTGGCTTCAAACTGAGTCACATTAGGGGTGATCTGGGAGGAGGTAGTACAGGCACATGGCCTCATGTCAGAGTCTGCGATTTAATTAAAGCCATGTTTTTTGTCCAGAATGAGACGGAGAGAGATCAGACAGAGGTCAGAGCAAAACTGACAAGTGCTGCAAACATACTATATAAAGACAATTACACATTGTTGTTTCCCTGAAAGCAGCTTTGGTGTGACTTCCACCAAGCTTTACAGAGCTAATGTGAGAAAAGCTGACCTCTACGGTCACAAACAGGACCTTAAACTTCTGAGATCCCAGTTTGTATTTATAACAGTTGTATTTGTATGTGATCTCCGTGAGCTCTGATTCCTCTCAATCTGATCTCGGTCCATCTCACTCTGGAGTCTGCGGGGTTCACTGTCCCGCGGCGTAGGGCCAGCTGATGGAGCTCCCTGATAGCTGCATGTCTCGGATCAGCGTCTCGATGGGTGTCTTGCCCACCAGCCTCATGAAGAAGAGCTGGGAGATGAGGTTGGCTGGCACGGCGCGCAGAGCTGGGAGGCGCAGCAGTAAGCGGCCAAAGCGCTGAGGCTGGTTGGGATACTGCAACCTCTCATACTCTGTTAGGGCGACCTGAGCCTTCTCCTGCAGGGACTCCACGTGGGCCGGGTCAGTTAGACCACATGCATCTGTAGAGGAAAAAAAACCCCATAGGATTATCTTTTTGATTTTTCTGTTTCTGCATGTTTTTCTGTTTTACACTTCGCTTCTTCACTCCTATGCAAATTTAAGTAGGAAATTCATGCTTTACATACATTTTGGTCCCTTTATGGAATACTTTGAGATTGTGGGAAAATATGCTTTGGTTTTCTTGCTGAGGGCGAGATGAAAGTTTTATATCTGTCAGATAAACATGAAGCTGCAGCTGGCAGCCGGTTAGCTTAGCTTAGTATAAAGACTGAGAACAGAGGGAAACAGCTGGCCTGGCTGTGTCCGAGGGTAGCAAAATCTGCCTACCAGCACCTCTAAAACAGTCACTGCACCCAGCCAAAAAAATAGTCACAGAACTCCTTTCTACAACCATATCTTGTCTGTCTTAGACTTTAGATTAGACCTGGACTTGTGGGTTAAACAAAGAAGAGTTAGTGAGCTTTAGAGGTGCTCTTGGGTGGATGTTGTTATCTTTGAACAGGGCCAGGCTAGCTGTTAACCCATTTCCCGTCTTTATGCTAAGCTAACCATCTCCTAGCTGTTGCTTCAGATTTAATGGCTGTAGAAGTGGTATTTCTCCCTACTGTGAGGTCAGAGGATCCCTGGAGCTGGTAGGGATTTGATGTCTTACTGGCTCAGAAACCTGAACCCTGTCTAGTACCTCACGCACACAGTTCTGTTTGTTTTCCATAAAGACACTCGGGATCAGTTTCGGGTGAAGCGATCCAGTTACAGCAGCAATCACCACTCAGGCCTGTTGTAAAAATCCAACTTACCAGGTGAAAAGAGTGCAATGGCTTTGAGGCAGCTGTACTCGGCCGTGTCCACCTGCAGTCTGTTCAGCTTGTCCACCTGGTCCTGGAAAACCCTGACCTGGTCCATGAAGGACACCACGCGCTCAGCAGACATGGGCGATGAATGAAACCCAGCAGCTGCCAGCAGCGGAGCCATATGTATAGGCAAAGCAGACTGGGCCGCATTCAAGATGAACAGCTCGCTCCAGCTCAGCCTCAGCAGCGCCACCTGTAGGGTCGATTGCCATCATATTTTATTATTTACACCTGTGCTTTTCCCACTGTGACATGTCAATAATGCCGTCTTTCAAAAAGACGTCTCTGGAGGTCAGGATGGCCAGAGTAAGTCTAAGGGGTCACAAAATGATTAAAAGGATACAGGACACAAAAAGTTCTTTTTTCAAACAATGAATATTTCACCTCGTCAGGCCTCTTAAAATCCTTCACATGAAACAATGCAAAACAGAAAAATCTCTGGTGTAATTGAGTTCACGCTGAGACCATAACCTGTGTAGTTATTGCTTAATTTTTAGGGGTCACAAGTGTTGATGACAAGGACCCACTGAATTTAGAGTAAATGAGCATCTTTGCGTGCTTTAAAACTCTGTGACATTCAATGGGTAAGACTTTTCTTTTTTTTAAAGCCTCTGTACACAAGTCAACTTTGAATTCTGAGGTAATTGTTTGCCTTTAGTCATGTCTACCAACGGCAATAGTTGAGGTGTACTTTAAGTGTAAACAAAATAGCGAAGAAGGCAAAGGATGTCATGTCGGTAAGCTGCTCTTCAGGAATTCTTTTTGTATATTGCTGATACCTCATGTCAGGGTAAATAGACAAATCTTTGGGGCTGTGGGTATGACATTACAGCTGTTTGTGGCTGAAAGGAATTAATGAACCTGATTGAAACATGTCTCTCTGTACCGAAAGTGAAATCTGTTTTTTTTTAGTAAAGAAAGCAAAAGAAAAGAAGAGGCCATGTATGTCTTCGCTGACCTGCTCTGAAACTGGCAGTTCCGGGAAGTATGGGATGTTTCTGGCCCACTCGATGGTGCTGAAGAGGAGCCTGGCGGCCAGCTCACAGATGCTGTCAATGCCCATGACGGAGGCGCCGCTCGCAGACGCCTGCATCTGTGCCTGACCATACGGGGTCCCGTAGCGGCTGTTGGGGTACGGCTCAGCCCGCAGGAGCTGGGAGATGAGCTCTGACACCGGCTGCCCATTGAAGTAGTCTGCCCCAATGTGACCCGGAACTGCACCTCCAACCCCACCTGCCAGGGAGTTTGGACTGATACCCGGGTGAGATGGAGGGATTCGGCCCCGCTGGACTGCTGCAGAGAGACGGCGAAGAGAGGCAAGAGAATGAGAGTTAGACATGGTGAACGAAAGATGTTAGGTGTTTCTTAATGTATAGCAAAAGGTTTTGAAGAAATATCCTACAATGTTCTACTCAAGTAAAAGCAGAAGAAAAAGAAACACTAGTGCTTTATGATAGCTGAGAGGACAACATAGTTCAGTGTGTTCTTCGCTGATTTGTTTCCAGTGTAAATGAATAGATTAAATATGGAAAACAGCTGCTGGATTACAGGTACAGGTACACCTGGCCATCCTTCTTCCATCCTTGTTTGAAACAGTGTGACCTCACCACACGCATTTATAGTAATAAATTCATATGAAAACACACTTTTAAATTATTACCTCCACCAAGGAGGTTTTTCTTTGTTTGTACGATGTCATTTAGTTCAGTTTTTTAAAAAAACATCCACTATGTTTAAAAACAAGCAAATTTCTTCTGTTTGAAGATTTAGTCTACAGTCTGCACTTCCATTCATAATGCCAGCTGTCATAGCTAATGTTAGCTAATGTCAGCTATTAGAGCTAAAATTAGATAATGGCAGCCATGATAGATAATGTCAGCTAACAGAACTAAGATTAACGAATATCAGCTATCATAGCCTAGGTTGGCTAATGTCAGCTATCCCAGCTAATGATAGCTAATGTCAGCAAACAGAGCTATGGTTAGCGAATATCAGCTTTCATAGCTAAGGTTAGCTAATGTCAGCTATCCCAGCTAATGATAGCTAAAGTCAGCTAGCAGAGCTGTTAGCTAAGGTCAGCCCTGCTTCTGGTATGTTTATTCTTTTTTTAACACCAACCATGACCCTCGTTTGTGCAGATATCTGTGATTTCGCAGTATTCAGGGGTGTTTTCCTGCTGCGCTTTTCTCCTTTTAATGCACTCTCTCCTTACTCTTTCTCTTGCTCGCTCTTTCTCCTGTGCCGTCCATCTTTATCTTATCTCAGTGGGACTGTAGCTGCCCCGCGTTGTTGTTGTTCATTTAGCAGTTTTTACACTGGCCTGATACTCCGTACCAATCAGCTTGCCAAGCCACCGGTAATTCCCCTGGTAGGCCTGCAACCTATGGCCAGTCAGGGTCTGATGGTGCTCTATACCCTCGTCCACTTTTACAAAAAACTTTTCCCGTTTCCCCTCCAGACATTTTTTTTCAAATTTTCACTATTATCTCATGCACATGAATAACATGTGTATCTCAAGACTGTCTACCACAAGCTACTTCACAATAAGTGTCTTTAACACCTTTTATTATAGAGAGAAATATGACATTTACTGGATTGCGTGGCCTTGATAGGCCTCTACCAGTGCAACGAAAAGTCCTCATCTGCTTGGAGTGTTTTGTGGTTTTCTTTCAATTCAGCCTGTCAGTAAATGTCAGGTTTTAGTCTGAATAGTGAGTTGAAGGTTGTGGAAAACCGATTTACATTTCTAAAGTAACATAACAGAGAGGTTTTTTTATGGTCACAGTCTATGCTTGCTCTCTGACAAATCCATTCTTTAAAATAATCCAAAGGTTTTTAAATGATACATTTATCTTAAGAAATAGGAAATTTTTTCTCACCCAATAAAGGAACGTTTTTTCAGAAAGAAAAAAACCCATCAAACTTTTAGATACATGGTTTTCTTTTCGTAATGACATAACAAAATAGTCCAAAATTCAGTGGTTTTTTTTAGTTCTGTTTTTTGAACTCTTGAGCGAAATATCTGTCTTTTTAGCTGCTAAATGCTCCACTATGTTCACCAGTTAGTGACTAACTGTGTCTGTCTGCTGTTTGGTGTTCGCCAGGCAGGGTGCAACGGGTTTATCAGAGCTTTTTTTCATTCAAAACACCTGCCTGTTGCTCCTGGCTAATGAGAGTGAACCAAAACAGTAAAGCCGAGGGCTGTAAAACCAAAACACTGAGCTGAAAGGTGCTAAAATGGTCAACATTACGACATGTAATATCCAAAATGAAGAGGTTTCAAATGGATCTCTGAGGTAGCATTTGACAGCATCAAGCCTAGTGATAGCGAGTAATAGTTTGAAATGTGTTGCTTTCGTCACCACCCTTTTAACAATATAATCATGAGTTAGACTGGTTTTACACTGAGACTGCTTTACTTCATTGTAGCCCTTAGTGATTACAATCTAATGCCAGTACTGTAATGCAACTGCTCCCTTTGAGGTTAATGCACAACTGCCCAGCCTACAGCCAACTTTATTGAACAATATTGGCTGTTTAAAAGTAAAGTGAATCTACCCTAGTTACATGTCAAATTCTCACTTAAAGCAGTGCCTCCCTGTCGGGGTTAAAGGTGACGAAGACATTTCCAGGTAATGTGGAAACAGTTCGACCTGCGTCACAGCCACAGTCAGCACGGTTCATTAATAACCAGTCCCAATATAACCCCTGGCATACTGTCACCACAGCGCACATTATGTGTGGGACAGCTTGTGGTATCCACTGACACAGGCTGAAATACAATACGGATAGGTTATGGGCGACTAGAATACAACTACACATCGGTTTGAAATGGTTTGTGGCACGATAATGAGGAGATGAAATGAAAAATAATCATCCCAACTCACTACTAATCAGCCTTGCAGAAATTAAGCAAATCATAACTGTAATTAAAAGCAGTTTTCAGTCGAGACACAGACATTTCAGTTTGCTTGGACTGAAGATGGAGCAGAGTGAACTCGTCAGCTTGCCCCCCGTCCCTGAAGCCCAGCAGCTGCAGAGCATCGAGCACCGGGGTGAAAACAGGCTTTGGTTGAGAGTATAAATATTGTGCTTGGATCACTGGCAAATGTCAGTGGCTGTTTCTGTTGGAGTAAGCACTTTCTTTGTGAATGACCCATTTCTGATATTTATTTATTTGTATGTGTTTCTGGGTATTTGTGCTTTGCTTTGCTTAAAGACGTGTGTACATGAATAAGGGCATTTGTTGGGCGCCTATGTAAAGGAGAGGGTATGATTGGTTTAAAACTCAGTGCTGGAAAGTGACAGTACATTCACTCAAGTAGGTTAAGTAGAGCTTTGGGGTAGCGGGACTTTACCTGACTTCTAGTTTATGCTAATTTAGTCTTCTGCTCTGCTACATTTCACACAGAAATGTGGTAACTTTTTGCACTCCATCCATTTGACAGCTGAAGGTATGTTGGAAATCAAGATATTATATTTAAAAAATACGATTACATTAGATCTTATGTATCCAACAGTATATAAAACACCAAATACAGTATTAAAATGTTGTAATAATAATAACAATGAAACAGCCATTCTAAAAGCAAATACTTTAAGACTTTTAATGCAAACACTTCTGCGGTCTCCTGAAGCATACTTTTTAATGCAGAACTTACTTCTTTGCTACTGTACTTTTTAACAAAGTTAGAAGTGTTTACAAAGTTTCTACTTCTTCTACTACGACCTAAAACATTTTTTTATTTATTTGGCCACTTGGGGGCAGCACAACAAGTTAGAAACATAGCATTTGCATACAGTATTATTACTGATATGGCAAATGTGTTAGCAAGCAGTTGCTCATTTACACATCCAGCAGTTACAGAGCAACATGTATTTGGGGTCATATTTCTGGCCACCTGATGAATGTAAGTCCAATGTTCGTTTGGACTTTCTTACAATACTCTTTTTTTTTTTTTTTTTGCTTTGTTCTGGTCTCCATCCACTCCTGAGGGGACTATCTGGCTTTTTAGATGTTAAATGCTCAACTGTGTTCACAGGTTAGTTTCTCAGTGTGTCTGTCTGCTGTTGGGTGCTGAGCAGATCGTGTACAGGGGATCTATGAGAGCTATTTTCTGTTCAAACCAGCTGCATGTTGCTTCTGGAAACAAGGCTAGTGAGAGCGAACCAAAACAGGAGAGCTGTGGGCCGTAAAACCAAAACATTGAGTTGAAAGATGCTAAAATGGTGCGTAGAGCTGAGGAGCTCATTCATGTGTCTATTTATCCCCCCCAAAAAACATGTTTAACCTGCTGTGCACACAGATGACAGAGCTTTGATACCTTCTTTGCGCATTCCGACGCGGAAACACTTCTTCAGACGACAGTATTGGCACTGGTTGCGGTGATGCTGGTCGATTTGGCATTCTCGATTTGATCTGCACAAAGGCAACAAGAGATAAGGTGAGTTTCCAGGAAGGAAACTCTCTCTCTTAGTCTCTCTCACTGACCCCTGTGATGAGTGAACTGTGCGAGCTGGCGTGGCTGAAAAGCTATCAAGGCTGTGACCTTTGTAAATCATCGGCTCTACACGCCCTCATGTTGCCTTTTACAGCAGGATGAGGTCTGCCAATGTTTCACAGAGAGCCCTTTGCAGCCCTGGACATGACAAGCTCGCTATAAAGACACCTTCCATTCAGAGTTAGTGCATTATTATGTGGAAGAAATAACTATATTCAGAGGTTGAGAGTAGTCTTAGTAAGAGCAGTGAATTGAGTTGTAACATTGTGTTCCTGTGGTGAAGAATAATGGGAATGTTGACCTTCTGAGGCAATCCATCCTCACATGACTGACCTTCAGGGCTTTCATTTCTTTTCTGTTTTTCTTCGGGCTGTTTGTGAGACGTATCCAAGGTTGGAACATGTAATTCTGGAGTGAGAAATGGACTAATCTGCTCTCTCCTTCATGAATGTGAATGACTATATAATGGCTTTTGAGAACAGATGGTAACACTTAACTTTAACCCACCCCCCCAACATTTAGCATTTCTAAGCAACTATATGAACATGTAAAAAAAAAATGCTTTATAACACTCTATAATGTATGTTATAATGTAGTTTCAAGCAGATATGAGGCCATTTTAAGTGATCATTAATGTCAATTTCTACTACAAAGGCAGATCTTATACTATTACAACTGTATTTTGATATATCATCATTCATTATCTCCTCAACAAATGGGTGCTCACAGAAGAAACACTAATACCTGCTCATAGTGTGTTATAAACCATCTATTAAGGTAAAATTTAAAGTGAAGTGTCTCCAAAAACACAATGTAGCCCAAGAAGAAGAGTGAGCAAAATAAATGAAATGTGTGTTCTTTAACTCCATCTACCGTTCAAACCAGAAGCAAAATAAGCCACCAGTCTGGATCTCCCAGCAGCCCTTACCTGCAGGAGTAGTTGAGGTTTCGTCTGATGCTCCTCTTAAAGAAGCTCTTGCAGCCCTCACAGGTGAACACGCCGTAGTGCTTCCCGCTGGATTTGTCCCCACACACCACGCAGTCCACCACGCACGCCTTGTCCTCGTCCCCGATGTCCACATCGCTGCTCCCGGCCTGAGGCGAGCCCTCCTCTTCCTCCCTCCTCAGGTAAGCCTTCTCCCCCAGTCCATTAGTGTCCCCGTTGGGGTTGCCCCATCCCCCGCTCACCATGGCCATATTCTCTGAGACACGCAGCGCTGAGAGTGGATCATACACAGACCCGCCCTGTCCCCCAGCTTCCAGCTACCCTCAAAGTCTAAAAACTGATTCCAGAACAAGGAAACAGCGGCTCCAGATTTGTATTAAATCAGGTTTTTTCCAAGACGATCTTAAAGTGGGATAAAAAGTCGATAAAAGGACTCTCTTGTGTTGACCTCTCTCCCCTTTGCCGTCTGGTTGTAATGACCTCGAGGTCCTTCCCACTGCTGTTTTCTCTCTCTTCTTTAATCTCTCTGCTCTCTCTGTTCTTGTCTTTCACCCCTGTGCTCACTGCCCTGACCTCCGATCAATGACTCCTGAGGTCTGAGAAAACTTCAGACGCGCATTGAGTGGTTCAGAGTTCAGGCAGGAGAAAAGGGTGCAGCCTTGCTCTTTTCACAGGAAACAATAAATTACACTTTGACTCCTTCTCTCCTTCTCCCTCCCTCTCACTTTCTCTCTCCCCCCCTGGAAGAAGTTAAAAAGAAACAGCACCTCACCTATCCCTAAGCATGGTGACCAGGGACAAACCGGAGTCGAAAAACAAGCTCTAGTCCTGTCTCAGACTTTCTCCTGAAAGGACAGGCAAGTGGGAGGAAAATAAAACACAGCTCTCCTACAAGCAGGGTTAAACTGCCCTGCCCTCTGCTCCAACTTATAAACTAGTCCAACCAGTTCCTGCCGTGCAGTGGTGTTATCTGCCGATCTGAGCCAGGTCTAGTCCAGACTCACTCTTGACTTGTCGGGGCTGTTACAGAAGCAGAGGTGATGGTGATGAGGAGGAAAAATAATTTTGCTCTGGTAATGCTCGTATTTCCTCCCCTCCCAAAACCAACGCTGATGAGGGGTTTGGGAAATTGGATTTTGTTTCTTGGTATTCTGAGAGGTGTGAGCACAGTGCCACTTCAGCTTTTATATGTAATAAGGTTTTTGGCCCAGGAGCACCTCTGTGCCGTATGGACAGCCAAAAAAGATCCGGTTGAAGCTGATTCCACACTTGTGATTAAAATAAGAGGTGCTGAGAAAGATAAAACACTCCTTTCAGTCCTAGAATAAAGTCTCTGTGGTCTCTGTAGCAACGAAGTTCATCAAATAAGTCCTCCCCTTCTGTGTCTGTGGTGAAATGATGTTTTCTTGTGGCTCCTCCAACTCTTCAGAGTGTGTGGTGTCAGAGGCTCAAATGTCACAGAAAAACAACGGGCCAAAACAAAAGCAGAGTTGAGAAATCTCCGTAGATGCAGTTCCGCCTCCTCTCTCAAGGCTCTACAAAGTGTTGCCTCTCTCCTCCTTCTCTTGTTTTGTCAGTGCTTGTCCATCCAGCAGTAACAACCAGAGGCCAGAACCTCTCTGCATTCCCTGTCAGCAAGTCCGGGTGTCCTGTTGCACTCTTTACTATTCTGCCCGTCCTTTTTTTTCTTTCTTTTCCGCCTCTCTTTCTGCTGGCCCCTGCAGGAATAAATTAGGCAAACAAGCGCAGGAAAAACACGGTCATGGACCTTTTAGCGAAAGCCAGACGCCGCAGTGGAGAGAAGCCCAGAGATAGCCTCCTCTCCTGCTCCTCTCAATCCCCTCTCTGTGTCTCTGCCTCGCTCCCTCCTTTAGGGAGAGTGAGCGTGTGTCTGTGTGCTGAGGGATTTGACACTGCTATTCAAGCCCTGCCGTTGCCATGGCGCTGGATGCCTTATAAGGCCGGCAGAGTCAAAGAGCACAGAGTGGGCTGCAGCCACACACACACACACACACACAGAAAGAATGCCTGGCTGCCTGACTGGCTGCCTGTTTCCCCCCTGACCCCGGGCCAGCCTGGGAGCAAGGGGGGGAGTTAACCCCAACACTAAGACAAAGAGGGGGGCCTCAGGTCGACACACAGCCAGCGCACGGCTCTCGCACTCGTGTTCGCCACTCCGCTGTAATCCTAAAGAATTCCTCTGACTTTGTTGACCCAACAATAACAGGGAGGGCCTGTTGTTGTCGAGCAACTTGTCAAAAGGTTATATGATACGCCACCGTCTCCTTTTCACACCTGCTGCACACACTCACAGGTTTGTGTGAAGGATAAACTGCTGGATCCTGGATGGTTGCGTTCTTGTGCACATCTCCATGAAGTTGTTGGACCTGTGAGAGAGAAATGTCTGAATCGATGGAGGAAAAATTGAGATATTCTGACTTTTAGTCCATGTCTTACAACCAGCATCCAGTGCCCACTCATGAAGTATAGCAGTGCGCCCTATATGCAGTGAGGTGGAAAAGTAAGGTTATGGAGGTCAGGGTGCGTGGGTGGATGGGCATGTAGCACGCCCAACCTTCATGCAGGAGACCAGAGTTCACCTCCCACCACAAACTGGCAATCAACAATTGTGCTCTTTCACTAACCTTAACCAAGTGTTTCAGTTGGCTAGTCATACTTAAACCATATTTTATGCGCCATAATAAAGGTCATATACAAACATGGTCTTTGCCTGATCACAGCTGTGCCAGCAGTTAATGTAATGCAGGCTTTCTGGTAAAAAAGTCTCAAACCCAAGCCAAGACATCATCAGGATTATTTCTTCAGACTTGAGAAAACTCTTCCAGCGCCACAAAAGACATTATACAGCTGTTTCCAACCCTGTCTCCTTGAGGTTAAAGAGCCAGTACAGCACTTCAGAAGTGCTTGTCGGTTGGTTGGACAGGTCCGATCTCCCTCCTCCCACACCTTAATGAGTGCATCGCCAGGATAAATGTTGGCATTGTGCGTTTATGCAAACGACTGATATGTTTAAACTTTATGTGGTCTAAGGATCTGTTAATGTTTAGGCTCAAAAACCACTAGATTAAAGATCATGTTTTGGCTTAAGATACCGAGATACAACAGCTAGAAAATGATGTCTCCTTAATAGTGTCTGGTTTTGTTGGACAATTGGACATTATATTTCCCTCAATTATTCTGTATTTACTGTTGCAGATTAGCAGGACATAGATGCATTCTTCAAGACACAGGGCTTGTAGTAAACAGGTCTTCATATGTAAAATCAGTGGATTGTCCCTTGAAGTTAGACTGTAAATTATTAATGATACAAACAAAAGCATTGTTACATGCTTGTGTTTAACAAACCTATTTTGTAATTTGCTGTGTATCTTACCCATCGTCTTGGTGGTTGGCAGAGCTCCTGTGGAATTCCTGGCTTGCTTTGTCTGTCATACCTACAGCATTGTCACATGGAGGTCTCCACCTAAAAAGGGAGGCAAAAATAAACAATCAGAGCCTGCAACCTAGGTTTCCAATAACAGCCTCCAAACGCAGGAAAAAAAAAACCCACAGAGGAGGTATTCACTGTTGCGCGCCTGGTTAAAAGAACCTTTATGTACCAAAATGTGTTTGCTCATCACATGGTTTTACAGGAATTCCGCCAGAATGACAAAACATTTTGATCTTCAAAAGAACATTTTGTCTCTCGGAAGATGTGTGAATGTCAAAGGAACAAAGAGGTAAAAGTTGATAAAAATGCCGGCTGGAAGGCGTAGGGCTTCTCTCAGCCAATTTTTGTCAGTGAGTTTAATTCAGCCTTTTAGATGTGAGCATAAGGTAACTTTAACCCACATCCGTCACAGCAAGACTCATTGTGCATGGATAGGCCTTTTGTTTGGGTAAGAGGTTATCAGGGGCCAAGCTAAGCTGCTGTACGTTGAATTAGTCCTTTCCTTTAAGCCTCTGTGTATGTGTATCAGCAGAGGTTGGACCTTGTGGGACAAGGTTTTTGATATTTGGTCATATAATGGCAACCTATAAAACTTTAGATATGAAAAGACATGGGCTGCAGAACATGGAGTCCGACTGTCTATTTTTTAAACAGTCGTGTCGAGTTTTTGTGAATGAGAAACACCTTTCTGAGAGGAGGAATACAAGCCTTTACAGGGACATGTTGAATTTATTTTGTGTGATGTCCAGACCTACTCTGTGCAAGTTTGTTCCATGCTGACGTCACTGTGACTGACTGGAATTAAGCTCTAGAATAAAATTAAATAGTTTATATTGTTTTGGTTTGAGCCTTATGGCCACTGAAAGTAGAAAATGTAGCAGAAATATCCACAGAAATGTAACATGAGTTTGTTCTTTTTGTGGAATGCCGATTTTTAACAAATGAGCCAAGGTTTTGTGAAAGGCTGGCCTTGTCATCGTGCATGTGCTCCAAAGTTCATCTAATCTTTGAATCCTGTTAACAAGAACAGCGAAAGTGAAAACAAGACTCTCTGGCTTCTGGAGCTTTGATATGTGTAGAATAAATGATAATTTATGTGATTTGGTTGCAGAAAAGCACAATAAAAACGTTAAAAAAGCAAGACTGCAGATAATCACCATGGTCACGTCTGTAAAATAATATTGTATTAACAGTTTTTCCAAATCGCAGCGATGGGTGCAGTGTGGATGAGGGAGGTTGGACCATTGAACTTTCTGACTTCACATGTTTTTATTACCTCGAGTCTCTGCAGCTTTGGTGTGTGAGGTTAAAACTGAGGTGTCCATGTTTGCAGCTGCTGAGGAAGCAGACATGTACGTGTGTTTGAGTGTGAGTGTGCATGTGTCACTGTGCATTGAAATGTGTGTTTTGTATGTCTGAGGGAGAGCATGCACGTACATACTGTATGTACCTTACATATCTGGTTAGGGGTGTGTTTGTGTGTAGGTGTGTGTGTGTGTGTGTGTGTGTGTGTGGGTGTGTGTGTGTTTTCTTTGCTCTTTGAACTGCAGGTCAGGAATGCAGCTGCTCTCAGCGTGAAGTCGACTGTGGTTGAGTCTGTGCATTCTCCACACAGCCAGGAGTCCAGAGGCATCAGAGTGAAGCAGACAAACCTTCAGTGCATTCACCTGAACACTGCACACACACACACACACACTGGCACACACACAGAGACAGGCACAGTGACATGAAAACACACCTCTACTGTAATCAATTCGGCTTTTTTTTTTTTTTTTTCATTTCAGTTCAAAGAGGCTTCAGCTGCATGGGAAACAGATGTTTACATTGCCAGAGCAAGTGGGAAATAAACTATGGCTACGTAATCATAAAGCATATGTTATATAAAGTAATCCAAACATTTCCATTAAATCTCTCCTTCAGTTTATTAAAACTCATTCTCATATAATATTTTGTTTGTGCTTGCTCCGGTGCTGCACTGGAGCCAGCGTACATGATGTTTACACTAGATATTCAAACATGGCTGCGTATGACTGGAATATTTCCCCAAATATCACCTTTACAGTTACAATATTCCACATATGAACAGTTAAATTGCTTAACAGGTGTGTTAACATTACTACTTCTGTCTCTCATGCCGTTAGATGCTGTGATCACCTGTTCAGCAAAGATTCACATTTCTGCTTCTACAGGCTTGTGTCAGTGTTTCAGAAGATGATATTTAAACCACACGGTGTATAAATAATAACTCATCTCCCCCTGAAACTGAAACTGCTGCAAAATGCTGGCCTCAGTATTAGTCAGGGCAGTGTGTTAACTGCATTAGCTGAAGTGCAGAGGAATTCAAAAACTGGGGTTAAACTTTAACTCTGAGGAGTAACTCTGGGTGAACAAGCGATAGCACATGACTCCCTGCTCCTTCCTCATTAGCCCCTCTGCCCTTTGGCCCACAGGCCAGAGGAAGAATCGTCTCCTCCTCTCCCCCTCACTCACTCACAACACTCTCTCCATCCTCGGGCCTTTGACCTCCAGCGAATGACGGAGCAATTTAAAATACACAGGGCAGTGGAACCTGCCGAGGAAAAACATCTGCTGGGGTGACTGCAGAGCAACACACGGTTTTCAATCAATATTTGCCCTCCGCCTCGCCCAGGACCTGCTGGAGATGGTGGGAAACTTCCCATTTGGTGTTGCTTTGTTGTCATTCAAATGGGCTATCTTGTGTTCGCGGCGAACAAGGTATAAGCCATTGTTTGCAGAGGAGTCAATAGAGGTGTTTACTGTAACGACACTGAGGCTTTTTATCCATGTGTCCGCTGTAAAGATAAGACACATCATTGAATGTTGCTGGAGGTGGAAAATAAGCCTTGGCTTTGCCATTTAACAATTGGCTCGATCACCAGAACTCTGATGTTTATTTGTCGTGTATGACCTGTATTTGATTCTGTCTGACCTGCTTTCTTGCCAAGAGTTAGATGAGAAGATTGAAACCACTCTCATGCTTGTTATGCTAGAGCCAGGAGGCAATTAGCTTAGCTTATCATTAAGACTGGAAGCAGGGGGAAACGGCTAGCCTGCCTCTGTTCAAAGATGAAAAAAAGAAAAGAAAAGGGACAAGACTTTGAGTACCTCTAAAACTCACTAATTAACAGATTGTATCTCAAAACTCAAGAAGACACTTCACCTGGCTGGAGTTCAGAAGGAAACCTGATGGGCTGAGGTCAAATATTCAGTCTCCTATTCCTAGACTCTTTAGAGGAAAATCTGGCTCTTCAGCTGTTAAATGCTTGACTGTGTTGAACAGTTGGACAGCGTCTGTCTAATGTTTGGTGCTGTGCAGGTAGTGTATTAGCCCCAAACAAGGCTGAAGGCCTTGAGAGAGCTGGGACAGTGTAGGTGCAGGTGGTAAAACTAAAACAACGAGCTGAAAGTCGCTGAAACACTCACTTTGACTGACTGTTAGCACGAAAATGGAGCTGCTTTAATTTTACCAGCATTGTAGTTGACTCCGACAGTTGAAGTAATGAACCATCGCCAGGCAGCGCATCCTTGTTTACTTGCTAACGTCATTCAAAGTTCAACAGACTGTAGTTGCAAATACCGATCCTCCGTCAGCTGTGGTGCTATGGTTCCAGCTTGTCAAATAAAGTTTTGAATATTTAAATGCAGAGCTTTCATGGCTGCGCCTCGAGCACATCAAGCAAAACATTTGAGGTCACTTGTGTACATTGTATAGACATTTTCTTTGATTTGTATGGAGCGCCTTTATACTTGTAAGTGCTTTTATGCTTTGGTTTGTTGTCATAATGGAACAAAACATCATAATAATTCCACCCCTGACCCTCATGCTGTCTGCATATTCCCTGTGATCTCGCCTTGCATTTAGAATACAGTGGATCCTGATTGTAGGGCAATGTGAAGAGGCTGATGTGTTTCAACCAGCATTACTTAAAAGCTATTAAGCTACATGTTTTGCTTCAGATGTAAAGTTATTACCACTGACAGGCTGCCAATATGTCGTCAGCAGACGGCCCATTGGTAAGATGAACCTTCAGACAGGGCATTAACCTAACGCTCTCTGCAACCACAACACATCTGATCATGTTCCCAATCACATCCTCAGTCTTTTGCAAATCCGTGTCCAATCTGTTGCTCCATGATTGTGCCCTCTGCTATCAGCCAGACTCTGCTATAGGTCAGCTGAGGTGCTTAGGATGACAGAAAATTAACCTAATCAGCTCAGTGAAGACGACTTAAATGCTTTAACAGGATTAGGACGAGGCCACTCCCCTTGCCATCTTTCACCTCTAAACACCTCATTGCTGTAATCTGCCGCTTACAAGCTGACGAACAAGCTGACCTTTTTAACTCATCTGCTCTGCTGTCAGTCTGGACGCTGCTGTGTGGTGTGTTCAGGACGCACTGCCGAACATCCAGACATCCAGTGACTGCCCTTACCTAACAGGGCGGCTTTATGATGCAAGACAGGTCTCTCAAGGGTCTCACTTCATTCAGGTGTGCATTCTGGCAGTCAAGTTTAGCAGAGTAAACCCACGTTTTTGCATGTTTTAGTTCATTTACTGTTATTCACATTAACTTCGCATTAAGGAATTACTGATTTTCTGCTGCAAACCATTTTTAAGTTGATTATATGAAGGTTTTTTTGTTCACCCCATTTATATCAATAATCAATCACCTGCCAGCACCACAAACTACATCCTCCAAAGTGATCGGACAGTGGAATAAACACCTCTCTAAAACAGTTTCAACATTATAATCATGAAGATTTATTGCAGGTTTGTTGTATTGCATTAGTTTGATCTTGGTGTAGCCAATAAACTGTCAGCTGGGTGTATTTCACAGTGAACATCCCGCCTGCTTTAATTTCTGTCAGCTTTTGGCAGTTGTCCAACACAATCTGCACCTGCAACTGCATCTGCAGAACCATATAACAAGAACACAGCGTTGGCAACTATTAATAAAACTAAATTTGGATCGCCCCTCTCCAGGTAAGTGTTAAGTCCCTGCAAGTTTATTGTCATGCCACAGCGTAATCAGCAGAAAGCAAACCTGTGGCGGCATTCGTCTTTGGTTGAGTGCTTTGAGTCAAAAAAATAATGCGCCCCCACTAGATTCTTAAAAAAACTACATACACCCTGTATCATGGCCCATCAAGAATGCCTTAAACTTTCTTATAAAGTAATCTTAGTGAAGAATTTTCTGATAAATTATTCCACGGCCTGCACAGAACAGTTTTCTTCAAAGCATTAGTTCCAGCTTGTGGAAGGACATCCTTATCCGCTGTCACTTCACTGTGATGGTGCTTATTCCTAATAAAAAGTCTGATCTTTATTTTCGCGGCTTTAGTTTTACTGAATAATGTCTTACATCATGATATGAAGGACAAAATGAAACAAATTCCTCCTACATAATCCAGCCACATATTCTGCAGTAAGCTTGATAAGCATCAACCCTTAAAATGTTCATTATTCAGCTGCTACAAAAAATATGCTCATAGATGGATGGTCATTGAGTCGATCCAAGGATCCGGAATAAATTTCAGGCATCAAACAAATTTGTCAACCTTTAGGCAAACAGACATGCCATCCTTTGATTGGAGGCTGAACATGAAAATCCCCATAATTGGGCTCAGTTTCACCAGCAGCAAGGCTTCACTCTTTATCTGGTGGTTGTGACGGCGAGAGGGCTTGTTGGTCTGAGCCGTTTGCCGTCATTAACTGAGTAGGTGAGAGCACAAAGCGGATGTGATCGGCCGTTTGATTGAGGTCAAATCTCTTTCGTGCTCCTCCATGCCAGTGGCACGCCGTCTCCCTGACCTCTCCACGGGCTGGCTGCCGTCCGAAAGCTCAGGAGAGAGGTGTCAGGTCAGCCTGGCGACGTCCCAGAGCGCTGAGCAGAGAATAGAGAGATACAGGGAGGAGGAGGAGGGGATGAGAGGGGATATGGAGTGGTTGTGACAGGTGAGCTAATGGCTTTGAGAAAGAAAGGGCACGAGCATGAAGGCGCAGGCTGTGATCTCTTTATGCAGCTTACAGAGAGACAACTTATTAAAATGAGGAACGGATGCAGAGAGTAAATGAGTTGACCTAAAACCTCGAGGTCACTGCCCCCCTTCTTGTGGATGTGTGTGTGTGTGATTGCGTCCACCCCCACACTGATTGACAGCCTGTGTCGTTGTCTAATAATGGTTTGAGCGTTTTTCCCAGGCACTCAAACACTCCCCTATCCACAGGCTCGGGTGCTGGCTGTTACATGCGGGGGTAGAAATGTGTCCAGAAATGTGGAGCCTAAATGTTACCAGATGAGAGTGTTACAGCCTCTATATACCGTCCACAAAATGACTATTCAAATGCCAAAATCAGTCTGTTCTCATGTGCTTTGTTTGACTTTCTTATCTCACTTGTTCATTATTTAAAAGTGCACTTCTACTTCAATGCATATTACGCACACGTAAACACAAAATACTTTTATCAAGAGCACGATTAGATAAGACCTTTCACACTTTCGTGTTGGATCAAGGTTAGAACAAGGTTTTATTAATTCAACATAGACATTTATAAGTATGCTGGAACAACTTTTATTTGCAAGCTATGAACAGCCCGAGGAGTTCAGTGAGTTCCACTGGGCACTAATAGAAGTACATACACTGAAGTACAGCTTTTAAATGCTTTGCTTCAGTATTTTCATATGATGCTTTATACTAATAACCAGCTACATTTCAGAGGAAAATATTCACTATTTACTCCACAAATCAAGATTTAGCATTAAAAACATATTATAACAAGCTTATAAAAATGTTTCATTTTATAACAAGCCTATAAAAAACATTATGATGAATTGTTACGTCATAATAGCAAGAGTAAAGGTAACTGATGCTGTGGTCATAAGGCTGCCTTTTTAACGTGCACTTTATAGTTGCGGGATTGACTGAATTTTGTCAACCTCTGAGGGTAATTCTATCACTTTATTACATGTTCAGGAGTGCTTTTGTTTTGTTTGTTCTGTGTTTGTGAAAGCAATAAAAACAATATGTTCAAAATACAATTTAGTACAATAAAGTACTACTTTGAGGTACTTGTACTTTACATGACTGTTTCCGTGTTTTACTATTTTGTACTTCTACTCTACTACAGTTTCTATTTATTTGACACCTATAATTTCTAGTTACTTTACATAATAGGGTTTTTCATTAAGAAATCAAATACTATCTCTATATAAAGTGGTTAGAATTAACTCAACCAGCAACAGCTAAATACTAGTTAAACACTAATGCATAAGTATTAATTAACAAGCTTATATTGTTGTATATAATAATATATATAATTATGGATCACTAACCTGGAGCATTTCTCTCCAGAAGTAGTGTTTTTGCTTTAATAATTTAAGTACACTTTTGTGGTAATACCGATGTACTTTAGAAGTAGATTTTGAATGCTGGACTTTTGAATGTGAATTCATCTTCCATTAACTGCATAGATGCAAATATATTGAGCCATGAATCTTTTTGTGGGACATTTTGGCGTCATGTGGACTCTTTGATACAAGAGTCACCCAGAGGTTACAATGATCATGTTGCCTAAAAAACCTTTGATGGAGTCAGAAGCTTAACATAGATCTTAGAGAGAGCGAACACAAAATGGAATGATAATTGTATCATCTGCTCTAATGGCAGCTATTACAACAATAGTGATGGTGACCTGGAGGAACGGGAGGAGCGGCGAGGACAGGCCCTCTGCGGTGACCTCTGCTCGGGAAAGGGCAAGCTCAGGCAAGAGTCAGGGCGTCAGGGGCTCGCCACCTCGTCTGGCACTCTGAACTCTCCATTCACAGGCTAACACAACAGCGAGGCATCGCTGTGACCCTGTGGGTGTGACACTCAACCTTTGCCTTAACCTCCTGACCGCCGGTCACAGCTGCAGCTGACCAGCTCGGGTCAGGGCACGGGGTCGGCTGGAGGGGGGAGAAGGGATAGAGATGATTGAGAGATGAGTGAGGAGAGAAGATGGAGGGAGAGGAAATGGAGGTATGAGTGAGAAGTGAATATTGAAGGATCTGTATGAAGGTAAGGTGAGAGTAAACTGGGCTTTTAAAGGGTTGATATGCCCAAATCCCAAAAAAACTTTCTCAATGACCTTCCATCATATCTGTCTATACAGATAGTTTTGTTTTATATTTATCTGTCTTTGGCATTCTGTCTCCACACCAGTGCTATCAAGGTGAAATCATTTTTTAATTGTGGTGCCCAGAGCATCTAAAAGATAAGGCTGACATTATTTTTGATTTTGAAATGAAATGGACCAAAACCAAACAAGTGTTAATGTCTGAATACTTTACTTTTAAATCCTTAAATTCTGATTGGCTTATACAGCATGATACAGAGCAAAAGGCTGTCAAGGAGAGCTCGAACATATATGTACATTCTTATTATTATATATACTAACAGCTGATTAATAATACTGTATTTGAATTTATAGTTAATATTGTGTCATATGATTGATACACTTCGGAAGACGTGACTTTACCAGACCTGTGTAGCTGCTCCCCACCTCTGCCTGAAGACGTTAACAATTGAGTTAAGCATTGTGGGTAATGTAGGCAGTACACTTTGACAAGGAAGAAGAATGCTTTGAATAAAAAAGACAATATCTGTGATTCTGCTGCGTCGATTTATATCTCACTATTTTAACCCCCTGCTGTGAGCCCAGCAATGCTATATGCCAGCAGTTAACAACTAATGGAGTACTGCTCTCAAATACCAAGACACTGATCTGTTCCATCAGTTTCTTGTTTTTTGCCAGACATGAGCGGCATGTTTGTCAGGTCACCGTTGCCTCAGTACATCACAGCTGTGTTGTTTGGAATGGCAAATCCCATCATGTCTTCATGGTTGAATTTGTCTGCAGGTTTGCTGCAGAGTCTCCACCATGTCTGCTGGCTGGTTAACTGTCATCTTAATACTGTCTGACTTCCCTACCCTGTCTGGGACTGTCAGCCCCAAGCCCGTTCATTCCTACTGAAGTCCTAAATCTTTACAAACAGGCAGTTTCATTTTTTAAATAGTATTTTGAACCAGCAGGATAATGTGGGTTCTAGCACTCAACTAAAAGCACCTATTTAGCATGTTTGTTTAAGAAAAGTGGAAATACTGAAAGGCAGAGAGATCAAGATGGAGAGAACTATGAAAGTGCTAAGAAGACAAAAGGGCTGGCCGTACATTTTGCGTCCACATCATGTGTGCATTGTCCCGGCCCCCATCCCCCTTCTCTAAGCTTTGTTACAACAGCACGGCTGGCCGGCAGCGGCTTCGTACACTTGGCTTGTACGGGAAAAAGGACATGTGCGCTCTCGAGGTCAGTCCTGAGGTCCTCTGCGGGGTCAGTCTTTGAGTCAGACTTACGCATTCATGACTGCGTGACAGCTGTTTCTCTGAAATAAGGCATGTGTCTTGTGATGTGTGACTCCTGTTAGACAAGTTAAGCCTTGGAATCCTTTTTAGTTTATTGGTAACTCTCACAAGGGTTGAAAAGGCAGAACGGACAGTGCTGTCCATGTTCTACTGCCCTACATACAGTACTCACCAGTGAATGCCTGGATGGACGGCTGTAGATGTCATTAATGGGTTGATAGATAAATAGATGACAGTACAAATAGCTGAATAGGCACATGTCTCCTCACACGGATGGACAACTTACGTCTTAATATATCTCATTAACAAGAGTCTACAGCCATGCTATTGACTGTGAGGCTTTGATCGTATTCAGTTACACGCTAATGCCGGCTAACATGCTCATAGCAACAATGCTAACATGATGTTATTAAGCAGGTATAGTGTTTATAATGTTCACCATCTTAATTTTATATTTTAGCACATTAGCATCTGTTAATTAGCACTAAACACAGAGTACAGCTGAGGCTGATGGGAATATCATTAGTTTACTAGGAATTTGGTCACAAACCAAAGTGGACAAAATGAAATTTTGACCACTAAATGAAAAGTGAAAGGCCCACAAAAGATTCTTATAATTAATCCCGTGTATATATGTAACAAATTTCATGGCAGTGCATCTAATAGTTGTAGATAGATAAAAAGTCCGGGGATAACCAAAGTCATAGGATTCCTCCTCTGGATGGATATCTGTAATAAATTCATGGCAATCCATTCAATAGTTGTTGAGCTATTTCATTTCAGCTATTTTGGACTGAACCACCTGACATCCTTATAACCAGGCTGCTAGCATGGCTAAAGAACCTCACTTTGCAGTGACGAGGCTTCTACCTGCAAAACGTCACACAGGGTAAGACTGCACATGAGCGACTTGAATTCAGCAGGATTGCAGCTGATGTGGATAAATGTGACTATTAGAAAGGCTGATTGACTGACTGACGAATCACAGAACAGTCTCTTCCCTTCTCCACTCCGATGCCTCCCCTGCTGCTTTCGCTGCTCCACTCTGGTGGTGCTGACTCTCCGTCATGGCTGCCACTTTTTGCTCCAGCCTCCACACCTGCTCTCGATACTTCCTGCGAATCTGCCGGTACGAACTCAAGGCTTTGCTGGAATGAAAGAAACCCACCACGACCAAATTGACTACACTCACTTTAAGAATGACACCACAGAACGGCTGGTTTTCAGCTTTGGTTGTAGATGCAGTAAGATGCTGAACAAACACGCAGTGTGTTAAACACCTTTCCTGTGATACTTACCTGTGAGCTTGCGTGAGCCGGGCTATCTGCTCTCCATTGTCCCTCCTATGGGAGGTGTTGTCTGACACAGCTGTGTTCAGTGAGTCCTGCACTAAAGCCAGTCTCTTCTTCAGGGCTTGTTCCCTGAAAACAAAAGCAGGACCAGAACAAACACAGAGGTGGAGGAAGTGTTCAGAAACATTACTTAAGAAAAAGTACTAATACCACACTGTCAAAATACTCTGTTCCAAGTAGTCCTGCATTGAAAATCTTACCCATGTGAAGGTATGTAAGTATAATCAGGAAATCGTACTTAAAGTATCACAAGTAAAAACACTCAATGCAGAAAAAATACTGCTATGATTATTATAGTATTATACAATATATTATTACATTATTATTTTTCATGCATTAATGTAAAGGCAGGATTAACTGTTGAAGTCGGTTTAGATGGAGCTAATTGTTATCAGACTACAACTCTTAATTGATTATGGCTAAAAGTGACAGCTTCACAATGCCCGTTAAAATCATTAAAATCATTAAAAAGAAAAGCAGCAAATCCTCATGTGTGAAGCTGGAACCATTAAAAATGATGATTATTGATTATTATCACAAACTATTATGATAATGTTAATGTTAATCAACTACTAATCGTTTCAGCTGTACATGTATTGACTGTCGAATTTCTAACAAAGCATCATATTTTATAAGCTCTTGCTTCATAAAGTAACTAGTAACTAAAGCTGTCAGATAAATTAAATGTAGGGTAGAAAAGTCAATGGTGATTTTCTACCAGCAATGAAACAGAAGAGAGAACATCATGTCTGTTCATTCTGCTTATGGCACTGAAGATGTTTCCTCTCAGAAATCGTATAAAATCTATGTGAAGAATCATAAATGTCTTCATGAATTCAGAGCGAATGTGATGTAAATTGTGAGTGGCTGTGCTTTACTTAGAGGCATTCACTCCACAAGGTCAGGAGACAAAGGATGGTCTCTAAAGCACCTGATGAAAAGAACTAGAAGCCCTTAATGTCCAAAGTCTGCGTTTCTGCTGATAGTGTTCCTAAGCAACCGAGAAAACCAGGCAACAGATGTCTGAATGATTTATTTTCTGCACAGGTACCCTTTATGTCTGTCAAAACCCAGATTTCTCCAGGTGACAGCACATTCATTAATTTACCAGGTTTCCTTGTTAAGACACTTGTCAAAGGCTGTATTTGAATTTCAATTAAAGGACCAGTGTGCAAGATTTATTAGCATATAGCTGTGAGAATAGCCCTCGTCTCACCCTGCCCTGTACTGGTCCCTCTAAAGGGTCAGTGCTTGGGTTGTCCGTTCTGGGCTACTGTAGAAAACAACTCCATAGAAAAGGTCTCGCTTACGAGTTTAGATATCCTGGTGAAGTGGTGACATCACCATCATCCCTCCTCATGCCTAAACCTAACCAAACCAACCAATGAAGGTACTGAGCACTAGCCAATCAGTGGCAGAGTAGGGTCATGCAGGTCATCCCTTCGCCACAGTAAGACTTGACCTATTCCCTCAGCAGATATAAAGGGTTCATTCTAAGGTAACGAAAACACAACAGATCATATTTTCAGGTGATGAAGGTGTGATCAATATTTCCGCCATCATGACACAATCGCCATCATCAACGGCATAGACATCATTGTGTTCATCAACATCATCATTGCGACCCACATCATCATATCATCACAAGAGAAATGGGTGTTGGGTTGGCGAAGCGCTTCTACCTGGTACTCTTAGCAGGAGGGAATACAGAGAACCGAGAGCCAGAAGGCAAAATGTGAAATTCAGAGAAGAGGAGATGCGCTGTCGGACAGACTTCCTCCACGCCTGTTAAACAGTTTAGAGAGTGTACTCTGCTGCACTACACTACACTGTTATTGATAGTATTTTATAGTAAAATGGCATGTTTTTTTATGTAGTGAGGGTGTCATGCTTTGTACTTGGAGCTACAGTATGCACAGAACTGATAATGTCTGACCTTTGCAGGACGGCCTGCAGCTCTTTGAGAATGGGTCTGGCTCGGGCGATGTCTTCATCACTACCCAGGTTAGCAGCATTTTCACAGAGCCTCTGAAACATGACATTGAATAGGATTAATTCAATTGTGCCCCCCATTCAATTGTCCAATAATGAACATGGTACTCATTAATCTAAAGCAGCGGCTCCCAACCTTTTCAACTTGTGACCATCTACAGCAAAGCAGTGTTCCTCACGACCCTTTGTTACAGTTTTGTGAGCAGTTCAACCACAGATTACACTCACAAATTTTTCTTTAAATGGGTTTAGATGACTGAAGGGGTAATAGCATCCATTATAGCACAATAAAAAAAAGCACAAAGATTAGAGAAAAGTAGAAAAAGTCTTCATTTGTTGAGCAGAAATGTTTTTTTTCTCCGTATTTCCCATCCCGTTAATCACTTTGTGACTCCTCATATTTATCCATCTTTGTGAGGACTTGGCTAGGTTGGGAACCACTGATCTAATGGTTGGAAGAGGACAGCGCAGAGCAGAGCAACATTTCTTAAACTGCAATTAATAGCCGATGTGGTTTTGGTGAATACAATAAAGAGGAAACACTCTGCAAAATCAGTCATGGATCTTGATCTGAACTCATGCATCTAGATAACATCTTTGTTCCTTTAAAACATTTAAAAGAAATACTGAAGAAAAGAAACTGGTTTTAGGCGGACATGTCAACCCTTCAGGCACAAAATCCTGATGCCCTGTGTCTACACTAATAGCTGACATGTTAAGCTAAAGTAGCTGTTCAGTTCTTTCTCATTTGACAAGGACAGAGGTGTGCGGTGGCGTATGAATCTGTGCTGCGGCGACAGGACAGCCCAGCAGAAGACCTTGTAGAACCAAAATATCCTTCGTGGCCTGGAGGGATTCTGCTTTGGTAGATGTGTGATTTCCCATGTGGGACACCCAGATTTGAATCGGGTCTGCCACAATAGACCAACGTCCTGCTCCCTCTTGCTCATTTCACCTTGACTTTGAATTATTTGAAAATTAGAAGAAAAAAAAATGTCTCTGTTGCCGCTGAAGGAGTGTTTCATACCTGTTGTCCGGTCTTGCGATCCTCCAGCTCCTCTCTGAGGCTCTCTGGAACGAAAGCTCCCGCCGCTTCCTGGGCCTTCTGGGCCATTAGACTCCACTCCAGACACCTCAGCTCTTTCTCTTTGAGGCGGATCAGAGTTCGCAGATCTGACATCTCCTCCTGAACATAAAGAGTTAAACCATAAATCATGGCGTACAAAAAGCTGAAAGCAAATACGGGAAGTAAGGCTGTGGTGGAGGACTTCATATCACATCCAGCAGGTTTTACCTCCACCTTTAGAACTGCTGTGGGTCATTCAAGCCCTTATGTGTAGAACTGTTATATGATTTTTGACTTGTAAGACTGGAAAAAGGAGGAAACAACAAAATTGTTCTGTCTAAAGGGAACAATTTGCAACTAGCAGAACCCTAAGTAATACACACGTAATACACAAGTAATACACGGTATATCTAGTTTGTTTCATCAGAAGCAAGTTGTGGTTTTACAAGGAGGTTTGCGCAAGACTATTTCTATCCAGTGCAAGAGTCCTGGAGTCCTGCTGCCTGACTGCCAACCTCTCGACGACAGCAAGGAAATCGGATTATTTTGGGCTAATTGTCACACTCATTGGGACAGTATGGAGTCAGACAGGAAACACAGGGAGACAGAGAGGTTATGACATGCAACAGATGTCCCCAGATGTGATCAAATAGTGGACGTTGGGATTATGTTATATGTGCCTTCACAATTCTGTTTAAACTAACAAGCTATGACATATTAATTAGGGATCTTTAGAGGTGGATTTTGTTGCTTGAGACAGAGCCGGACTAGCTGTTTTCCCATGTTTCTGGTATTCATGTTCAAAACTCTTCTTAACCAGTTTCAGGTGATGGAGGCGTGCCAGCAGCGTCTTGTACACTGACTGTATTTACACTCCAAACACTGTGTTTTGGCATAGTGAGCTTAGTGTAGTATTGTGTAGTGAAATAAAGATTTTGCCTTACAAACAGCTATGACATTTGGACAAAAGATCACTTTTATCTCATCGTCTCTTTGCGTGGACGTTTTGGGCTGCATTTCATCAGTTGTCTTTGGTGTCTTCTAGCATCTTTTTTTTATCGTTTAAGGCCCACAGCTCATACCCTGACAGAGATGAGTTCATAGAAGAGGGAAGATTTCTCTTTCTTGGTATCCGGAGGTTTGGCGTTATCTTTGGTCACATGTCCACCTCTTGATCCAGCCGGGTGACCAGTTTCAGGGCTCATTTTGCCCTCAGCTCCTGGCCTTGGCTTCGGTAGACAAATGGCTGCGCGGTCCCTCTTCAGGCGCTCAATTAGCTGACGGAGAACAGCCTCTCGCTCCACCAGCTCAGGTGTCCTGTGGGGTTACGGGTAGTGAGTGGCCTGACAGAAACTTGCTTCTGTCAGAAGTACTTTATTATTTTCACAGTTCACTGAGTCATCCCTGATAGCTTCTGAAATATTTAAACAATGGCATTTAGATCTTCGGTGGTGGGGCAGAAATATATGTGTGTTCTTTATACACGTCTATTTTTTCTATTTGCAATTACAGTCTGTCAGTCTGATCTACAGACGTCACTGACACTTTTTCCATTCTATTCATTCCTTTCACTGTGTTGGATGTACAAACAGTGCTTTAAATGATCACCTCTGCCCTGTGTGACTCTGTGCTTCCCTCTCCTCTGTGACCCCTGCTGTTGAGAAGGAGGTGGACAGCTCCTCAGTTCCCATTTTCCTGAGTTGGGCTGATGGACTGTCGGGCTGCTGCCTGTCACCGACTGCCTCTGATGAGAGAAAAAACTGTGAGCCTGACAGTGTGTGTGTTTGTGTGTGTGTGTGTGTGTGTGTGAGGCATGCATACCTTCTGTATATGTAAGTGAATGCGTGCACTGAGTTGTGAGCAGTATTAAAACATGGTATTCAAACACCTGCTGGGTCTGTCTGCAGAGGAATGCTTTGCTGCTTCTTGGCGTCATGAAGTGACAGCAGCTCGCTGTAGGCCTCTTCACACTCCTCACTGTCAATCACAACCACAAAGACAAAATACGACCTCACAAGACGAGAAGAACCTAAATTAATACCGCAGGACTGCTGACCTGGGCACAGTCGTTATTTTGACACACGCCAAAGGCCGTTACTGACAAACAATATGCATATGTGTGCGGACAGGCCTTTATACGTGTGTGTTTTATGTGTGTACCAGTATCTGAGAGCCATCTGCAGGGCAGAGCAGTCAGTCTCAAGTCTGTTTAGTGTGATACTGATCAGTTCAGACTCTCCCTTCCTTCGCTCCAGAGCTGCAGTCAGCCGTTCATTTCTGGCCTTCAGCCTCTCAATGCACCTGAGATAATGGAGGAGGGGATGAGGAGGGTTAAGAGCAAATACTGGAGGGAACACCTTTGTTTAATCAGGATATGTTTGAGTGTCTAGTCTGCGTTTTTGTCGTTATCTTGGTATAAATGGAATAAAATCAGTCCATGTACCCCAGCCTTTGCAAGGAATATGATCTTGGCACACCTGTATATAGTGATGAATGATGAGTCAGTAACAAAGAAACACTGTCATTCATTTTTACTTATATATAATTAAATAAAACTAAAAAAATAAAATTGTAATGCCTGACAAAGGTTTCTAAGCCAAAACATAGCTATTCAATAAATGTAATAAACATGTGGGCAGCTAGTGAAACATCCTGAGCTGCTCCTCGGACTCACCTGTTCAGTCGCTCTGTCTCACACTCCAGGCTGATGGGGCTGGGACAAGGACTGCATGAGTTAACAGAGCTCAGTGGAGAGCCATCCCCACCCACAGACAGAGGGGCTACAGCTCTGGCTGTTCTTCTGTGGAGTAAAGGTGAACCAGGGAAGGGAGGAGAGGCCCAGTCCGGACTGAGAGCCCCAGAGGGGGGTCGGTAGGAAGGAGAACGACTGCCTGACCTCCAGGCCTTGTGGAGACCAGCCAGCTGAAAGACAAGAGAAGTGGAACTACGTTCCTTTTTTGAACTCACGAAGTGTGTTGAATTATCACATCAGTGTAGCATTTTGTCTTATAAATAAAAAAATAAAATGTTTTTGGCGATTTTACGCTTCACCTTCCCTCCGTCACAAACAAAACTGATAACAGAGCACCTCCCACCTTGTTCTTCTCGTCTTCCATCTGGCTGATGGTGCTTTGTGATCTCTCCAGCTCCTCCTGGTAACACTGCAAGGTGCTTCTGAGAGGAGAGTCCCGCTTTTCCAGGTCCAGGATTTCCTCCTGGTACTGGTCCTTCACCAGGCCTGATGGGCATGAAATCCCAAACTCTCTTTCCATGTCCTCCAATATCTGCCAAGTGAGCTAAAATTACTAATGGGAGTCTAAAGATAGCCTGAACAATGACATATTTTTATCCTAAATTGATTTCATTAAAACTCAGACAGACACAGCAATGCTTGACCTCTTTATGACATTTTTGGAATTTATATATATTTTTTTTTTATCAGGATCTGAAACTAAGGATTGTGTAGACCAAGTTGACTTTGTGAAATTTGTAAGTAAGTTTGACCTAATATTAGTTTTCAATAGAATTTGCAGCCACAACAGCAACAAAAAATAAAATACATGAAATAATCACAGGAATTTGTTACAGTTTTAATACCTGAGTGGCCTTAACCCAGCTCTCCTGGGCTGCTCTCAGGTGCTCTTTGTGCTTGTCCTGGTCAGAGGCTGTGATGGGGGCAGCCCAGGACCTTTTACAGCTGATGGAGTCCTCCAATGATGATAAAACCTGCTGGAGTTTAGTCCAGACAACACCGCTGCCCCCTAGTGGATTAAAGGTAGATGTATAAATTTTCAAAAAAACATGCTGTTTCTCGCTTTTTCCACAAGATAACCTGCTGTCTTTTACAGACCAGAGTAAATATTTGAGATAATACATCAGAAATGTTCTTGTCTCGGCTTGGCTGGAGGAAAGATCACCTACATACAGAGCAAAGACGCGTTCTGCTGAATAAAAACAAAGTTATGGTGAGTCAGTAACAACCTCGGGCAGTCAGTGGAGGTTTGGATGTTGAAGCAGAGGCAGTTTTCCTCTCTGGGCTGCTTCTTGCCAGTCTGTGGGACAGGAGATCTGGAACCAGAGGCCTGGATGGTCCTGGTGGTCTCAGGTCCCCTGGTTCACTGCAGAATACCAGCAGTATTAATGTTTAGCTTTTGACACGAGCTATAAGCAGACCAATAAATCATTTATTCATGGGAGGAACAAGCAACAAACATGGTTCCACAAAAATATTTTTTTGGAGTGAAACCAAATACATTAATTCATATCACCTTTATGGCTCATATCAGTGTAAATCCACATATAATTCCTCTGACGTTACCTTGGTGCCTTTAATGACCCCATCTTCTTGTTCAGCTCAGCGATGATGCTGAGCAGCGTGCCCACTTCAGCCTCACACTGAGCCAGTTCTGCTGGCGAAGGCTCGAGGTTTGCTGTGGGGTCAGAGCCCTCAGGGTCAAGGGTCATGTGGTCGATCGGTGTCATCACCTCCCTGTCACAGCCTGACCCAGCATCCAGGCTGTCACATCTGACCAGGCTGAAATCCTGTGGAAACACGACGTCATATTTGGTTTGTAAGGAAAAACCTTGGTTGGCCTTATTTAAGTCATTATTTAAGCTTTTTACTATAAAGTAAAGCAAATCTTGCCCTTCAGTTATACTCTGATATATGTACTAATACAAAACACATAATATGTATGTTCTTGTTGTTTGTGAATAATCATCATCAACTGAAGAGTGGCTTAAAATCAAAATGAGCAAAATAATCCCTCAGTGTATATCCACATTAAAAATCTGCTCTTGAACCAGATATTGCTGCTACACTATTTAGCTGCTATTGTCTTAAGCAACGGAAAAGGAGGAAACTAAAACATCCTGATATCCAGCTTCCTGCCTAGCAAATATTTGTGGACCAAGCCATCTTTTGTTGTGCACAAAGAATGTTGGCTAAATGCCTAAAACATGAAATTAGAACAAAGTTTCTTATTTATTTGTATTGTGTTTTATTCTGCTGTACAGTACACATGATCCCTATAAATGTGCACAATTTGCAGTGCGTATCTTTTGATTTTGTGAGTTCTAACAGATCATGCAAACAGTGGTTGGCGACACACTCTAAATTTCTCCAGCCAGTAAAACATCCACCACAGCCCCCTATTCCTATTCAGAGTCAGAGAAAGGTTATCCAAGCATGCACTGGGCAAGCAATGGAAAAAAGCAAACTCACATTTACATTGTATGGCAAATAACAAAACTGAACTGAATGTCTGAATGTAAGAAGGACACAACTTGCTTAATGTACATGTATAATACACAGAGACTTGTCAAATTTACCCAGTAAATATGTGACGCTCCAAGTATGCAAAATCCAATGTGTCGAATGACGTATTTTTGACACAAACACTGAAACCCTTCATCATAACTTACCTCCATGCTTCCTCTGCAGCAGTGATTTACCCTGTTGTGGCTGTTCACTGCCTCCAGTCAGACATTTGAGAAAATGAGAGAATGTTTTGTTCAGTCCTGTTGTTTTGTGTTGTTATATTTTCCAATGGTTAGTCAGTCACCACTGCAGTCTGCTCTCTGTGTGTCTGCCAAACAGTGTTTAGTGTGATGAATGAAGTAAGTGGAAAACACTCAGAAAGTCATCCCCACCCATTCTCCGTCACTTTGTGCTCTTTCCTGTTTTGTCCACAGTTAGCGTCCATGCCTTTTTAATTGTAGACTATGAGCAAACTCTGGATATACTATAGCTGTTCTGCAAGTATGTACTAAGATGCTATGTAATAAGACAAATGCTTGAAATTACACTGCCTTACTAGAAATGTTAAAATGTGTGTGTGTGTGTCACTGACAGATTTAAGAAATGAGGCTGCACCAGACATTAGATTGTGCAAAGTCTCCTTTTACTGTAGGCATGTGTTTGTAATCCAGTATTTCGAGCATTATTTTTCAGCTAGGTGAGGGTCTCTGAGCAATACAGTGGAAGATGTAACAGGAAGCAATATTTACTACCAAAAGATGTGTAAATGAATCACTTCTGTCCAGAGAAAGTGCTAAGACTAATTCACAAAAAGGATTGATGGAGGACTTTAGTTATTCATTCTATATTTATTCAATTTGTTACTGCTACTACTACTGTTTCTAAGACTACAATTACCACTACAACAAAATTGTGGCGGAAAACGTTACTTTCATATTAAACTTCATTACCCATAATTCTTCGCGGTTCCGGATTTGATCATTTCCGGTAAGGAAGTTGTCCGACCAAAACAAATGTTAGCTCGTCGCTGACAGATTTTGCGACTTTGAATGAGTTTCACTTTATTTGAATCCCAGAAGTATCCCAGTTGCTTATCACGTAAGTCTACTTTTAACATAAAACATTTCACACGTTTCGAGTAGTCTCTGCTTTGCTGTAATATCTGTTAAAGCTAATGCTAACAGCTCACTTTGCTGCTAGGCTGCCATCAAACTTCACCTGGCTCTAGCAGCCTCACTGTGATCGTCATGGACTCACTATGTAGTTTTCTGGTGTTTTCTCCTTATAGATGCGCTTCTAACTAAACCATCCATTCTGTTAAGTTAAAAAACCCAGCTTTTGTTTTGTCTTTAGCTACAAGGTGCGCTTTTCCTTCGTACGAACAGCATTGCATCTTAATTGTCTAACGTTCCTTTGTTTATTGTGTTCGGACATGATATGAAGTATAAACTGTGGGGGTGGGCTGGGGGAATCTGAGCATCATGCAGCTTTCTTGTAGGCTCTGTATTGAAATGCTTAAGTAGCTTTAGATTTAGATTTTTTTAGGATTTATAGACAGTTGTCCTGCTGGTATATTTGAGAGGATGAGAGACTTGAGAGGTTGAAAATCCACTTGGTGTATTTTAATTTTATTTATTGTATCAGCAAACCACAGGGAAATGTGAAGGAAATTCTGTTTAAAATTGTGTTAATACTCATTCTTCATGGCTAAACTAACTGCCACCCAGCCAGACTCACCATTTCCACTTCCTTAGCAACCTGTGTATCCATGGAGACGCCAGAGCCGGGCCCAGCAGATGGAGAGGAGCGTCTGGTGGAGCTGCGACCTCGAACTCGTTCCAACCCAGAAGGTGCTGAGGACCGTCGCAGCAGCACGGGCAGCCTCGGAGGAAACAGTAACCCCAACATATCTCAGCCCGCCGTGGGAAGTCGTGTTGAGGGCGAAGGCGAGGCTTCCACCAGCGATAGTCCTCCAAGTTCCACCACCACAACTGTCTCAGCTGCTGCTGCTCAGACCGCAGCCCCTGCTGCAGTGGTAACAGCAGCAGCTGCAGCCAGTGCCACAGTGCCACTATCCACTGCTGCTGTTGCAGCCAAAGAGAGGCCGAAGCCCACGCAGCAGCAGCCCACATTGACCGCCCCCGTGCCTCCACCCGCAGAGTACCAGTTTAGAGTTCCCCGTGTAAACTGTCCAGAGAAAGTGGTAGGTCCACATTACAGTTCTGTAATATGTTTCACATGAAAATTAAGACTTCCTTTCTCCATAAGGCTTTCAATATCTGGTGTTGTCTTCCTCATGGCAGATCATTTGCTTAGACCTTTCCGAAGAGATGTCTTTGCCAAAGCTGGAGTCTTTTAATGGGTAAGCTAGAGGAAAGTAAAGCTTTATTCCTCAGTGCTGGTATTTCATTTGTCATCACTGCCTAATTTGACTGCCTTTCCCTTCAGATCTAAAACAAATGCCCTGAACATATGCCAGAAGATGATTGAGATGTTTGTCAGAACTAAACACAAGATTGACAAACGCCATGAGTTTGCTTTGGTAGTAGTCAATGATGACGCTCTGTGGGTGAGTGCAGAAATGTTTAAATCTGCTCCAAATGTTTTGTGCAGTGCCGATGAAACATGTCTATTATTTTTCCTCCTCTTATGTGTGTGTGTATGTGTCTCAGTTGTCAGGCTTCACCTCTGACCCCAGGGAGCTCTGCAGCTGTTTGTATGACCTTGAGACCAATGTGTGCGAGTCCTTCAGTATCCTTTTATTCAAAGCTAACTCTTAAACAAAAATAAATTTCCTACTATGAAGTGATACATAGGATATTAAATTCTACTTGTTAAATTTTAGCCTTAACTGTCCTCTGTAGACTTGGAAGATCTTCTTAATGTGATGTAAGTACTGTGTGACTATAATTCTTCTTGGTCTCTTAAAATTCATGAAATGCCACACAGAAGTGTTTACTGAGGGTCATTCCCTCTGCTGCTGTCTTCATAGTCGCCAGAAGATCGAGCTCCCGTTGATGGACAATGTTCAGACTGTCCCTCCTCCATATGTGGTGCGGACTGTGCTCATCTACAGTCGTCATGCAGGGCAGCTTCAGTTCAACCCTTCTGAAGCTGTTAGTGTAAGTATGAGAACTGCTGAGATATCCCTCCTCCACTCTTTCTAATGTGAATTTGATTTCTTGGTTCCTTGTTGGCTGCTTTGATCAGTGCACTAATTTATGATTAAAGAGAAGGTTCTTGTTCTTGTGTCCTGGGACAGAAGATGCTGCAGTCTCCATATTTTTTCTTTGATGTTGTCTACCTACACAACGGGGTGGAGGAGCAGGGGGATGAGACGAGCTGGAGGGTGAGTGAATAAGCTGATGAAGTGACAATAATAAATGGTAATAAAGTATCAGCAGTATTGCAGGACATATGCTGTAGTTCGGTGTAGTGTATTGTTTGTGTATTTCAGTAGTACAGCAGAACTTCAGTTGCATGGTATTAACTGTCTTGCCTTTTTGAGAGACCTTCCCATGAAGCCCTTGAAAGGTCACAGTGGGATTTTTTTTTTTTTTTTTTTTTTTTTTTTTTTTGAAATCCTTTTACGTTACCTCACAATGTTTTGCACTACCGGTGCTTTGTACACCCTTTAAACCATAGAGAAATGCTGGGCTACGTTATGATACAGCATCATCCATTATGTAGCAGACCGCTGCTGTTTGTGACCACAGCTTGAGTGGGCGCGCCCTCAGCTGTGGCTGCTCAGGCACAAGTCTGTTTCATTTCAGCTAGATCGATAATTAGTTGAGCTAATTAACTGTGCCCTCTCGGCGACTGCTGCTCAGGCTGATTGAGACAGACTGTCGCTGTGATTATGACAACAGTCATGTGATGACAGCTTTGGCTCTTGGCTGTGCTTCGGTTGCTCTGATTACATCTGTGACACAGTTTATAACGAGTGTAACACTAACTACATGCAGTGGTTGTGTGTAGTGAATTGATGTTCATAGGAGCGGTTAAAGTCAGTCACAGTAATAGTGACTGTAGCCATATCCATAGCATCATAGACTCAACCACAAATGTAGCTGTTTTTTTAACATGACTTCATAGAGAGACACAATTGCAACCAGCACAGCTGGAGCAGCTGCAGCTGTGCTCACAGCCAGTGGCTGAATACTGTCAGAGCTCGGCTTCTTGAGCGGACTAATGAAGATTCATTACATAATGTAAGGTGTCACATCATCTCTCCTTTCTGGACTATCTGCAGAGCGTTTCCCTAAACTGGCAGTGAATTATTATACAAAAATACTGCGAGGAAACATAAAAGTAGGGGAGACTGAGAATGGTTGCAACACTTTTTCCATTTCTCTCAGTTACTCACAGTGTTTGGACTAGACCAAATAAAAGCATTCATTAAACTTAAACCTCTAAAGTGTTTAGGGATGTTGTGAAAAACAAGTTAAACAAACAGCTTTTCACATGATGACATAATCTGGCTATTCCCCAAGGTGCAGCATTTCTACTATATCGTCTGTTTTCTGTCTACAGGACAACTACACCTCTTTCTGCAACCTGGACTCAAAGGGCATGTGCTACCGCTTTGAGGTGTCCCTGAGTGGACCTGCCATCGAGCTGCACAACTGCATGGCCAAACTTCTGGCTCACCCTTTACAAAGACCTTTCCAGAGCCATGCGTCCTACAGCCTTCTGGAGGGGGAAGACCCCCAGGACATTGAGGCAACGGTCTAAAACGTCACGCACTCATGAAGCTCCGTTTCTCTGTGAAAATCACACTGTGGGGTTTCCAAGTACACCTCATTACTGAGGGTTTCTCCCTTAACTGCTGTACAGCAATATTTCTTAAGAATACGTGGGAAAACCAGACATAGTTAAAAAGAAGCATTAGTGTTTCAGCTGGTTACTATTAACTCAATCATTGTATTTCCATAAAAGAATGAATGAGACATTGATTTTTCTAAGTTGGGGAAGTAATAAAATGATCTGGTTGTTAGCTGTGAAACTGCTGGAGGCCCTGTGGACGAAATGATGAAGCGAATGTGAGAGGGTCCAGGAGCAGGACATAGAAGGAAAAGATAAAAAAGGCCAGACCCAATGGTTAAAGCATCAGGCTTTGTTAAATTAATTCCCTAATCAATCTTATCTCAAATCTTAGACCACACTAATTTATCTGTAAGTCTTTCATTGCTGGCCTTTTAGACTTTGAAGTAATTAACTGTTATATGATGTCAAATGTTCTGTAACATTGCCTTTCCTTTTTGTTGATAATTGTCACCTTTTGTTGCCTGTTTTCAAAGGTATAGTATGCAGGATTTTTTGGTTGCTTTGTGTAAAGACGGCATTCAAAGTTGGCCCCTCCTGCCCGGCTCAACGAGAGAGAGAGCGGCGGTGGTCGAGCCAGCTGGAGAGTGACTAAAGTAAGGGAGCAGCATTAGTGACAACAAAGCAGTGAATCAGAAAAATCAAACTTTATTTTCTGATTATTTCAAAGTAGTTCCTCCACGCTACCCTGTGGGAAGTGCTGCCTTGCCAGATTTTGCCGCAACCAATTTGAGTTTTAGACCTTGGAAGTGAGGATATTTTCGGAGTGTGTGTGTGTGTGGCTGTGTGTGGCTGTGTGTGTGGCTGTGTGTGGCTGTGTGTGGCTGTGTGTGGGTGGGTGGGTGGCTCAGCCTCGGTCAAACACACACAGACCTGCAGTTCTTTATACTGTATATATCTTTGACAGACAGAGATGTAGCCGAGTCACCACATTATAGACTCTTGACCTCACACCTGCACTGTTATTGGCTGGGAGCTACACGCCCACTACCCAAAGGTTGACACCCAGAAATGTCCCAAACACAGCAAAATAAGAAGAAAATACAGTGAGAGGGCAGAAAGAGCCTCTGCAGATAAATACACCAACACACACACCTAGTGGGTCATAAGATGCTTGCAGATTATTTTTATATGAGTCTATACGTGTTTTTTTAAGGAAAATCCTGCATATTATACCTTTAATGTATTGTTTTTCATTTTACAAGGGGTTGTTTAAGTTTTTTTTGTCACTCTTGTATGTTACACAGCACAATGAGAGAATGTACAATAATGTAGATGTGGCCCCTCTTTGGACAGCGGCCTCTGTGGCACTGATGGATTGATTGTGAAAAAGGCCCCTCGTACTGCCAGTCTAGCTGCACTTGAAACACATTGTACAGATGGGCTTTTTGAAGCCGTTTATGGATATTAAAAAAAGGCATGTTTAATCTTATGTCGCGTATGTGCGTTCCATGTTTTTGTCAGGAGATGGCAGCAAATCCCCTCCAGAAAGAACTGAATTCAATGGCAAAACGCGACTGTGGCACATGAGGGTAGAGAATAGTGTAGTTTCTTTTATTGGTACCACATCCTCAGTTCAAAAGTGTCGTTTTTAATAGATGTTTTATGCTTTGATCAGATGTCTGTTGAGCTAAAAGTTTCTACTTAAATCTCCACACAGCTTCAGAGCCAAGCTTCATAATCCGTGTCACTCTAGTTTTTGACTCTGCAGGCCTGTATAATAGCATGATTAAGCGGTTGTTGTTGTTGCTACCTTATCTGTTATCCACCTACGGCATGAATATTAGTTCAGTTGTAAAGATATATTTTCCTCTCACACTAACAGTGTCTGGTCAGTTATCTTAAGAGGTGTTTTTATCTCAGTCTTCAAGCATTTGGTTTCCTGTTTTTGTTCAGAAGTTGATCCAACATCTGCCCTGACTCCTGATAGTCTTTCATTTTAAGTCACTCTAACATACCTTCATAAATTTTTTTTTTTTTCCGCTGAGGACAGGTTGTCAGGGAGACAATGGGGAGCAGGAAAACCCCGGGCTCAGAGGACCTTTCCTCTTTCACACACACTTCCCCAGAAGAGCCGACTGCTCCTCACGTCATCATGGCAGATAACAGCGCAGGGGGGATCCAGTGTGTCTGTACTGCAGGGAGAATTTGTTATTCCCTCATCCCAGAAGAATGACAGGTCCCTATTGTTTTCATTCTTTCACTCCTCCACTGCCATGACTCCTTTCCGTGCTCGCTTGGAACAGGATATGATGGATTTTTTTTGTTTTTTGTTTGGTATTTTCTGCTTTTACTCCTTACTTGGTTTACATTGTTCATACACCACCAGGGGAATATGACCTGAATTATGTGACAGTCTGCAGTGGCTATATTTAAATGTGGCACTGATTACTAATTTTCCTGGTTTCTTTTATATCACATGCAGACAGTCATGGAAAATGACCAAACACAATTACTCAGGTACGGTACTTAAGTAAATTTAGAGATGCTTGTACTGTATTTTACTAATTTTGTAATTTTTACTCCACTGTGGCTATAGTAAGTAGTTACTAGTTGCTTTTCAGGTCAAGATTTTACATGTAAAGCACATGATTTTATAAAAAGATATGATACATTACTACAGATCAAAATGCCAAACAGAGACCATCCAATATGCCAGGGTGCTACTTGACTTGCCTAAGTTGATATTGTTTCCTTGTTTTGCAGATTCTTAAAAATAATTGCAGTTAATCAAATGATATACATCCTGTTGACCTGGGTCCACTGGGGGTCTGGTGCCCTGAGGCAGTTGGTTGGTAATCCAGCCTCATGCAATAGCAGTATTAAGTAGTTAAAATAAGATCTGTTTTGAGCACTTTCAAGATCCATCCAGATGTTAATGCAACATTAGTGATTCAATATGCATAATTAATACTTTGGACACAAAGAGGACCTTTCATGCTAGAATAGAATAGACTCATACTGGCTTCATATAAAGTTTTGAACATATTTCTGCACAGAACGAGGACTGTGGATTTTTCCACTCACAGTAGAAGCGTGGTATGAAGGGATCTATGAACATGATCTAACATGAGATTATAACATTTTTGGGTGTCAGTGTTAGAGCTTTGAGGAACAGTCTACGGACTTTTCAGTGAAGTGGGAGACATCTCTGCTCTGTCAGCAAAACATAAGACAATTCATAATAAAAGTCTGTATTTTTAAATGAGGGAGAGGGATGTCATTGTAAGACTTTTTAAAAGCATATCTGAAATAAATTCTTATTCCATGCAGAGTATGTTGATAAGTCTTGAACCTGTGGTGGAAATTAACATCTGAAGTGAGAGAAATAATAATGATGACAAAAATATGTCTTTGAGAATATTTGATGAAAGATTTTGAGAGCAAATACGGAGTCACACTTGAGTATGGATCAGAGCAGTGTTCAAACTGACTGACAAAGAGCAACAAGAAACAGGATATTTTTTTTTACCAAATGTGAGTGCCATATGTGATCAGACAGAGGAACCAAGCAAAAGGTGTCTGGAGTACAGCTAGGTATGATAAGAAAAACTATATGACCATATACAGAGTTGTTTGTACCATCAGAAGTGCATGATTGAAACTTGCTGTAGTACGTGAAAGTGCATTAAAACAAAAAGTACAGAAAGGCACATTATGATAAACTATCAGAGCATAAGTGAAATAGTAATTTTCCATAACAGAAACATGGAGAGCATCTTTAAACTGTATTCAGTCTTCCTGTCACAGCAATCTGCTTTTATTCCAGCCACTAGGTGTGATTATTTGGGCAGCTGGAGGCTGTAACTGTGACAGAGGTCGATGAGGGAGGAGAGGGGAGGGCAGGGCCAGGATGGACTGGAAGTGTGCCCCCAGCAGCAGTTATAAACATGGCCCCTTTACTCACCTTAGGGTCATTGTTTACATCCATCCATACATGTCATTTCTGACCGGACGTGAGCCAGAGCGACGGTGAAAAGAAACCTCTCCCCACTGCTTTTTTTCTTCTGTTTCTCTGTGACAGCGTTCACCTTGAAGCCTCAGCACCTGTTCTGCAGAGAGTCTCACATCAGACCGGGGAAACCTCGTGGATTTCAACAAAACAATTCCTGATTAGATCTTCCAAAGCCAGCTGCAGCCATTTCACCTCCGACAGCCATGTACAGCTCCAGCTACTCCCGGGCCAAGTTTGGCCTGGAGGCAAGGGAGCCCCTGCACAAGTCCAGAGGGAAGAGCTGCGGCTACTACATGAGGATCGTCTTCTTCTTTTCCTCTCTGATCCAGTCCCTGATCATCATCAGCCTGGTGCTCTTCCTCATCTATGGACAGCCAGAGAAGTCTGCAGAGGAGAAGAGGGTCAAGGTCAGTGATTTAGTGTAATAACCTTAGTTTATCTTATTAGATTATTAGCCCCCTCCAGACACATTTAAAGACATGTACAAATATTCGGCTTTGAATTTACAAAAATAAATGACTTCTACTTCCAAGTGAAGAAACAGTTAGCAAGGCTTTTTAGTGGAATCATCACCACCATGTTATGTTTCTAACACAACATGTAATATGACTATGGATGTTTTATTGGCACATCACTATTATCATGTTGGGAGCTGTGAAATCCGGCGATGATGATGATGATGCTGAGTGATCTGTTGCTCTGAAGGAGCTGGAGCTGAACTTCAACAGGCTGAGCGAGAACAACATCCTGCTGAGGAAGGAGAAGGGCGAGCTGGGAGCTCAGCTGGGAGCTCGCACAGCTGAGAAAGCCGCCCTGGAGAAAGAGATGGAGAAGCTGAAGACTGATGCCAACGCCACGGAGCATGGGCTAAAATTAAAATTAGTAAGTGGATGATTAATGTTTTCCTAAGATGTTCTGAGAAGAAGGTCATTTTGTGCAGCTGTTTAGTCGTTTTTAACAGCTCTTAATCATCTTTGAAAAAATTCCCTTTACAACACGAGCAAGTCCGGGTTAAAAGAGAGGGTTTTACAACGTGCAAAGTATACAACATGATTGCTTCCTGAGGCATTGTTGTAGTTTTCCTATTGGTCACCAGTGGTGGAGCAACTCATCTCTTAAGTAAAAATACTAATACCACTGTGTAAAAGTACTCCAATGCATTTATATTATTAGATTTTCTATATTTTTTGATTATTTATATTATTAGCATTAAAGAGTAATTTTGCTGTTGTAGTTGGTTGGAGGTTCAAAATAATTCCTCAACTGATCTTAATCAACGTATCAATTAATCCACTTATTGTTTCAGCTTTGGACACTTTTCATCTGTAGAAAACCATCATATTTTAGAAACTGCTATCTGTCTGTGTCATGTATGTATTTTTTTTTTCTATTTATTTATTTCTTCATTTATAGGCCACATGTGAGAGAATGAGTGCGACGACACTCAGCATGATGGCGCGGCGTCCCTCCATTCCCATCCAGCCCCCTGTCATGGTCACTCCTACCAGTAAGCACTCTACTTCTCTACTGCTCTAACGCTGTATAAGCATCACTCAAAAAACAAAAATCACTCTGTCGATAGACATCCACTGCATCAGATAGGAAATGTGATGTAATACAAGTGTAAAATAATAAAATATTATATGACCAGTAAAATTAAAACTCTTTGTGGTTCAGATAAGACAAGATGGTTGCAAGTAAAGTGAAGAGTTTTTAAATACAGTAAAGTACAAGGAATATTGGCACCACTTCCTAATACAACAACAACTGTAAACATCCTAATAACACTTTATTAAGGTTTATAAGTTGTAATTTATGGTTTTATTAATGGATAATAAATCATTTACTAATGCTTTATAGATCAGTTATATATCTCCTGCTGATATCCAATTGATGGTTTGGTTGATAGTTTGTTTCTCTTTATTAAATAACCTTAGAACAGTAGACTTGATGGCTAATTAGAAAGTGAGAAGCTCATGAGCATTGATTAATGATCCCACTATTAGTGATTCACCAGCTAAACAGATTTTTCACGATCTGGCAACACAACAGTTCTTCTTCATGTCTAATGACTGATCTGCACAGCATTCCTAAATGATTTACCAAACGTTGCTAGAAAGTGGCACCAGAATATTAATAAACACTGACAATGGCACAGTTAATAAAGGTGTCCGTGTCCGCTGTCCTGTGATGGTCCAGGTGAACTGAAGACTCTGCAGAGCCTAAACGCCCAGCAAAAAGCTTTGATAAATCTCATTGAGGCAAACTTCACCCAGACGGTTCAGTACCTGAGCCACGAGAGAGACAGCGCCCTCAAAGACCGAGACACGCACCACCAGGACGCCATCACCCTGCGCAGGGAGAACACCATGCTGAAGGAGCAGCTCACCACCTACACCAGGTACCATCTGCATGTCAGTCTGCTCCGCGTGTGTGACCGACAAATATTACCATTAAACACGTTAAAATTTGTCTTTGACTTTTGTCCTTTAACCAGGAAGTGCAAAGAGGATTTCGCTCACTCTTTGGACGGCATCAAAACGGTGACCAAGGATTTCCTGAACCGGATCAACAACCTGTTTCCACACCAGCTGACCTTTCACCTCACCTGTGACAGCCAGCAGGAGCAGATGGAGAAGATCAGAAACAGCTGCACGAACCTGTCCAGAGACGTGGAGAATAAGTTCCAGCTATATTTAGACAAAGTGGGCAACAAGGTGAGTGCAACAGATTTTGTGAATCTTTGATTTGATGTTATTATTTACAATGACAGATGGATGGAAGAAGTACTCAGATTCTCTACAAGTAAAAGTCCTGCATTCAAAATCCTTCAGAAAGTGAATTAAATGAAACTATCTGATCAGTTTCAAGGGCAAATCTCTCTTTGGTAGAACTGCTAACAACTCATACACATCTACAGTGAGACAAGGGGCCAAACTACATACTGCTTTTTTGTAAGAGGTCACAATCCAGAACGTTTGGGAACCACCGATTTATTGTGAACAATACATGATATTTTATAAGCTTATCGTATGTGTTTTTATGTAAACTCTTAATCTCTGAAAAGTAACTTAAGCTGCAAAATAAGTGTCATGGAGAAAAAAGTTCAATATTTCCATTGTGAATGTAGTGGAGTAAAAGTATAAAGTAGTAAAGCACAGTACTTCACTCACGTACTTCATTTTACGTGTACTTTTCGCCACCCTCCTTTAAACTTTCCATGAAGCTGATGGAATATTCCAAAGAACAAAACTGGATGGGAAACCAGTATCTCGAGGGAGGAAGTCTATCCGCTGCATCATTCACGATAATTCTAGCTAAAGAGACAGACGTCCTCTGAGGCAAACTCAGGTCATAGCAGAGGTGAAGTGTGAGGCTCTGCTGACACAGCAGCATTGTGCAGGACTGCAGAAGCACAGCCTCAGCAGCAGATATCTCTTTTATTACACATATGTCACTCCAACAGGGGTCAAAAAATCATCATTTGCATTGGCATGTATATTCACTGCAGGTGTTCACTTTTGTTTTGTTTCTGTTATTATCACGAAGGCATCATTTCAACTGCAACTTTCCTATAGACAGTACTCAAGAAAACATACAAAACAGCACAAATACATGGAATAAAATAAAATAAGTGACCATAAAACTCAACCCAACTCAATTATTTCCTCAACCTACTGATTAAATTATTGTCTTTAAAAGGTCAGAAAATAGTGAGATATGTGCGTCACATTTACCCAGAGTGCTTGGTGACGTCTGCAAACTGCTTGTTTTGTCTGACCAACAGTCCAAAACCTAAAGATATCCGATTTAAAAAAGCAGCAAACACATATTTTGCATATTTTACCAATGTTATTTTCCCTAATTTTAATTGCACAATTATACACTTGTGACCATTTTATTAGGTACACCTATACAATCTAATGCAATCCAATACAGTCACTCTGCCACGTATTTAAAGTTCAAACATAAGATCATGATCTTTATGACAAAAGTGCAACATATTTGTCCTATTTCAGGTTGGAATCTAACTTAAGGCTGAGATATTTTACTTTAGCTGATCTTTTTTCATTGCGTGGCTGCATTCAACTGATTCAGCTACATATATGTACATTAATCTATGAGTTGTGTCCCTCAGGCAGACATTCAGCATAGATTTAAAGCCAAACATCATCTGTGCAGCATGCACTCCATTGTGACATTGAAAAAAATGTACACACAAATACTCACACTGACAGATAGAAATAGACACATGGTAAACAAAAAAAGGTGCAATTATGTAAAGGCACCATCTGGAAACATGTTTGGTACAGTCCAGAGTGTGACACACTCTTCAACCACCGTGCGTTATCTCTGAGGGACCCTCTACCTTCCTCTGCCATCACGCACAAGTCTAGAAAAACAACAATTACATAATATCTGAAAGGAAAAACATGGCATCCGGTGAGAAATGTGTCACTTTTATTAAAAAAAATGAATTTTCTTCTTCCAGGTGGCAGAGATCCAAGCCCTGTCCAGTCGTCTGGAGGTGCAAAACTCACATTTGAACTCTGATCTGCAGCAGTGTGAAAGCACTCGCAGCGAGGCGGCTGCAGAGGCTGCCAAGCAGCTACAGCTCAAGCAAAAGACTCATGACGACCAGGTAGATTATACTTGTTCATACTGTAGATGTAAGTGTGTGGGTGGGAAATGGGAACCAAAGGGAGAGATCCATGGAACAAGTTTTCTTCTTCAGTCATAAGACTATGACTGCCCCTGTAAAATGTACATTTATGATCATCTACTCCTGTTTTATCTGTTTTAACAAGAACCTAAATCATACAGTAGCATAAGAGAGATGAGGAAAAAAAGGAATGTTTTTTACATTGTTTTCCATTTAAAATAACACAAACATATGTTGTTCAGATGGAGAAATTACTGATTGAGCAGAACCGGCTGAGAGACCAGAAGAAGCTGCAGGAAGACACTTTAGCCCTGAGAGAGAAAGAGCTTCAGAGCCTCCAGCGGCTGCTCCCTGCTCAGGCCAAGGTAACACAAACACAGAGGACCAGACGTATGAAAGCACTGAGGAAGGCAGTGCCCACAAATGGTTTCAAAATGTCATTCACTCGGGACAGATGTTCGTTTTTGTGCTCATCAGTTTAGGCTGCTCCAGATTCTCCATGCCATTCAGGGGATTCAAACTGACAAACAACTGGTTAAAAAGTCCTCTTGTTTAACCTTCACATCATTGCTGTCCTCAAAATACCATCTGGCTAAATGTATTGTATTTGGCTTTCTGAGCGTATTGACAGCAGTGCAGAGGTACGGTGTTCAGTGTGGACTCAGCAGAAAAAAAGCAGTTTTAGGGCAGCAGGAAGGATGGACAGGACAGATAACAAAGGAAAACCATTTTTTTGGTGCCAGAAGTTCACAAAATGACCCATTTCAAACTCTTCTGCCATTAGTGGACATTGCGTGTGCCAAATGTGGTATCTGTTTGTAATGTTTAATAATACTGAAATAATCTCGTGTGTTTTCCAGTCTGGTGTTCCTAAAGCTGCCGGCCTACAGGCGGCCCCCCAGCAAGACAGGCGGACTGCGGCTGGGTGGCTCTCTGTTGGAGCACCTGACTTCAAGAAAACGGTAAACTTGAAAGGGTCATATTTTCTGTGTGGCCACTGTATGTGAAGTTTTAGGCACAGTGGTGCTTTGAGCTAAATACTAATGTTCAGTGGGTATCATGTTTACCATGATCTCTATCTTAGATTAGCATTGTAGCATGCTAGCATTTGCTAATTAGCACCAAACACAAAGTAGAGCTGAGACTGATGGGCAGGCGTTTGGTGATGTTTGAGCTGAAGACAGCTCTGTGAAAAGTGAAGCATTCACCAAAGTGTTTACGGTTCATCCTGAGGGGGGTGTGATCATCTGCACCAAATTTCATGGCAACGACTCCCACATTTAGTCCGATTAAACACAGGATGCATATTTAATTTCACTAAAAACTGCAAATGTGAAGCTCCTGGTGGCGCTGGGGGACTCACCCTCTGAGGAAATGCATCCTGTAGTTGTTGAGGTATTTGGGTCTGGACCACAGCGGCGGAGCGACAGACATCGCCATCCCTAGAGCCACTCTGAAGCTAGCCTGGCTAAAAACAGCACAGAAAAGACAAACTTAAGCTCACTTCCTAAATGCTTGCACTTCATATTGTGCGTCTTTATGTTCCTCCTCCAAACGGTTCTCTTTGTCTCTTCTTTGTTTCATTCTGTAAACTGAAACCAGCAATCAGATTTTTTGACAATGATCTCATTTCTGTTTAATTCTAATCATCTATGTTTTGTCTTCCAGGTGAGATGAAGTGAACTGGCAGAGGAATGACTGAGAGCCATCAACATTTTGCCTTTTCTACGGACATTTATATACTCTGATACATCACACTTCATCCTGTAAATAACCTGAGTGCAGATTAATGTTGTATTTACTGTCGGCATGCTTTGTTTAGCTCTTCTGGGAATCGAGGATTCATGTGCGCTTGACTTGTGTTTGAGTTTAAACATTTGCTGTGAAAAGCTTCCGTATTTAACCAGGTAAATGTAAAAAATGCAATGACACTTGTGTAAATATTTTCTATTGAGTGTCACTCACTGTGGATTGTGTTGTTAGCTTTTCTTTACAGTGGAAATTAAAATTAAATTAACCAAAAGATGACTCACTCCTTCACTGCGCTCTCCTCAGTCTCTATTGTCTCCCTGGCATTAAAATCACAACTCAGACAGTCTATGTTGAGTACGCAGATATTAAGGGTTTAATGGGTAATCTTATATGTCATCTGGACTTTTCCAGCATTTAGCAAATGGAATGAGTTTTTAAATAAAATGATTGGTCATATTTTCCTAATTTCCTCTTTATTGAACATATTTACACATACAAATTACTACTCGTGATTACTCTTTACCCACAAGGCGAGTAAATGTATCTCTTATAGTCGTTTCTGTTTCTAAAACTTCATTCTAGCATACATACACAAGCTTAGAATGATGCTGTATTTTCTGACTCATATGACTGATAATTCTTGAGAACTCTTGAGTTCGGTCTTTGCGAGGAGCCTGGGCGGACGTGGAAAAATCACACCGTCAGTCAGAAAGAACAAATATTTGAGATTCCTTCCATGTTGCATAAGAAAACCCATGACGATAAATTCCCAGGCTCAGTAAACTGATGGATGTGAGTCAGACAGGTGTGCGAGTCTGCCTCCTGTCCTCAGGAAATCCTTTGTTTAACTAACCAAGTGTTTTGGGTCCTGTGTATAGACCTGAACACACTCAACCACTCACGCCCTGACTATGAGTCAAATGGGCAGAGGGTGGAACCGACTGTACTGGACCTGGTTATGTCAACCTCACATCTCATTACCGCCATCAGTCAAATGCACAGGAAACTGACAGAAAGCTTAAAGTACTGCTCATTAGTCAGCGGTGAACTACATCATGGCACAAAATGGCTTCATGGACGGTAAACTCTGCCGTCTGTTCACTACTTTGGTCCAGACTGAAATAACAGCTATGAAATGGACTGCCAACCTCTGCAGAGGATGAAACCTTCCCGCTTTAATGAGGCTGGCTTTTCCTTCAATGCCACCATGAGGTCAACATTTGTGATTTTTAGGGAAAGGTTTTGACCACTGTTGCATTGCCGTGTTTGGTACAGATATCCTCAGTGCCCAGAGGATGCATCCTTTAAGTGTTATGTTCCATTTGATTTTCTTCTTATTCCTGCACTTTACATCTTTGTGTTCCATATTAACTTTTAAAAAAAGTCTGCTGTTGCTGCTTGTGGTCAGACATTTCACATTTGAGAACTTTTGGCTCCTGTTAACTAAAACCAGGAGCATACAGCCATGCTAGCAGCTCCGTGAGGCTGTCTTGAGTTAAACAGCGTGCTAACATGTTCACAGTGACAACAGTAACATGCTGATTTTTAGCAGGATCAATCCTTATATTTAGCTCATATGTTATCCATTTAAAATTAGCATGTTGGCATGCTATAATTTGCTAATTAACACAAAGCACAATGGAAATGAAGGGAATGTCATTCATGTTGTAGTCCTGTTCAAAATATTGACCTGATGATGGCGCTTAAATAAAAGTTAATGGATTTCATTCAAAATCACAAATGTGAACCTCATGGTGGCGTTAGAGGAAAAGTCAGGCGATCACATTAGAATTAATCCTCTTGAAACCATGACCGCACAAAATGTGGCACCAGTCCATCCAGTAGATGCAGATAAAAAATATGGATAAGTGAAAAGTTTGACCTGCTGGTGGCGCTAGAGGATATGTCAGAGGATCACCAGTCATTAGGATTCTTCCTCTGGGGAACACGACTGCCTGTATAAAATGTCAAGACAATCCTTAAAATATTGTTGAGTCTGGACCAAAGTGGTGGACTGACAGTCAAAACATGTTTATTTTTCTCAGAGTAAGGTACCCAAAAAAGGAAACATCATACACAGGCACCGCTTCAAAGAGCAATCAGGCTGCAAAATTTACTGCCTCTAATTTGTATGGCAGTCCCACTTTTAGCTTAAACATCCCCCATGTTGCAATTAATCAGGGAGAACATGAAAGAGGACAAAAAGGCTGACAGAGCCGCACGGAAAGAGGAAAGGTCAGGTAGCAGAGACGCTGTGGAGACAGACAAAAAGCCAGAGAGACAGAGAGAGAGACAGGCATGCTGGTGTACAGCAGGGTAACTGTCGTCAGAGACTGGGAGAGGAGAAACCAACTGGGGAAGAAGGGTGAGGAGTTCAACAGGGAAACATAAATATTTGATCGAAGCCAGATTGACAGGGGAACAAAGGGCAGAGAGAGCGTCGCCTCTTTCCCACAGAGCAGAGAGGTGAGCCGGCTCTCGCTGTCCTTCTTTACATACTGTATGTCTACCATGTTGTGCTTTATGGTGAGGACTTGAACTAAATGTGACGACAGCTCCCGTGCATTAAGGAGCTAGAACTCACCGACTCAATCTTTGTAAGAACAGGTAATATTTTATGTGAGGGGAAAAAAACATGACACCATGAGAGCGCATGCAATCAAATGCTTAATGAGCCTTAAAACATCATGATTACAGTAAGAAGAACTTACAGCGACTCCGCCGCTCTACTGAGCATTTTATCGTCTTTCAGCTCCTTGTTTTGGCTTCATATACGTTAATGTTTCATTGCACTTACTGTGCTTTTTAATTCCTCTCTGTGCTGCTTGCACAGCACCAACAGTGGACAGAAAAAGTTACTGACCAGCTGGCGAACATTCAGCAGCGGCACATTCAGCAGCCTAAGAGCCAGATATTTCCTCCCGGAGTTGGTAGAGAAACACTTGACATAACTACAGGATGATAACATGTAAATGTTTTGTTTTTAGGTATTTCTAAGATTTGTTCTGTGATCCGTCTGTTTGATTCATGAGATAAATTTGATCTGTTACAAAAGCACACATCATCATATATAACACAACAAATAACAATAAAAAAAATGAAATTTCTCACCAAACTTATGCAACTACTTTGAGTTATCTTTGGCTTACTTTCAGGTGTTAATGTGGGGGAAAATGTATTCTTCATTGTCCTGCAGTACGAGTAAACATCCAAATGTTGAGTCTATGACCTTGCAGAGGTCTGCAGCTGGCTTTATTTTAATCGAACTTGGCTGTTATGTTGCGGCCCAAGAGCACAATCTTCACCTATCAAAGGCTTTCAAAACCTATTTTTAAATGACGACTCAAGAATTGCCAAACACTTGTCCAGCATATGGGGCCTCTGAGGCACCTGTCATCACACTAAAACTATTTTAGTCTGTTAAAAAGCATCAACAGAAAACAAACATTTCTGTGCCTTGGGAGCAGAGTGATCCTGCAGCCAGGAACATGAATTTCATTCTTTTTTCTCTTGCTGTGTCTTGAAGCCTGGCACGGCGCCGAGGCTGTGGCTTTGCTGATACTCTGGGACCAAACAACAAGGCAGCTTTCCTCTCTGAGCTGGCCAATATTACATGTATTTCATGTTTTCGCTGCTGCTCATCTATTATTTTCCAATGCAGAAGTCTTTGAAGATGATATCCAGGATCTCCTCTACCCCGACACGTCCAGTGATTCGGCCCAGGTTGGTGAGACCCAAACGGACACCCTCGGCTGCCAGAGCCAGGTCGATGTTGCGGTACCGCTGGTACTGAGCCAGGGCCGCCAAACACTGCTGCAGGTGGGCCCTGTGGCGGGCCTGGGTCAGGGTGGGGGCACCAGACAGAGGGTCGCCACACCTAGAGAGGAAGTTAGGGAACAAAATGAACTAGAGCAATCCACAGTTATTATTTTTTACTTTAACTTGAATTTTTGGCTTGGAAAGGGTGAGAAGCAGGCTCAGAAAAAAAGGAAACATAAGGGTGCAAATCAGATTTTAAAAATCATTTCCAGCACAAACATCCAGCCTTTTTGTTTCATTTATTAATTCAGGGCTCTGAAAGTCAATTTAGAAAATTTCTGACTTTGGTAACTGATCATCAATTTTGGTTCCTATAAATACAGCGCAGGTCAGTCTTTCTAATACAACATTAAGTGAGACATGTAGCCTTAGCTCTGACTCAACAAAACAATAGAACCAGTAGAAACTCACAGCGTCTTGACACTACTGTGCAGCACTGTGAGGAAGTCCTGCAGTCCTTCATTAGTGTGGCAAGAGATCAGACAAACAGGAGGGAGTCCAGAGACCCGACTCAGCTCTCTATCCAGCTTCAGCCTCTGCTCCTGAGGCAACAGGTCAATTTTATTCAGCACCAGGAGAGACCTGTCTGCAGGACATACTGTGGTTAGAAAGGAAGGAAGAAAAATGTGCATCAATACCAATGACTCAACTATGACTCCCTCAGTCACAGAGATTCTCTATTTGGTTATTCTTGGTGACTTAAAACTCTCTTTCCAGCCTGTACACTCTTGATATTTGCTTAATTTCTCCCACACGTTATGCAGCATTTTTATTTCAAGGCTTATGTAATACTAAGCTGTTTGATGGAAAAATGTGACCTAGATACTACCCAGGTGAAGCAGGGGCAGATGTGGCCTGGATGTCATACCTGTCTCGGGCTGCTCCTGGCTGGGCAGGACGCTGCTGAGGCGCCTCTGAAGGAAGGCCGCAGCTTGCTGTGCATCAGATGGGAGGTGAGAACAGTCCACGACCACCAAAGTCAGATCTGCCTGCTCCACTCTGGGAAAAAAAGAAAGCAGCCTCAACTTTTGACCTGGAATTACTCATATGATCAATCCTATTTTTGCAGACCAAATGACACCAATCTAAACACAGGAGATTAGTGAACAGATGTCCTGATATTTGACTAGATACCTTAAACTCTTCTTATTGTTATATTATGACACACCTGTCATCCCAAAAGGCTGCAATGTAGTAAAGTGACAGTTGTCTAAACTCGTTCACCTATCCTAGGTAGCATAAATACTTCTTGGCCACATTAATAATCTTAATGTAAATATCCTAACAACTGTTGCATGGATTAATTTTACTACACACATTCATGCCTCCCTCATGGTGAAATGTTGTTACTGTGGTGATCACATGACTTTTCATCTAAACCCAAGGTCAGGTTAAAATTCTAATTTGTCCAGTACTTTGGCTTATGACTAAACCACAATCTGTTGGCTTCAGATGTACTTTGTGTTAAGTGCTAATTAGCAGATGTTAGCATGCTAACATGTTAAAGTAAGATGGGCAAACAAGGTACACATTATACCTGCTATACATCTACATGTTGGCATGCTGACATTAGCATTTAGCTCAAAGCACTGCTGTACCTAACAGGGCTGCTAGCACAGCTGTAAACCAGGAAAAGAGGTTTTCTAGGAAGTACCGTGTTACTCTACAAAATGTCTTTTCCATCACGTGCAGCAGCTCCACACCTGTAAGTCAGAATAATGGCAGTGCCATTTTTTATACTATTATCTTAATGGTATTCACTTTAAATACTCTGTGCACTCCCACACCTTGGTCCCACAGTGAGGCAGCGGCAGCAGCGGATGCTTGTACTCACCACGTCCTTCCTGTAGTGACCCAGGTCACGAGCTTTAGACCTGCTCCCTGCACAGAAAGTCCCCCATTGAACACAAGCTGCCCACCCTTCCTATAGAGCCGCCAGGTCGCCCAAATAACTTAAACAAACAGTAAAAGAATTGCAGAATGTTTGCACTGGAAATGGGATTTTTGGTGTCAAATCTAGATTTTCATTGATGTTTTCCATCAAGCAGACTTTTTGAACACATTTATTTAATGAAGAATTTACGAAAGTGAGTTCCTTTAAATCTTCCCAAATTTCATTTTAACAGGTCTTAATATACAAGCAGTGATTCAACAGCCAATCGCTGCGTTAGATGCTTTATCCCCCTGTCAAGAACACAAGTACTTGGGGAAACAATTAACATTTGTCTTTTCTGGCATGAAAATTGTCATATTTTATACTGAATATTAACTGAAGTCTTAAATTCTGTAGACTGAAGTCTTTACTTTAAGTACAAAGACTGGAAACTGTACTTTCACCTATAAATCAATTACTAATTATTGTGAGGGTGTGTTGTTAGCCCATCATTTTTCCTCCTGTACTCTAACACCAAACTCGTGTCACTACACATGTGTATAAAAACTCATTAATATTATGTGTATGTGTGTGCGTCCATTCTTCTGGTTGTCTGTTTGCCTGTTTGCATATGATAAAGCAGTCATGTTGAGTGCTATAAGTGCTGCTATTCTTCCCTGCTGTAAACAGTGGAAGCAGCTGTCAATAAATGGCCATACAGAATACAGCGTGTCCATCCTCAACACCACAAATGGATAATGTCTTCTAATGGTAAATACTCTCCAATGAGGAAAGGGGGCTCTTCATTACGCAACCTCCTGGGAGTGTTTGTCTCGTGTATTTATAACTATGGCTCAGCAATAATATAAACTCTGGAGGTTACGTAGACATCACAAATATACAGTATGTTGTCCAGGGGAAAAGCAATGACTTATTTCTTCCCTTCTTTGTTTTCAAGCACATATTCTACTGGTCCCTCGGCTAATTTGCTCTGTGTTATTATACACATGTGAACAGTTGCTGACGCTGCAACCTGACATGTGCTTCCACACATGTTCTCTACATGTGCTACTATCTTGAGACTGAAGCTAAACAGAGACCAGTGTCAGTTTCTCAGGATTCTTGGCCTGCCTCATCAAAAATCTGAAAAGCAGGGAAACTGAGCTAAAGCAGCTTTATTGAATATTTCAAATAAAAAGGGCTTCATCCGCCTACCTTTCCCGAGCGCGGCGGACCCCCTCTCTCTCCACCAGGTCCGGGCTGTCTCTGAGGCCGGCTGTGTCACTCAAGAGGACAGGGAATCCACCGATGTCCAGTGCCGTCTCGACTACGTCCCTGGTGGTGCCAGCAATGGGAGACACAATGGCTGCAGGTCTCTGGCCTGGATGTAAAAACGTTGAAAGGAAATATTCTTTATTTTATTTATTGTGAAGAAATCCCACAAAAAGACAAAAATCAACAGTGTGTTTTTCTGACTCTGTCTGACTTCCCCACTCTGTTTGTGATGAACAATTTATACAGGCAACTGGGCACTGCCACTCTTTGCAAACATCACTAAAACAGGAGTAAACAGTTTGATGGTAGGGACTATTTTCAGGCACGGATTAATACACATGTAGTGCTCTGGTGAATATTTAGGACAGCAGGATGGTGTGTTTGGGATCAACTCGAAATAAACTAGAGTAGCTGCGTTACTAGTAATGAAGGAACGTGTCACCCAGTCGAACAGTGTGGCTTGCTGATGGGCATTTAGCAGAGTTTGAACAACAATTGAGGTCTATTGCACAGAGGAACAAACTATCAGACAGTGCCTGTCAGTCGGGTAAACTCATAGTTTGTTCTGGTGGTCTCATGGAAATTGCTGACAATAGGAATAAATTAAGTATATCACAAGACTCATTACAAAATGACAGTTCTAGTAGCTGTGGGGTACTGATGGTGGAATTAATCGTCTAAAATAGTCATTTGGTTTATTCTTTACTGAGTGCAGTGTGATACGCTTTCATGCAGTTTAATGCACATTAAGTGACATATGTGCCAGAAATATTTCTACGTGTGTAAACATATATTGTTCAATAATATCAACCATCTGACACTTTGGCATATCAGTCGCACTTATCAGTCTCATTTCGAAACCTCATTCAGGAACTTGGTGGTCTGACCATCCCCGTGTATCCTGCATCATACATACACCGATGACAGCTCATTACTACTCATGTGCGTTGGCTGGGTGTGAGCCCGGGCTAAAGGGAAGACTAATCAGACCAGGAAACCATAACAGGATCTTATCTGAAGGTTGATATATTACCTATTATTCTGATAGGAAGCTGTGAGGAGACCCTGCCAAGCCCCCTCTCAGGGTAATTTATATAAAGTGATTCTAAATGATTTAAGGACACAACAACCTAAACAAACAGACAACCATTCACCATAAACAACAAAAGTGTAGGTTGACATCAAACGTGGACACAAAACTGAAGAACTGATTCAGAATGAGAGAACTGAAGTGAACCAAGTGTTTACTTCTGTATTCTTAGTCATTTTTCTCTATTGATACACAATCAGTCGCATTTATTGCAGATTGTGACTCCAGTGTTGTCTGGAGAACGACCAGAATCAAAATCAGAAGTAATGAAATCTATATCAGTCAGAAAATTGACAAATTAATTAATTCATGTGTGCCAAGAGCAGGGCCTACTGTTCACAGTGTGTGTTATGGTGACTATTAGATTACATTCCTGCACATCAGGAGAGAGTTATAACACAAGTAGGATAGATTTCTTTGACCTTCCTGTCGTTCACATGAAAAAGCTGACTCCTCTAACGGTAACAGGAAAATAAAACATCTCGTAAACAGCAGCTGAAAAAACTAGCTTAGCAGCAGGAGTTTTCATTCCTGCAAAACAAAGAGTGCGAAGAAAAGTGGAGCTTTGATCATCTGCGACTCCGTGAAAGTGAACCCTGGATGTTGGAGCTGGAGCTCACTTTATATAACCTCGACCCCGACATCTACTTTCATGCTGCCTTATTGTCAGACTGCTGCTTGTTATCTAGATAAAAATCCTGTCTTGTAAAGGAAACACATTTCCCTCACTTTCTGTGCAGGAGGACGACAGCATTTGCATTTTAATGAATAATACACATTTCACAAAAATCCATGCTGCTTATTCTGAGACAGATGTTGCCATCTTCCCCTCCCTAATCTGGCTGACAGCGGTATGATTCAACAGTAAGGTTTTCAGAAGTTTTTTATTTATTTTATAATATTCTAATCTTAATCCCTCCGTGTGTGTGTGTGTGTGTGTGTGTGTGCTGGTTTACGTGGTTCTCTTACACAGTGTGTTCAGCAGGCTGCTTTTCCCTGCATTGGTGGCTCCTGCGATGACCACCTGGACTCCGCTGCGTAGCCTCTCACCTCTCCTCTCATCCTTTAGGTGTCGCTCCATCTCCGCTTGCAGATCACACACCCGTCTGTCCACTGCGGGTGCGAGAGGGAGATAAACAGACAGAGGAGGGAACAGAATGTGACGTGAGAAGGTTTCACGCTCAGCTTCACTTTCATGGCCTCGTAAAAGGAATTTCTGTCCTTTGGAGGAAAACAGCCTGTCCTCCAGTGTCTGGCACACTTTGTCTGGCTGAAAAATGGGTCAGGGACTTGTGTCTTTCCGCATGTGACTAAAGCGGAGGATGCTTTTGACGATACAGTGCAACAACAATACATCATTTTTCTTCAAATTTCAACTTCTTGAGAATCTTGATTGACTCAAATTGATTCATCCAACCTAGAATGACTTAAGGCAAAACTTCAGTTACGACATAAAACATGTCATTTGCTGTGTGTCTGCAGGTGGCAATGGAAAGTATGTATGCCAGGTTTTCTATTTTTGGAAGCGAGTCTATTATTATTTGCCACTCTGAGGCGTGAGCCCGCATTCCGGGCTACTAAAACAAACAGCAGTTCCCAGGCTTTATTGTGTCGAAACTTCATAACATCTGAGGCTTCTGAAGAGCTCTGCCAGTGCCAGACAGCAGGCGACAGACTCAGGGGGGACATCCCTCTCTCTCTCTCACTCACACACTCACACACACACACACACACACACACACACACACACACACACACACACACACACACACACACACACACACACACACACACTGTGGCCATGGGAAACCTGGGCACAGAGAGAACAGTTGGACTGTATGTGCTGCTGACTGCACTATTTCTGTGAGCGACGTGGCAGGTTGGCTTTGACGTGGCAGGTTGGCTTTGAAGGTAAGACGAATGCCTCTACTGTCCCCCTGGCCTTCTCTCCACACTTCCTCGAGGAAATTGTCTTTTGAGCAGTTTGATGTCTATAGTTTCTCCCTGCGGTGCAGCAAACACACACGATGGACAGCTGAAGATCCAAACAGGAAAGGCAGCCGGATTCCTCTCTCCTCAGAGAGAAACAGAGCCCTCTCACGCCTCGGCTTCACCTCCCTCCGAACGCCTGAGGGATGACTGTTAGACTGACTAAAATGACTGTTTGTTATTTTTCTCCAGCGCAGAGGACAAAGTGTATACGTACCTTGGCTTAAGACCCCATCCTCAATGAGCTCATCCTCACTGAAGTCTATGAAGGCCTCAACATGAGCCAGACACTGTGCGGCACACAAAGCAGAGAGGAGAGACAGGAAGAAATCAGTGTGTGAAATACGGCTTTAGACCACTTAATTAGCACCTTTGTCCCCCTGAAAATATCAAAATCCACAGTTGTGGGGTCTGAAAATATAAGACAACTGTTTTCTATTTATACTGTAAACTTTTATTTGCATGTTGAAATGTTGAAATATGAGCAGCCAGCACAGAAAGCACAAGTGATGGTGAACAGGTAGCACAGTATATCTAGTTGCTTTTGCTGCTACTAACATGCATATTTTACCTGTTATACCTGTATTTACAGTATACAAAGGTGTGTCTTTAGTGTTCTTACAACACTTAACAGACAAGTAAAATACACTACACCCTCACTTTTAGTCAGAAGATAATAAAAAGGTCCTCACATTTGAAACTTCTTTTAAAATGGCTTCGGTAATATTCTTTATTTCCCTTATAGCACATATTTAGATTAATTGCTTAATCATCTCATCTGTCAAAAAGTAGTAAAAAATGCCACTTAAGGTGACGTCCAACAGCACATAATGCAAAGATTTTCAGTTTAAGATGATCCTCCCATTTAAAAAGCAAAGCAAATATCTGCTATTTATCCTTGAAGAAAAGCTCAAATGATTTCTTAATTACAAAAAGTGCTGAATTGTTTTCTGCCCACTAACTTTTAATAATAATAATAATAATTTCTAATAATAATTTTAATTTCTAGTGCACTTTCTAGTGCACTTTTCATCGGCAGGATCTCAAAGTGCTACAAAGTTAAAAAGTTAAACAAAACAAAACAAAAAAGTTAAAGCAATGCTCAATGAAAACAATAAACAGGTTAAAATCAGTTCATAATCAACATTCCAGGACTATTCTTAAATGAGGTGCAGTAAATTACATTGTTGTTGTTATTTCGAGTCACATTTTTGGGATCCATCTAAATGTAGAAAACAGTGGAAAAACCTCAGTATTTCCAGCACAGCACCGATCAGTATCTTGATTGACACTGCGGAACATAAACACAATAGTAGTATAGCCGCACAAAAACAGGAAGCGTCAGATCCCCATACTTTAATCCATTCACAAAAGTGGGAAGCCAGCATTAAAAAAAACTGCATTGTTTGGGTGTCAAATGACAGTTTGACCCCTAACATCATACAGATGGTATACTTCTGATTAACTGGATTCCCAGAAATCGGAGTCCGAGATAATGGCCCGTTGGAATTGATTCTAGGAATTGTCTTCAGAAAGCTGTAGGCAAGCTGCTTGACGGTTTCTCAGGGGAGATCACCTGGACCGGTTGGTCAGGTCTGGTGCCAGAGTGTTTTCAGATCATTGGTCCATATTCTCAAAACAGTTCGCAGCAGAGGAGGGGTTGGCTTGCATCCATTAAGTTGAAGTGGTCATCAGCGGTCAGTGACCGGCTGCTCTGAAGCGCCTCAACAAGGAGCGACAGGAAAACTCGGCCTCGGTCAGGATTAGATGTATAAAAAGATGTAAGAACACTTGTGGCACCATATCAGGGTAAGAAGCATTAAGTTTAGCTGTAAGTCTTATTTATGGACCTTAAACCACAACATTGTAGCGGTGGATACATTAAAATTTGTATGTTTCATATAACGATGTTTCTGGGTATTTTTAGCGAGACATTGGGACATTTTACAGCTTCAGCTTTCCAGTTTTTTGGTGACTAAGATGGGTATTTCAAGCCAAAACACGATCTTTTCCGCATCTGAACCAAGTGGTTTTTGTGCTTAAGCTAAGCTGACGTTAACCACAGCATTGATTAAGTTAATCAAATTAAAGATTTAAAGGTGGAAAACAGAAAGTTTCAACATATCTGTGGTTTGCAGAAACATACAATGCCAACATTTATTCTGGCGTTGGGCTGGACAGCAAAGTGAAAACGTTGCTATTTTTCAACTGCATGGAGTTTCCAAACTTTTGGAAGAGGTGGCTTAAGTATCAAGTGGTGCAGGACAACACAGTGCAGAGGTGGAAATGATGAATCACTCTGCTGATCTGCTAAACTTTTCATGCTCATCAGTACAAAGATTCACTGACTATGTAATTTGCTTAAGCAAAGTCGCATTACCGTTCACATTAATCACTTCAGTGCAGGATGTACTTACAGCCAAACGGTTAAGGTGGATTCCACATAAAAACAACCTTTCTTGCATGTTATACCCGTCCCTCCTGTCTGCATCTTTGATGTCTGCTATCAAATTAAACCAACAAAGCCACACTAACACAAAAAAATCTTGCAATTCAGCAGTTCAGTACGTACTGTGTTCCTTTCTCGCTCCACTCTAATTTATCTTAACTTCAAGACTGACTCCACTTCCTGACCCCTATTCATATATACAGTGTACAGCACAGGACACTGTACAGATAAGACAAACAATACTACTGCACAGAATATATCACTGTCTTTATTGTGCGACTGTCTTAAGGGACAGACATACAGCTGCTGTGCTCGGTGCAATTCATCGTTAATCCATCCAAAACAAAACAAAGCCAGATGTTCTGAGATGGAAATAACATGAAATCCACTGGAGCAAAGATGGACCAGCAGCACAAACAAGGTCCTTTTTTCCAAAAACTTCTTGTTCTTAGAAAGTCAAAAATCCAAAATGCCTCTTAGCAGCTTTCCACAGGAAAGTCCACATTAACAGTTCAGTGATGTCTCTCAGCAGCATCGACTCTGTTCTGGAGCCAAAACAGTGCAGGGGTACACAGAACACAGAGTCACAGTGCGGACCAGAGGAAACGTTGTGGTCACCAACCTGATCACATAATAGCAATTACAGCATGTTTTCACAAATTAAGAAATGTGATCCTGCAGCAGATCAGTAGTTCTGTGAATCAGACACTCTTACTAAATAAATGATCAATTACTTTAGTTACTATTACTTTGGTTGAATAGAGTATAATAGAGTCACAAAAATTATATTTTAGTCTTTAAATGTTTTTATGTTCAATACTTTTTATAAATATCATCAATTGATATACCTGCAAAATACATGTCAACGATTTAGTAACGTGTTATCTGAACTTCACAATAAGTTTCCGCTTTTTTTCCCAATCCTGGCTGCAATCAGTGTAAGATAAATATCGACATGTGCCATACAGATTAGTATTTTGATTCTCAACAGAAACACGTGCACTGCACGTACCACAGCAACATGAAAACAGGAAGCCTTCCCATAAATGAATCCATCGATGGTGTGTTGCGAAAGCAGCTGTCACAAAAAAAAAAGGAAAAAAAAAAAAGAAAGCATTGTTTGGGTGTGAAACGACTGAGGCCTGACCTACAGCACAGTACAGACGGGTTCTTTCCAAAACACTGTTTTCTGGGAAATGTCAGACATGAATATGGACAATGTCTCTCTGGGGAGAACTTCAGGAGTTCGGTTAATTTCTAACTCAGAATTATATAAAAGAAGGAATTTCTAAAGGCCCCCCTGTGCACCTGTCAGGTCAAAGACCAGGTTGGGTTTGAGTCACTATGAGGTCCAAACGTGGTTGAGGTCAAGTCATGCTGAAGACCAAAGCAAAACAAGTCTGATTTCAGCAAACGCAGCATGTGAGAAACAAAGATGTATGCCCACACACACACACACACACACACACACACACACACACACACACACACACACACACACACACACACACACACACACACACAGGTTTCTACAGTACCGCTGAATTCAATAAATGTATATAGTGCTAAGGAAAAGGTACTCCAAACATCAATAAAATACACATTTCTATATCATATATAGTAGACATGAAACCAGTGCCACTGGTTGACCCACCTGTTTCAGTCTGTGGCTCCAGTTCTGGTAAAGGCGTCCCAGCTCTCCTGACATCTGCCTGAGAGCCTGTCTCCTCTGAGCCTCTGTCTCGGCATGGATCAGATCCCCGAGCCCCTCCACCTGCAAGAAGCATTTTACAAGCAGTCTACATTTTATTTCTATTTCTTGCACAAATGCTTTCATTCTGACTAAATCTATGACTAAACGTTTTTACCCTATGATGTGACTGATGATGACAGGTTATATGCTTTTAGAAGCATATGATGCTGCCTCTGTACCTTGCTACTGTAGAGACAGCATTTACATTGTTACTGCTGCAGCTATGATGCAGCTATGATCTTTTCAGGGACAATTAAAGCATATCTTTCACATTGATTACTAGGGTAAGATATTTTTGCTCCCTTGATTGAACTTTAAAAGGCATTTTGAACACTTCCAGGAGAAATTGTGAACCACATTTGCGTTGTCTGTTGATGAATACATACAGCTTTTAGCTAACTCTATGCTTCTTATTAATGCTTACGGCTGCATATTTGGCTGCTTTATGAAAACTTTTACCATCCCATCTGCAGAGGCCCACTAGCTTTATTCATGCATACATGTTTGACAACCCAATGAAAGAATTGTTCAAAGGGCAAAATATGTAAAAGAGAAATTGTTCACTGTTGACATTTCGTGAACTTGAAATCCCTGTTCATTCCTGACCCTGTTTATTCCACATTTATGCTGCAAAATTACTCTGAAAAGCTCTTGATATGCAAATGTGCGCAGACCTGTCTCTGTGCATTTGTCTATGCTCCTCTTGACCTACCTCTGTTAAACCCAGTTTCCCTGCTTGGAAGGCTCTCCGCGTGAACTCTCCGGCTTCAGCGGGCCTCATGCCAGGCACGCTTCCTGAGAAACACACACACAAAGACACACACAGCATACAGGCATGAAGAAATGTATGAGGCACGAGGTGGGTTAGCATCATGCACACAACACACACACGAGCAGAGGCGGATCAAACGCAGGGTCAATGTGTCACTCAGGGTTCACTTGGAATGAAAACAGGCACAACTGTGCAGGTTAAGAAAAGGTGACATTTTCTTTGTTTTCACAACCGTTTTTCAAGTCTCATCAGGAGGAGACAATAGTGAGCGCAAAACCATTTGGCAAATGGGGGTCATGATCTGTGAACTGGAGCAAAATATCCTGCATCCTCATTCCACTGCCTGGTTGTCATCTTACCAACATTTTCACTACTTTTCATTAGTTAGAAAAAGAAGTAGTCAGCAGTGTCTTGAACACAAGTGTAACGCTTTTCCTATCTAACAATTCCAGACTGGTCATAATCTTTCATTAACAGGTATGAAGCGTTTATTAGCATTTCTGATTTATACAATGCAATACTGCCCTCTGGGAGGCCAATGGGAAAACTGCAGGACAACATTACTTGTCAGTCACAGTAGGATTGTCACGCTTGCCAAGACACATATCATAAGTACCTTAGAAATAGGAATGCATGTGTCAGGTTTCCCTTTTAAGTCACAGTGATGGGCAGCCACATGATTTCACCAGCTGCTGTGTTTAGATTTCTTATGCGGGCTTATATTACTGCCTGGGAAGACTATGAAGACCCACATACCATAAACACCCTGAGAAAGTGGCACTGTATGTTTGTGTTCTGAACTGCATAATATCAGGTTGTAAGACATTGTATCATACTCAAAATGTTACCAAGAGCGTGTAAGACGGCAGTAATGACCGCAGGACCGCCGTGGATGTGGAACTCCACACTGTCCTCTCCGGTGAAACTGTGAGGAGCTGATGACATGAACACAGGAGAGACAACGCCACAGTCTGAATATCCTTTAGTGATTAAAGGAGAAAAATGTTTAGGAATACCTTCATTACATGTGGGTTGCTAGAGCTGAGTGATACCAAGAGACCCACAAGACTTAATACTGTGTGGAGATATAAACAGAGCAGCTCTAGCTTGTACATTTTGAACATTTTGAACGTGAAAGATGGGACTTATGATTAATATTTAGCAACCAAGCGGGTTTCTGATCACTTTACACACATGCAGCCAGGTGCTCGTGTTCTTGGGATGGTTTGTATTTTGCTCTGACAGTACCACGGATTGCAGGGGAATTCATTCCCTCTCTTGCTGTTTTATCTGATTTACTCCTAATCAAGCATTCTTTATATTACTGTTACATTCAGAGAGCCATAAAAAATCAATTCACAGACACTTGAACCTTGCTTGAGACAGGTAATGTTTAACATTAACATCTAAATATCTGATCCAAGGCAAATTCTAATATGACACAAAGAATCCTCTGCATTAGCATTGTCTTACACTGGACTGTATTGTCATTTATTGATAAAAACTTAGAAGGAGATAGGAAGCAGTCCACTGTGTGTAAAAAAAGACAACATCCACATTACAAGTCACAGAAATTACAGAAATGAAATGTGTGGTGTGTGTGAAGTCAAAGAAAACAGACCTGGAAACCAGAGGACAAGTCCGCGGTCCAGCACTTCTTTAGACTGGGGGTCTGTGATGCTGCGTAACAGGGCGGTACGTGGAGGAGGCAGACTGCGGGTGAGCCCGGCCATACACCTCAGAGCTGTAACTGAAGCTGGACCGCTGGCTCGTACCACAGCCACCCCACACCTGCCATGGCCTGATGATAATGCAAAGATGGTGTCAGCATCAGCCAGTCCAACTGGGTGTTCATCGCAGGTGGAGAGGAATCTGCAGGATGGAGTTCCTCTGCTGGAGACAAATGGTAAGAAACACTGGAACTAAGTCTCACACAGAAATGCTATATATATTCTGGAGCACCAAAACTGAAAAAAGGTTCATTAAAGATTTTCAGAAAAGTAAAAAAAATCCTGAAAATGCCAATAAAATATAGTTAGTTAAATAACTGAAAGGGAGTGTACAAAGAAATATATAGGTCTACTTTATACGTACATGGAGAAAATAAGGAAGATTTAATGATTAAATGTGTGGCAAGAAAGTAAAATAAATGAAGGTTTAATGTATTTAACCAACTGAAAAAAGCTCTTTTTTTAATCGACTGATTGAAGATGAAAGGAAGAGCAGAAAGCTTTATATTTCTTTTCACATTCCAATTGAATCATTCAACTACTAGTATCATTATTGATGTATTCAGTTACACTTTTTGACTTTCTGATTTCTTTTAGTGATTTGACGGTTTTGGGGCTCCTACAGCAACAAAAATGAAATCATTTTTCAAACAATTTAAATGGCAAGATTTTAGTCTTGTGAGATTATCTATTGAGGCAAAGACATAAACGGGACAGTTTCTGAATTAGTGGCCAGAAAATAGAAAGGGAGATCGATATTTGGAAACAAACCTTGTCCTAAGTGTGTGGACAGCAGCTCTCCATATCCCATGATAAATGGATGACAGCATAATTATCAGAAGGATCTAACAACGTTACCAAACGGCTCATGTACTTGCTGTTTCTCGTGTGGATGATTTTAGAAACTGGCATTGCAAAACGTGCTCTGTCCTTGACAAAATCATTACATTTCCCCCACTCCACTGTCGGTAGTGTCGGAGTAACCGGTGAACGTAACACTAGCTGGTAAATGGAGACTGTTCATCATCTATAACCGTTCGTTTTTGCTAGAAAAGCTTCTTTAACAAAGTCCTACCGCCACCGGTACCCTTCTACCGTTTACATTTACCACGATGACAGTGTTGCTCTCTGTGTTGATTGTGATTGGTCTGCGTTTTCCACTACAGCGGCAGCTTCTTCAGTGCCATTTGTTAAGGACTTGTCAATCTGTATTAAGTCCCGCCTACTGTGCGCCATTAAATTCAGTCCGTGTAGCTACCATTACTCGTTATCGCTGACCGACACTATCTATCTATCTATCTATCTATCTATCTAAGATCTAAGATAAGATTTTTTTTTAAAAGCCAGAGTTGTTTGATGAGTCCCCTGAACATTTTTTGTTTACGTTTTTATCTTGTTTTGTATTCAAACAAATGCATTTTTTAACGCTATTGTTAGGCACTTCAGTTTTTACAATCATTGCTTTTTATGTAATTGTTATTTATTGATTTACCTTGGCTGTACTGTGAAATACAATATAATCAACTTGTTTCTTCCTTGACATAATAGTACATCTGTTCATTTTATTATCAAATTGTTACCAAAAAAAAGGGATTTGAGAAAAAACCTTCTGACAGATCATGGAAAAGGAATCTCTGGGAAAACTGCAATGAAAGTAGATGAAAGAATAAGCATTTTTTAACAAAAAAGGCACAACAATGACAAATTGTGCTTCTCCCAAAACAAACATCTGTTTAAAAGGTGTTTATTTTGATAAGGTTGTTATGTTTTAGTCTTATTTTGATCAGTAAACACTCAATGGTGTTTCTGACATTTCGACAATCCCAGTAAAAGTCGACTTGATATTAGAAAACACCTCTCAGTTTAACAATTTAACAGCACCACAGTCCCTAAAACGACCACGGAGTTGAACCAGCTCCCTCTAAAACAGTTTCAACACAACTGAACATTATAACCTTCATGAAGGTAGGATTTATTGCTGGGCTGTTTCAAGTTTCAAGTGTGTAATAGGTTGCACAAGTTTTGGCTAGGTATATCTAATAAACTGCCAGTCTATGTGTAAAGTATGAACTCTGTCACTGTGTTAATTTTCACAGTTAAAATATTACTTAGCGTTTTGGTGTGTGTGTGGTGTTGTGAGTTTTTGTGTCTTATACTTGCTGGTAGTGTGGTCTGTAGTTCTTCATGGCTTACATACTTACATACATATTACATGCATAGTACAAACACAGAGTAAGGGCTACATATGCACTGGTGTGTGTGTGTGTGTGCATGCGCGTGCTTGCTCCATTGCACCTCCTTGTAGCTGTCATCCCAGAGGGTGGTGAGTAAGCAGAATTCTGCTTGAAGACGAGGTGCTTCTGAGCTGCCAGTGATACGAGGGGGAGGGCCGCCTGCCTGCATGGCTGTACTGTGAAACACGGCATCCAGGAGGCCTCGCCAAGGAGATGGATTGTGTATATGTCAAAGAGGCATGGCCTGAGTCCCGGGGAGCAATCTTTAACCTGGGATCTCAATAATTTATTGGCTGCTCTTGTGTGTCCACAAAGCATGACAGCTGCCACCTCACAGCTGTTGAGCACATCAATATACAAACCTCTTTGTCGGACCAAAAGACCTTTAATCAGATCATGGATCTGAAAAAAGATGATGAAATTCTCTTTGTTAGATTTGACAGATTACCTCCATCCATCTGACACACGCACACCTCACACATAGTTTACCTCCTCCACTGGCTGTAACACTGCATAATGTTTGTTTTTTTTATAACACAATACCAGTAGAAGATAAACTGCATGGTCAGTTGCAAAACTAGTGTTTGTTTTGAAGGATGTGTTTGGGTGTAGGCTCGCTTTGGCACAGGTTGCCTTGTTTGACTTGGTTGTTTGCCCATTTTAAAACACAGTTTGGTCTGCAAAGAAGGCCTTCATGCGTATAGTTTGTTGATGTGGATGATACAGTGATGAACTGGCAAAGCAGAATTTCATGCAATAAAAATGAATTTTATACAGCTGCTGAATACACAGTGTGTAAGAGTGTCTGGTGGACTGAAGTGAAGAGGCCTACTTGTCCCTGGACCTGAATGTCGCTTAAAATTTAATCTATGAGGATATTTTTGCATTAATAAATAAATCATATAGTCTATTTAATCCTCCGGGTCAAGGTAGTGCAGTCAGACTCACAGAGGAGAAATACCTGCTGGACTGCAGAAAGCACCTGCCTGGGAACCTGCTGCTGAAAGGGTCTCCATATCTCTAAAAGAGCACAAGAACATTTTGGTGACCAGGTTAGTAATGTAAGCCACACATTTTGTTTGTTGCCTTAATGTAGCCAAGTGGATTCTATTTCTGGCACCAATTTGAAGCCAGACTGCTGGCAGAGGTCACTGTAGGGCGATAAATATACATTTCTCCTGGAAGATGGCGAGACCGTGCAGACATGCATACATGACGAATCACTGCTATGTTCTTAAAGTATGTCTGTGGGGTTTTACAGTCTCTGTGTGAGGTGACTTTGTAATAACAGCTTCCTAAACTGACTTCACAGTTTAAATTCTGATGAATGAAATCCTGGCTGAAACCATCTGGAAAAAATACTCATAAAATCATCTGGACTGCTAAATAATCAGGCTGCTAAAGTGAATTGTTGTAAGGTGTGTGTGTGTGAGTGTGTGCGCGCGCTCTCGTGTCCGTGCGTGTCACCCAGCCCCCCCTCCCCCCGCCCTCCCTCTCTTTGTCCCTCCTCTGTAGTCGTCGGAGGAGCTCTCTCCATCTATCCGCGCATCCTGCTCCAGAGATGCACCAGGATGATCTGCCGCTGCACCGCCACCGACAACCTTCACTTCACTTTCACACTCATTTAACCCCTCGCTCGGACCCCCGCCGACCGCCGCGCTACACCCATGCTTTGCCCTCCCCCTGAGATGCGATACCAGTGCACGGTTTCCCGGAGAATATCTTCATCTTCCGTCGCTCCTCGCTGATAGAGAGCATGCCCGACACGGGGACAGGCGCTGCAGTCGCGGCGGCCGCCAGCGGTGCGACCACCGCCGGCGACGGCACCGAGAGCTCCCGGCACCGCCACCGAGCGCAGCAGGGAGACGCGGAGAGGCCGGAGCCGGCCGCTGCCCCGCCACAAGCCTCCTCCGGTGTGCTGGGTGAGTCGAGTGTTTCCTCTTTGGCTTCGGACGATGCGGTTTAGGACGCGTAAGGAGGAACAGAGGACAGGTGAACGTGATGTTGGCAGACGAGACGAGCACCGCACCATCACCACACACCTCGCGGCACCGCTCTATTGTCTGCACGAGGGCGTCCCAAAAATACCAAATGATCAGACTACAGGCCTGTAGATGACGGGGATGACTTTGACTCACCGCGTGTTCGCTTATCAGAGGCTTTTTGTAAATTAGCCTATTGATATTAGGTGATATCCTCTCATTAGGAAAATGGCTGCATTTTGCCTCATCCTAGTGGCCGATATTGTATATCAGCCTACCTCCTGTCATGACAAGCCTATTTCCACAGTGTTCCTACATATAGTCCGTGGGTACTTGTAATAATTGCTAGTGTTTTTTTTTCCCCACAGCATCCTTGTAGGCAGCTAGTAGACTATGATTGGCTGCTAGTTGTTTTCATTAATGTTGTTTCTGCTCAGTTCTGTGTTATCCATGAGAGCTGCCTCTCTGTCCTCCAGGTAACCAAATGTTTAACTTTGTGATGTCATTCAGGCATTTCTAAACTATTATAGCCTGACTAGACTGCTGTTGTCTGTTTCCATGTTATTGCCTCAGTTTGAGTTGCCATGCTATTGGATAGGGCAGGTGCGTGTTTTGTCACTTCACTGAGGGTAAAGCCATAAAGGCTGCACCTCTCACAACCATATTCCCACTATTTATAACTGTATGCGTGTCATGTGTTTTACATGCCAGTGCTGTGTGCATTCATAGTATTATTTTACCTATTTTGAACAGGGTAAGCAGAACAAACACGCTTTCTGTTTACTCTCCATGGCACTGATAGCGGATTTGAATAGGCCGTGTCTCCTTGCAAGAATTGCAAACAAGGCTATTTTTGGAGCAGACCACAATATTAGCCTGGGTAGAGAGTCTCAGCTGCCGAGCCAGGGTTGTTTTGCTGTGTGAGGGGTGCAGACACAGCCTCTGTGCTCCCTGTGAGCACTGCTGCAGAGTGATGCAGTGGAGCACCTGGCTGTCAGCGGATGAGCGCGCCTTTCCACACTTGGTCGAGGTAACCTGAGCCGGTTGCTGCTGACTGGAAGAGCAGCCTGATGTCATCCTGTCGAGAGCGTGGCAGCTCGGGCCCTTGAATGGGTTACAGGACGATTCAGTAAAATGAAGATTAGTTCAATTTTGCAGTTACTTAATGAGCTGGAAGCTGTGCTGGATGTAAAGAGAAGGACTGGGAGTGTAAACCTGTGAGGGTAGAGGCAGATAGTAAACATCCACATCCACATAAAAGTTTACTGAAACCCTTAATAAACTGGGTCAGCATTAAAATGTGTGGAGTGGAGTTTTCCTTCGCTGACTGAAATGTATCTGTAGCATCAAGCATCTAAAACAGTCAAATCCTGTGAGCTGGCATCAAATGTCACAGACTCTTGTTTCCAAATCAGAAATTTCTTGTATGGCTGCGTGTGTTAGCCATTGAAAACAGGATTTGGCTTCTTTTGTTAAAGTTAGTAAGGGTGTGTGGAAAAAGCACATTTATATTTCTTTATGTCAGGTATCGATAAGGTATGGTTTGGCTATCAGTGCTGAAAGCTCAGGTATTGTTGCAGCTATAGTCACCTAGCACCTACATAAATGTTTCTTCTTGGGTTTCTTTGGCATGAACACATTTCAGAGAATGTGTTTTAGCCCAGCACTGAGTTAGGGGATATTATGTCCACAACAGAGGGAAGGAAACAAATAGTCAAGGCACAGTGCTTTGTTAAAAGCCTTTTCTGTCGTGGCTACATGATTACAAACAAGACCAAAACACACTGACTACAGGGTCAACCAATCACAGTAATATAAACTCTCTTTGCACCTGTGCTCATCCCATGAATGACATGTCACAGATAATGCGAATGAACACTTATATTCATGTAGGTTTTCTTGAAACAGCACATGACTTATACATCTAAAAGAACCCCCACCCGAAATACAGACAACTCATAATAAACTCACCACTGTGCTTCTCTTGGGGAATCAGGTTTTGTGGGCAGAATTTGCCAACACGTACATCAGGACCGCCTGCTTTGTGTTAAATTGCTGTCAAATGCAAGTGGCGCCTCCTTCCTGTTTTATTTATTTATTCGTTTATTTGAGAATATTGTCACTGACAGGGAGCGCATAAACCACAGCTTTAGGGATGGTGGCATGTTTAAACGCATCGCAGACAATAAAAAAACTACATCACAGCTTGTTGTTGTAAGTATCAAAGGTGGGACGTGAATCAGGCATGTTAAGATCGGTGACTGTCCTGCCCTCCTGAAACCTCTTGCCCTCACTTGCCTGTGCTTTCCTTGCATGGGTCATGAGAGAGACGGATTGGGTTTGGGGACATCAATGGGATTAGCATGATATCACATAACCGCCCTCACACGTGTCAGTGTCAGTCAGCTACGCAGCAGCGAGTCAGGGTGATTTCTCCGGTTGAGATTTTGGTTGCAGGCTGGAAGGATTTTCCTCACTGGAGGCTCGGATGCTCGATTGTCTCCGTGCCTCCACCACATTTTCCTAATCCCTCCACAGTAGACTGGAATGACTTTGATCCTCTCAGCCATCTTCCTTTGTAGCTCCAACACTCACAAGCCAGCGTTTCAAAGATTAATTAAGCGCCCATCATTAGAAAAAGCGACGTGAAAGTCTCACCAATTAGTTTGTCTTCCCTCTGAGGCCACTGCTGATAAGATTCTGTGTTGTGGAAATCAGGTCATGTAATTTGTGGTCGCCCAATCAGCCAGCGCAGTGGTTCAGGACGTTTGTCAGGATGAGATGAGAATCATTCTCATTTGGAAAAAGATACAAAATTTTGAGTCTCTGCACGCTTTCCTTAAAATCCACGAATGAGCTTTTTACTTTAATTCTCTATTTTATCTTCAGGTTGAAGTGTTTTGTGAGTGTTTTTTGCTGTGAACACATAAAACTCGGGCCTTAATGAGACGGTGTGGAAATGACAACTGAATAGTTTTTCAGGACGCTGCCCAAAATACTTCAGTAATTAATGTATTGTAGTCATGTCCCTTCACATCAGGTATTACACTACAGTAGCTCTTAATTGCTACACTATATATTGGGTTTCACTTCATAAAATATGGAAAATTCCATCTAAATTCCATCTAAAACAATAGTTTGAAACCTCTTTTTTCAACCGTGTTGTGATCTGATGGCGAAGGTCTTTTCTGAGGCAGTGGCGAGATCTGAAGAGTCCATTTCCAGCTATGTAAACTTATTTAACTCCATCCTTGGTGCCTGGCATTAATACACTCACTTCACAGTCTGCAAAATGCATGAGAAAAATGTATTAAGCAGGGATCTGCACTCATCCATAGACTTTTGGCCAGGGCTCTGCTCTCTCGCTCTCACTGCTTCTTAAGCAAGTAGAATACCTCAGCTTTGACAGCAGTCAGGTTCAGTGTCACACAGGTTGCTTTAAATACAGCAGTGCGAGGCAGGGCAGTATTGAGAGGAAGAAGCATGACACCAAAAAGAAGAGCTGTTTTTCCCAGCAGCAGACTGACTGAGCCGTTGGTTTCGTGCCCTCCCACAGCTTCAGAAATGAAGGGGCTGATGAATGTAATGCAGCATGATATGATGACAGCAGCGTGTTGTGCCTAATGACTCCGATCTAAATGTCTCTCTGTGCATCTCTTCGCGTATCTCACTCTTATTCATTGCATGTTGCACAGAGATATATTTCCTGTCCCTCTCTCCCCTTCGAGAGTAAGTGCTGAGCTGCACATTAGCTGAATTAGCAATCGAGGGAAATCGTCTCCATGTGGGGTGACCTTGCTGCTGGTAATGCTGGAGCTTTATTAACCTTACACGATCGGTCACACACACGAGTGACGGATCACTTTGGTGAACGGCCCCTTGATGGGGGACGACATTTCACGGTGGAATTAATCAGACCATCAGGCTAACTCTTAACATTTTACAGCCCTTTCCTGTGGCAACACTTCATATTTACTGTGAGCAGCTTGCCTTAAAATCGAGATCATTACACTGAAGTAGATGCTGGTCAGCTGAATGTAAACACTGCAGTTAGTGCTGCCCAAACTCATCTTTCTGCTGCAAGAAACGTCAGATTCATCCCGTCACGTTCCTGTGAGCATTAGGGATGAACCGGCCGGGTACGCTGGATTGATATCGACGCCAATACTGACCTTATTAAGCAAATCATGATGTGACAGATCCACATTAAATAAAGTTTCATCAATGTCAGAATTCAGTTTTTCTGCTGTCAGTTACAGTCATTCAGTCACAGTGGGTCATTGAATCAGTTTTTAGTGTCACAGCAGTCCCTGGCCTCATTTCACCTTCCCTAAAAATGAGTCCAATGAGTTCCACTCTGTCTGGTGTTCAGTAAAAGACAGCATCTCTGCAGGTACCCTGAGTCGTGGCATTGGAACAGATGTGAGGAAAAAAAAGTGGATTTTTATTTCCAGAAAAACGCTAGATGACCTTGGTTGATACTGAAATGGTGCGGCCATGCCGATCTGTTTTCTCTGCCTGTTTAATTTGTGTTTTTCTCTGAGGAAGCTCTGTTGCACAGGGCTGACGATGCTTCCTTAGTTGCCAGATTTGTGACCATTTTCAGGGAGATGTTTGGTTTGTTTCTGCCATCATTTGTTAAATCAGCAGATTCGAGGATGTTTTTTTTACATCGAATAAATTCTTCAACAAAAAGAGGACAGGACGCTCTGTTGAATTTATATCCGTTTAGTGACGGATCAGTGTGGCCGCGCCCTCCAGCCAGCAGCTCGGTGCGCCTTTTTGCTACCTGAGTCTTGTTGGCTTGGTTTTCCAAATGTAGAGATGATCCCATACATGTCTCCCCATACTGTCAGGCACATTTAGGGGATGGTATTTATCCTCTCTAACTGCTCTGTAGATGCTTATATCCAGAGCCATTAGATGCGGATACGATTTAGGAAGTTACAAACACTTTCCCTGAGTTGTGATAAACCATCTTCCTTGCCAGTGGTGATTCACTTGCCCTAGATTCTCAAGTTTCTAATGGCTTAATCATATCACCCATAATGCCTCTTTGCTTCTAGCCAACCAACTTCTAAATCCCCATTCATGCTCTGTGGAAATGTACACTTTCCCATTTAAAGCCATGAAGATTATCAAACCGTAAGCAGAAAATGATCACGCACACTCCAGAGCTTAATGCGTTGCAAGCATAGAGAGAGTGCCGCTGGCGTTGCCTGTCTCCTGCCTTGTGTAGACGCATCGACATGTCACAGAAACCATATTGGTGAGTTTAGGCTTCATTCTCCGTGCTCAAAGCAGAGTCAATTACCAGTCTCTTCCTGTGTGTAACTGATATTGCATTCCTGAAGGAAAAGTAGGATTGAAGTGCATTCGGTCACCTTGTCCTTCATCCTCTGTGACTGTACTGACTCGGCCTGCGTTTGATTTCTTTCTCTCTCTTTTTTTTTTTGGTAGTTGCTAAGCAAAGCCGGGAGAAATACAATGACCATGGTGAAGAATGCTGTTTTTAGCCTCAGTTGTGGGGAATTGCTCCACATTAGCCACTCTGCAGCCCCCAGAGAAGGCTAAAGGGCTATGAAAGTGTAACGTACAGCACATGGGGGAGAAAAGCTCTCTCTCCTGCAGCTAATAAATAGACATATTATCCATGTCAGTGTTTGAGCCATTCAATGAGAAACAAGGGACTTTTGAAGCACAATAAGACTATAATGTAGGTCTTCTTTGTCCTCTATCATTCTTGTTTCTTCTCTTGTCTTGTTTGCCAGTCACTTGCTTTGTTTAGCCACTGCAGAGCACTCTTACGTGTGTTTGGTAGGTAGAGAGGTGCATTCAATCCTCATCATCTTCTCCTCATCACCCTGTGCAGCAGGCAGATTGTCAAAGTTAAACCCTAGCAGAAAGCAGCAAAATCAGTTTGTTCAAAATAATGGATGCTCAAAAATGCTGCAGCGTTTGAAGACCTCACAACTCAGCTCATCTGTTTTTCCTGCATGGCTCTGTGTCTTCATCTCGGTTAGTAATGGTGTAGGGCAGGGAGGGGGCCTGTTTAGTGCATTACAGAATCGGTGCTCATCAGCCTCCCCCCTTTATCTCTGACTGAAGAGTTTAGACAGTAACTTATGCGCAGCTCTGTAATGGAAAACAACACTGTCTTTTTATACATTAGCATAGAGCCCACAGCTGTAGATGACAGATAAGAGCTTGGCAGAGGGTCTCCCCCTGAGACTTCACCTCACTAAATCTCACGTTTTCCCTTTTCTGGCCTTCCTTTTTAATCTGTTTTCTTGGTTGATGTTGAAGTTCAATGTTCATTTTTATGCTTGCCAGAAGCAACATCTGTCACCAAGGCACTGCCTTATTTTTATTTTATATATCTATAAAATATTCTGTGATACCAGAACCATACTTTCCACAAACAGCTGTGGAGTCAAGGACCAAGCATCATATGGATATTATTATTATAGTTATATATTCTGTTATTAAAGTACCCTCAGATTTATTTGTTATTGAGAAATGTCAGTGTCAACATTATTTGTGATATATCATCAACTTTAAAGTTGATATGGTAAACTTCTTAACTGTGTCTTCTTGTTTTGGTGGTGAGCAGGTAGTGAAGAGTGAGTTTTTAGAGCTTTTTCACTGAAAACGTCTGTTTTCTATTTACCCTAAAGTAGCTGTCAGGTCGGAAAAAATATCTAATTTCACTCAAACAGTTTCACACATATATTCTGTATCAGCTTGTTCCAACGCCTCATTTAACCCAAGGCTCCATGTTTTTATGCCTGCACCATTCCATCAAACGGAAATATTCTTAGTGTCCTGTGTATCCTTTTATGCACAGTTTCCCGTAATTCAGCCTGACATCTGTGGTGTCTTTGGGAGCTTTGGGATCGCCACTAGAATTTTAAATAAAGCTTTGTTAGTTTAAACAAAGCTTCGCTGCTCAGCCTGAGTTTGTACCGACTCGTCTTCTGAGTGGTCAGAGGGGTCAAAGAGATTGGAGTGTGTAATTAGCACTGAGGTCGTTTTCACTACGCTCCTTTTTGTTTTGGTCTGCATCGCCTGTTCCTTGTCCAAAAGGCCCAGTCAGATTCTGGCCACCAGCTTTAATAAGAAATTGAACGTGGTGAAAGTCTTTCTGCAGCTAAGGGGGGACATTCTGTTCAAGCTCATATATTTGCACATTGTCAATATTGACTAATGAAAGCCTACAGCAGTAAAGTACGCGTGTTGACTTGAGCTTCCTTTTCATATATTTCCTCTGCCTTACTCCTCTATATTCTCTCTTCTTCTTGCCTTTTTGTTTACCACTCAATCCACACTGTCACCAATGAAAGAGCACTGTGTCATGTGCAGGAGCATGCTTTTGTTGGCCACACATGTAGACGCGTTTTTCATACGCTCAGAGAATCGTGATTCTGTTGCTCTGTGTTATGCTCGCTGCTGCTTTTACTCCTGTCGTTTCCTGTAGCAACGTACTATGAGAAAGCTGCATTTGTGCAGCGTTTCTGATGATGCCTGAAGAAATCGACTGTCAAGGAAGATAAACTGCATTGCCACTGCTGTAACATCCGTGTTTGCATTTGAGAGTGAAATATCGCCGGTTTTTCACTTTGCTCCTGATCTGTGTTTATTGAGGCGTACGAGTCAACAGCGTGTTGTTTGTGTGACGGTCTTTTCTGAAACTGAGGAGGCCTCACCAAATTGACTTTGAACAGCTGGTAAACCATTTGCTCCAGTCGGGTTGAATTGACTTATAGCCTTGGTTCAGATTAACAGGTTATTATACGGTTTAATAAAACGACCGTATTCAGATTCTTTTGATGCTTCTACAGTACGATTTGTGCTAAAAAATCAGGATGAAATGCTGGATAGGCACCAACAAAGATGTCTTCCTCTGCTTGTCATCGAGCAGGAAAATGGGAGGAATGGTGTAGCAATGTACATTAATCACTGGTTGCTCTTGTATTGATCTGACTCCCTCCCATCTTTCCTGCCCAAGAATAGAATATTGTACCATTAAACAGATTGATCAGCCATCAGACTCACTGCTAAAGTTTAAATTCACTCCTCTGTTGTCTTTTCTTCTTCTATTGTCATAGAGCCCAGCGCAATTTCTGACGTGAATAGAAGTACGCAGGTGACCTGAAGTTTACTGGAATGTCCCATGATACTATAGTCCCTGACTCCCTAATGATTAGACCTTTAATGATTCTAATTAGAAATGACCTCGTGACGCACTGGCACAAGCTGAATCACCTTCATTTTGATGAAAGCAATCTTATGTCTGTATTTCTTCCCTTAATCCAATTAACCTCCACTAAACACTAAACACAGCAGCTGCGACTACAACTTTCCCAGACAAAAGGTTGAGGTTGCTGGATTAGAGTCTGGTACAGTCAGTCATTTGTACAGTAACAGGCCTACATTAGACACTAATGCCCTCTGTTAAAGCTCCTTAAAAATGTATGAGTCTGTTTTCTCTGAACGCCTGAGTTGTTTGGTCCCACGTTTGACCCTGTGTGTGCTCTGAATTAGAAAAACTTTTGTGTAGTGATTAAATTTGCATTGCAGTGCATCAGGCCTCCTCCCTGCCTTTAGGTAAAACTTTCAAGTTCGAGAAAGAGTTGCGTATTTTGGGATGTTGTGTATTTGCTTTGTTGCCAAGAGTTATATGAAAAGACTGATACGACTCCCATGCAGGTGTGTTCAGAATAAAGCTACAACCAGCAGCTGGTTAGCTTAGCTTAGCATAAAAACTGGAAACGGGGGTAACAACTAGCATGCCTTGAATCTATTAAATTTCAATCTTATCTAACGCTCAGCGACAAAAAAACAGGAAGTATATTTCTTTAAGTCTATGTTATCAATTATTAATTAAAAAAAAATAATAATAAACATTTCAAGGTTTTTGGCCTTGTTGTATCCAAATAAAAATATGCCAAATGGTGCTGCAGTTAAACTCTTAAAACTGCTCCACTCAACACAGGAAGGACAACTTGTGAGCGTTTGCATTGTTGCTGTGTGTAATCCTTTTGTTCTGTTAATCAGAAAACCCTTCCTCCACTTTGGCAGTTGCCCACTACTCAACAACGAGGTCTGTTTGCTCCACAAAGGCTGCTATTCACTCCACTATATTCATCATCACCACTCGCTTATTCATAATTTGTAATCTCCCCCTTGACAATGCTCTATTCAGCCAGTTAGATAACCAGTCTGTGGTTGTCTGAAGGAGTAGTCTGCATCGACAGGGCATGAAAGGGATTCAGCACTGGCTTCAGTTCATGATTGTTACCTGACTGAATAGTAGACTGCATCATTTTTCCTCATTTAACCCCAGCTGTATAACAGATATGACAGCCCAGTCTGTGCATCTTTGCTTCTTCACAGAGGCAGCTCGCCCAAATTAACCAGCTAACCTCGAACGATCCACTGATTAGCCTACTTGGCAGAAAAAGAGAGAGTGGGAAATGAAGGGGGCGTATTTGGTGAGACGAAGTGAGGAGCGGAGACAAAACGTGATGGAAAGGAGAGAAAGAAGATGGGATGGGGAAAAGTGATACCTCAACTATTCTGCTGTGCGAGCAGCTTTTCTTCCTGCATGGTCTTGCCTCGTCCTTCTCTTGGCCCGCAGCCACGGCCAGCTCCAGTGTCACATGTAATCATTGTTATTTTGAAGCCAAGGACGAGGCCCTATTAAACTACCTGAGCCTGTTAATGAGGAAACCAGAGTTCTGACATCAACAGACATCTCCTATCTCCCTCCTGAAGAGAGACAGCCCTAATCTCAACCACATCACAGGTACTTTTATCTCAGAATAGGTCTTTCTAGTCATGTTTCTAGCCACTCTAGCAGCACGTCTCAATATGGTCCAGACTGAAATAATCTCAAATACTGATGGATTGCCGTTCATTGGCACCTGCTGACTTTGGTCTTTTTGCCACCGAGCAAAAGCAAATGACATTCCCATCAGCCTCAGTGGGAAAAACTTGGTGAAATTAACTTCAGATGCTTCGACAAACCGCTGGCAACATGGCTGCAGAATCGCTGCCACTGCCCTTATATCTCATTCAAATCTACTAGAATAATTCAGCTAATTTAAAAATAGCTAAAGACTGTTTTGTACCTGGCTTCATTTGGTAACAAAGTACTGCAAGCAACACAGCAAAAGAAGCTAATTTAGGAGATTCACCTGGTGTGACTATAAGGCTAGCAGTGGAGACAGCCACTATTGGAATGATACATGAATGCCTGCGAATTAGAACGTCTTCCTGTTCTTATTGTCATGCCAATATTGCTAATTAATGAATGTTTGGATGCTGACACGCTAAAGTAAGATGATAAACAGAGCCTGTCCTCGCCAGAAAAAAAAAACATGTTTACGTCTATTGTTAGGCGGTGGCCTCTGGTGGCTGTAGTAATTATTATAGGAGCAACGGAGGAAGTCAGGTGATGTGACATAAAGAGCAAGAAAATCTGCATTTGGATAAACATGAGGTGCAAACACAGGACTGTCACAAGACTTTTTGTGCAACTGAAAGTCAGTGTAGCCCCATTTCAAGTTACATAATGTACTTCCATTACATCACGTATGTAACAGTAATGTACTTATTTCAACACATGATCTTTTCCTAAACCGAACCAACCATTAGGACCTTGTTTACATTAGCATTTTGTCTAGTCTAACCTCCATCGTATCAGCTTGTCCTTGGTTCTCTCACTGCGGTCGTGTTTGTATGCAGATGTTAGCATATAGCTCAAAGCACCACCATCCCTAAGTACAACCTTACAGAGCTGCTAACGTGGCTGATTTCTCTTTCTTTTACTGTTCTATCTTTAAAATAGTGTTTTGTTTCCTTCACTACACCAAAGCTGTCCTGTGTCTGTTATAATTGGGTTACCTGCGATGTTAAGACGATGTCAGCAGTATATGTTAATGGCTGGAGAAACAAGTTTGTTAATTAACAGAAGAGGCTGATTGCAGGCTGATAGCACTACAGCTTTGAAACCTACAGGAAACCAGTTTTGATGCTTTTTCCAAAATCTGTACTGTCACTTCTCTTTGAGTGGAAATTTGCAGCATGATCGTCTTTATGTATCTTCTGTCCTTTCCCTGGCTTTCAATTTACTGAGTGATGAGAGATATTTTTGGTAATGCAACAGCCAATAGCTGCAAAAGACAGCATTGTGTTAGTGCCTGGCCAGTGAAGCGTCTGCACTTTTTTAACCCAGGTTTATTTGTGTCAGTATCAAGCATTCCCCCTCTGCCTAGTTTGAAGGCATCATCCATAGAAGCTCCATATACACGATGATGACAAATACCTCTTGAGACAGAGTGAGAGGGAAGGCAGGAGAGCTCAGAGAGAGAAAGAGATAAAAAGAGAGCATAGAGAGAAGGAGGGACTGAGAGATTCAGCCCAGGGGGGCTAAGAAAGGGGATTTGGATGAGAGAGAGAGGCAAGGGTGGTTGTAAGAGAAAGATATACAGAGGGAGGTCCATGGTGTGGAAGAGAGGGGCCGACTGGAGGTGAAAGAAAGTGAAAAGAGACAGGAGGAGTGCTCTGCTGCAGCAGGAAGAGGGGGCTTTCATATCATCCAGAGCACATCTGTGTGTGCAGCTGCCAGTTAAAAAGAAACATGCAATGTGGAATGGGGAGTGTTTGTGGATTTGGTGCCAAAATGTATGCAGACTGTGTACCTTTTGCATTGGGAGGGTGCAGTGAGGTGGCTGTTGCGACAAGCAATAAAGCCAGTCGGTGTCCTGGAGTTGCAGAAAGCAGGAGGGAGGGAGAGGTGGGAGAAAGAGAGGGGCCGATAAGAGGAGAGGTGGGTTAAGGCTCGCGTTTTTTTCCCCTCAAGACATGTAGGCTGCAGTTGCAGAATCCACAGCTTGATTCACATAATCTTCACAGGTGGAACAGCCTGATTTGGTGTTTATGTCAGACGTTTCAGCTGTATGATTTGATGACTCAGTATGGACGTTGTTGCTACACCTCTATATACTGTATGTCTGCATGCAGTGATGTGATATTTCTTGTTTCTGTCTGCATGTGTGTGTGTTTGTTTTACTGTGTGTGTGTCTGTATTTGCCCCTCTGTGCGTTGTGTGTGTTTAGGGGGTTGAGAACAGGTTTGAAAGAGCACTGTCTGTCAGCAGTGTTGCCTTATGGTCCGTCATGGCTGGGTGTGGACGTGTCTGTGCAGGATGGCGACGTAGAGAGTCAGAGAAGGAGATGATTCTAATTAAGGAAATTGTTGGGTGTGTGAACCTGATTAGGTTCTCTGTCCCACTTACTGACATAATCGTTCTAATAGGGTCATTTGTTTCATTCACACACTCAGTAGATGTGACAGTGGAAGTGCTTTCTGCCTGTCTTATTGTTAGCTCTGCTCTCTCGCTGTCTGCTGGGAGTTCTGTCAGTCTGTACCTTTATTGCATTATATCTGTGTTTGTGTCTGTCTCTGCCTCTCTAAGAGCAGAGCTTCAAAATGACTCGCTACTGAGAAGATATAAATCCTACTCTAGTCTCCAGCCTCCCAGGAAATACACCCTGTTTCCAGGCATGTTTTAGAGAGGCATCTTTTTCTAGAGGTGCATTTTAATGTGCAAATCCTCAGCATCGTATCAGTGCAGTAAATCTGCACTGCAGGCCTCAGACAGTCAGAAAGGGGAACAGTTTGTCTCCTAATGATGGCAACTGTATGTCGGCATTAATGTGCCACTGTTAACAGCTGCCCCACCACTCACAGCAAAGGATTTTAGTAATATGTTTATTTTCGCCTGATATGAACCCAAGCTGAAGCACAAATCAGTTCCACATTTGCTGCTCTGCCCTCATGCTGCTTTTGTGTTCTTAAGTGTGAATCCTTTTCTGTTTCACTTTAATGCTGTCCATACAATGACAAGGACGGTTTTCATCAGGTGAAGTGATCACCTGATTGCCCCTCTGTAATTAGAGACCAATGGTGGTGACTCAGCAAACATGTCGCTGCCCTATGACTGGAGACTTGGTTATACAAACGGGCTTCTCCCATACAATACACATATAATATTTAATAAAGAACTAGATACATATAATACACTCTAGTATCTTATTAATATTTAATATTACTGCTAATAACATGTGTTGTTCAAGATCTTGTCTGGAAAAAATCCTCTATTCTTTTGAAAGTGATGTGTTTTATATCTACTGAAGCAGAATAAGGCGGATGAAATGTACAGTATGAAGCTGTGGTGAGTGTCATTGAGTGGCCCCTATGCAAAACCCTAAAGCAATTACTGCTAAGTAACTGCCAGAAAAACAAGAATCTTGCAGGTTATCACTGTACCTGACACAGTGTCTTTCTGTAGAGAACCATACTGCACAGGCTACTTGTGTTGCCACGGCTTTATCCATACAGTATCTTCAGAAATGTGACGTGAACTTAAAAATAGACAATAGTTTTATATGTTCTAGTGCAAAGTGCTGTATTTAGTTACAGTTTTTTATCAACTTGCTAAGAAAGGTCATTAAGGTTTTCTATACTTCTGCTGCCCCTTTCCAAACCGTCGAAGCATTATCTACGTGTATGGTTATTTTTAACATAATAAAGAAAATGCAAAATAAAGCCATCTTTTTAAACACTTGATAATCAAGTTAACCGCTGACACAACTGGTCTCAGACTCAATCCTGCATACATGAATGAGTTCAGCATTTAATTTAAGTGGACATAAGGGGACAAAATCTGTATAAACCGTCGTTGTTTGTCTGTGTTCCTTGGTCTGCTTTCAATAATATCAAGTCAGACTGTCTACTTTCTTCAACTAGAAATACACAGTTTACATATTCTTTCAAGCTAATCCAAACTATTTCTCCAGCTGCTTAAAGGCGGAGCCCGAAACTTTAATTAACTCCTACTAGACTACGTAAAATCTTCTAAGTTGACCCAAAGCTACACCAGCCAAGCGTAAAGACCAGAGAGTTATCAAACAGCCAGCAAAGACAGCGAATGCATCATCAAGTCTTTCCTCAAGTGTCTGTGACCTTCATTTTAGTGCTTCGCCTGAGTTTCATAACTGATTTACACCCTATTAATCTGGCATTTTGTATCTCATGCTCGCACACGGGCACATAAACAAATACCTGTGCGGACGTACACACACTCACACACACGCACATAAACACCCCACAGAAATGCTTCAGAGAGCAACTCAGATCACAGAGAGACACCCTGCTTGTTACGCCTGCCTGGCTGCTGTCTGATAAGCATTAGCCCTGGAACAGTCGTCTCGCTGTGAAGGCCATGAGTAATACAGGCTTCATGTGTATCACTGCTAGTCCTGGGCCAACCTGCTCAACACCGACCTGGTTTCTGTTACAGGGCCAAAAGGGGCTGTCAAGCTCAGAAATTCACTTATTGTGCCAACATAAACTTTTCTATGTAATTGCTAGTATATTGTATACAGAGATCACCTAACTGGGAAATTCTAAAAATATTCAGAAAACTGGATGCAATTTTTAAGCATTTAAACTTTGGTGACACTGTACATTCAGGTACACATATTTATCATGAACTAGTTGCTTATTAGCATGCATATTAGTACATATTCACTCTTTATTAGTCATTATAAAGCACGTATTAGTGCCTTATTTTGGGGGATAGGGTTATTAATGGTTAGAGTTGGGTTATTAAGGTAGTAATTCACATGCAACAATTTCCTTACTTCATATCAATAAGCAGTCTTCAAGAGGTTCTGTAACTATCCCGCATTCTACTTCTTAAATCTGATCATGTTATTGATTGTCGATGCTTTAGTTAATGGTGACCCTGAAAAGAGCTGATGATCCTGCAGCGAAACAGCCTTTGTTCAGCTCAGCTGGCCATGGTCTAAGATGTGCCGTTTCCCATGAAGGCTGAGAGGTGGTTTGTTTGCGTAGTGCAAAAACACACCATTCCACACACAACCCTGTCAGACAGGCCTCGTCCCTGCAGTGATGCCCTGATGGGCGATGTATGAGTCACTGTTCATGTTCAACCAAGTATCAAACACATAAATGCATGCAAGCCATCTGAACACATGCTCAGTATTGGGGTTCATAAATTGAAGCATTGTGGTAGCCAATCTGCTGACTGTTCCAGGAGTGTGTGTCTGTGTGTCTGTGTGTGTGTCTGTTGCCCTCAGTGATGAATACAGGACTCATTAGAATTGCTGTCATGTCGCAGCTCTGCCTGCAGCATTTCGTCTGAAGCACAGTGGCACAGCCAGTCAGACTTCAGTATCTAGGAGCACCACTCAAGATTAAAAAGTCAAAATACCTCGCTCTGTTTCCTGTTCGGCCTGTTGCGATGTTTGAAAATGTTCTTCAGAGGGGAAGAGCAGTGTGGAACCAGATTAAGTTGTCGCAACCTCTTTGTAAGTACTGAAGATGGATCCTTCAAATGGTAACGCTACCTCAAAGTCAAGTTCTGTTTGCAGGTACAACTTTATAACTCACTTATATAATCACTATAACTTTGATTTATCTTGATGTAAAATATCATCTCCAGCCAAATACACTAAGATGAACTTTAAGAAAAGGTAGACGAATCCATGGATTTACTGGGTGAAACTTCAATTTATGTACATAGAACTTTTTAGGTTAGAATTGGTGCTTCCCAGAGAGGAGGAAGGAAGCGAAAAGAGCAACAAGACAAGGGGATAAAACCTGCAATATTATTGTGATTATAATAGAGACTATTAAATGATATAGATACAGAAGTAGTAGAACGATATTTTCACAATGCTAGAATATTATGATTAAGTTTGGAGGTCAGAGCAAAAGCAAACTATTTAGCAGATGTATAAAATGACACTGACAGTAATTGGAGATGTCTGTCTTGCCAACATTCACTGTAGCTCTGTTTTTGGTCCCCACAAACTCCTGAGGAAAATATCTGGCTCTTAAGCTGCTAAACGCTCCACTGTATGAGTCGCTAAACTTTGTCTGTCGGCTGCTTGGTGCTAGGCAGGTAGTGCACAGGGAGTTTATTATAGCGTTTTAGCTGAAAGCAGCTGCCTGCTGTGGCTGGAAATGAGGATGAGAGTGGAGATTACGGGCCAGAAAACCAAAACATTCATCCAAAATAGATGAAAAAGCTCAGCAGGGCTGAAGGAGGGTGATAATTTTATGTTTGGTCTTCTTGTGACCCCTTTCAATTACACTCAGTAATTTCCTTCATTGGTTATGTAAAAATATTGATTGGTGGCTCTGCCACCAGACCAAATTTTTCTGAAAATAAGCCAGTGAAACGTTTACCAGCAGATGTTGAAAATAGCACAGTGACTTGGTTTGTGCAGCAGCTTTGTGTTGCATGTGGCACGTTATGTGTATATATGCAGTACTGTGAACGTGGAAGCTAAACAAATATTTTCTTAGGAAAGGGCCATCAGGCTTGTTCCTGGGAAGCCCTACTGTGTGTCCCTCTCTGTCACCGCTCTGTTCCAGGAAGTAGAGCAGCATCCAGCAGTAGCGCAATGATGCTTTTATGTGACAGGTGTTTATTGGATCCACAGAACAGAGATTCTGTGTGATTTACAGTGTCCTGCTTGTAGTGGTGATATCATGGTTAAATTTACAGCCTGCGTTGGCCTTGACCTTTGTTACCATGGAAGCAGGACGTAAACAGTTCTACTGTTTTAAGAGACATAAAAATAAATAAATACTATAGTCTTGATTGAATATTGTGATACCAAACATGCCAGTGCATGATCCCTGGAAAGTGCCCCACTTTCCGGCTCCTCTGACACTGCATGCCTCAGTGGTCACAAGGCTGCAGTGGGGCGGGCATTCTCTCCAGGCTGCTGTCATTATTATTCATGACCCAGGAAATGGTTTTCACAAACTGTCCTCTGACAGCTGAGCAGGGTCTGAGGTTACACTGGTTACGGGATCACTTATTCCTGTTTAAACTACTGGCACTGCTGCCTGTCCGAGTACATATGGGTGGGAATGTGAGACCCCGGAGGATCGGTGACTGATGAATGAGGTGCCACAGCGAAGATAAGTTCATCTGAGCCTGGACACAAAAACTGCCGCTGTTTTAAAAATGCAAATATTTCCATGACGTAGCAGTATTCACCCGAGAAGAAATATGTGCTGTGCATTTTCCCTCGGACTGCTGCAATAAGGGCGACCGTGTTATGATGTGACATTACTGTGTGGCTACAGTAGAGCTATTTTTGGTGCGCTGTTGACTTCTGGAATAGAGACAAGGTAATTCTACACAGGAGCTGAATTCACACTGGCTGTACATTCAGAATAGTTGAAATTTCCCAATGCTGCGGACCTTGAGGAGTGTTCTTTTATTATTCAAGGCTTTTTTTTTGTGGGTCTTCCTGAGACTCAGCACACATCAAAACACAGAGAAACAGCTGCACTTACATGTGTTGGGCTGATTGAGCCGAGTGTCTGTGTGGGTGTGTGACAGTGCAGAGGGTGTGGACAATGTGTGGCCTCTGGTCTTGGCAGGGCAGGATTAGCTCTGTCAATCTCGTGTTCTTTGTCAAAGCGGCGTGACATTTAAATCTGTCCAATCGAGAAGGATGATTCTGTGTGTGTCTGTCTGTGTGTGATGGGACAGCAGGGGTAAGACTTTTGGAGAGGGAGGTTGCCAAAATGTCATTGCTCCTTACAATGTTTCACTTTGAAAAGGTGACTCTTGGTCTCTTTCTCTCCACATGCCTGTCTCTCCTCCCCTCTGTCTGCCTGTCTGTCTGTCTGTCTCTCCCTCTCAGATAAGTTGTTTGGAAAGCGGCTGCTGCAGGCTGGGAGACACATCATGTCTCATAAGTCTTGGATGAAAACGGTGCCCACAGAGAACTGTGATGTCCTCATGACATTTGCAGGTCAGGCACTCACACACACACACACACACACACACACACACACACACACACACACACACACATGCTTGTGTTTCTATGGAGGAACCCTCGCTGACATAATGCACCCCTAACCTAATGGTCAACCCTTACCCTCGATTATTTTGGTGATCTCTTAATCTGCTAGTTGATTAAAATTGTTGAAAAAAGTCCAGATCTGGAACCAGCAAATGGCAGTTTTGCTTGAAAAGTGACTTTTATTTTCACAATTCATCAGTTGAATGAAAAAAGTTGACAGATAATGTTCTGTCTAATCTGTAAATTCATTCGACTCCACTCTTAAGGTGTAAATATTGGTCTGCACATGTATAGAAGTACAAAAGCGCACACATTCAGATACATTTGCATTATGCAAGTTTACACAAAAGTTCCATTATGAAACACTCTTTCATTTTAATGCTGCAGCCCCACAAAAATGTGCTCCTTTTCTATAATTTCATTCCAAATTTGCCATGCCCCGGCAAGAAAGAAAGTAATACTCTTTCATTTCTTTAATTTCTCCCATTTACATTCATTTTAGATCATTACATATATCTCACCGAGCTGAAAGAGCCCAACCTGCCGCTGAGCAGCAGAGAGTGTTTCTTAGCTGCAGCAGCAGATATGACTACAGTTATATACAGCTGATAATAAAGATGAGGGCTATGACTATGATGTTGGTGATACTACCTCACTTAACTTTCGTAGCCATAGCCTGAACCTAAGAAAGCAGAAAAGAAGTCATGAGTCATTCTCAAGTGTTTGTTAGTACAACGTTTAACCTCCAGCTGCTGCTCAGCAATAAATAGTACAAGACTGTGCGAGACTCTCGCGTACGGTGCTGCGTGGGTACGGTTGATGGTTTTTATTTTTCATTTCCTTCCACAGACACTACAGATGACCACACGTTGCTATGGCTACTGAACCACATCCGGCTGGGAATCCCAGAGCTCATCATCCAAATCCGACATCATAAGCACACACGAGTCTACGCATTCTTCGTCACCGCTACGTATGAAAAGTAAGGACTGCAGAGGTCGTCCATAGTTAGCAACACATTAGTCGCTTGTTTCTTACATGCTCGTTCTTGACCCTATGGCTGCAACTAGCATTTATTTTGATTACTGATCAATCTGTTATTCTCCTGTTACATTAAGGAAATGGAGGTGGAATGAGAGGGGGAATAGCTGGGTGAGACAGAGGGCGTGAGGGCAATGAGGTATGGCAGGGCCAGCTGGGCAGGGTGGATGAATGGGGGAGCATTGCGTGAGCTGGCTGGAGGTAGGAGGTCGGTTGCAGACTGGCGAGCAGACAGATGAGTGATCCTGCAGTGGCTGAAACAGTGATCCGGCGATGAGTGGATGGAGAACTGGAGAAGATACTCTGTCGATGGAAGGCAGATGTGCAGGCTGGGCAGGTGAAGTGAACGAGCCGCAATCAGGACAGAGCTGTGGCGTGCCACCACAGACAGACAGGAAAACGGGAGAGGTAAACAGAGGAAATACAAGGGCAATAACACGAGGAATGGTCGTGGCTGTGACAGATGAGTAAATCAATACTGCTCTCATGTCTGTAGGGTAAATATGGAGCTGCAGCCAGTAGACGGTTAGCTTAGCTTCCTATAAAGACTGGAAACAGAGGGAAATGGCTGGCCTGGCTCTGCCTACTAGTTAGCATGTTATATCTCGTTTGTTTAATCTATCCAAAAAATTCCAGTTGAGCTATGCTTTATGCTAAGCTAAGATAACCCTCTCTTGCCTGTGTGCCGATATTAGAGTGGTATAAGTCCTCTCATCTAACTCTCGGCAAGAAATTCATTCATAATGAAATTCCTTTTTATTGATTAAGCCAATTTCTTTATTTTGGCTTATTTTTTTTGTTATTTGTTTTGAAAAATATTCCTTCCATGCTGACCATCCCACCAGAAGACAAGCCGCTGTGTGATGTCTGCTTTGCTGTCGTAGGTGTAGCTGTGTGATGTTATCACCCTGGACAAAATGCAGGCATGCTGCAGCAGTAACTTGAAAATGAGCGATCTTCCAGATGAATAATACAGTTTGTATCGCTGCCTCCTCTTGTAGTTTGAGATTTAGTTATTTTTAAATGCTACTACTGGAGCTGGGACGTTAAAGACAAAAATATCCCTGCTATTTTGTGCCGGTGTAAAATTGTGCCTTTGTTTATTATATTATATTTAGCTGCAGCTATAGCAGACAGCAGAGTTTAGCTCACGCACAGTGAATCTTTAGTGAAGCAGCCATGATGCCGAGTGTATCGGCCCCACTGCTCTGCTGCAGGTTATTTAAAGTTCTGCAGAAGGTTAAGAGCCAGGCGAAACAGTATGGTATGTATTTGCTCTGATTACGCGGCCCAGACACAGTCTCCTGTTTTGAAAAAAGCCCCCGGGGGAATTGAGGATGAGCCCAGGGTCATTTTAATCCCAGCGTTGACTTTGGTGTATAAATACTGAGAAATACAATCCAAGGGACGAGGATGGCACCCGCTGTTCCATACTGCATTTCACCTCTTGATAAACCGTTGAGCTCTCTCTGCTGACTGTGCATTGAACAGCGGCTCTCTGGGAAAAGAAGCAAACAAACCCAACCAAACTCAACCAAACCTTTTACCCACAAATGGAATGGGAATGGACAGATGGCCGGAAGGAGCGGAGAAAGAGAGACTGATAGAGGCAAGAGAGAAGGAGGGAGGCAGAAAGAGAAAAGAACAGGGAGGCTGATGTGGTCGGAGGATTGAGAGAGTGCTTTCTGAAAGGGCGCTAGTGGGTTTTAGATGAAACGCTCCAGGAAAATGATTGCTGTGTGACACGAAGCACGCTCTCCTCTCTCTCTACGCACACACTTACACACACACACCTGCTTCTACGTAGGTTGACCTACATTTCACGTGATAGAACAGATAACCCAGAAAGAACTCACCTTGAATAGCCGTTCTCTTTGCAGGCTGAACCGCAGAGAGTTTTCCTTTCAATCCTTCCCTCAGCTTTGTGACAGCACCAGCTGAGGACTCCGGGTGTGTTTGCTAACATATATATTGTTTCATATTGGCCTGTCAACCAAAAATGACATTGCTCTTTCTCCTACATGTTTGTTTTAAAAGCGAATATGAGATCAACCTCAAAACAGCTGGGGCTCACAGCCTCAGCGCTGTTGTGTTGTGCTGTTTTCAGGAATGCTCCCTTTATTTCCTCCAAAAACAACAGAAAGTACAATTTTGGCAATTAAATACTCAGCATGACGCACAGGAAAGTGCTGCTCTCATGATAGCTGGCGTACTGTACCATCCATCGCTCGTTCCTCGGCTCTGACTGGGCAGTTTACAGTATGCCTTCCTGTTCTGCTGAGTTTCTACATTACATCTGATGGATATTTGCTACATTAGCATAAACCTTACGTGCACTGCTCTCCCTCAGCAGTATTCTACTCTTTCACAAGGTTAGCTTTGTCCACACATTCCCATGGAGTGTGTCCCCAAATTAAGACTCCTTGTATTTGGGGATAGAAAGTGTAAAAGGCAATAAAGTTTTTGATTAAATAAGAAAGGGGGAATCTCATTAAGATTCCTGGCAGCAGCAGGAGCCGCACACCTCTGAAAGGCCTTGCAGTTATTGGCTGCATTACGAAACAATTGGTTTAAACAGATACAGCTTTTCTTTTCTCAGGCAAGGACCTTTATTGTGATGGTGCTGCGCGCTAAGCAGTATTCAGCGGTGATACAGAAGCTTACATCTCACATTTCTGCTGTAATCCATCATGGTGCTGGACAAACCTCTCTGTGCTGCTCCTCCAAGTGCCTGGAGCCACATGATGGATGGATGTTACCGGCCACCTAGGCTGTGCTCCTGTGTGTGTGTGTGTGTGTGTGTGTGTAAACTATATATATATATGTACATGTGAGAGAGAGCGAGGTGAGCTGTCAGCCTGGAGGTAACAGAGGGTGTGGTGCTGCATTATTACTGTTCATTTTAGCACAAAGCCGCTGGGAAGGGCAGAAGGAGAGGAGAAAGGGATGATGGGATGAAGGAGGAGGGGGGAGAAGGAGACAAACGAGAGGACTCTGGGAGATAAAAGGATGAAGAGTGGGAAAGGAGTCAGAGAGGCTGGAGGAAGGAGGAGATGCAGAGGAGGGGCGGATGGGAAATGAGAAGATGAGAGAGCATGATGAGGTTAAGGCATCAGAGGAGAGTTCAGATGGCTTTAACACGATGAAGGACAATCCATCTCTGGTCATTGTGTTGATTGCTGTTGGTTTTCTTAATCCTGTGAAACACTGGCCAAGCACACTGTGGTAATTTACTGTGAAATGTTTCTACGCAGCTGAAGAGTTTTGTCAGAATTGGTTCTTCTATCCACAAAATGACTACAACTAAGAATTGTTTCATTTTTGATGATTTTTTTGACAAATTCACGAATTTTTTGTCCAAACAATTCCCATCACAATGAGCACAGAGTGGCATCTTCAAATTGCTTGTATTGTTCAACGAAATGAGGTGTTTGAAACATGGAAAATTGACTGCCTCAGTATTTGTAATTGACACAACATCAGATTCCCCCAAAAAGTGTGCATCATTCACAAAAAACCTCCTGTGAACACGGCCGCCGTGAGCGTGCTGCCTCAGCCCTGAATGTTTTGAGCGTAGCCCCAAATTTCTCTGATCCTCAGGGCTGGCGTTTTAGTAAAACAGAGTGGAACTTAACATGGAGCGTCAGAGGAAGGGCCAATGTAGCTATCATAAGATCAGTAAAGCTATTTTTACAGTAAGTGGAGTTGTCTCGAGTGATTTTCTCCACCTTTCAGCACAGAGGTTGGTCCTAATAAAAACTGCAGGAAGCACAGAAGCCTCAGTTTGTGTGGCTTTAGTCAGCAGAGGTGCATCAATAATATAATCTACTTAAATGTCCAGGTATTAATGTGACACAGGCAGGTCTAAAACGTGTTAAATTAATGTCTCAATCTTACAATGATGTCTGTCAGGTGTCACTGAATGTATCCTGGATTTCACAGTAACATCATTACTGTTGTTGCATTCGTCTTACACAGCTGGCTGTGTGTCACGTTCTTTCTTTCCTTACAGTGTATTAAACACCTGCATCACTGCACTGCAGCTGAAATTACAAGTGTCTGTCTTTAAATTGAGAGAGTGATGTGCGCAGCAGCAGTAGCTTTGGTCAGCATCTGCCAGCTGTACAGATCCCAGCTTTATACAGTGGAATTGTTTGCAATGAAGAAGTCCTTATGGATGCCAGGACGCCTTTATTTTGAGTCAATTTTGAGCTAAAGTCTACAGAACCAACCACCCAGCCAGCAGGCCAAAGGCCAAAATCATTATATTTCTATGTTCATGTTTTAAAACAGAGAAAGGAGTTGGAACTAGAGTATGTTCTGCTTTTTCACTTAATATGTTAGTTAAAAGATTAATCAATTATCAATATTGTTCCTGATTAATATTAACATTAAACAGGAAATGTGCGGTTTTAGGTACTATCAGCGTAAAAGGTTACAGTAAAAAATAACCATTTACGCTGAACAGTCATACTGAGAATAATCCCAATGCCACCGAGGCCCACACAGCTCTGTAGCCCTGCCAGTGGGTGGATTTCTGGTTTAAGGCCTCTCTTTGTTGTCCTGCAGTTTGTTGCGAGGTGCTGAGGAGATGGGACTGAGGAAAGCTGTGAAGCCCGAGTTTGGCGGAGGAACACGAAGCTTCTCCTGTGAGGAGGACTACATCTACGAGAACATCGAGAGCGAGCTGTGCTTCTTCACGTCACAGGTCAGTGTCAGCGCGCTCGCACACACACACACACGCACACGCAAGTAAATATGCTGTCAAGGCATTACCTGAATTCACCCCCTCCTCCTTCTCCTCGTTTGCTGCAGGAGAGGCAGAGCATCATTAAATACTGGATGGACAATCTACGTGCCAAACATGGAGAGGTGCTTCATAATATCAACTTCCTGGAGGGCCAGCCAATCAGTAAGTTGCATCCTTTATCAGCACAGCGTCGTGAAACACTGTGGTATTTGTCTTTATAAAACAGAAGGCAGCTCGTTGGCAGGCTTTGGAAATAAACCCTCACTTGGTTTGGGCTTAAAATCATAAGAAGCCAATTGAGATGGAGTTGATGGTTCACTGGCTGTCGATAGTTTTAGTTTTATCTTCATTAGCAGTATTGACTCTTCTATCTGTGCTTCTCTCGCTAACAAATTCAGTGAACAGTAATCTCAACTTGCGTTCTCTGCAGTCCCGGAGCTGAGTGCGCGAGGTGTGATCCAGCAGGTTTTTCCTCTCCATGAGCAGAGGATCCTCGGTCAGCTGATGAAGTCTTGGGTCCAGGCTGTGTGTGAGAAACAGCCCTTAGGTCAGAAGATCAAGATACTCACGCACAGATGCAAATTAATGCACACAAAAGTACAATTTCGAATTTTTTTCTCTTTACAGATGACATCTGTGACTACTTCGGGGTGAAGATTGCCATGTATTTTGCCTGGCTGGGATTTTACACCACTTCCATGTTATATCCTGCTGTGATTGGCTTTGTGCTGTGGATGCTCACCGAGTCAGATCAGGTGAGGAGAGAAGCTATCATAGCCTGAAACAGCTTAAATCACCAACCGAAAAATGCCGATCAACCTATCGCAGTCTAAGAGCGCCTGCCTGTTTGTGCCCGGGCTGTTTCAGACGAGCCGTGACATCTGCTGTGTGGTGTTCGCACTGTTCAACGTGGTGTGGGCCACTCTGTTTCTGGAGCGGTGGAAGAGGAGGGGGGCCGAGCTGGCGTACAAGTGGGGAACGCTGGACACGCCTGCTGAATCCCTGGAGGAACCGCGGCCTCAGTTCCGGGTGAGAGACACTGAAACTCCGACTCGTTCCATCTTTCCGTCCTCCTCCTTTCCTCTTTCAGGCTCTTTCACACTCGCTCTCTTTCTGCAGGGAGTCAAGCGCTGCAGTCCCATAACAGGATGCGAGGAATTCTACTATCCTCCGTGGCGGAGGCGTGTGTTCAGGTGGTTGGTCAGCCTGCCCATCTGTATCCTCTGCCTCTGCTTTGTCTTCCTGGTCATGCTCATCTGCTTCGAGCTGCAGGTCAGTCAGTTGTCAAATGTTGGTCCAAGGCTGAACACAGCTGCTCGCACAGCCTCGATGATGTTCTCTCGATTGTGTCTCTGCAGGAGTTTGTGATGGGGATCAAGGAAATGCCTCGGCTAGCTCGCTTCATCCCCAAAATCATGCTAGCTATCACTGTGACTGCATGTGACGAGGTGTACAGGAAAATCGCCTGCTGGCTCAATGACATGGGTGAGAGTCCAGCTTCCAGATCCATCCAAATCTGCATTCAGAGCAGAGCATCTCTTATAGAGGATAATCTTCATAAAATTGCTCTTCATGGATCCACAGTAATCTGTTGTGAAGTCTAATTAGGAATAAGCTTTAATTTTACACTAAATTAAATTGTTTATAGGTGGTTCAGTCGGTACAATGAGAGATGATTTATATTGTTTTTCCACAGAAAACTATAGACTCCAGAGTGCCTATGAGAAAAATCTCATCATCAAAATGGTTCTTGTGAGTGTTTTATTAACGAGTATTTAAACTGCCCATGTGATGAAGAATCTTATTTTTAAAAACGTTGACTTCTTCTGAATGACACCTGCTTTTTCTTTCCCTTGCAGTTTCAGTTTGTAAATTCTTATCTCAGCCTTTTTTACATTGGATTCTACCTCAAAGACATGGAGCGGCTGAAAGAGGTGAGAAACGTCTCTGTCACGTGTCGTACTTTGCTCTCTCTGCTTACATGCATTGATTTCCATTACCGTCTGTCCCCTCATCCACCCATTTGTCCGTCTGTGGAAGATGCTGCTGGTGTTGTCTCTGTTAAGGAGTCTGACGCGGCAGGTCCGGGTCAATCTGCTGCCTTTCCTCTTCTTCAAGATCCAGATGCTTGTGGTGTCTGTTCCCTGGTTCTTCAGGGCTTTACTCAAGTCCAAAGTATGATCACTGTGCATCCGCTGTCTGGGCGAGAGGTCAAAGGTCCATTTTTGACCTTGTTGAACGTGCATGCTCTGTGCCGATCAGGACGTGAACTTGAACTACCAACCTGCTTTGTATAAAGTGATGTAGTTCTCATTGCACTTGTCTGGTGAAAACCCTGAAACCCTGAAACTTCAAACTTTTTCTTCAACTTCAAAACCATTTTCTTTGTTTTATTCATGTTTACTCACTACAGATTCAGTCATCCCAGTTTGTAATTTAAAAATATCTTCATGTCAAATATAATCCTGATTTTCTTGCTTCTTAAAAACTGATTTTGTAGACACGTGGCTTTCTCCAGACAACATGAGTGATGGGCGGTTTTGTTGTGGCAGAGGATTCAAATTGTAGCCGTCAAAAGATGATGTCTGATTGTTTAAATGATTGGTGCTTTTATTTCTGACTGATGGAAACCTCACGTCTCATCCCTCCAGCTTGCTTCCACCTCACCTGCATACAGTGTGAGCATCATGTTAGTTAGAGTAGTTGAGTGGTTTTGCCATTTTTCCTCTTTGACACAGGGAAACACTGACACTGGTTTTTGTTGGCCTTTTATTGGCCTTTTCCTTTCGTGCAGTTTGCGTGAATTGTTTTCCTCATACGACTCTCACCACTCGTACCTCAATTTCTCACTCTGTCTGTCAGTCTCTGTTACACTCTCAGCCAGAGTGCCACCTCATTGGGCTTGTCACAGTCTGTTAACATCACCTGGCTTCATAGTTTTCCCAAGTCTGATTATAAACCAGGTCCTACAAATATTTGTCACAGTATATTTAATTTTTTTCCACTTACAACTGCATTGCAACGCAAGAGCAAAATAACAAAAACACAGGCAGACATGATTCTTCTCAGTTATTTTTCACACTGCAGTGAAATTAATAGACGACAATAGCTGCTCCAAGGTAAGAAAAACCTGGATAAAACATGCAGAAACTCTGGCGTCGTCCATTCAGCGTCTGAAGTGAAAACCATCTGGTGTTGTCTGTCTGGTTCTGCCAGTGTCTGACTCTGACGTATCTGTGCTGATCGGCCCTGTAGCGAGCAGTGGGAAAACAGTATCTCCTCTTCTCCATGTCCGAGGTTTCCCATCACTGACACTGAAAATAACATTCTGTCTGCGTGTTTGTCAGGACTTTATTGTGGTTTCCTCTTTGCATTACATGCTGCAGCGAGCAGCCATAGTATATTGTGCGTCAGCATTATTTGACTTGGAAACAATTTCTTTCAGATTAAAGCCAATAACGGATAGTAAGCGCTGTGATGCTGCAGTTCTTTGTATGTGTGTGTGTGTGTGTGTGTGTGTGTGTGTGTGTGTGTGTGTGTGTGTGTGTGTGTGTGTGTACGTGTGTACCCTCTGGGTGTATATTAATGGGCTGAAGACATATTCACCGCTGAGTTTTGAGTGCTGAAGGATGATTCTGGTTTCTTACAACTTACAACAGTTTTGACAGTATGTTCCTTGCCAGGGTAACTGCTGAGATGTGGAATCAAAGCAACATTACTGCAGCAGAGCATGATGCATATGCTACTTGCTCTGTCAGACTTCTCTGTGATCTCATATCTCTCTATTCAATTTGTTGAGTGCACTCTTATTACAAATAGTAGTGAAGCGTATCCCCACGAAATGGAGTGAAGTTGTAACAAACTTAAATTATCTTTCAAGTTAAAGGGTTTTTTTCAAAGCCACCAGACTCCTTTGACAAAATCAGTAATTTTGCCTGCTGGTCTGCCGCCACCTTGGTCAGTTATTTTGTAAGTGTTGCTGTGAGACTTAGTTAGTTCTGATCTGAGCTTGCTGTGTGTGATTTGCATTTGTTCAGCAAGGTATGAGTATTACTGAAAGGCCTTGAATGCCCATGTTCATCAGCCACTGGCCTCAGTGTTGTTTCAGTTGTCTCGTTCTTTTTACTTGTTTTAATTTATTTAATTTATTTGTTGTTTTTATTTTCTTTGTTAAGCGCCTTGTGCTCCTTTTGGATGTTGGAAGGCGCTATAGAAATAAAGTTTGATTGATTGATTGATTGATTGACAGGGCACATCCACAGTGAATCACGGTGCCCAGACAACTGCAGCTGCACTGCCCCTTTTTGTTGCACCTCCGGACACACTCCAATCACTAACAGATGAAATATTTAATGTATGGGGAACCGTTCAGCGGATTGTGACTTGCTTGTGGATAAAGATAATTGTGCTTTGATTGATTTTTTGCATTTGTTCCATCAGGGTGTATCCTACTGCTTTCTCAGCCTATTATGTCCTCTCGTCTGTCCTGCTGGTCTTCTATCTCTCCATCCTGCCATTTCTAACCTCATGCATCCTAAGCTGTCTGCATGTCTTTTAAATGCTCTAATTAGTTGGACAGTATATTCCCTGTATCTTCACTCAGTGTGGCAGCTAGTGATTTATGACTGTTTCCCTCTGTCCTGGTCAGATGCTGGCCACTCTGCTCATCATACGCCAGTTCCTTCAAAATGTGAAGGAGGTGCTGCAGCCTTACCTGTATGAGCGCCACAAGCTGGGTGAGCTCACACTGCGAGCTGTGTGGGACCTGCTGCTCTCAGTGCTCCTAAAATACGCCCGGCTGGCAGCTGGAAAAGCCCAGGCCTCTCCTACTGACCAGGCCATGCCAGGACCTGGACTGAGGGGCACCAGGCCCGGGTTGGGGCCATCAGAAAGAAGGTTAAACTCACTATTCAACTCTTATTCAGTTTATAAAAAAATTCGTAAATGTGCATTTCAGTTTTAGCTTTTCAAGTATTGACACGGGATGTCAAAAAGATTGGAACTGAATCCTTCACCAGTGCAATTTGACACAGGCAATAAAAGAAACTGACGGTTTCCCATCAGATCAGTGTGATGAACAGTGACATGTATGTGTTACCAGTTGTCATTCACACCAACGCTCAAACTATTAGTCACTACAAACAGACTCACTTGGGTTCAAATAAAAAGCCAGTTTCTCCGCACTTGCCACTGCCTGTCTGCATGCGGTTATGATTCATGCCAGTCGGACACTGAGGAAATAGACAGAACGCCACTGTGACTGGTGAACGCCACACATTTTGTCTGACGTCTACCCGTCTGCTCAACCTCTATCAGGGAAAAGAAGTGTTTGAACGGAGGATGCGGGGTGCCTGATGAGGAGGAGGGAGGTGAGAGGGACGAGGCTGACAGCGGGAGGTTCAGTGAAGGGGAGACGGAGGAGGAGAGTGTGATCGACTGCGGTTTGAAGCTGAGGAAAGTCAGCTTCATAGAGAAGGTATCAGCTGTGTGATAATATAAATTTATGGGGTGTTAATATGCTTATACTGTAGTGCTTTGATCATATATTAAAAAAGGTCTGTGCAACTATAGTAACAGCAGTTTTTATTAGTGGTAATAGTAGTAAACTGCATTGTTGCTGTTGTTAAGGTGGACAGAAGGCCAGCCTGCAGTGGACCCCCCATGGACAACAGTTTCCTGGAGGAGGGGAGCCCCACTATGGTGGAAAAAGGAATGGACCCTGCGTCTGTGTTTGAAATGTGTGATGACGACGATGATAATGGCATCCATGATGTGAAGGAGTCAGGTGGGGGAGGGACCGGTGTGGCTGAGGGAATTAGTTCTGCTGCCGGTGCTGCTGCCAGCGCCGCCCCGCTGCCTTCTGGGTCTGAGAGCAGCACGTCGCTGCGACAGAGAAGAAGGGGCAGGAGCGTAGAGAGACCCGAGCCCAAGACGAAAAGGGAATCGTGGATGGACCCCCCTGAAGAGAGGGAGAGCAACACGCTCACTCAGGCTGAGATGGAGAGCTGCATGCAGACTTATTCTGTAAGAAGGACTGTGTACTAAACGATTTCTGTAAACTCTACGCAGGCTTTTAAAGGATGGCAATTTGCATCCTTTGAGTAAGATAATTTCCAGAATTTGTCAACATGGGTGTTATTATTCTCATATTAGGACTACTTCACTCTACACCTCTGCTGTAGAGATTTGGCAAGCACAAACTCAGGCAAGAATTACGTTGACTGGGGCAAAGAGGTTACTACAGCTTTCCAAAAAACACATCCTTTACTATTGTTTACCATTACCATCCACCTGCAGCCTCCACCTGTGTAGTGGCAGGGAACGAACTGCATGTGCCGTGCCATCTTAGCCACATTTGAGATTCAAAAATTCATTTTCATTAATTTGACATGATTTCTGATAAATTTAAGTCCTTAGAAAGCTGTAGGTGACTCGTGCTCCTTGCATTGATGCAGTTGTTGGTGGAATTTTGTTTTCCCGGATCTCTACAATGGACAAGCAGAATTTTATCATTACCCCTAGTCATGATATATTAAAACATGAGAGTAACACCCAGGGTGACGGATTTCTTTGTAAGGGTTTCCATGAAACTAAGAACCCAAGATGTGATGAGTTTCTCCGCAGAATCTGCCAAAACATAACCTCATGATTTACAGTTGGAAATGGTTTAGTTTCATTTAGAAAAGATGTATAATATTAGGTAAACAGCACTTGGCTGTCATCCTCCTCTTGCTTAGATCAGGTTTCCCACATGAAGCACTGCAACATGAATCCAATGGACACCCCTCTCAGTTACATGACAGTGAAGTGTCCTGAGTGTGATGTGAATAACACTGGGTTGTGAAAGGCCATGCATGACTATATGACAGCTAACAACCTCATTTGGTCTACAGAAATGGAGCCTTCTAGTCACCAAATAGTAGCATTCACTGCACTAGCGCTGTGGTTTAATGGTCCACTTTGTCCCTCTCAGGACACCTTCCAGGATTACCAAGAGATGTTTGTCCAGTTTGGCTACGTGGTGCTCTTCTCCTCAGCCTTCCCCCTGGCTGCCATGTGTGCTCTCATCAACAACATCATTGAGATCCGCAGTGATGCCTTTAAGCTCTGCACCGGCCTGCAGAGGCCCTTTGGAATCAGAGTGGAGAGCATCGGCCAGTGGCAGGTCAGAAATACACTCTTTGAAAGGTTTGCTGTCACCCAAAGAGACAGTTTGAACAATTATAGTAATGTTGTAATAATCTATTTCGGAAGTTGACGGTCATGTAAATGTAACTGTGTAGCAATCGTATTAGATTGATCAATTACCAATAGTCAGCTAGAATAACTGAACAGAACTAAAATGGGCTAAACTAAAATGGTTCATATGTGCAGAGTGTAGCACAAAGTTCCAGCATCAGTGTTAAGAAGCAGCAAAGTATATATTTTTTCCTTCACAGACTGCGATGGAAGCCATGGGCCTGATTGCCATCATCGTGAATTGTTACCTGATTGGTCAGTGTGGTCAGCTACAGCGTCTCTTCCCGTGGCTCAGCCCTGAAATGGCCATCATCTCCATCGTCATCCTCGAGGTACCACCAGTCAGTCTGCCAGTCTGTCTGAAAGGCTTAGAGCCGTGCCTTCTCCACCTTTTCCCTGGGCACCAGCATTTTGTGACCCGGCACAACAAAACGTATTGTAATCAGAAAGTGTGCCAGGTATTTATGCTGCAGACAGGTTCACTGCTGTGTGAATGCGTCTACCTGCAGAGAGATGTGCGGCAGTATATATCACCGTATCAAACGCGACACAGAAACGTGTCACAAATTCCTCTCTGATAGTTAAAGATGTAAAATAGATAGTGTAAATGTATATATGGTGGTATATATGGAAATTCTACGATATACACATATGTCTTACATAACATTGTGTTGTGTGTCTGACCAGACACCCAAACCAAGAGGTGTCTCGCAACAGTTATCTCTTATTCCACACTAGTGACTGACAGAAGCACAACTTAAATGCTGTCCCCGGGTTTCCAACGAGCCAGTCTTTATGAAAACCCTGACCAGATAAATTGACTCTCTCTTCATCCTTTTCCTCTTACTTGGAACATATTTAGATGCTTAGCTCTGCACTCTGTGCCTGCCTATATTTGGAAAAAGGTAAACAGCCTGCAGCTCTGTCTTGGCCTGATAATGAAGTCAGGCCTATCAGGAGCAGCATTTCACGGCCCAAATGATGTTGCGCAAGAATTAGTTCAACTAACATACCCTTTAAAGAGTACTCGGAAGCATTGTGCCCTACATCTGAGTGGGTTTGTGCTTTCATTTATTTCTTGTCTATCTGCAGCACTTTGCCATCCTCCTGAAGTACGTCATCCACGTGGCCATCCCTGACATTCCTACGTGGGTCCGGGAGGAGATGGCTAAACTGGATTATCAGCGCAGGGAGGCCTTTAAGGTAAGTGATGTTGCAGCATGAGAACAAGAATATTTTTATTTATTGTGGCAAAGTTGCAAGAGATTGATAGAGTTCATGCTCGAGAATTATTTAGGCAGTTTGAACAAGCCCTCAAAAGACTCATTATGTGCAAAGTTTTGTAATATAATACAAATCCATAGCAGTAGCCATAAGAGTTGCCAAACTCTGCTGCAAGCATGCTGTACTGCTGCACTGCAGCTTTCTTTTTGGAGATAATTTGCTTGTTTTAAACCTCTGGTGATGTTTTAGCAATGATGCTTTTGAGAAACACAATTTGCAGAACATAGCAAAGAGATGAGGCTGTAGCGGTCCCTGCAGTACTAATGCGGTACTCTTAGTAAGGCATTTGCTCGATGGGTAGCACTGCAGTATTGTAATGGTTAGCTGGGTTAGTGCTGATTCTAGTAAATACATTGTGGGACTGTTTCCCTACCTGTGCAGAAGCATGAGCGGCAGGCGCAGCAGCATTACCAGCAGCTGCAGAGGAGGAAGAGGGAGGAGGAGGAGAGGCAGAGGCAGGCGGAGCATATGGCCCGCAGGGAGAGGGAACGGGACGACAGCAAGGGCGACTCCTCCGGGGATCACCACCACGACAAAAGTCACAGCGGCAAATCACGCCCCGGGGGTGGAGGCGGAGGGGGCAGTGGGTCGGACAAACCCAAGAGGCCCAGCTCTCTGTTGGCCAACAATAACGTGATGAAGCTGAAACAGATCATCCCACTGCAGAGCAAGTTCTCCTCGGGTGGCGCCCGCTCACCTCAGTCACCCACTGGAAGTGAGCCAAAGCTGCCCGGGTTCCTGAGCTTTAAATTCCTCAAGTCACCTGAGAATAAGAAGGAAGGTGCTGCGGCTTCTGCGGCTGCCACCACGGCCACTAATGTCACGGCGACAGCATCATCATCTTCATCATCAGGTAGCAGCTCTCAGGAGCGTTCTCAGTCACCCAGCAAAGCCTTCAACCCTGGGAAACTGTTTAACTTTGGGAAATCTGAGGGGGGGGCGTGTGTGAACGGGGCCGCGCCGCCCAGATCCACGGAAGGATCATCATCGCAGACGTCAGAAAGACAGCCGTCCAGGTCTGACTTGAATGGCGTTCCAGACGAGATCCCCTCGCCTGGAGGGGAAGGGTCAGAGAACGGACATTCAACGGACTTGGACCCGGCCGGCTCTAAAGTCTAGTAGCTCCATAGAGATCAAAGTTGTCGTTGGTTACATCTCAGCTGAAGAAGTGGTGTGCTTACGGTGAGGAAAGGCCTGACCTACCTTCTGTGCTGTCACAGGCTATGTGTAGAGGTACTTGAAGCAGAGAGAGGAAAAGACGAAACTGATGAGAGATGACTTTTGGTTTGCTTTTTTGCTGAGAGACAAAAAAAACAGGCTTTATAAGAAAGACGTAAGCCCTCCTGTCATGACGAATAAAAACACACACAAAAACACACACACTCCCTTGCACACGCAAACGTACAAATCCTTCCTTGTCTGCAATACATAAAGAAATGCATGAGCTGCGTTTCTAATATTTTTAAGCCTTTAAAGCAGAGAGCTGTGTTTCTTGATTCCTTCTAGTCATAAATTGTAAGCATCGCGCTGGCCTCCCACTCGGACACAGCAGCCTGTTGTGGAGGGAAAAGATTAAAAAACATATAAAGTGGTATGAAAGGATCACAGATTGTACATCAAATTACTACTGCGAGTGTTTTTAGCCGTCACAACCCAAGTGATCATTAGATATTGTCTCATTTTTAACTGTGAGGAATTCTTGGGCCCTTCACTTTTATATTGAAGTGGAAAATGGAAGCAATATTGATCAGTGTTTTAATTACTCTTCCCAATCATCACACCAAAACCCTCCCTTAATAAACATCCCCGAGATGTCACCAGCTTTATTTTCAAAGCAGAGGTGATATCTGAGTTTGCGCACTTCTTCCCATCCTGTGACAGAAGCAGATCTGTTCAAAAAGGAAGTAAAGACTTCAGTAAGTCGAGCTGTCACATACCAGTACTTTTCCCAAGAGAGCAAGTGGAAGAGAATTACAAGAAAAGCAAAAAAAAAAAAATGTAAACAGCAGAAGTAGATGAAGGCGATTTGGAGAAAATGGAGCATGGAGGCCTGTTGCGTGCTGTTCTCCATCCAAGCCCGTAGAGCGCCTTGTAAACACAGATGGCGCTCCATTCCACACACTCTAACCAGACTTGGCATTGAGTTAAAGAAGTAACATTTGCACTAAACCCCTACGCCCTGCATAGAACCGTCTCTCCCTCTGCAGGAGAGCGGACCGACACCAGCCTGCCTCATAACATTATGCAAAAGCTGGATTGTTTCGATTTCCTCCTTTCACGCAGCACATGCTATCTACTCACCTGCTCCTGCTCCCAGCAACTATGGGATTTCCTAAATGTTTCAATTTTTTTTTACAGTAATTGCTCTTATTTATGTTGAGCTCCATAGATTTTTTTATACACACCATTTACTGCACTGCTTTGTCGCAGTGCCGATGATGGAAATTTCCTTTTTAACCAAAGCGGTATTTTTCGGATTATGCTGTTAACCCAAGATGTATGTATGTTTTGTTAATCATGTACATCAACGCTGTTTATGGCGTACATTGTGTTACTTGAGTAAGACAGGCCATCATCTACCATTAAACGGTATTTCACTTCTGTGAGGTCTCCAGAAGGTGGTGCCAGATTTCATTTGCATAGCTAAACGTGTTGCTGAACCGCTTGTTCTGATTTACTATGGACTTGTCGCCCATAACATCAGTGTCTCGTCGTCAGCATGCAGTAGGGGCAGCGAAATTAGAGTGTCAGGCTGCAGTCTGAGAGGAAAAATGCATAACGGTGACAGTATAGATACACAAGCACACAGTGAGAAAAGTTTCAGAGGCAATCACACTGGAGGTTGAGGGACAGAAACATTAACTATGCATTTCCACACCACCACCTCTGGCAAGGATTTTGGCAATAACGCTGAGTTGTTGGAGACTTACATGTAATACTAGAGTCTAGACTAACCTGACCCACAGCACCCACCCTACTTACATTATCCCAAGCCAGACTCTATGCATCCTTCCTTTGTGTCCCTTCAGTTTTCATTGTCGGCTCTCCCACCTCCCTCCTGTCTCATCTCTACTGCGACGGATACCCCCTGACTCACAATTAAAATAATAACAATAATCTCATTCATCGCCTGCTTTGTGTTTACAGAATCTGTCCACTGTCGGGGTGATGATGGCAATGAGCTTCAGACACGTCTGTGTATGTTGTGGCTGCTTTCATGTGTCGGTAACAACTTTACAATTAAGTGTAATCCACTTTTCAGTCACAAGACTAAAGAGAATACAAAAACGTACTTCCACAGACAGACAAAAAGATCTTACTGACGTGAAATGCAATAAGGAAATAGGGCATCAATTTGTGTGGTCACATTATCATTTTATTGTTGTTCTTTTTTTTACACTTGGAAATCATTGTTCATTATAAATGTGAAGTGCAAGGTTGAGAGAAACCGAATATATGTATTAGTCACAGGGTAGAGATCAGGATGGTGAGCGTAACTGAGCGTTGTCTCATCAAAACCTTTATTCCTGCAGCATGTGGAGTTCAGGGATGAGTGACACCATGATGCAATAGAGTCCATAAATCGTCATTTGAAAGTCTGTGGCAGTTTGTACAGAAAATGAGGAACCGCTTTCAAAGCTGAGGTGACTAACGTGAGAAGGGCATTTGCTGATACTGGAGCAGCCCAGTGGAGTTTAGGTCATGCCTCCATATTTGTAGTTCCTCCTTATTCAGGGAAAACTTACAGTACAACTTCATATAATCGAAATCAATAACATTAACAAGCGTATCACTTCTTTCATCCTTGCACTCTTGGCAGCAGCAACTAATTCTGCACATGGTTAATATGGAGGTGAAGTAAATGAACAGATCACTGAAAGCTTCATCAGGAGGCATCCCATGCCAGAGGCGGCACCATCACTGTCTTCTCGGGCCAAGCACAGGCGTCCCTCGCACGAGGACAGCAGCTCAGACGGCTGAGACCCATCAGCGGTCTGTAATTCACTCTCACAGCAACAGGGGTTCTTTTTAAGGGTTTGGGCTTATCTAGACTCTTTACAAGCACCATCAGTCTAATGTGAAACCAGTCAGGAAGGACTGAATTTAGTAAATGTACTGATTTGTTCTGGATTTTAAGAGTGGATTTGAAAAGGTGAGATTCTCACCACAGCTACATTAAAACCTGACTCTAACCTCAGAGTTTAGGGTATGACATCTTCATGGAAGCCTCACTTACTGAACATCATATGCTCTTCCAATGTACCACTGTACAAAAAAAAAGATCTTTTAAAGAGAAATACTGGGAAATGGGATTATTTATTTCTTTTAATTTATTTTGTCATATTTTTGTAAGACCTGAAAAATAGTTAATAAAACTATTTCAAATGCATTTTGTGTTGTGACCAACTTGTTCCTGCAAAATCACGAATGTACATTTTTCTCTCGTTCTTAAATCAAGGACTTGAAATTATCTATTTAAAGTACCACAAGACAAATACCCAGCTTCAATCCAGTTTTATTTCAGCAAAGCTATAAAGAACATGTCCGACCTAACACACGAAATGGGGCAAGGCTTAGGGTGATGTAGAACAGTCTATCTGAGCAGAAGCATAATGTGATTTTACGCCTCAGAAACAGACGGTATTTACACTGTAGGTAGGGAGATAACTGACCACACTGTCAACCCACATTGCAGCATCGATTAAAAAAAAGGACAGGAGGCTGCGATGTGACTGCTGGGCAGTGATACAAACATTGAGAAAAAAAAAGAAGCTTTATTCAGTGTTGTACAGCATAGGACACCAATACAAACTGAATCCCAGGAACAAGGCAGGATGGCAACTGCACTTTGCTGTGCATGCTTATTGTGCATTCTATGGCTGAAAATGTAACACCCCTTTAAGCCCCCCATGTTCACCTACGCCAGCTCTCACACCAAAACCATCCAGGGCTGTCATCAGCACAGGGCAGACAGCACAGCTACCCCAGGCCCTGAGCTGGGGGAGCACAAGGGTCCTAATATGATGACATTTTGTAAGGCCTATAGGCTAATACCTTCCACAGTCACACACGATAACACCACGACTCCAGCATCCCTCAGGTTTTATTACTGCTCCAGGAATATAATACCCAGCCATCAACATGCAAGGCAAGGTAACATCCACTGGGCACAGGGGCTCTTTACTTACATGGGTCATTTCCTATCGCATCCATGTATTGTTTTACAAAAAGGCAGACACAAAGATACATTGGATAAACTTATTGTGGTACTGGCAAATATTTACACACATCATCATGTATTCTTTTTCCCTTTTCCAGATATTACTATACATATTTTACTTCACTATCTGTGCTGTTACCTTGTTGTGCAACTGAAATCCAGCATCACATTTTACATCACGTTTTCCTTCTTTTACTTCGACGTCCTTTGATGAAAGAACAGCTAAAACTCAGATGAAATGCCATTTTTACTAGCCTCGATTAGCCAGAAGGTGGTGCTAGGTGTAAAAATATTTCTCAGAAACACCAACACAATATTTATCCGACAAGCACAAGTCCCAGAATAGAATGAAGATATGTATATTCACCATAAACACACATCTAAGGGGATTCTGGAAGAGTTGCTTCTACTTTGTGCTGTTCTTCACAGTGCATTCTTGGTTCTGTTGATTAAAACAGTGTGGAGAAATGTCGCAGTGCCCCCATGTGGCTGCAGAGTGGGCAGTGAAACTGAGAGGGTGGGCACTGTGGCTGGCAGGAAGCTCATTGCCATACATGAACAACAACAGATATAATAAAATTAAAACAGTAACAAAACAATTTCTTTGCACAAATCAGGGCAGTCTCTCCAGGTGACAGAAGGCTACAAGTCATGTATCAGTTATGAGACTGTTTTTAAGGGTAGTGTCTGACTTCATCTGTCAAGACCACCTCTGATCTACTCTGACACTTTTCAACTCTTCACTCACCTCACACATACAGCACAGCACAACACACAACACTCACTCACGGCTCAGCATGCATACAAACATATACGCGTTTACTAACCCACACAGGGAATAGCCAACATAAATAAAAGAAACACGGGTATAAAGTCCCCTCCCCATCAACGGCTCAGTTCGGACAGTGTAAGTGACTAACAGCGACTCTGAGATCTTTTCTGGTTTCATGATTTTCACACACACGATCTTTAACACCATAAATGGCTGCTTTATTGACAGGAATTTCCCTACTTCCCTATGGGTGACTCTTAATTTCATGCCAGGACAGGCATCCTGTCCTGCCAGAGAGCAGAATGGCCAGAAGTGTTTATTCAGGTGGGATTATCCTTTGCCTTTGTTAGTTTATATTGGCTATACCCGCACACATTCGCACACACACACACACACACACACACACACAAACAATTATGAGTCCTCATTCATCTCTTGGCTATCTGTCCTGGCGATCTTCCTTGGGGGTGCGGGGCTGTCACCCTCACCTTGCTCCTGTTCCCTTTTCTTTGCTGCATTCTGTGTGACATAAGATTATACAGCAGTGAGTTAAGTCACACAGTTTCTCAGGTAAGACTCAGGTAATTGTTGTCAAGAAGTGAAGCCAGACTGAACTGCATATGCTCACCTTTTTGTCCCACTGCTGATGGAGGTAACGCAGGAGGATGTTGGTTTTCTCTGTTACAATAACTGTAGAGCAAACAGTCAGCATATTAATGACAAATTATGTTAACAGCTCATCAGTTTAGAGCACAGTCTCCACAAAATGATACCAGTTGATCATTGGTGAACATTTAAGGATATTTATTTATAGGACATTTACTGTTTAAGAAGTGTTTACGTGTAAGACTTTTCTCCACAAGTTCTGACCTTGAGCTCTTAGCTGTGAGTTGGGTTACTTACTCTGTTCAGAGGGGTATTCACGTGTTGGAAGGTACACAGAGGGCCTCCGATTCTGTAAACAGGACAAATTACAAATCACAGATGTACATTCTTCTGCAGTTCAGGAACAATAACAACATTTTTATTTCTACATGATTTGTGACCATATCCTCTATAACAAATATTCACGAGGATTAATGACAGTCCGAGAAGATTAATTTCATCGTAGGGTACTTACAGATGCTTTACAAACAGAGTCTGCATGGAACCTGCTGAAGTTGCTCTTATTGTAGACAGGAAGTCCTTTCAAGAAATCCGCCTGTGGGAAGACATTTAAGTTATGATTATACCCTGTAGCTCTGATTTAGTGAGTCTTTTTTCATCTCGCATTTAATCTGAATTTAAACACTACAAGCCCCCAGACACCTGCCTATCTGACTTCCACAAATATCTTACTTTTAGCAAACAAACTAGTTCACCTGTGGCATTTCATAGGAAGAGTCCAGATTTATCGGTTGACAACAGTGCAGGTGAAAACAGTTTTCTAATACGGATGTTAGAAAAATCACCGATGAGTGGTCCGTCCAAATGACTGTAGATGCAGGATACCAGTCACGGAGTCGGTGCTGGGCGTTCCCTCATCTTAATAACCCATACACGCTACTGGGCCCGCTACTCTCCCGGTAACGTCCCCAGTAACCTCCCAACAAGGTGAAGATATCAGATCGTGCACAGCAGTGCGCACACCAAGTGCTTTCAAATGAGCCGGTCGGAGCTGAGCAGCTCAGAGCACAAAACGATGCCGGTTTGGCCTTGGTGAATGCCAACAGGAGAAGCAGGTGTGGCTAGCAGCTATCTGTTACCCATAGTTAGCTGGCTAAATATTACCATATTGCCTCTGACAACCATAGTACAGCTTAGGCTAACGTTGCCAGTCTGGTGCATGTGGAATAATTACCTTCTCCATGATAATGCTAGATATTTCCAACGTCAAAACGCCGACTTGGACTTGGGTTGGTGTCTGTTCTGCTGGTGGTGATGGCAGGCAGTGTGAGTATGTAACGGTTAGCCGCGCTAGCTCACTGGCTAGTTCACCGAGATAGCTGTCCTATCGCGTCCTCTTGGTATAGAAAACAACGACCTTCACACACGAATTCTTGTTTCCATTCTAGATCCCGGTGTCTATGAAAAAACGAAGCTGTACTCAAAAAAAGTAACCCAAGTTGTCATTGCATGAGTTAGCAAAGCTAGTTACACAGGACTTCTTCAGCTAGCATGGCTGGATGGTAGCGACGCTTCCTTAGCCACGCCTACGAGAGTGCCTAATTGGCTTTCCCTTGCTCTCACGTGGTAGTATCTTGCCCTGGGAGCCAATCAGTAAACAGAAAAACTCTCAACTCCTCCCTAAAACATCTATCTGGCTGTCCCACACGATGAGCTTCATTATAAGAAACATCACTAACTACTGACCCAACAGTTTGAATAGTCTTTAGCTCTCACTTATACAACTATGACTTAAGTGCATGTTATTTCTGTTTAGTGATCTGGTGAGCTGACCACATTAAGTCATGTTTTGTTCTTTAAATGGGTGTGAGACATCTTGTGAGGGAGCATTGCAGTCAATGAATGAAGAGACAATAAGAGTTAAAAGCGTGGTATTCCCTAAAGACCCACTGATATTTAAAACATACAATAGTAGAATCACTTGAAAAAAGTTTTAAGCTTTTGGTTTAAAGCTGCAACACACACTCTCATTTGATGCTTTCTGATACCCAGGTATGTGCTCTTTCCAGCTATCTCATTCAACAACACAATATTATTGTACCATCACAGCATATTAAGATAAACTTTGAAAACATTTTAATTTCGAGGGAGGCTGAATTGCAGTTGGCTCAGTGGGTGTGTTTGCTGGGTCCTGATGTCTGTGGTCTTCTCTCGCCTCACTGGCACCTACCTCCTGGACTCCTTGCAAATAGTTACCTAGCAACGACAGCCATGGCAACTGCTGCATCACCACCTCCTTAAGATGCTGGAGAGGGGATGCTGATAACATGAAGGGAATATTCTTTGCTAATGTGGAATATGTTTGCATTGTAACTTGAGGGGATTTGTATAACTTGTGTTATTTGTGTATTTTAGATTTAGATTTAGAAATTAAAAATAGTTTGGAAAATGCTTCAGACTTATGCGAAAAACTTGACCTCCTCATGTTAGTCGTGGCCTTTAAGGAGGCCAGAACAATAACTCACCAGCTGCTTTTACGTTTGTTGCTGGATTATTATTTTATTTTGTTTTATTTTATTTTATTTCATTTTATTTTACGTTTTCAAAGACAGCTCCTAGGTCAAAGTTGAATGAGGCTACTTTTTCACCACTGGTAATAAAATGTCTATATGAATGTGTTTTTTTTTTTTTTTTTTTTTTTTTTTTTTTTTTTTATACTGAATACAGAAGTCTTTTTTTGTCTTTAAGAATACATCCACTGCTTGTCTCGCGTCACATAGCAGCAGGGGGCAGCTCCTCACATCCGCAAACCGAACCGGGACGCATCGCATCCACGGCTGATGGGTTAAAACCACCCTGACAGCCACCATCCTGAGCTCACCGGCGCGTCTCCAAGCGCACCGTCACCAACATGCCGGCACGGACCCGCAGAGCTGGAGCACGCAGACATTTGGATCCACTTCTGAGCCACAGAAAGATACGCTGTGAGTAGGCTGACACTGTCCGCCATGTGGAGGCTACCTACACGACAACAGAAGCCAGATAAATTAGATTATTGGATTGACTGCAACAGATTATAGCTCTCCTACTTCCTCGATGGTTCATAAGAAAAACGCATCAATCTGATCATATTTCACATCGACTTTTCGGAAATATAAAGGTGAGTATTCTCCTTTCCTGCCGCCTATTGCTGTGTTTACTTCATATTCATTTGTTATGGTTTATGCTGCAGATTATTGGCAACAGCCAAGAGGCAGGCCGCTGCACATAAAGTTGCGTTGCAGCTGACCAAGACAAACAGGTTACTGAGTGTTTATAAAACTATGAAAATTAAACTGTATTTCGCAATAGAGGAGAGCACAGGAAACATTCTGGCACCTGCCTGCATCAGACGGCTGTGAGTGGCCCAGTCATCTCGCTTTGTTGTTATTAGTGTATAGATGGGACCATTAGCTTCACGCAGGGCGCCAGGTAAAACACGCTGTTTTCTACTGACAGCAACAAAGCGACTTCAGTACGTAGCGGAGCGCTACCATTCGTTCCTGTTTGAGTGGTTGTTTTTCTTATTGCTCAAACTGTTACACTGGTTTGTGATGTGAACCTGCGAGCTGGGTGTTTCTGATGAATGGCCACAATAATGGTCCAGAAGAACTGGATTTGGCGCACAAATGACCCCAAACGTGTTCACTTTTGAATAGATTTCTCTCTGCTGAGTAGTGGCTCTAATCACTTACAAGGACGGAGTGTTTCTAACCAACATGTGGGTCAATGCTGTTTGATTGATTTCTTTCATGCATTCAAAGTTATTGAGTTTCTCATCAGTTGCGTTTTCATGTAGACAGTGATGGCACATTTGGCTCAAGGTGTGTAATATACAGCACTACAATGCAGCTCCTTTCATTTTTCTTTGCAGAAGTCCCCAATAAAGACAAAAATGATAATGTTTCAGGCCAGGATAGCACTATACATTGTGGCAGACAGCAGCAAGCAAGTGCAAGGGTCAGGATTCAGTGTTGGTGGCACATCACCTAACAAGCTGTTGTCTATCAGCAATGAACCCTCTGTGGTTGTTTTTAATCTCCGTGACGGTCTCTGCTCTTCTCTTGGCACCAGTCCACACTGTGAGTGTGTCTGACCTGCGTGAATCGTTATATAACAGCCTCCTGCAGCCGCTGACAACAGAAGCCATGTACAGGAATGACTATTAGAGTCCAAATAGAAGACGCCAAGCAAAGTGAGGCAAACAGTTATGAAACACACCAGTAGGATTTTATTGAGGAGGACAGTGATTTCTCTCCAAGCAATCGGTGAGGGAGGCGGAATCGTGACTGGGACGTTTTCATTGATAATTTTGGTGTAAAAGTGAAATTGCTGCCCTTACAATCTTACCTAATTACAATCATGAATTGCCCTTTAACAAGGCTGTTAACACCTGACTGCTCCAGTGGCCAACTGAAAAAACACTGCTAGTATTGGTCAGGTGTACACCCAGGTGTGATTTTGTGCCACTTTGCAAAGTGATATATAAAAAGAGCACAGGGGCTGTGTCCTCCTGTATGGAGTCCCCACTGCTGTACCAGATGTGGTCTGGTTTGGAATCATGATGCCTTATTGCTACCATCACAGGTATGTCTTAAAGACTATCTGTGTTTTGCACCAATCTGAATGAAGTATGATATGTAATAGTAGCGAGAACTCTCAGTTATTGTCTCTGATGTTTTCCCCTCTAATACTTCTTCTAATGTTCTTTCCTTATTAAAAACACCATCTGTGCTCTGCCCCAATTAATTATATATGTGGACTATGACAAGGGGAGACTGCAATGAAAAAGAGGCCTATGGCAGGATTTTCCCACGCAACACCACGTCCGTATCGGTTACTGGCACAAAGCAACGGTGCATTTTAAAGTTGATTCTAATATATGAGGTGGATGAGGGGAATCAGGCAGTTTAAAAGAGGGCCATGGTGGAGGAACAGATTTTTTTTTGTCTGTAAAGGTTGAAAAGTTTATTGGATTTGTTTAGGGCATAGTAGTAAAAGATGCATCCATTCAAGTGTCAATGTCTAATGACAATAAGAACCTTCTTGTCACCAAAAGAGGTTTCCGAAAAAAAAACAACAAAAAAAAAAAAAACAATTGCATACATCACAGGTCGCACGTTGTGTCTGGATAATGGATGTCTTTTGATGTGAGAATAATATTAGAGGTGAATGTCTCCCTGAGTGATATCAAAATGGCTTGCTCAGCCTCCTCCGGTCAGTTCACACGCAGCACTGTACAACACTGCTGTTTGGATAAAGGATGTGCAAGTATAAGCAGAAAGGGCACGAGGATAGCCAGCAAAGCAGGAATGCTGGTTTTATTGTGTCCATAATCCTCAGATGAAAAGCAGTAGCTGGTGGGTTGCCAGCAGAGAAAAAGATTCAACAAATCACTCAGAGGGGTAAGATTGTTACCAAACAGTGTCACTGTTTTCATCTAGAGAGGAGACGGACAGATTGTGTTTGTGTGGACTTAGACAGAGACACAGAGACTATAATCCCCTCTAGCAGGGAGGGGAGCAGCAGGATGGTAGGTTAATACCACCAGCAGCAGTATATACTGTACCTGTAGTGTGTATGAGACATGCATTACATATAGCGTCATCCATTCTTTGGATATTTACTTCTCTGATGGCAAATTGTTCCCACTTTTTTAAAATGAGCAGTTTGGAGCTCACAAAGAAGCCAGTTTGTTGTTGTAGGTGGTTGGAATATGGAGTAATTACTAAAATCCTTACCTTTTGATGTGCACATTAATAATATCTTCACATTATCATAACATGAGGACTGCCATGACTAAGATCATTTGAATATGTGTCTGTGTGTGTGTGAGTGTGCTACTCTGCATGTGTTCTCTATATGAGCACGCCAACATAATAATGTAACTCTGCTCTATTGTTAATTATGCCTCAAGAAGCGTACTGGGCCATACGTCAAAAAAATAGCATTAATTAATGTATGTTGTTTTGTGGTTGTGACTGGCAGTATGGCAGCGTGTGCTGGCGCAGAGTGATCACATGGTGGACAGCTTTAACCCAGGGAGCTATTACTGTCCACGTCTATTAATACCCCAAAGTCTGCGCTGAGGGAAGATGCTGCTCACGTCTCGAGGGTTTGAGTTGTACTTAGATTCCAGATTGTAAGGGCACAAGAACTTGTTTACCTGTTTGAATGGTGCATTTAAGGTTCCCACAAGTTTGTTTGATTTAGAGATTTAAAGTTGTCCTGAAGATAAATGAGAATAATGACATGGTTCTTAAAAATGGCATAATGCAGTACAGCAACAGAGTAGAGCAATTCTTGGGCAGATGTTTATACAGATATTGGGAAAATTCTAATAACAATATAAGTCTTTTTCTTAAAATAAGTGCATGTAATACACATGTTTCAGATCTGAGGTAGAGATCCAGATTAAATCAAAGAATTACAATATGAACAATATAAATGTAAAATGTTATTGTCAGATTCCATCATCTAGTCATTGTTTTGCAAATTAATCAACACACACAAAATAATGCTATGTCTTTCTGATGTTTTTTGAACTACACTTTAATTTTTTATGGCATACAGAGTGTGTGTTTGATATAATACACACGAACATCACAAATATTACATAGACCTTACTCTCGCTCCTATCACACCTGCAGCTAATTAGCTAACGGCAGCTAGTAGATAGCTACAGCACAGAGTATAGTGAGCAGCAGTTAGCGGTTACTCTGGTGCTATGCTGCCCCCTATTTGTTTGGAGTCCTTTCACAGAAGGCCAATTCTTACATATTGTACCTTTAAGTTAAATAGAGTACTTGGTTCCTTTTACAATTTATGTACCTTTGGTTTTCACTCACGCTTGCATGTGTGTGCTGATCTTCGTGTGTTTTTATATGAAATATCCCCTACAGACTGGCAGCCATGCTGACCAGCTTTATGGAGGGTCTTCTCTGCTGCCTGAACTCAAAGTCGGGCAATGTTGTGGCACCTGTAGAGACTTCAGAAGCAGCTGATGGCTACGAGTTTGTGGAGGTGAAACCAGGCCGCGTCCTGCGGGTTCGACACATCATTCCTGACCGGCCGGTGGTGGAGGAACCTGCTGGGCAGGGTGGGAGTGTCAGCTGCAAACGAAAGATCACAGTATATCGTAATGGACAGCTATACATCGAGAACCTGGGTGACAGAGCGAGTGCAGAGCTGAAAAACTGCCAGAATGGAGATACAGAGCCAAACAGCACTGTGGAGGTTGAACTGACAGACTGTAACTCATCAGCGCCTGTCAACATCCCTGAGGTCAGGTCTGAGTCCATCACAGCCGTCAAAGACGGGACGTCTGAAACAGGAGCAGGAGGAGAGGCACCTGCTGCCGCACAGGCCGACCAGTCGCAGCAGCCCAGGAAGCGCAGGCGGAAGCCCAAGCGCACCGTGGTGATCGACTGCGAGAGGAAGATATCGGCCTGCAAAGGGACACATCAAGACGTGGCTCTGTTCTTCATCCATGGAGTGGGAGGCTCGCTGGACATCTGGGGTAGCCAGCTGGACTTCTTTTCCAGGCTGGGCTATGAGGTGATCGCCATGGACCTGGCAGGTCATGGAGCCAGCTCAGCACCACAGATAGCTGCTGCATACACTTTCTATGCCTTGGCTGAGGATATGAGACTTATCTTCAAGAGATATGCCCGCAAGAGGAATATTCTCATAGGACATTCTTATGGGTAAATTAAAAAACACTCGAGTTACACACATTTTTGTTCTTGCCCATAATATCATGAAGTATGAGAAGCCCAATTACATCAAGTACAGCATTATCAACATAGTGTGATAGTGTTGAAATAATCATTATATGGAGCTACAGTGGGTTTGATCATTGTCATTTAATTCGTTTAATAAGCAAAAAGGCCAAACATTCGCTGTCTCCAGCTTTTCAAGTGCTCCTGCGTTTGCTGCTTGGTCAGTTTTATATGAGTGTGTGTGTATTGTCTTAAAGTGAGAGTATGTAAGGTTTAAAAGAAGAAATGACACAATCTCCCTTTTACAAATGAAATCACAAGCCCTAAAAAGCAACTTTTCCCAATTCAGTACATTCAATGTTTTTGCTTTTACAGCTAAACTTGATCTGGTATTCTACTGTGGTGGCTAATGCTAGCTTGTGTTAGCAAACTTTGCATATTGCTGTGCAACTGTTTTGAATGACAGAATTCCAGATGTCTACATTCTTACTAAAACCGAAACAAACAAACGGCCCCGATTCTTCTAGCCTGCCTTGTGACGGGCCTTCTGTTCCGCTTGCCTAGTGTCTCCTTCTGCACCTTCCTGGCCCACGAGTATCCGGAACAGATCCACAAGATGGTGATGATCAACGGCGGTGGTCCCACAGCTCTGGAGCCCAGCCTCTGCTCCATCTTCAACCTGCCCACCTGCGTGCTTCACTGCCTCTCCCCGCTGCTAGCCTGGAGCTTTCTCAAGTAAGACAGCAGCAGTGACAGAGACGAAAATTTTGCTTTTGGTTGATCGGTCTACAGTTAGTGAACAAAAAAGGCTACAGTTGCTACAGGCAATTTCACCAGGCCAAATAATTGTGATGCATTTTGCACAGTTTTTCATTGATCAACATGTATTTAGCATGATGAACATGCCAGAGGACAGTGGCATCCCTCTTCTCTATTCTTCTCAAGTCAAAGTTTAATATGTGAAAGTATAATATGTGCCCATCTAATGAGGAGGGGTCTGACAACATGACTGTGTCCTGTCCATCAGTCCAAACATCTGATCTTTAACTTACATAGCAGCACATCAAACTATCAGGAAGCATCTCAACCAGAAACCCACACATTTGTTTTACTAGAAAGTGTGATATTTATGCTAATTCTGCCCTCATGTGACACTGTGTGTGTTCATTTCAGCCACAGGTGAATGTCATCAGAATCCTTTCCTTTTTAAGCCGTTTGTATTTAAGGTAAATCTCCTCTGCTCTGCCCCCTACAGGGCTGGCTTTGCTCAGCAGGGTGCCAAGGAAAAGCAGCTGCTGAAAGACAACAACGCCTTCAACGTGTCGTCCTTTGTGCTGCGCGCCATGATGAGCGGGCAGTACTGGCCTGAGGGGGACGAGGTCTACCACGCTGAACTCACCGTGCCCATCCTGCTGGTTCACGGCATGCATGACAAGTTTGTCCCTGTTGAAGAGGACCAGCGCATGGCGGAGGTGAGTGGGCCTCTTCAGCCCCCAGCCCAGGAGTCAAATAGGGAAGCTGACCCTCTAAGACACTGCTGTCACACTGCTGAGTGTCATAATTTCATCCCATAATCAAATTAATGCAATGCATCACAAAACTACATGTAATGTGAAACAGGGGACCTGAACTGAAAACCCACAGAAAAAATATCACCTTACTCTGCAGTTCCTCTCAGCTTTATGGAGCATTTTAGCATCTGTTGGATCAGTTTTTTGGTTTTATGGCCCATTCTGGATCACTGTCACCTCTCTCATCAGTGTTGTATCCAGATGTAGCCGGCAGCTGTTTTCAGCAAACATGCTGTGATAAACCCAGTGAGCGCGAGCTGCCCAGCACCAAACAGCAGACAGACAACTTTAGCGACTAGCTGGTGAACACACGTAGGAGCATTTAGTTGCTAAAGAGCCAGATATTTCCCTCAGGGGTTGGTGGAGACCAAAACTGAGCTAAAAGGAGACCAGTTGGACACCAGGTGGTCAGAAACACGACTCTTAATAAACGCTTGTCTTCCGCCACAAAGTGAGTATGCTTAGGTCAACAATGGTCAACATTCGTGTGAAGTATATGGAAATCGTAGTTTAAACATTACAACTACCTACAACTACCTGAGCTTTAGGGACTGATGTGTAGGATCACCCTTGGAAAAAAGACACAAAACTAAATTAGAAGGCTTAACTATTCCTTTCAGCACCCACCAAAACTGGTCAATGAAAAAGATGTGGAAGTGGAAGTGTTTTGTTTGTGATTACAAAATCTAACTTCTCTTATTTTTCTTTTAACTCGCTGTCAGATCCTTCTAATGGCCTTCCTGAAGGTCCTGGAGGACGGCAGTCACATGATCATGATGGAGTGTCCCGAGGCTGTCAACACTCTCCTGCATGAGTTCTTCCTCTGGGAGCCGGCCACCCTTCCACCACCGAAGAAAGAGTCCAAAACACGTCCAGAGACTGCCAAAGCCCTTTCTGACAACACCAAGGCTACATCTGACCCTTCCAAGGTCCGACCTGCAACAGCGAGGCAGGCTTCGTCCAACGGCGGCACAGAGAAACAGGCAGGCAGCAAGGACAAGAAGTGACTGAAGGTCAAAGCTGAAGCTTCCCCTGGTTGTCACAACATATCGAGGCTGGCCATGCACTTTGTGGGTCCTGATAATCTGAGCTGGGTTTTTGGCTGTTTGACCCGACGCTGAGACAGAAGAGCCAGTTTATCTGAAACAGTCCAGCTAAAGGTGGGACGAGTGAAGGTGTGACGTGATGCAGGGAATTCAGGTTTTCCAGTTATGCCAGCTGCTGAGCTGAAGGACAGAGGACAAAGAGCTCTAATGCTGGAAGCTGGAGGTCCGTTCTTCAGCTTACAGCTCCCTCTCATCAACATACAGCAGGGAAGATATAGCTGTGCCTTGAAGTGGAGGGTGGTGATGATGTCATTTAAGGTGGAACAAGAGATGGAGACTGTGACATACAGCCATGAGGGTGAAGAAGACATAACGTTTGACTTTTGTGGACAAATCAGAAAGTGTCACCTGCCATACTGACAGTTCCATTTTTAGAAAGGGTAACACTTGATTGCCTGGTCTGACTTTTGCCATCCCTAACATGTGGAGAAGCAAAACAAATGAAACATGCTCCTGGTCGACTGTCTGCTGCCCCACATAAAGCAGCAGCAGAGTCTGAACCTCATGGAAACCAGCGAGGTGGTAAATTAGCCTAATGTGTTAGCCTAGTTGAGGTTTAATATCAAATCTTGACACAGTTTTGTCAAATGTCTCTCTGTGTGCATGTTGGGGGAACGTTATGTATCACACGCAATGAAAAATTGTAGACCTCTTGTAGAGGTGAGGTGGGAAGGCATGTCTTGATTAAAGATGCACAATCAGTATTTTTTTGGCCATTTCCTCGTCTTCGACACCTCTAAGAGGTAAACCAGAATATTATTTTTACACAATGAATGAGAAGTTCACAAGCTTAGAAGGAGCCTTATTGACTGCTCGCCCAGTAGCTGCTTCTGCTGTCTGCTGCGGTTTGAGGATGTGAGATGTGACATGTAAAGCTGAACAATGGAAGAATGATTAGGTGCTGGCGAGGACACAAGTAAAAGTAAATTTGCTGCTTCCTAGAATTCAGGGAAATGCGTCTTTGGTCATTAATCTAGCAATAGTTGAGGCTCAGCATGATTCATAACCTTGTGTGAATGGGCCAAAGTTTTTGCACAAATCATATGTACATGATGAGCTGTTAACTCAATAATAAATTAATCAATTCAATAACAGCTTGTACTGAGATACATCAGTGAAGAGCAATAAAAATAAACACCGAACTATATTTAATAATAATAATTAATTTTTGCATACTGCATTATCAACTTCCATACATATTAGAAAGCATTTGTTGTAATGGCTCCTCTGTTTTCTGCAAAAAGCAATGTGTATGCAGCTGATGAATGTATTTTCCTTTTTTTGTACACCTGTTTTTGTTTTTTAGGACAAAAGCCCATCTGTGCTAGAAGGTTTGCATAAATTAATTCATTGCTCAATGAATATTAGGGATTTATTTGTCACTGAAACTACGCTGCTCTGCAATGTTGTTGTTGTTTACCTGGAAAAGTGAAGTCAAACTCTAATATGTTAATACAATCAAAGTGTTGTTGAGCCAACAGTTAAATGTCCTCACTGACTGCATCAGTGCACTGTAACTCTGCTGAACTCTTTGACAGTTTGTTGTGAGCCTGTGACTCCGCTCCATCATGTAGTCTGACTGTTTTTTTGACCACTACAATAATGTGTGTATGTCTTTACATTAGCTGACACGTTGTCAGTGCTGCAGTGGTTCAGGTATTTATAACGTTCACAAATCTTCACTGAGCCTCTAACACAGAAGGATCAGACGTACGATTTGCATACGGTGTGAGTGAAGCACAAACCTTCTCTCGGATTCAAAGTATTTTATGTTTTTTATACGTAGATAATTCTTTTTATACATTGTACTTTTATTTGTGATGGATATTTAGAGATTTAAAAGAAACTGTAGCAAGGAATTCACTGAATCAACTGAAGATGCAGCTCTACTCAGAGCCGCGACGGAGACTCGAGCTCACGGATGCTTTGCTTATACGATTGTCCTGAATTTCAGGAAACTGTCCATGTTGTATCTTGTGTGTCTTAAATTTTGTAACTGTTTGTAACTGCCTTTGACAATAATTACACAAACTGCTGATTTAAAAATGTTCAAAAAGTGAATGATTGTGGTTTTGGCCTCTGTGTTTCTGTTTTATTCTGTTATGTTTTAACTTGTATACCTTTTCAGTGACTTTTGTGCCTTTTTGTTTTAACCTTTATTCTGCCAGAATTGGTTTGCTTACAGCTTCCTTGACATTCACACTGTTGCACACAAACACACCAGGGAGCTACCCAATCAAACCCCTAGTAGGCAGACTGGGGCTAAATCCTTTGCTCAAGGGCACTCCAGTGGTGGGTATTTGGGAGTCTTAAGTCCCAGTTTTCTGGGTATTCGGGGAACCAAACTGGCAACCCTCACCCTCCTTTTTAAACTTCAGGGCACTGTTTCTCCACCTGTCACATCTTTGATTAGCACTAGAATGACACTTGGTTAACGACATCTCAGATTTTGTTCCAAATATTGCTCAATCCAGAGTGGTGAATGGAAATATGTGACAGTTTTTCCAACAGAGCCCCACCCACCTCTCACCAGCGAGGAGAGCACTGAAATCTCATATGTAGAATAATCAAATCTCTTCTAACTACGGCAGAAAATGTTATCATCTCTCATACTAAGTGGCTGGTACACAAAGTGGGTTTCTGGGGCCTTTATGGACTTGGTAAACCCAGCCTAATAAAGGTAGTCTATGATGTCAGTGTCAATAAGCAAGTACTCTGTATAAGTCCTTCTCTCTGTAAGTCTTTAATGAAATGTCACAGTGTCACATAACAAATTTTGAACTTATGGACTAAATTGTTCACCTCTACCAGATATATATATATATAAGTGTAGACTATAGCTTCCATTTATTTAGCAAGAAAGTGAATACATAAACTAACTCAAATATAAAGGGGTATAAAACAACATCTTATGTACTGTATATTTAAAATGTAGTTAGATGTCTCCAACTATACAGTAAATGCTAGTTTGATGACAGCATCTAGTAAACTTTGTGTTTTTCTTGCTAAAATATTTATAACTTAGTTTAAATTGTATTTTGTGAAATTGAAACATTAAAACATTTCATCAAATTCTTTAACAAATCTCAACCAAAACCACACTGTGTTAAACCTTTACAATGTTTATACATTCAGGAAGTATATTAAAACAAAGCATTGAGTTGAAGCACTTATTTCCAAAAGCGAAAGGCCCGGCCAGCCCCCTCAGACCTCCACAGTGACACCGGGACCGTTGCTGGTGTCCTCCAGTGGTGTTGTCTCTGTGGGGGTGCCGGACACTTTTTCAGGCTTCTCTTTTTTTTCTTCTTTCTCTCCATCAGCCACAGTAGGAGCACCCTCGGCCCCCTGCTGGCCGATACTGGTAGTGCTAGCAGGCTCCTCCGCCCTTTCCTCAGCTGGCTGCTCGGCCGCTTTGGTTTCATTGACAATTTGGACGGCTGCAGAGGCTTTCACTTCCCCGTTCTGGACAGGGAAGAACATCTCCAGTGCTTTGTACAAGAACTGGTACTGCTCCTGTAAGAGACACAGGTGGATTTGAGCGGAAACACAAAGATATGGTGCTGTGCTGGAGGTTACTTGTAGAGTAAACATTTCTAAATACAACACAACACAATAAAAAGCTCCAGAAAACAGCTTTAAATGACGCATCTGATGATATACTTTATTTTTATCATTGGCAACAAATTCCATGACAGTACCAAAACCAACACAGAATTTATCCAGATAGCAACTATTGTCTGTGTTGGAAAAGGCTGAGATACAATAGTTGATTTCTCTGTGCCTTAGACTTGTATTGTTGTCCAAAAATATTAAAAACACATTAATGAGCCACACTTTTTCTCTGGGTGACGTGTTTATTCATTAAGATGAACACATCCTGCTGCTGTAAATGCTTGCTAAGCACACAGCTGAAAATCGGCCTGAAAACATGCTCTATTTAGGCCTGTATGACCAAAGTCTGAGCTGATTCATTATTATTATTGAGCAGTGATGACAATGAACTAGTGCTTTTTTGGTTTTGGACTATTCATGGGATTTGCTGACAATAACAGAAATAGAATATGAATATGAATTCATGATGAATATCATCAGTCTGATCCTTTAAGTCTTAAAAAACAAGATCGCCAGTGAAAAACATCATACTTAAATTACACTTTTTGCTATTTTGTCACCTTCAAGTGTACTGAAGTGTAATCATGCGAAGTGTAAATAGTTAATTTACACAATAGTTAGTTTAATAGCTAAATTGGCTGACAATTTCTTTACAATCTCCACCAATGAAAATCATGATTCATGAGAATTCAAAACACACTTGTGGTACATTGTATTATATGACCAATGTGTTGGAAATAAAGACAAAGAACTTTAAAATAAGTTTACTTTTCATAGGTACAATTCACCAGTATTAAAGTATTTGCAATTTAGTACACTCATACACTTAGGAACTCTAAAGTACCATTTATAATATACTTACGATAGAGTACACTTTCTTAAAGTAATTTGAAATACAACTTTAAATACTGCAGAGTTAGTATGTTACTTTTAATACATTTAAGCAGAACCTATTGGCATCTTTTCAGAAGTCCACTTTTTAGAAGTATATGTCAAACATACTTTAAATCAAGCACTGAAGTATACTAGTTTTTGACTTTTTGGATTATAAACAAGACACTGAAGGGAAGGTGAATGATTTTTATGATCCGAACACCCACACAGAGCTCGATCAAGGCTAAATGCCATTTTTGGTGATGTGAAATACATTAACAACACATAAAGAATATGGTTAACCTTTATCTCTTGGCGAAAACTGCCACAGGAGACCTACACACTGATACTAGAAGAGCATAAAAACATAACATCTGCCCATTACTGACAGTCACTGACTGGCCAAGTGCTACAATACTTTTCACTCTGAGCACTACAGGAAGTTCAAGCTGTGAAACTGTGAGCTGCTGACAGATATTGGGGTTGTCTTTCTTACCAGGCTGGAGAGCATGCCCTGTCTCTCTTTGCGCAGGGTTTTGGCCACCTGGAAAGCATCCACCAGCTTCTCAGTCTCAGCGCAGTCAAGCAAGTTCCACAGAGCGCAGAAAATCCCTGAACGGGTGGAGCCATCACTGAGGAGACGGAGCACACATATCACACACAGTCATTTTTGTTCAATTTCATTCAGTGCATCCCTTGAACTACACCTTTTCCAGGTCATAGTGAGCCACAGAACATCCAAGCATGTATAGCATATAGGATTTAAATATATTGTTTCTGTTTCATCAGTTTCATTATAACTGCTGTTGCTAACATAACGCTGATCGATATGTTTTTTGGCTTTTCTGCTCTGTTCATCCATGTGATTAATCATGTGATCACTGCAGAGCTGCTCATAAATGTTCCTCTTACGCTACGGTGTGAGTAGCTTGATAAATGTCTCTTGGGGACGGCTGTGGTTCACCCTGGCAGCTTTATCTCCTGCTCCTCCTGTCCACATTTTGCAAGACACTCAACTACCAATATGCTGCATACGGTCAGGCCAGCACCTTGTATGGTAGCTTGCTGCCATCAGTGTGTGTGTGTGTGTGTGTGCGTGTGTGTGTGAATAAATGAATGAGAGGCATATTGTGAAGTTCTTTGGATAGAAGTGCTGTATAAAATGCTGTCATGTACCATTTCTGTGTCTCATTGCTCACATGGCGCCAAGACATTTCTTACTCCTAAACTGGCTCTTTAGAGCTTTCTTAAGTGTAATTCTTGGACGTTTGAGAAATATGGGCCCATGTTAAAATCTATGGATTATTTAGTCTCTGGTAACTACAAAAGAGAAAGAGAGAAAGAAACAACTCCACAAACAAGTGACTCATATACATGTCATCCTTTTCTTCCTTGTAATGAGGCGACGCTACAAACCACTGAGCATTACTCTGATTGAACATATTTTTAGTACATTACTTAATTTAATTAATAATAATAATTAATAATTAATTTATGTAGAAAATTATTGTTAAATGATCGATGATTTGTTTTGCTATGATTAAAATCTCAGTATATGTCTATTCATGCTTTAATTTCAAAAGCATACGCCTCTGTATAGCTTGCAGTGGTGTCAAACGATCTGTGACCTGTATCGCTGTAAGATGACCTCACAGGAATCACAACTTGGGTTTACCCAAAACCTCAATCAGGTGGGGAGGCTTTTTGCTTTCAAAAGAGATTACAGGCCTGAAACTGAGTTTTGGAAGCTCTGAGAGTGATGACAGAAGCTGAATACGTCATGATCACAGACACGCAGCCTCTGTAAGGATCCAGAGGACATGCTCTGTGAGGCCGTCTTACTTGCAGTGGACCACGATGGGCGTGCCCCTCTGTGATTTTCTGCTGCCACAGCTGTGCTTGATGTCCTTGATCATGTCTGTCAGATCTTGAGGTTTCTCCGGCACCTCTCCGCTCGCCCACTTCAGGAACTGGAAGTGTTTTACCGGCCGACCGTCTTTCCTCTGTCGACACAAGTGAGGTAAAACGACTTGTGACACTGAAATGACCAATCAGCTCGCACCCTGATACTGATAACTATGGAAACAGATCAAACTTTGCTACAACTACAGAGTCGGTTGTGGTTGCATTACCTTGACATGACGGAGCAGCATGTTGCGGGTGATGAAGGTCGGGGAGGTGTCTGTGCTCACCACCTCCACCTCAAAGTCCTCAAATGTTTTCTGGTCTTTATCCCAGTAGACACAGTCAGCCTGTGAATGAGAACCACACAGGGTATTTACAATATACCAAGAGCATGGAGAGTGTATTTTACACACAGCATCATATACGTGCCTGATATTTAAGGTACCTTATCTCCCTCACTGCAGTCTGAAAGCATGACAATAGTAGATGCTTTCTTCTGGTAAACCATGCACCAGAAGTCAGCCATGGTGTCTGGCAGCGGAGTCTGTGCTGTGATGAAGGTGTGCGGGCCCCAGTAACCCTGCGTGGGCAAGAAAACAAATCCCTCTATTGTTGTACACAGTCCAAGCAAATAAGATGTGATGAATTTAATTAGGCTTGTTTTTAAAATTCAAGTGGCTGCACGAAAGCTGGGAATGCGTTCAGAGTTAATGAGAGAACACCTGCTACAACAGTAACAGGAAGGCAGTTTGTCGTCAATTAAACGAGCCAGCGTCGTTTCTGTCCTGGCATCCGGGTTTACGTCAGTTTTGTGCTCAGTGAATACGCTGGAAGTGTCAGTGAAGAAACGTACGTCTATGTGGGAGGCATTGATGTACTTTGTGGACTCCTCATCCTCCTCGTCTGATGAGTCGTCCTCTTCATCCTCATCGTGGTCACTTTCTCGACTGTGTCCCTCATCAAGCTTCAGCAGCACTCGGTTGTAGTCATCTGCGGGCGGCAGGATTGAAATGTTCGGACACCAGTGAAACTGGACGTATTTACTCTGGTATATGAATGCATGTGCACTGATACAAAATAGCTGTTTTTCTGCAGTGTTAGATGGACCTCGTCCCTGTGCTGAGGTGATACTCACATGGGATGACGGATGAAGAGCGGTTCTTCTTCTTGTTGTCATCTGTGAGCCCAGTGTTGAATGTCCTCCAGTTCTTGTAGGTGGGGAGTCTCTAAATTGCAAGACAAAGACGCATTAATTATTAGGTCATTCATAGTGATATTAATAAGAGGCAGGAAGGGGAAACAAAGGGAAATGGATACGTTTTAAAGTGATCGGAAGCATATTTTTTTAACAATCATGAAAGATGTTTAGTGCTGTTAAGGTTACATTATTGTCTGTTCCTCGTACACCACTGACTTCACACATGTTGCCATGCAGTCAGAGGTGCAAAACTTCAGCTCAAGTTTCATAAAACAGAGTCAAATTCATAGGAAAGTGGCTCCTTCAGCTCTCCCATAATGCAGTGCTTTTCAGATAAATGAATAGTTAATAAATAATTCGAAGAACAGTAAAATGCCATACGTCAAACTCATCCTCCAGTAACGTGAGTTCACTGCTGGAGTTTCTCTGTCTGAGCGTGCTCAGCGTGCTGTGGAGCTCAGGCAGGGTGATCTCAGTCTCTCCGAACTGATTGTGCTCCAGCAGCGCCTGGTGGATCAGGATGTACTGGGCCTGTGTGAGGACCAATGTACTTCTCTTAACAAACAAGGGACATACAGTTCGGGGATAGAACAAATATGCACAAGACAAACTGTTGTTGAACTATACAATCCACATCTCAGATTTCTCCAAAGTTAAAAATCCCAAATCTAACTCATCCAGGACTCGTTGGCTCTGCCTGCTCCTCTCTGATTTACAGTTAATACACAAAATGCTGGATACATGCTGTTAACTTTACCAGTGTTGTTCACTCAAAGTACGAACAAATGGAAATATTCAAAACGCATGAATGTACTGCACAAGCTCCCACACACACACACACACACACACACACACGTACACACTCTGTGCACAACCTATTTCAGCTTCTGCCCTCTGCTGGGCGCTAAAGAGCAACAAGACAGCCACTGACAAGAACAGCTCCACACACCATCACACTCATGAGCACTTAAACCCACCTTCTGAGGTCTCAGTTCAGTTCCTGTAAGATGACCTCGCAATGCTCACATACTATAACATAGTGTAACACATTAAAAATGTTTTGTGTGATAGCTGCACATTAACGATAGATAAAGATTAGATGGACCCTGAAATGTGTCACTAAAATGATTTCACAATTTCGCAAAAGCAAATTGCTTTTGCTTTCAAACAATACATCAATAAACGCTGAGTAAAAAGGGTTTGCAGAGTAATTCAGTGTCAATATTCTGTTTCAAACTGATGAATTCATAACTGAATTCGAAACTGGAATCAAATAATTAATGAAAGCCTTTAAACTTTAATTATTATTCCTCTTACTTGTGTGTCTGCCAATCACACTCTACCCCAATCATTGTTTTCTCCCACCAATAAACTTAACTCTCATGACACACACACAGACACAGACATACAAACACAGACAGAGACACAGACACAGACACAGACACACACACACACACACACACACACACACACAGAGAGTCGCGTTTCCATCATTTTTGAAGACATTACATAGACTTACATTAATTTCCTGGAGTCTTACCCTAACCTCTAAGCTAACCTTAACCCAAGTCTTCCTCCTAAAATTTACTGATTTACATAACAGGGACCTGCATTTTGTCCCCAGAAGGAAGGCGAGTCCCCACAATGTGACTGTGTAAACATATTTATGTCCCCACAACGTAAGGAATACATGGTAACACGCACTCACTCGCACACACTCTGAAAAATGATCCAAATTGATATTCTACCTCCACTTGAACCATTAGGCATCTCTGTCTGCGGAGTCTGACCACGTAGCCGTAGATGTCCACTCTGCCCTCCGCCTCCAGACCCTCCATCATGGCATCGATCCCAATGTAGGTGCCTGTCCTGCCGACTCCCGCGCTACACATGGCATAATAACATAAATGTATAAATAAAAAAATGTGTAAATACATGATCATATATATGTCAATCAGTGGCAAGTAAAAGCCGGAGTTACTGTCAGCTGAGTGTGGACTCACCTGCAGTGAACGACGATGGGGCCACTGAAGAAATTCTTGAAAGCATTGACACGCCGCCTCAGTTTGAGGAGGAGATGTGGGTCCCCCGGGACGCCGTGGTCTGGCCAACTCATGAACTGGATGTGGGTCACCTCCCTCTCTGAGTTCTTCTCCCTTTTCTGCGGACACACAAACACACACACACAAACAGACACACACACACACACGATTATACAAATACAATCATCATATATACAGCATATTGAGACATATATAGTAGCACATAAACTGACTGATTATATAAGCAAGTATGGTGATAAAGACGGACAGAGACATTGGCCTTCACTCACATGCAGACACACATGCATACACCCACAAGTTAAAGTAATAACAGTAATAACACTTTCACTATATGCCAGACTCACATTGATTAGGCTGAGATGGCGGATGGTGTAATCCGGACAATGGTTCTCTGAGCTCAGCCTCACTATAAACTCCGCAAAGATCTCCGTCTCTCGGTCAGGAGACGGCCAGTACTGCGCACACTTGAGCTGCGGGAGTGAGTGACAACATTTTACAGGTCAGTAACACCTCAGCAACACTGCTGATTGGGCACTTTAACCCAAAAGTGAAACATGCAGTGGATGCGTGTTGAAAGCAGAGTGCTGCAGATAAAACAAGCAGATTAGGTTCTCCAGAAAAGACCACAGTCTCTCTCAAAGACCACAGTGTGCGGCTTGAGTGTGAATTTTGGGCTTGTCCACAGCTGATACAGTAGCAGAGCAGCTATGATGTGAGTATGACAGACTCAAGTCAGTCAGTAATTGAAGCTCTTTTTGTCGTCTCAAAGAGAAGTTAATGTTTAACTGCTACTTTAAAAGAAATACAGCGAACAATGTAACGTAATAATCAAAGTCAGAAAAAACAGGAAGTTAAAACTCCTGTCCTTACCCTGTTTCCCTCTTCACAGCGTGTCACCATCACAATGATAGAGGACTGCTGCTCCCAGACCATCCTCCAGAAGTCGCTCACAGTCTCATCCTTCGGCCCTACAACACACACAGAATATAAGCAGTGTGCACGCAAGCATGCAACCGCAGTATCAACCGGGACGTAACGCAAGTGCACTGACTGAGTGAGAATAAGAGAACTTTACCTTGAGCTGCGATGTACTTTTTGGATTCCTTGTACCCCTGCAGCACAAAAATAAACTATGTTCAATAAGGTGTGTATTGCCAGAAAGACTCAACTTTGTGTCTGTTTAGCCCTTAAAAAAATCTGCTGTTTGGCCAAAATGTAGCCCTTTGATATGTCTCATTATTTTTATGCAGTTTGCTAATGTTTGATCATTCTTATGACTGCAGCGGTGGCAGCAACAGCAGTAGTCGTATGATCTGGGTGTATTTCATACATCTATGAAGCTGGCATTGATGTAGTCACATCCTGCCTCTCCGTTACCGCTGGTCAGCTCCACACGGTTATAATCATCTGGTTCAAGACAGCAAGAAGAAAAAATATCACACAGGTAAGTAAGGTAAGTGCTTTTATTTTTTAAAAGCGTCATGTGTGGTTGGACAGACTGACTCACATGGCAGGATGTCCACGTAGCGGTTCTTGGGGACATTGCAGGGCTTTTTGGCCTCTTTCACGTTGTACCTTGAGAAAATTCTGGGGATGCTCTAAAAAGCAGAAACACATTACGTCATTTGCCAAAGATCAACAAGCAGCAGTTGTACAGTGCCATTCACACTCTCTCTACTCTGTAATTAGCCAAGGCTACAAGCATCCACATCCAACCTCCTTGGTTCAAGCCCAGGGATCTCCGTCTCTGCCACTCCATCCGTAAACCACATAATAAAGACAAAATACCAAAAATAATGCCCCAAAAAGAAACCAGATATTAAGCTGACCTGAAACTCAGCCAGGAAAAGTCTCCCCTCGTCAGCGAGCTTCCTCTTGTAGGCTTCCAGCAGGGCCTCGGATGAAATCGGCTCAACGGGCAGCAGGTTCTCCTCGTCGTCTACAGCAGCAAACAGGCCAGCAGATGAGAAACAATATAGTGCTGTCATAATACTAATTTATTACTATCCATTACCCCAAACTACAGTCTACTAAATATTTGAATATTTTTCTTTTCTCCTGAAACATGCTTTTACATTATCTAACAAGGAACCAAAGAAAACATCTGTGTATCCTCATTAAAACAGATACCATAAATCGTTTTAAAACAGTAGCTGCTGCACATGAGCGTTGTTTATTATGTACTGAAGCTCTTCTATAATCATCAAGTTCAAGACAAGATCCGGGGAAGAAAACAGGAAGTCTAAAGACTACTCACTTGCTGTCGAAATAAGCATCATGTTTTCATTCAAGTCACTGCAAGAAAATAGTGAAGATTGGCTTCAAAGACTTTAAATTACGAGGGACATGGAGTGGAAAAAGAAGGCCTACACGTGGCGTTTAACAGCAATGATGTAGCTGTCTAATGTGCAATTCAAGTTCAATAATATTCCTGTGCACGCACTACGCAATGTGACAGTCAGACTGATGCAGGAGATACGGCGCAGAGACATCCTTACTTGGACTTTCTGCGCTTCAGAATGTAAATCTTGTAGACGACGAAAAGCAGCGCCACAGATGTGAGGATGATGAGGAAAACCAGAAACCCAATCAGTGCTCTGTCATTATCTGGAAAGTGATGGGAAAGTAATATCAGAGTGGTGGCATTTCTCTTAAAGATACAACGCATAGAAGTGGATGTGTGAACTGTGTGTCAAATGCTCAAACTGAACATGGTGAGACAATTTGTGGTATCAATTAAAAGTGCACATACAGCGAGTGGAAGTCTCTTTGACTATGGGCTTGCTCTTGAAAATACCATTGGAAGCAGTCACCTGGAAAGAAAATCTGTTCATCAGGAACTGAGGCATTTGAAGAAATATGAGGAATAAAGTTGGAATAATCTCGCGACACCAGAAATTAGTCAAATACAAACCTCCACCCTGTAGGTCGTAGAATAACTGAGATCCCTGAATTCAAAACTGCATTTATTGCCACTTGCTGTTTCTTTTTCGCCCTTCAGAATGTTGCCATCATAAATACGTGCAATGTATTTCGGATGAGGTCCATTAAAACATTTTACATCAGCACAGGTGACACTGATCACATTGTGCTCGGGAAGAGTCAGTGTCACTTCCTCAGTAGCTTCTGGTACTGTAAGAGAGAGAAGACAAACAACGTTTTTTCCTTTAGACACAGCATAGTAGGTTAAAGTGAGCTTTGAACTTCCTGTGACAGAGGTTTAGCTTTGTTAGCGTGTTGCTCTGTTGGTTGTGCTGGTTGTCAGCAGTGATACAAAATGTGCACAGCAAATTTCACTATTAACTCAAAGGAGAAAGGCACAAAAAGATCAGGAAATTAGAAACATATCAAAGTTATTTTTCAATATTCTTATTTGTCTTTAAATGAAGAGTAAACTTAAAAATAAAATTGTCAAAAATTGTAACTGCGTAAAGATAATGCGTGAAGAAATTGCCAATTTGATATTCTGTAATTGTTTAAATTTACTTTGATTTTTTTTTTAGATTAAGCATTTATAGTGAACGCAAATTCAATAATCAATTGATTTTTTTTTTAATTAGCATTGTACTAATTGATTGCGATTTAACACACAAAAAAACTATGATATAATGATCTTATGTTGCCACACTCCAGACTCTTTCATCAAAACAGCTGTGATAAATAGACAGATGGACGGTAACTGAAGCTGGTAGAGTCACGGACAATAACACAGAAAATAAGTGCCGCTGTTGAAATTTAAAGCCTAGAACTGTTGTGTATTCCTGGTACATATTGTGTACGTATTGAATGACTGGAGATACATTGTTATGTTCATTATTAATATCAGGCTGATGATGTAATCTTTTTAAAGGACAGACAGGATAAAGAATGAGATAAATTCAATCATTTTATAACAACTAGAGTAACTTGCATTTAGAATTAGAATACAATAGAATATAATTACTATATTTAGCTCAAATATTAACTAATCAATTAATTGCAGTAAATATTATGTTAATATTCAAGTCAAATATTTAGCATTTAGTAACCACATTTCTGGTTCAAGAGTCACAGCACATCACAATATCAATTTTCTCCCACACACAGCAACGTTTTTACTGCTGCATGGTCGTTAGTATTAACCGGATATTGAACAATGTGAGAAATACACTGCCTTGATAAAGAAATAGTCAGTTTGGATTATACAGGAGTTGAATCTTCTCCGACATATACTTTTTTGAACACTTACCTCCACTTTTAGTTTCCTGTTTGTCGAATTCATAAGATTGCTTGACTGTCTTGTTGTTGTACGTGGGATGGACTTTGCAGGTATAATAAGTGTGTGGCGCCAGTCCAGAAACCTCACACCGTCTTTCCTTTATTTGGCCTTTAACATTATCTGTAACATAGTTTCATTCGCTGGTTTGTTGTGTTTGATTAATAACAAAGAACAACAGCAGACTGTTTTGCTGATCAATTTACCTATGAAGTGACAACCAAATGGATCACTATCAATCAATCAATCAATCAATCAATCAGTATCCACATGTGAAATTTTAAGCTTATTTGTGTGTGTGTGTGTGTGTGTGTGTGTGTGTGTACAACTCATTTGAGTTGTTCTGGAATTGTTTCCAATACAAGCAGCTCATCATTTGCTGTGCATTATTATTATTATTTCTTTCAATGTTATTTCTGTCTCACGTCACATCTTCTTCATCGACTATCACTCAGCATGCTGAAGCACGGCGTGTAGCAGGTCTATGGATGGTTCAAATATCCACAATACATGTCACAATTTAGGCAAAATGACCAGTAAAAGAATCTCGAAAGAGTTCATCTAAATAATTTTACTTACGACGGGCTCTGCATTTTGAGTGAGGTGGCACGAGATGACACTCGCATTCATAAGAAAGATTCTTCAGTTCTTCAAGTTTCTGACACTTCTGACTGGTCGTGTCCCAACTCAGAACCATGGAGGTATCGCTTGGGCTCGTGTTTGTGTTTGTTATTTTAAGATCTGTTAGAACACATTAGAAGTCAATAACACTGAGTATTTGTTGTTGTCCTTTTATCCACAGATATCTCTCTATACAAGCTTCTTGTCCTCATCATTGCACTGAGTTAATGTGAATATTAACATACCACAGTCAACCCTGACGAAGACATTCTTGGTATCTGGTATGACCGTATTGTTGTACTCGATATGACCCTTACACGTGTAGTCTGTGTAGGGCTCCAGCTCTGACAAGTTCTTGTGCTCGCCGTGTTCTCCTGAGGAGACACAAGAATGACACCACTTCTTCAACGACTGCTATTTAAACCTCAGTGCCTGAGACATTCACAATACACAAATCTTCTGCCCAGAACTGATTCACAGAGTGCACAAAGCAATCCCTCCACTTCCTTTCACACCAAAAGATAATTCACAATTCATCAATTCAGCTGCAAGTCAAACTGTTTTTCATCGTCATTTCTGTGAGTCTTACGACAGTGTGAGCGTCTAATGGTGCACACTGCCTCTCCCTATGTCCGTGCAAATCCATTCATAATGTTGACGGCAGACAAAGTCTCTTTACTTACCCGTGCAGGTGTAATGGGTGGTGGGATTGACACATTTGCTTGGTAAGTGTGCTACTATTTCTGTAGGAAGTTTATCTGAAAATGTCAGATCTATTTCACCTGGCTTTAAGAATTCTGTGGAAAAAAGGAAACAGCACATACGTTAAACATGAGGAAGCCATGTCCACACCACATGCAATTCAAAATACAGGAGGACTCTACAGGACGTACCAACGCCGATGCTTTTGGTGAGGCTAAAGGAAGAGTTCCTACAGTTTTCTGAGGTGAAGGTTGTCGTCAAATTTGAGCAAATGTCATCGTAACTAGGTTTGATACAGAAGGTTTTATTGGCACGTGTCTTGACGGGAATGGTTGATATTGAAGAGCTGATGTCCCATTCGCTCCGGTAACAAACATATTCATGGTCGCGGTCAACATTTTCAATGTCATGTTTACCTGAAATACACAAGTGATGCACAAATGTCTTCCTGTTTTACACACAGTATCATTTCTGACATTAAGAGTAAGTAAGATGCGATTCAACAGCAGGAATTATTTTTACTCACTCATTTCAGCTGTTCTAATTGTACTTCCATTGTGGCTACAGCTTGCTTTTTTGTTAAAAGCATCACATGTCACATTATGCTCATAGTAAGTACAAGGCTTCAGGTGGTCGATTTTAAGTGATGAGTTTCCACTGGAGCTGAATTTCCTTACGGTCCAAGGTTTGCCCTCCTCTTTAATGTCTATGGTGCAGTCTGCTGCGGTAGATCTTGTAATGGCAATCTCCACCATAGACTTGTCGACTTTGACAGTGTACGAACCTGCATACAAAATCAACAGAATACTGAAATCTCTTTGTTAACATAAACCCCCTGATGGCATTTTTTGTCTTGGTCCTGAGCTGAAACAAAATGAACTCTGCACACACAAATCTGCTTTAACTGCATTCATTGCAAAGTACAAGAGGACCACTGGAGAGACATACTGACTTAATCAGAACATGCGTCTGTTCAGATCGCTGTAAACATGTCACGTGTTATATCTTGAAGAGCAATGCTGATACTCACACTCTAGAGGCAGAGGGACTTGTGTGGCTGCAGAATGCATTCAAATGAGATGAGAAAAGCAAACAGACAAATATTAATATATGATTACAAATACTCTTCCAAAGCAACTTGCAAGTGATGCAAGTGTCTGAATCTTATGAACTTGTATGAACTTTAGCAGTGCTTGTCTACACTTCCACGAATAACACAGTGTTATCACAGTCCTGTACAAGAACACATGGGGTGCAGCTGTAGACGAGAAAATTCCAACCTTTGGTGGCGGTAGTCACTGTGATGGTGGACATGGTGATTGGAGGTGAGGTCTGCGTTTGAGTGGAATGTGACTGAGAGTCTGTTTCCTTGCTGGTTGAGGTGGGTGAGCGTGGGGTGTTTGCAGGCGTAGTAGTGACTGTAGGATGGAGAGCATGCTGGAGGTCACCCTCAGGTAGGAATACTTTACTGCCAACAGTCTTACCTGATACAAGGCCTAGCCACTATTTCAGGAGAATGCATTCAAGCTGAACGTGACGCTAATGCTTCCAGCAAAACCGTAAACTGAGGCTGAATACGTTACCAGACACGGCAGTTGAACTGGGTGCCTGGATTGAGGAGTTTGTGGTGAGGTCTGGCGAGGTGAGTGTAGGTTTGGGGCCGTTTACTGGAGTGTCTGAAGGCATGACAGCCGCTGCTGTCATGGTGCGTGCAGGTGAGGAGACGACTGATTGGCTGGTTACTGAAGCTGGAGTGGTGAGTTGTTCTGTTGTGGTGTTGCGTGGAAGCATGGGGGCTGAAACAAAAGTCAACACTGGATCACGATGCTGTTTCCCCTTATTACAAAGCGGCTGTTGCACCTTGTCAATGCTTCCCCTCATTTAATTCTAGTACTCACTTAACAAGAAAACAGAGACGGTAAGAAAAAATAATGGTGCATTAGGAAAAAGCAAATTTATACTGTTTATAGGAGGACCGACAGAGCTCAGCTGGATGTGTTTGGTGGGACTCCACAGCTAAAATAGCGGAAATGGAACGAGGTTGAGCATTGCTGGTAGCTCTGAGTTCAAATACTTCCTGTTTTTGGATTTAACGTTGTCTTCCTGTGGCAAAACACAAACATGGTGCCTCCAGTTCGGCAAACTTAACAGGACTGTGTCAACAGCGGCACAGTGCTGGCCGGACGCTGCACAGATAGCTTGTTGTTAGCTTGTTAATCAACATATAAGCTAATCATTGACTAAACAATAGGAAAAAACACATAAATATATAATTCATTCATTCATGCAGTGAAGAAGAAGTAGGATAAACTCCCACAGTTTACTTCTATAAGGCCTGGATCAGTGCTTGAGATGGAAAACAGTCTCAGACAGTAGACAGTATCAGGTTCAAACAGATTTTTTTCCCCTGTCACTGATGATTGCAGAGTACCCGCTATCAGGAAATGTTCAATTTCACTGGCTGCATTAACAGCGACTTATTTTTTTCCTATGAGGGAAAGCGTTGCGCCCGTACCACGCTAAGCCGTCACAAAGTTTGACTCATCCAAGTCGCAGCAATGCTTCACACAGACCTGCTGCCCTTTTCTAATTCTAACCCTCATTGTGTTCATTATCCAGACCCGAAATGAGATGAAATACATCTAAATATCATTACAACTGATCTCAGATACAGTATGACTTGACAAATAGCCTGGCTTGTTCTTAACTTCACTCACTTTGCTGTCACTTAAGATTAGACAAGAAGCAGGAACGTACATTTCATTGTGTGAAAAATCAGTGGATCCAAACAGTATGTAGCTTGATGGTTTAAGAAATGTAAATCATGGTATAGATGTTATGCAGCAAGCTATTGTGAATTTGCCTCAGCTCAGCTTAAAAGCAAGCCAATCAGAAATGAAAGAGAAACCTGCGAGCCAAGTTCAACCGTTTCTCTTCCACTCACTATTTAAACATCACCAGTGCAGACTGCGTACTGTATGAACGTAAGTGTTTCATTCTGCTTTAGCAAAGCGAAATCAACTGAAATGAGCACAAACTGGAATGCAATGTTTTGTCCATAAATAAGTGTTTGCAGGTAACTGAGCCCCACATTCCTTCACCAAAGAATTTTCCCCCGTTGATCATGTAGCTAACTAAAATGGAGGACAGCATCGACAAAAGTGCTTCAAGAGAGTGTAAAAATATACTTCTGCTACTCTAATTTCCATTCCAGAGCATGCTCATCTCATATCATTCTGCTGGCTTTGGTGCTGCCGTGGCCATGAAGCGCTAATATCATTACAATAACAGTTAAATGTTTTGTAAGTTGGTGTATTGCCACTCACCTGTTTCATTGTTACCTGGAAATACAGAAGAGAAAAAAATGTGTGAATTTTTACAGTATTTTTTTTGTTGTCATAAAACAGTTCAGTATGGCTTTATTAAAGCATCCACTTCTTCTGGACTGATAAAACCAAAAAAGCGGGAAAAAACGGCTGTTTACACCTGAAGCTCCGCATGAGGTGACGCAGTACAACCTGGTTGCTATGACAATGCTGCAAAGAGCCACACAAGCTATAACCGCTATTTCCTGCTTTGCACTGAAAGCTAGAGCCTCCCTATACTTACAGAATTAGCTTCCGTTAGTACAGATTACTTGATCACCTAAACAAGCGGCCACATGTTGTTTTAATCGTACGTATGCTTAAGATGCCTTAAATGCCCTCAGCGTAAACAAAAAAATCACCTATATCTTCATAAATGCCTCCTTTTCTGCCTTTTCAAACTCTGATATCGCAATAGTTTTACCAACTTAGTATTATGAAATTCGCCACAAAACGAGGCTTGTAACCCATCTTAGCCGCTTTCCCATTTGTTCTTTATAATAACAGCTATGAGCGATGAACATTGAGGCGATGGGGGCCAGTCAAACAATGAGTCTCAGGATGTGGTTGGGTGCATTCTTGTTTCACTACATCGAGCAGAGATGCATGCTCTCTGCACTGACATTTCACCGCCTTACGCTGTGTGGTGACTGATTCGAACTGTGATGTTGTGCTCTATTAATATTTTCTGATGAGAAAACTTTATCCGAACCCTAATTTTGATCAACAGTGAGTTTGTTGAGTTTTTAAGTTGTTTTGAGATTGGGCCAACTGGTTTTAAGTGAAGCCTCCTCGCTGTTTTGGGTACTTTCTTTATCAGTGCTGAGTGTAAACTAAAGGTGCGATATTCATATATACACCTGTTTGAGGTCACAAGCTTTTTCCCCACGTGTCACAGAAAAGAAGCAGAAGAAGAGGAAGGCAGAGGTAGAGGAAGGGAGACAGGGCCACCACAGAGAAGATATCAACTGGGCAAAGCTGACAGCCGTTATAGTTTAGTGACAATCGGAGCTCAAATGCCCCCAGACGCCTGTTCCTGAATCTGTTTACTTGTCTGTCATTTAGTAAAGAAACTGATACAGCGTCTCTCGTGTATCTCTCATGTATCAGCCTTTTTTCTCTGCCTCTTCTTTCTTCTGGTATTTTGCATGCGGCACGGAGCACCATCTCAACACCCTCCTCCCTGCAGCACGGCTCTAATCGTGCAGCATTCTTCATATTTCTGACCTCACTTCTTCATTTCAGACACTGCGCTTCCCCTTTTTTTTTTGTTTCATGAATTCTCAGCTCAATTACTTTTGCTCTGTGTCTGTCTGCCTGCGCTGCGCTGCTCTGGCAGGAAATGAACGCAGCTCAGAATGGAACACGGAAGTGGTCAACTTTTTGGTCACACAACTCTGTAGAGCTAAGGCTAAAGAAAGCTTGGAAATTAGCAGGTTGTGGCGTGCAGCTGCTCTCACGCAGTTGGTTTTACTGAATGAAACTGGTGCTTGCATGATTTTTGGCCTTTAGGTTTGATCTGGCCTTACATTTCTGATCTAATTCTTCAGCAACAATGCTTCCTAACAATTAACAGTAGTACAGTCAAAACTGTACTTCAGTATAAGTATCATGTGTAATATTTAGCTTAAGTTAAAGGTACCAACTTCTCAGGCAAAAGGAGCTCTGTCAGAGATTTATATAATATACTACATTATTGGATCATTATTACTGAGGCATTTACATGTATTCCTATAGTTTTATACGTGGTTTATTTTACTGTATCACAATGCTTTGTATTCGGTAAGTGTGAAATACCTTTAAGTACATCAGAATGGTGCTGAAGTACTTGAGCACAGTAAGTGTACTATTAATGTTAAGAAAGTAAATTGATACTCCATCACTTAAAACAGAGCCTAATTGTTATTACACTGTGAAATTCTGCTACTTTTGGAACAGCTAATATTATGAAAAGCGATGCTCGATCAATGGAAAAGTGAAGACGTATAAAATAAGAAACGTTTGTCGATGCGGTGTACCGTGATGACTCACCTCCCACTCTAGCTGAGTCAAACTGTACCAAAGAAAAAATGACAAATACTGACCCTGACAGACATTACAGACAGCAGAGTGAAATAAACTGAGTGAAGGCTTTATTTCAGCTCGTGTGTACAGACGTCTCAGCCGAAAATAGCAGAAATGATTTGATGCGCTGCACAGCAGCAGAACTCTGAGTGATGCAAGAGGCAGTAAGGTGGGTCTGACTTAACACGCAAACATATGCATGCACGCACGCACGCACACACACACAAACACACACACACACACACACACACTCAGATGTGTATCATATGCACCCACAGTCACTAGGGTTGAAGTGAAGACTTTGCAGGGACACACCCCGAAAAAATTCTCTCATCTCTGACAGACATACCCCCCCCACACACACACACGCACACGCACACACACACACACACACACACACACACACACAATCATACACACGATGTCAAAGCAGAACAGAAACATGATTGCAAAAATTCCCACAGCTTTGTACCAAATGAAAGAACACGTTTTAAAGAGAGTCTTCTTATTAACAGCAGTCTTTGATTGAACATAACTGTTTATTCTTTTGCCAAAGGGGCTCACAAACCTGTCACTACTTCAGCTCCGCACATCACAAGTGTGTGTTGTACTGTCTTGTGTTCTTGGGTTTGGAAAGTTTAAGAAACGTGAAGTAGCACAAACGGAGGCACAACTCAAAGACACGATATACTGTAGCTTGTCATCCCTGCCCTCAGTTTATACTTTAAATGATTACATTTTGTGCGGTGATGTTTTCCATTTTGTTTTTAGAGAGAACGCTAACTGTCAAGCGCGCTGACAGATTCATGTCTTCATCTCAGGCATGGAAAGTGTTTCACCTTTTCTCACAAACACGATCACATGCTCAGCAGCCATATGCTGCAACTTCAGACACCGCCGAGTTAGGAGTGTAGGATAGGAGACCTCATCGCTTACAGCTGGCTATCGTTCATGTTTTGCATCATTTGCACATTTTTTTGTCAGATGAAGAAAACTTTCAGATGACAGACTCAAGCACACAGCTTCACAGGACTCATTTACTTTCCACAATCCCTCAGTAAGAAGACTGAGTTGGTTACTTACAGTTGGCCAAAGTGATGATTCCAGCCCAGAGCAGCAGAATCTTCAGACCACAAAGACCTGCCATGTCCAGGAGTTAGGGTGTGTACCGACACACACCATACAGTATAGTCCTGATGGGGACCTACGGGCAGAAATTCACAAGCCAAATCGAAGCTGTATTTCCAATTCTGAAATCAACTAATAATAATGACAAGTTAAAACGATGTCTTATTTTAAGCTACATACGTTGTCTGTCTTATCAGTTGACGCAGCTTCCTGGACTTGTTCCCCAAACCCTAGACCTCGCCTCTGGTTTCAAGTCAAGCAAGTTGGAGTGATGTCACACCAAAAGAGCCTGCCTTTACCTTAACATTTGGTGGCAGGAAGCTTTATTTCAGCGACACTAGCGAGAACAGGAAGTCTTCTCATCTGATCTTGCTTTTGCTCAAGTGTGAAAACCCTCTGACTTGTGAAAGAAGGACTGAAGTTTAGCCTCAGTTTGAAGCCTTTTTTTTCAACTCAAAGTTTATGTTTTGACATATTAGGCTTTTAGACACATGCTTAATACACCACTGTTTTCAAATTGATAGTTTAACTTTGTATTAACAGAGACAGAAATTAAGGAAATGATGCTAACAAACACTGAGGCTTACAGGTTGTCGTCTTCTGTCTGATTGGCTTCTGCTAGACTGTTTGAAATCAGACAAATCACCATCAGACAAAATCTAATGAAACTTCTTAGAGCTCCTCTTCTCTTTCACTGACTCCTCCCTGCTCTTAAGCTTACAGGCCTCCAGTCGCTTGGCCATGTAATCAAAAACGCACGAGGAGCCAGGGCTGCAATGTGCAAGAAAATCTTTCCTTATTCCTCAACTTTGTTCTCAGTGTTTTTTTTTCTTCTCTCAGTCTAAAGAGAGAAAACATGTGGCCATTGGCTCCAGAAGTGAATTTCTTCATTTCTGCTGTTCCTTCTGTGTGAAATACATTTATAAGGGATGTTAGATCTCTTCAAAGTCATTGATCGTGCGTGGTGTTTGATCATCATGCTCTGCCTTGGAGCCCAAAAATGCTTTACTTCTGTTTACATACACAAGAAAATAGGGGATAAAAGAGGAAGGAGAGGAGCAGAGAAACTCTCTGGGGAGCGAGACTCACACACAGAGTGGTGAGCTGATGTGAATCTGGATGAAACACAGTCAGCTATTTCACACAGTTATATGAAAATAGTACATGCAACTAAGCAGAGGCATTTACTGAGTTTGGACAGCAGGAAATTGAGCTGGGAGAGGCTTCCACTGACAGCAGTTATACGGTGGATGAAGCTTTAAGTCTGCGTCGTGACCTTTTAATTTGGGTTAATTCTGAAGAAAGTGATAATGGAATGGTTGCTTTCTCCCTACGTCATCACATATTCAAGTGGAAATAAGTTTAAACCTGAAACCCAATAGGAACGTACTGTGTTTCCTACAACAAGCTCACATTTTTAGTATGAAGATCTAAATATGGATTTCCTCCAAGACCGATGAAACACATGGTATTTGGCTATTTCCACTTCTGAAAGTATAGATTCTTGCAATCAGGAAGTGGCTCTTAAGCAAGCAGCACCGAGTAATGCAATGAAAATGAAACTTTTTTTTTTTTTGGTTTTGTCTGATGTGTGTGAGTCCCTCAGCGCAAGTCACGCAACCATGTAACTGTCTGTTAGCATGGTCAAGTTGCCTGATCTGACACTGTAATAAGTATAGATCAGCACTGCCGATGTGGTGCCTTGCTGCAAAAAGTTACGACTTACACTGAAACCTCAAGAACCACACAGACATTTAACCAAGAGAGGAGCACCTTAATGCAGAGAGAATACAGTCGGCTATACCTGTAGTGTTTTACAGTATATTTAGAAATGGAGGACGCAGCGCGGTTGTGCCTTTGACTGCATGTATTGCAGTGAGAAGAATACAAGCACAAAAGTGCTTCGTGGTGGTATGATGCAACCAAAAATGTCTTCCGATGGCGGCCGTCTCTTTGAAACATTGTCGATTAAGTCTGTAGGAAGCTGGTTTTGTAAGTCCAACTTAAATATCCTGACAAAAAGGGACCTGCCAGAAAATGAAGAGCTGTGGTTCTGGATTCAGTGTCAGGAGGGAACTGAAGTGAACACAAACGTGCCACTGACAGACGGAGAAACTGGTCATCACCCCATGACACACTGATATCTCTTTTTGTTTTGTTTTTTCTGGATTTTTATCCCCTAAAACAAGGTTTTAGTTCCACTGATGTATGATTGATATTTTTCCGTATTATTCCCTCAACATACACTCGCTGACAGTGAATGAAAGACTTTTTCTTTGGTCTGAATCACACAATTAAATGACACACTTTTTGCACCCATTTGAGCTTCGCCCTGTCTTTCCACAAACCAACCACCACTTGAAAACATAAGTCACATGGCCTGACAAATGACTCACTGGACAGTGTCAGCTAACCGCTGTTTCTCTCCGCAGCGCTGTCATAATTACTGGGCTGAGCTTAAATCAATTCTAGGATTATTTTGCTTGAGCAAGAGTTAAATATGCTTTAGTTGGAACCTGTACGTCAGCAGTATCCACTCCTTCGCATTGCGTTAACACATTTTATCAACAACATCAAAGTTATTTTTTAGCTTATTTCCTCCCACAGGCTTTCTGTAAATAACATTCATATACGGTTATTCTGCCTGAGCAAACATCTAAATTTAATAACTGTGTTCAGTGGCAGTGGGATGTGATGGGGTGGGATGTTCAAATATGAAGTTCAGTGTTACACTTTGGGCGTCTGAACAACTGGCTTCAACACTTGTAGCTGCAGTTTAAATTCTGTCTCATGCTATTAGTCACTTTTGACATTTTTATTATTCAACAATAACCACAATCCCCCATGATCAGCGCAAACTTGTGTTTATGTAACTATCTTTTCCTAAATCTGACCAAGACCTTCCATCACGTTCCTCCTCCCAGCATGGCTTGAACACACATTTCCCAGCTTTGGTGACCAGTAGTCTCTGTTCGGATAAAAGTAATTCAAATTTCCCCTCCAGAGACGTTTTCAGATGTAAATAATATTCCTCTCTGAATCACAATTTGTATCTGATATTGTTTTCCCACTAAAAAAGTTTAAATACCAAGTTAAAAGTTCTTAAAATGACGTCTTCTCGTTCTCCTTCTTTGAAAAGTCCAGATTCTGGGAACATGCAAATACTTTTTATTTGAAAGTTAATAAAAAAAACTGTTCGACTGATCTGATAATTGCAAATGTTTTGTTTGTCTTCACACACAACCGAATAATGATCCTGCAGCACAAACTGTGCATTGAATCCCCCGTAATTAATCGCACATTATTTCAGTCCTGAAACTATGATACAGCGTATTTCTGTTCAGTGTGCAGATGGTAAAAACCCATGTAGTGGTACACTAAAGGAATCACAGCTTAAGCTTAAGCTTACATTAGTATTGTATTCACACTGTTATTTTGTATTTAACCTTCATTAAGCCGGGCTAGGCTCGCTGAGCTCTTTTGTAGCAACTCCCTGTTTCACATCCATCAGAGAGAAACCTGTGAAGCTGAAGGTGAAGGGAAACTAGACATGTCTTTCCTCCCACATGACAGAACTTCCTTTCTTTGGTAAGAAATGAAGGGGAAATACTGATTTTACCTGAGATGAGGTACATTCCCAATGCTGCAGTGTGTAAAGAAGTGAAAAGTATCAGTGCAAAAGTATAACTGTGAAACTTCTTTTATTATCAGCTCAAGTGTCACAGGCAGAGAGAGTAAACAAGTGAGGGCAGGCAGTTTTCATTGATTTCCAGGTGCTGGGTTGATGAGAGTGAACATGATTGTTGGTAAAAGTAAAAGTTTCTCTGGCCTCTATTTTCATTTCTGGATGTTTATGTAGGGGTTGAGGAAGGAGGTGTGGTTTGGATGAGAAACTATGTCACAGCTTCCCCAATTTCTTTTTTTTTTTCAGTCTTTGGTCGTTGCTCAAAAGTTTTTTCTCGCTTCCTCGCTTACCTCCTCCTCTTGTATCCTCTCCTCTCACGTCCTCTCCTCTTCTCTCCTCACCGCTGTAAATGTCTGAAGCTCCAATGACAGCGAGGACAGAGGAGGAGGAGGGAGGCCGCAGACTGAACCAGTTGAATTTAGTGCTGCTAGTTCCTCTGTGCAGTCACAGCTGCGACCACAGGGAGGTGTGATAAAAATGGATTGCAAGCGATGCGTGTGTGTGTGTGTGTGTGTGTGTGTGTGCGCGCGCGTTACACCCTGATGCATGCAGATTTTCCTCCACTCTTTGCACAGTGCACCTACACATTGTATGTGGGTTAAGAGTTTCACATATTTTCGCAGGAGCCTGTTGTTTTCTCAACAGATGTTTGAAACACCTCAGATGCTGTTTAAAGATGCTTTTTTGGGGATTTATAAAGATGTCAGCTGTGACGCAAGTGTATGCAAACCATTAACAGTAAATTATTCAATTGCCCTTCTGCTGTGTTTCACTTAAAATACAATCTTTTATCATAATAAAGAAAACAAGTTTTGAGTAAACTTGAAAAAGAGAGTTCAAATCTTTAGGCTTTAGCAGACAGACATGAAAAAGCTTGTTTTTTTAACTTTTGCAATAACTGAATCATCACTTTTCTGTTGTGTTTGTTTTAGATAAAGTTCAGGCTGGGTCAAAGATGATATATCTATATGATATATGTATTATAGTGCTGTGTGTCTGTTGCAGATGTAGCCATAGAAAGATAAAGATATTGAAATGTATGTGGAAATATAAACCCGGTAGGCTCTGACTTGAGTCTTGTTAAAGCTTGTACATGATGCTGATGGTATCACAGAATATCCGGCTGATCTTATTGACTTAAAACATACACAGCACAAGTGCAGCCTGAAAATGCTGATCTCGCTTAAACAAAAGAAGATGAAATACATCATAAATACCTTCCAGTATAACAGAAAAATCTACAGACAAGCCTTTGACCTCTGCTATACAAGATTTTCAGTTGAACTAAATGGAGACATACAGCTTGCATGCATCAGAAGGGCGGCCAAGAGAGTTAAAGATTAGAGTCAGAACAACCTCTTTTACACTTCCGCTTTTTCCTTCCTGTCTGCACTCTTTAGTGCATAGCGTCGCTGTGCATGGCGGCGTGCATCCTCTTTAGACTGTTTACATGAAGCCCTGCCTTTCTGTTAAGTCTAGGATGAATATTAAAAATGTATTCCAATTCTCAAATCTCCACAGTTAACAAGTAGGACCTCATGTTCAATCAGCAAGGTCAGCCTCCGCCTCCAGAGCTTCACAACACGTGTGCGTCCTCTGTGGTGGTGGAGCAACTGAAAACCACTGGAGGGCAGTGTGGCTTCACGTTGAGCTGCAGCCGTTCCCCTTCTCACACTTTCTTCTCTCCTCGCCTTGTTTTTTTTTTTGGGAATAGCCAAGTGGCTGAATGCATTTCATACACACACAAACACGTGTACACACACATACACGCGCGCTCAGTGTTGCGATTTGGACTCCTTTTGGTTCCTCTCTGCCGATGACTGACAGGTTCTTAACGAGAGAAGCCTAGAGCGTTTGCCCTCCAGGCCTGTACATCAACCATCAACATACAACGCACGCACGCATACACACGCTCTCACAAACATGCACGCTCACTCCCATATTTACACACACACATATCATCCACACAAACACACAAACACTCTCTCGGTCTCTCTGTGCAGACATTCTCTGTCCCATTTCCCAGGCCCTATCAGTTTGTCCATTGCTCAGGGACTGTTTGACAGTCACTGGGAGACGGTTTGGGTTTAGCATTATTATTATGTTTCTATGAGGCAGTCTCATCCAACACAGCAGGAATGTCTGCTGCGCCATTGTTCAGTAAGGCTCAATACAAACACATTACAACGCCACACAACACAGGGCCCGCCGGAGTGCATGTACACACGTGTGTGTGTGTTGATGTGTAGTCATTGTGAGGGCCACAATGGTGAGACGGCATAGCCGAGGAGGTGAAGATGGAAACCCAGAGCAGCACGTTACTCCGCCCTCCACCCCTTCATGATTCATTCCTCCTCTCACCTCTGTTCCCTCTCTTTTTTTCTGCGGAGGAGAGAGGACCCAATTAAAATACTATGTGGATGGATACGATGAAGAAAGACATACCTCCTCCATGACATTCTCTCTACCCCCCATGTAGTGACAGATCTGGTGCATTCAAACAGAGGTGAAAAAATGTGGTGGCTCCCGCCCTCCTGCTGCCATTAAATGTTGATGTATAATATATAAAAAAAAGTATATACACACACATTTATATATATATATATATATATATATATATATATATATATATATATATATATATTCTTTTTTTGATGTTATACATCAAGATTTAATGGCAGCAGGAGGGCGGGAGCAGTGCAGTATATATATATATATATTTACTGCCTAAAGATGAATATATAAATCAAAATCTACTGCAAATTCACCTCACATACATATGTTGTATGTAACTGTGAGAGGCATTCCCATATGCCAAACAAATACCTGATGCAGCAGGAGGTGGTGGATGCGGAGGATGCATCCATTTTTTACATTTCATGTACACACACACACACACACACATGCACATTTAGACAAAGTCTTGTCCTCTATGTATATCTCTCTCTCCAACCCCTCTTCTCTTCCTCCGCTCTTGTTTTCCTCTCTTCCTGACCCAACATCCGGCCCTCCCTGGAGATCCTGCTTTCTGCTGCCAGACTGGGCCTGCACACACACACGTACACACGCGCACGCACGCACACACACACACACACACACACACACACACACGTACACACACGCACACACACACACTCTGGCTCTGTCTCTCCGGACAGATGAACTGCCAGTCAATCCAGCAGCAGCTCAGCACAGACCTCACTGCCTCTCTGTTGTGGGGGTCAGGGGCTGGAGATGTATATGTGTGCGTGTGTGTGTGTGTGTGTGTGTGTGTGTGCAATGAGAGACACAGGGTCAAGGGTCTGGAAGATTGTGAGGAGTCCTTTATTCAGGCCTACTAAATACTGTATGCCTCTGATATTTACCTGCTTCAATATTACAACAAAGCCCATCAGGAGTGTGTGAGCATCACCAGCAGAAGCTGAAAAAAAAAACAACCAAAAACTGCAGCTCGACTCTAATCGCAAGTCAGCAACAGCACAGGTATACAAACGTCCCTATTAAACACTTCCCCCCTGTGAAGACATGCTGAGGGGACTTGGTTAACTGCAGTAAACAGTGAGCCTTCAGTGAGAAAGTCCAGAGAGACAACAGTAACACCAGTCACACACACACACACACACACACACACGCACAGACACACAAATCCAGTCCTGGGCTTTGAGTGGCCATTTAGAAATCTGGACGGCAGTTCACTGACCCAGCACTAACGAGGCAGCTAGCCTGGCCTTCAAGGAGTAGCGCCTCTTATCTAGTGACCACACAGCGCTGGCTATCGCCTGACCGTGTTTGACCACTGGTTAAACTGATTAGCCAATCATCCAGTCAAGTTACAGTAAGCAGAGATACACTGACGCACATGCAATCCACTTTTTTTGGCTGCGGATGGGATTTTTGACTCATTGCGGAATGTGAGGTATCTCTTTGTGTATGCGTGCAGCAGCTTAAAAGTGCGTGCTCGCTTGCCAGTACTATATGATACAGCAGTGAAGAAACGTCACCTAGCACTGAGAGAGGCAAACAATGGCACGGTCGTTCCGCGGCTATCTGTCCAGTTGGATCGGACAAATGGTGAGTGGTGGAGAGACGGCAGAGTGGACGTGTGATGGCCAAAGTGTCAGGGACAGGGGATTCACCCGTTTAATGAGAATCTATGGCCTGGACCGATAAAGGGCCTGACTGAAAGGCTGTGACAAGTCCTAATGCTCACATATATAAATGATGTGGGTGGGTGGGTGGTTTTAGGGGGGTGTCCTGGTAGGATGTGTGGCTGTGTGGAGTCAGTCCTCAGAGAGAGCATGGGTGGTGTTTAAGATCAGGCCAGAGACTGAAAAATGGTTGGGGACAGAAAACCAAAAAATAGCAAAAAAATAAACAAAGATTGGTTAAGGAAGCACTTAAAGTGTAAAAATTCATTCAGTTATGTCCCAGACTATTTCTTGGCCCAGACCAGTTGCAAGACAGCCAGCAGAAAACTCCAGGAAGTTTCTTCTCCCGCCTGGGAAATTGTCCAGCAGACCCAGGCTGGCTGTTTCACCTGTTTCCAGCCGCTCCCGCTGCTGGCTGTAGACAGGTATTTAACAGACAAATGTGACAGTGGTATCAATCTCCTCATGAAACACATCCTTCAAAAATGTTGAGCCATTCCTTTGAGGAACAAGCGGATTTCAGTGTGCAAATATGTAGATTATAGTTTTATCTTGATTTACATTGACGCAAGTGGCACATTTGTACTCCCGTGTGTGACGGCTATTTAAAGGGCTACACATCTGAAACAACAATGCAGAAAGTACACACATAAAGGCTGGCATGCATGCACGTGCACACACACACACGCACACACACACACACACGCACGCACACACACACACACACACACACACAGCCTTTGTTATGTTGAGAGCGTTTGTCTCTGTGCGGCTCCAGCAGAGAGGGGTTAAAATCCGATTGAGTCGATATCACTGGAGAATAACACATTCAACACGCAGTCAGAGTGTGTGTGCAGCTGTGTGTGTGTGTGTGTGTTTGTGTGTGAGCAACATGGAGCCTAGGGACTTCCTCCCTCTCCGTCTGCAGCCCTCAGTTGAAATAGAATTGAATAGTCTGAATCCTCAATGGTAAATGTTCACAAAGTCAATACCAACTGTTAAGTCTTCCCTGCATTGGGGTTAAGGGCATTACCATTTCTGAGACTTCAGGAAAACACACACACACACACACACACACACACACACACACACACACACAGACAGTGAAGGCATACTCACCAGATGCCCCATGAGATGATAAAATATTTTTGAGTCTTTTGCAAAATGCTTACTATACATTCTGCTTAAAAATTCCCTTTCACTGTAACATATTCATTGAAGGCCTGTTTTCATTTTTGTTCACTAATCTCTGAACAATGATGGGAGGCGTGTGGCATTTTTAAAGTGACATCAGTGCCTGAGGGACAGTGGTTTCACTGATCTGACTAAGCATCAAATCCAGTTCAATTCAAGAATGTTTAAGCACACAAGGGCAACAAGAAATTGTATTAATATTAAGTGCAGAAAATACATAATCACACAAAAGATTGAAGGTTTAATACAGAATACTGAAACTCAACGGAGTGTTTCACTTATCAGCCTTTCTTCCCAAAGAACAGAACAGTTTGTACGGTTGATGGTAATATTAATAATGTAGTTCAGGGGTAGTTTGGGGACTTCAGGACCAACATGAATATTAAAGGCCTGTGATATGCATTTTTGTTATTGTCAATGAATGCAATGAAAATACCAAAACCAAACAAAATTCATTTCTTAGTACTTTCACAATTTTATTCAAAATTAATGTAATTAATTAATTCAATTTCCTAAAACAGCTGGACACAGTTGGACACACCAACAAATGCACAGTAAATAGTGCATTTGTTGGGGACTAACACACATTTGGTACTCTAGTCAGTCTTTCTGGGAGCAGGATGTGTTTGTGGCATCAGCTGTTCTATTGTAATGGACAAACAGTGTGGCTCATTGATGTGGTTTTAATAGTCTGTGGACAACAATAGAGGTCTAGAGGTGTAGCTTTGGGAACACAATACCTGCTAGTGGGATCAATTCATTGTCAATTTGGTCATTTTTTTATTGTCTTGATGTAATCAGACTTCTTCTTTAACTACAACAGTGTGACATGAAGTGCGGTTGTGTCGTGTACAGTATGCTTGTTGTAAAAAAAACAAAATGCATGCAAATATTTTCAAATAGCTTGAACGGTCTAATAAGAGAAAACTGCAGAAATCAAAAACCCGTTTGCATTGTTGCAGGCCTTCAAAGTGTATCCGGTTGCTCTTTAGCTCAGGTCATGTTCAGGTGAGTAAAGCATGCGGTCGTGTTCACACAGTGCTGCTGTGTAGAACCATGATAAGTTAGTTTGGGCAAATTTGCTACCCAGTGAGGTGGCCAGCTTTACGAGTGGCGCCGCCTTCTAATATGTCCTGCTGGTCATTAACGGCAGGTCGATGTGGACCTTTTATCACGGTGCAGTGTCTCATTGGAACAGCGAGCCATAAAACCCCAGGCTCTGTCACTCAGTGTCATTTAAACCAGGACTGATTGGAACTATCTCTGGCCTTTGCTTTCCCACCTTCCTCCCCGCTTGCGTTCTTTCCTGGTCGCTTCATGAATAATGAATGAGAGTATATGCAGGCTGGAGCTCAGATATTAATGGAGCAGAAAAACAGAAGGAGAACCATTCTTTGTGCTGCCAGCCATTGCTTCCCTTCTCTGCCGAATTTGCCCCTGCCCGCTCGTTTTTTTTTTCTTCACCTTCCTTATTCTTCCCTTCCTTATTCTTCCCTTCCTTCCTTCTGCTGCCGGTGGGCGCAGATCTCTTTCTCTCTTGCCTAGAGATATTCACTGCTCTCCTGGACGTCACAGCGGGGGGGAAAGGGTGGACAGTGACTTTGAAACGAGAACGGCTAACTTTCAATTTAGAAAAAAGGCGGACAAAACTGGGGACGAGAAGCGAAAAGTTGACTTGGCTGGATTTGCAAGGTGGCTATTGTCTGTTAGAGCGGCTCTCATTCAAGGGCATGGCAGTGAGCTTCCTCCTTTGTTTGCCCCGGTCCTGTCTTTCTTCCAGCCCTTCCATGATCTGTCGACTCTGGCCAGAGAAGCCCCCGGCCAAACTGTGGCAGTCAAGGGCGAGAGGTACAGTAGAGTGGAGGGCAGCTGACTGAGACTGGCCTCAGCAAACCATTGCACTCGAGTCACACCTCAATATTTCATACTTTTTAAACTTTTTTTTCCTAATTAATTAATAATGGTGTTTAAATATGATGTTTTTATCGCAAGAAAGGCTCAATTGTTTCAACAGCTTTGCTGAGACCAACCAACAAAGGCTTGCTGACATTGTACATGTGGCACGAGGGGGCTGGCAGTCAGCGAAGTCTGGCCCCGGGCTGGCAGAGTCGCTGCCCATCCTTGGATGACTCGCCCAACTAGGCCAGAGGGCACAGATAATGGGCAGAGTCTTCTAACCCTTCATTTGTGCCAGAATGTCTCCACATTCAACAATGTCACATTCACACCTTATATGGTCAAACACAGACTCACAATCACTATTCTGTGGTCCAGAGAACTGTGAATTGGCTACTGACGGAGAGGTGCGGTAGGCAGGCCGCCCTCAACCTCTGACCCAAAGCTCGATCGTCTTCTATGTCTCCTGTGGACCGCCTCTCGTGTCTGATGACCCTTTTACCTGAGCTTTTTTTTAAATTATAAACTGGCTTGCTCTATTGGTCAGCTGCTGGAAGCTCCAACAAATTTAATCATTTTCAAGTAATATCAGCATTTGTTTTTTAAAAAAGTATTGCTTTGCAAATTTGCTTTTGAAGTCTAACTAAGTGAAACAATACTGCTGAAGTCCTAATGTGGCCCAAACTCTTCACAAATGCAGACACAGATTAGAACATTTTGTTTCAGTGGAGTCACCGAGCTTCTCCATTAAACCTACAATCAAACAGTAATATAGTAATATAATAAATAATGGCCAGGCTGGGATTACACAATTCTACAACAGTGGTCAGCGGATCCAATTATTCTGTCCATCACTCTGTTTACATTTCATCAATATATTCATATATTCTCACAGTCGTGACTTTTTTCATGCACGGGCTTTGCACAATTTTAAGTTTGCACAACTTGTTAATGGGACTTGCAAGTTGGCAGCGCTGTTTTGCTGTCCACGTACTCCAAAGACTCAAATAAAATATATTTCTACCATGAAGCAAGGTTTTGATCTTGGAAGTGAAGCAGAGTGTCAGTGAAATACCGCTAAAAAAAAAAAAAAAACAGTATAGTTCAAAAAGTTGAAAATTTAACTTTTTGTGCTCGCTTGGGTGAGCGTTTCAGCTAATTACGCACAAATCCCTCACGCTCACAGCTCCAATCCACCGGCACCGCTGTCTCGGCAGAGGACAAAGAAAACAAAGGAGACTGACAAACAAACACCGAGTGAAAAAAAAATATATAAAAGAGGGGAAGCTTTCTTTCCATATAGCAGCTGAGCTGAGGCGACAGTGGCGTTTAATCAGTTGGTTTTTGCAGCGCCGTCAGCGTGAGCAGCCTCAGCGTTGCAGCCCTCTGATCAGCGCTGGGAGAGGAGCTCCCCGCCGAGCTGCTGCCGCCCCTGAACCACAGGTCAGTCCTTGGTGAGTAGGTTTCATTCTGCTGTCGCCTTCATAGTACCGTCTCCTTCTCTCATTAAGATACAGCTTGTGTCTGTGTATGTGCACATGCATGTATTTATGGGCTTGTGTTTATTTTTGTGCGTGTGTGTGTGTGTGTGAGTGTGTGTGGAGTAAATGCACCCCAGGACTAGCCTAAAGGGGATGTGGATTCCCGGCCTCCGCTGAGATCCGGCAGCACAACTAGGATTTCTACCAGTGGGGGGGTTGTGTGGGTGTGTGCGTGCATGTGTGTGTGTGTGCGGGCGCGTAAATGTGTGTTAGGGAGAGATGCAAGACGCATCAAGTGACTCGGTGCCTCGGGGTCAGACACACACACACATGCCGAGAAGGAGCTGGTGCTGCGGCGGGGTAAACAAGAGCAGGCTGTTAGATCTCATCAGCCTCATCACACGCTTTATTATGCTGATTTGGGAGTATACTGTAAACTAATCAGGAATCCAGGAGTCACGGGGGGGCACTCGGCTTAAAGGTTAGGCGTGTAGAGAGAGGAAAACTTGCTCTGCCTCAGAGTTCCTAACTTTTCTTATTCTCTTATTTCCCTTTTGTGCTCACCAGCGCCCCTCCGCCTCCACAGTGCAGGAGGAGCCACTGGCTCAAAGGTTGCAGCCTTTCACCCTGGTTTGAAAGGTGCGCGTCATGTGTGCCTGGCTTCAGTTCCAGAGGTGTGGGCTGATTGACTGGCACTGGAGAAATCAGCGCGGACCGGGGATTTTGAATGGAGACTCCTGTCTGTCGCTGTATGCTAATATTGGCCTTTAAGCAAATTCACAAAACACACTTCCAGCCTCATGTTTGTTCACTTGCATAAATGCATATGATTCTCATTCCGTGCCGAACATCTACCCTGACTTACACAAGAACGCGACAGAGGAATGTTACAAAGTTCACGACGTCTATTAATTTTGAGGCATCTGAATAACATCTCAGTGTTTATTGGGCCTGGCTGCACCCTTCATAAATAATGAATAAAATAGTCCCCCCTCACGTTGTGGACGTGACTTTCTAAACATTCCTGTTCAGAACTTTTCTTCAAAAATAAAAACGTCACTCGATTCCACCTTTTTGGTGGCAGGCTGCGAGAGATGTGCACAGTTTTAATTTGGCTTTCTGTCCATTTGTGTTCTCAACTCCTCACTGACAGAGCGTTTAACAAGCATGCAGAACGAGCAAACACCGTGCGATACCGTGCACTGTGGGTTCCCACCAACACACGCACGGGAACGTGGCAGACGAGCAAGTTGGAGAACAAGTGGCAAACAAGCAGGCAGACTGGTGAGAAAATTCTGGTGAGAGAGGTGGCAGAGTTACCTTGTCTGGTGACAGTGACGGAGCAGAGATAAGGGTGTTAATTAAGAGGTCTGGGTAAATGCATGCCATGTGGTTTGGAGCGCAACAGTACACACGCATGTAAACATAAATTGATACAAAAAAGCTGTGGTGGAAAGTGACTGAGTATATGTATGAAAGGGCTGTACTTTTACTGCAGTGCACTTTTATTGTAGCATACTATTTCCATGTTCTGCTAAATGTGGTGGAGTAGAGGTACTTCACTACACTGCAGAGATGTAGCACTTTAACTACAGCTGTAGTTACCAGTCACTTTTCAGAGTAAGACTTTAAATAGATAAGCTTATAAAATACAACATATTATTCAAGATCAAGCCAACGGTTCCTGATCTTTTGGCCTTGCAACAGTGTGTGGTTGGGCCCCTCAAAGATGTCTATGAATTCAGAGCAGTTTCATCAAATATAGATTTTTAGACTGCTTACATTCATTTAAATTACTATTTGAGGCCTCAAGGACGTGATGATTACCTAATATTTCACAAGAAAGAAAAGATTAAGGTGAAACCAAAGTAGTGCATTTGTGGCTCCCTGGCCACCAGGTTGGAGATCCGCAGGACAAAAAGACCTAACCGTACATACAGTAGTTAAAACTGCTACAAGAGTAGAAGTACTTGTTCCACCGCTGACAGAAACACACATATACATGGACTCCTAGCCTTCTCTGTGCCTCACCTCTAACTGAACACAGTCAGCGGGCTTTTAATCGCTCAGGTTGTGTGTTTGTGTCGACACATGTGGTGCGCCTTTACTCTGTGGTGATGCGCCCATGTGGCCAGACGGAGAGGGCGTCAGCTCTAATCTGCATGTGCGTGCGCTGCTGCGCCCGATATAATAAGCTCATCTCGAGTGCGCTCATGTGGGCTGTCATCAGAGGACCGTGTTAGTGTTGAACCCGAGTAGATCCTCCGCGCCCCTCCTCTGACACGGGAGGATCCGGCGGGGCCGCCTGTCGTTTAGGACTCGTAAACAAGGTGCATGTCGAGAGTCGAAGGGTCCTGCTGCTTTGGTGTCTCCTCTGAGCTGTCAGAGAACATGCAACACAGCAGTGCCGCGGTGACGAGATGAGGGCAAGACTGGAAAAGAAGGAAGAGGCCAACACGAGGCATGAGAAGACACATCAGGAGAGGAAGGGACAAAGAGGGAAACAGATGGGGGAATGACATGAACACAGGGACAAAACAGGAGGAAGCAGGAAAGAGGGGGACGAATGGAAGAGGACAGGACAGAAGTAAGGAGACAGAGCAGAAGGACATGCCTATATTCACTGTTCATATTCATCTGCAGATTAGTCTCTCAGTTAATGATCTATACTATATCAGATCTTTAAAATGCCCATCACTCATTTCCTGAGTAATAAAGAAGAGGACAGACAGGCCAGAAAAAGATGACAGAGAACTGAACAGGATGAGGCAAAAGAAGACAGACTGAAAAAGGACGAATGGGAACAAAAACTGAAGCGGACAAGAGGAGTAGAAGGAGGCAGCAGGACAGGACAGAGGAGGACAGACAGGAGAGGACAGAAGACAACAGAACCAAGAGGACAGGAGAGAATGAGTTAAAAGACAAGAGGAAAGAAAGACAGAAAACTAATGGAAAGAAGACAGGACAGAACAAAAAGGAGACAAAATGGACATGAAGAGAACAAAACTCAAGGGAACAAGACAGGACAGACAAATCAGTGGGGGACATGACAGAATGGGTCAAAACAGAGGACAACATGACAGGAACGAGGTGACAAAAAGACAGGGGAGAGGAAGTCAGGAGTGGACAAAACATCAGGAGACAGGACAGAAAAAAAGACAAATCTCAGGTAAGCAGGAGAGATGGCAACAAAACAGAAAGGGACGGGACAGAAAAAAGAGAAATCCTACGAAGACAGGACAGAAAACACCAGAAGACAAACCAGAAGAAGACACAACAGAAGAGAACACATGGTGTGGAACGGGACAGAAGAAGACAGACCAGAGGAAGACGGCACAGGAAAGAAGAGGTTAAATCAAAGCAGGGAAGAACAAAATTTAGACAAATCAGAAGAAGATGAAGACAGAAGAAGACAAACTAGAGATGTATTGTGGACAGTGGGAGTCGTTTCAGGCCTTTTGTTGGTGTGTGAATTAATACAGAACAATATGAGGATCCTGTTTGTTAAATACGGTCCAGAAACGTCTCACTTTGGTAAAAACACCAAGAGCCAAGCGTGGTGACACTTCTGTAACATACACTTTACTCACTATAAACAAAATGCTCAATACACATGTAGAGTTATAGTGTAAAAATGTAAGGTTTTTACACCAAACGTAATGTAAATTCTAAGGTCTAATGTAACTACATTTAATGATTGAAGCGATATGTGTGCACACAAAGCAATCACAGGTCAAAACAACACTAAATGTGTCTGGATTATAGAAGCCAGAAGTGGCACTAGATGACGATCTGAGCCAGCTCTTGTTTCTGAGCTGAGCCAAATGATCTGGCTCGCTAAAAAGAGCTGAGATTCCCATCAGTAAGACAAAGCACAGGGGACAAAAAGGAATAAAATAGAGGAGGACGTGACAGAGGAGGACACAATGTAACACGATCAATCCAGAGGACAAACCACAGATAGTTTCACACTTCATGATTCTTTACATTTCAGTTTTCAGCTGTAGTCTGGTCAGATTTGGGAACAGATCATGTTTTGGCTAAAAACCATCACTATCCCATCCTCCTGATGAGAAGCCCAGCTCATACGCAGGTACCAGTAATCTGGACTACATCGCTTTAACGCTGATGAGACACACAGTATGAAACGTACAAATAAACGTAATAAACGACAGAGAGGCCGCAACTGTCCACCGAATACAGCGCGACAAAAGTTAGCAGCAAATATTAGAACAGTGCAGCCATGAAGCGCACAACACACTACTGTGTGTGTGGAGAACAGATTAGCACAACAAAACACACTGTCACACACAGCAACACACAGGAACACACAGTGACACGCAGGATCACACACTAACACACACTAACACAGTGGCCAGCAGCTTGTGTGATGACCTGCCAGCTGACAACACAACCTCAGAGCTTCCCACTCTGATTCCTATAAAAAGTGCTTTTGCTTTGTGTGTGTGTGTGTGCAAAAAACATTTTGGTTAGCCTGCACACACAGACACACAGACACACACACAGCTCACCTGGAGGTGGTGGGTGGGAGTGGGAGGATGGGGTCTGTGTTTAGCTGTGGGCCCTGCAGACAGGGCGATCAAAGGCTCCTCAGTCTTTGTCTGCTAACGTTGAATAGACAATAGTAAAGAGGGCCCGCTTTGATTTCAGCTCACTTTTATTGATCACACAAGAGCAGGGATTGAAATATGAGAGACAGCCCTGAACTGGATCCTTCTTTAGCTATTGATTATATCCAGAACAGACGGCATTTCACGATGATCCAAGTTTTTATTTTATCCTCTTTTTTTCCCTCTTTTTTTTTTTTTGAACCATGAAAAAGTGCGTCTGGCTCCTCGCCTGTCTTTCAGGTGCAGCTAGTAATACACAGACCACCGTTATTTCACCAGACAATGCCTCGTCTGCAGCCTCGTTTTCAAGCTCCTTCTTACAGTCGACGTCCAAAGCGTATCTCGGATGTGCTGACAGCAGGCCCAGCTCCCCGCGTGCTCTTTCATCCTTCCTCTCCTCCCTCCTCGGCAACCTTTAAACCGTCGTTTTAGGAGGACATTTTGTTTAGAGTTTCAGAGGCGGTACAGTCGGTGTACTGGGCGGAGGGGTTGGCTGCAGCACAGAGAGGACCGTGGGAACAAGGGAACACAGCACGGCCAGGTAAAACACCCCTTCGCACTCGCACAAAGCTCCTCTCCCTCGGCTCGTCCCACGGCGGCTGCGTTTGAATCGCTCCTGAGACGCTGACTGCGTGGCCTAAATTTGAGAGCAGCCATCAGTTTATTGTCCCGGGCTTTACTGTTACGAGGTGAGATGCGGGGCTGCCTGTGAGCTCGAGTCGTGTGCAAGTGTGCGATGGTTTAAATTTAACTTGGCCGGTGATAAAAACAGTCAGCTCTGGTACGACGGTAATTAGAGAGGAACTGCAGTATTACATAATGTTGCATGAGTGCACGGTTTGACAATTAAAACACGATGAATTGATTTGGACAGCACCACGAGCTCAGTAGCACTGGGGTCAGGGGTGTTTTTCTTTTAAATCTATCTTCTAGTTTTCAATATTGGAAGAATCAGCGTTCCAGGCTTGAGCAGCGTTTCTCACGATGGCTTCTTTTCCGCGTTTCATGGCACAGATAAAGAACTTCCTCCGACGGGGTCTACGTGCAGCCGGCGAGGTCCCTTCATCTTTAAAAGTGGCTCTTTAGGGCCTGTTTAAGTCGAGCTGACAGATGTGGTTATTTGGGGACAGCTCATTGGCAAGTTTATGGCCACAGCGCTTATTTTACTAGAGCCGAGCACATGTGCTTGTGACAGTGAGGGAAATCCTTTCGGAAGTCTGGCATACGGTTGAAATGCAGGAGACTTAAGAGGACGTAAAACCCCAAATGCTTATCAGCGAAAGGATCTCAGGGAGCTTTGTCCAAGAACGCAGGGCGATAAAGTTTGAATGAAACGGCGTTCACCTGAAAACAAAGCAGGCTTTTAGTTCAGCCTGTTGTTGGCAGTATTCAAGTATTTGATTCGCACTTAAATGTTTCAAATCTGCGTCATGCAAATTAACTCCTTGAGCACAGAATCAACTATCTCTGCCGGGCAGAGCGTTTGGGTGTGTGTGTGTGCAGCTAATCCTTCATACTACTGGACCCTTCAACTTAATTTATTGTGCACATTTATGACTGTATGCTCGTGGTTGCAGTGATTCACAAAAGTCCTTTTTTACTGCCTGCTCTGTTTCTCCATCGACTGCTGACTCCTCACTCCTGTGAACCAGCCGGTAGGTGCTGCAGGTGATCCACGGCCTCAGTTTTCCCCCAGACACACCTGGTGGAGGTCCGCACTCCACAGAGTGGACTTTTCTACTTAATTTAAAGACGCAAATGGGTTTTTTTGGATTTAATGGATGCTACTAGGAGCTGAGAATTGTTACCAAGTAATATTTTAATGGAGACACAAAAGCACATTATTGACATTGAGCCACATAACATCTTAAACTTTTTATCAGCTTTATGTTCTAATACATGTTTGTAATATCAAATTTGTACATTAGGATGTTTAACAATTGTGCACACACACACACACACACACAGACCGGACCTTACATTTACAGGCTGCAGTCTGGTCAACATGGAGGGGAGGAAGTGGGGTGACTAAAGTCTCACATAGGAAGCAAAAACCAGCAGTGGTGTGTGTGTGTGTGCATGCGCTGGGCTGTCTACATCTGACACACCCCCGGCCACCTGTAAAGTGTCTCTGAGGATCAGGTTTCTTTTGAACAGGTTTAAGACGGCATTTGTTTCCAATAGTTTACAGTTTGTGAAAACGGCCGTTCCGGAAGGCTGGACCGATGCTTCCCGGTTTAGTTTTGCAGGGCGGCGTTTTATAAACCTCCTGTAAGGCTGCAGGACAGACGAGGGAGAAGCAGTGCGTGCCTTTTAAGAGCCCCTGACGGCTTTAGTGAGCCACTTGGCTTTTTATTTTGGCTCAGCTCACTGCAGGCTGCTTGTACTTCACTGTGCCCCCTCTGTGCTGGCCTGGTGGTTGCAGATTAAGGACATGCAGAGCAAGAGTCAGTCATTACACCAGCGTACACATGCTTATTATGTGTGGTGTTTATTGTGTGTGTGTGTGTGTGTGCCTGCCTTCACATATGCTAGTGCGTCAGGAACAGTGCTGATGAGTGACGCCAGTTGCGGCCTGCTGGGTGTAGTTTCCAACTGATAAATGACTGCAGGGACCCTCTTTCTTTACCTGAACCTCACCACAGCCTCCCTGGAGAGCAGCTGCTGACAAATATTCTAACCTAAAAACCGAGCAGGCCTACAAGACAACCGTTTCATTCTAAATATGAGTTTAACCTGTTTAAAGTTACTCAAGTTCAAACAATAGAAGCTTTCAAATGATGAACAGGACTGTGCTGCTGTTCCCGCTTGTGTTTGGAGACCGTCCCTGGTGATTCTCCTCTCCCAGCAAACTAATATGTTTGAAGCTCAGGCTGCCATTGCCAAGCATGCGCCACAAGCTATTTCAAATGTGCAAAAAATATTGATATTCCAGGCTTCTAAAAACAAAACAAACAAAAGGGGGAAAAAAAAAAAAAAATCCAAGTCAATGTCCTCTGGAACGGCCCCACTTTTCTGCCTCAGAACACTCAGACATCACTTGGGACAAATGATGAGCTGAGAGATTATTTTGCCATTTCTTCCACGCTCTTTATTTAATCTACACATAAACACACAAATACACCACGCTAAATAAAGTGCCTTAAAATCAGGAAGTCTGTCAGCTCAAGCCCAGTGCAGGCCTTCCTGAGTGTCCACAGACCCCTTCTGCAGCCGAATCCGCTTTCACAGTTGGACTTAACCAAATGATCTGTACACGATGCTTTTTTTTTTTTTGTCTTTTTTTTCATACTTTAGTTTCTGCATCTCATACTTAATTACATAAATTTGGATTTAAAAAAAAGGTGGGATATTTATATATTTCGATACAACATTAAATAATGTCAATAACGTGAGTATACATTTAACAAGACTCTTGTCTGCTGCATCGCATATTTCTGTTATTTTAAAGCAAACTGCAGTGAAGGCTTTTCGCCACAAGATGGACTTAGGAGTGCATGGATTTGGGATAGATGGCAAACAGGGAAAAAAAAACCCCAGCTTGCTGACTAACTTTTTCAAAAAATGTTTTTCATCATTAAGCCTAAAATGCGCCCATTTCTAGCAATGTATAAATATCTCTATACTCTCTATAGGCAGAGGAGTCCATGAGGGTGGGGCCACAGCCCAACAACTCGTGTATTAATTCCAGATATTTACTTTTGTTTGTTTTCACTGTGTTCTGGGCTCCATGGGAGCAATTTTTGCTGTGATGAAATTGAACAGCAGTCCCTGTGGAGTTCATTACAGGGAGCGAGCCAGTGCCCACCCCCACTGCTCCTTGGCCAAGAGGGAATTGGAGGACCCAGAGGGATGGGTTAGTTTGGAGGGTGGAGTGGAAGGGAACCTACAGGGGAGAGTGAGGGTGTGGCGGGAGGGGGGTACTCGAGGGAGGCAAGAAGGAAAGAGACGGTAAACACTCGGCTAATGACCTCAAACACACTAACAACACAGAGGACGTTAATGGAACGGCACAAAAGAAGACGTTCGCTCCTGGAGTAAATGGTTTTAGGCTGGGAGAAGGGACGGCATCTTTCGGCAGTTCCTCGTGTGTTTTTGAGAACATGGCCAGGCTGTAATACTGTTGGCCTGTAAGCCTAAAGCCAGGAGGAAGTCTGTGAAAGACAGGGAGAGCAAGAAAATATCTGCTCTGTGCTCGCTCCATGTTTCATGTCTGGTTCAATCTCAGAACAAAAATTCACATACAAGAGGCTCACTATCATGTGTAAAGATGAGCAAACCTGAAGCTCTCCTCTTAATCTGAGATCCAACAGAGTTTTTAAACCAGCAGTGAACTGAGCACGTGTCTAGAAGACAAGGGACCAGCAGCGAGGTTCTCAAAGGCCACGTTCCTCTTCATTTATACGGTTTTCACACACAAATCAGATGTGAGGTTTATATGAGAGGCCACTTCTCGAGCACTCTGACCCTCGAATCCCAGCCTTCCCCCTGCTCTAACTGCAAAACCAAAGCCGATCACGCCTGCTGCTTTACAGTCATCTTCCCCAACAGATCATCACATTTACTGAATCTTTGCACTGCTTCTAAAAACTCATCTTTCCAGTCAAGCCTTGTTATAGATGATCATCCCTGTCTTCGTCTGGTCCGTCTCTCGTTGTGCTGCTTTCTAGTGGAATGTATTTTTACCTTATTTGATTATTCATCTTTTTATATTCCTTTTTTTGTGTGTGAAGCACTTTGTATCTGAGTGTTTTAAAAAGTGCTATATAAATAAAGCTTTACTTACTGACTTATGATTATTTGTGGCAAAGCTGCATCTTAAGACTCTAATCAATGATAAGAAGAGGAAATTCAACTCCTTTAAAGATGGGTGAGTATGCACCCTAACAGCAGAATACCTCAGGTCTCTGTGGTCTCAACATCCTGCTGCTCCGCGCTGGAATCAAAGGTTTGGCCGACTGTAAGTAACCACACTCAACTTTTTTTTTTTTTTTTAAATAAAGGGACTGTAGAAACGAAAAGTTCTTTTGTGAAGTCATGTCAGTCTGTTTACAGTGTTTAGGTTCGAAGTGGCCTATTCAACGAATTAATTTTTTGGTGCATAAGAAATAATGTAACACAGCTGTTGCATATTGTGACACTTCGTCGTTTTGAAGGCAACATGCGATGTCTCTATGAAAGCTATGAAAGCTCCAGTCTGCAGGAAAAAATAAGTTATTTTACTCACCATTAATAACTGTCAGTGGCCTCCTCTCCATGATTTAAAAGAGAACATTTTAGGGAATCAGAAATAAATAAGGCACAAACAACAATCTTATTTGTTTCATTACAGGTGAGAAAAATGCAAAACATTATATTTGTATTAACAGGAACTGCATGATAAAATAATGCATTTCTACCATGTTTATTCCTGAACACTGTAAGTGTAGTGTATCATTCTGAATGCTATAAGGACATGAGTTTATTTTAAGTAACAGTAACCTTTCACTTGCATTAAATCATAAAAAAACAGTGTGTTGTGGTGATTCCCGGCAGCTCACCTGATATTGTGCACATCATGCATCAAGGCTGATGTCACCAAGAGACAAACGATTCCTTTTTTTTTTCCGTACCAGTTCTTACAGCGAGCAATTCTGAATTTCAGCTCCACATCACAATCTCCATTGCTGCTAAACACACCATGGAGATTGATGAAGAAGGCCATCATGAAACTGGCAAATATGACATCTTTCAGCACTCAGCTCAAACTTCTTCACACGAAATCACACACCTGGAGCCGTGCGCTGCCGAAGAAACTCCTTCTTGTAATTTCAGAAACACGAGAAACACTTGTGCAACATTATGCACAACTGCATCCCTGGAGACAGTATCTTTGTTACTAGACTCATTGAGTTATCAGCTTAATAATAATACTAATGTGCAGGAGGAGAGGCAGCATCCATCCTCATCTAATTTTTGCTGAGTGAAAATCATGTGGCCGTCAGTCTAATGACCACAGATTCTCTGCACATTCAAGGAAACATTCCCACAATCCACCAACCAGACGGTAAGTCAGCGTGTCTATAGGAACATCACTACCTTCATTACGAGCATCATTTTTCACATGATTCACATCAGCTGAGGTCACATTGACTGCATGACTGGATGATTAGAAATCCAGGTGCTTTACATGCATCTTGTAAACACTGTGTGTCAGCGGTAACGCAGTGAGACCAGCAGTAGATCACCACTGACCACAGCGGATATTTCCTCAATCAATCAAAGCTCAGATCTGCAGGAGTGAAGCAGAACGACTCCGAGACAGTGCAGAGGATGGTGGGTTACTGTACATCTCTGAATACAACAGGCCCCACCACCAGGAGAGCTGGGCTCTGACTCCTCCACAGCATCAAACCTTACCTGACTTACCAGCATCTCTTTGGGAAACAGTGGAACTTTTCCTTCAGCCTCACTGAAGGCGTCCGTCACATATAAATGCAGTGTTTTGGGATTACATCCTGTCTATACAGGCTGCATAGCAAAAGCAGCAGATGAACAGCAGCAGCTTCAGTCAGGGTCACTGGGATGTGTTCAGCCCCAGTATTAGCGTGGACTAGAGGCATTAAGGCAGCACTCACAGCTGGATACAGAGCCGGTGAAGTGAATTAGATTCACATTTAAGCATGCTGGTTGTACTTTCTATGAGCATGACGTGGCATTTATCGATTGTGCCGACAAGAAACACTGCGAGTAGAACTAGAGCAGCTGAAATGAGCGAGTAAAAATAATTCCTACTGTTGAATCGCATCTTATTTTCTCTTAATGTCAGAAATGAGACTGCGCGTAAGACAGGAAGACATTTGTGCATCACTTGTGTATTTCAGGTACAGATGACATTAAAGATGGCAGCTGCATCCCTGGAAGTGTTTGTTTGACATCAGCTCTTCACCATCAACCGTAAAGAACATTCCCGCTGAGCCATGTGACAATAAAACCTTCTGCATCAAACCTGGTTACGATGACATTTGCTCAGATTTGATGACAAACTTCACATCAGGAAACTGGGAACTCTTCCTTTAACCTCACCGAAAGCAAGGTTTTGAATTCAAAGATCTTTGATATCCTGCAGCGTGCAAAGAGGTGATGTCATGGTTATATACGCAGTTTACTGCTCATGTTTCAGCGAGCGCCATAACTACTCATAAAGGGATGTGCCGTCTATTCAGGTGATTGTTTTCACTGGAAAACTTGTGCGCAAGCCCAAGATAGAAGATGCTGACACTCTGTATGAGCTGCTTTAATTAACACCATAAACTGCTCAACTCAGAGTCAGTTTGACACGTTCTGCTTCGACAGACAGTACTCAGCTCTCCTCCTATTCATTGTATCTGAAACATTTGATATTCTTCTGTTAGAAGCCTCATTTCACAGACAATGAATCTCAAGCTCTCACTTGTCGTCCATCCTCTTCATCATTGTGATGTTTAATGGCGTTTTAGCTGAATTCTGTATTGGAGCACAACAGTATAACTACTGCAAATGGTGACAACTTGTAGTTTTAAAGCAACTTTCTTGGATAATACTTTTTGTTGTCTGTCTCATCATCTCATGTCATCAGAATTAAAATTTCAGTGACACAACTCAACAACAACTTTACATTACAAAGCAGAGGAGAAACCATAAAAGAGTCTTTAACCATCTCTCATCACCTATGGTCAAGTCAACAGTGGAGCAAGCGTTTGGGGTTATGGCTGTAACGGTTATTCTTGTGATCATTTCATCATATTGCCCACTTGTATTCTGTGTTTCTGAGTTCATGACCAGTCTGACCAGCTGTACACGAGCCAAACAACAGCACCTAGAGAACAGGAAAGAGATAGCAGCAGCTGCTGACTGCAGATGCAGACATTTCTCCTCCTTCAGGCAAGGAAAGATGAAATTTTGATATTTCCACCACCTGCAGGCAATGAATGTTCAGGATGGAGTTTGAAGTATTTGAGGTTAGTTGTTCTTCTTTGCAGCGGTTGTTTTCTGGATGTGTGTTTTTGAGGTATTACCTTTAATATTTGTCTGACCTATTATTACCCATCATAATGGCATAAAACATGAAACATCGCATCAGACTGGCCTCTGCTGGATACTGAATACTAAAAACTGAATGCTATTTAGCTGTAAACTGCAAACATTAGATTTAATCATTAAAAAAAAAAAAAAACATGTGAAGTGAACCCAAGTTTTAACTGTCCAGAGAAATACTGTTTCAGAATCAACTATTTGACAGGGAAATGATTTCAATAACAACCAAGTGTAAAGTTAAATTATAAAATTGTTCTAGTTTTCCTCCATGATGAGAAATGCAGCCTACTTTTGCCGAGATCTGGAGGATGTCTGGGTTATCCCACGTTGCTAGTTGCATCCCATAATCTATTGCATTGTCTATTACTAAATGGTGCATTCAGGCCAACCTCATGAACTTCATAAGTCAGAAAATATCACAGGACATCACTTTTAGTGGGTGTTGTGTTCAGATAGCCTTCTATCCCTGGAAGGTCCTGTGTATCACATGAACATCTAGGCCAGGAAAAAGTCACTGCAGGATGTGACTAATAGCATCCAGACAAAAACTCTAGTATCAGTCTGTGGTGTGTTGTTTGTCACAGAGCATTGCAGAATTCGCATGAATATACTTACCATTAAGCTAGTATCATTTGCCTGTATGTGCATCACAGTGAAATGTCCCAGCTCATATTTATGAATACGCGTGGAAGGACTCCCCCTCTTCCACTGATATTCACACCTTGTAGGTATGATGAAGGACCGGCTCATTCTGGTGTCTGAAGTTCAGTCCTTCCTTACAAATGACACAACTGGTGCAGAATCACAGGAAGGAAACTGCTGTTGCTACAGCTCTGCAAGTGAATCATACTGGCCAGGCTTGGTAACGTTTGGCACAGATCAGGGGTCCTCAAGACATTTGTCCAAGGGCCACAAGCAGGTACTCTGGGTGCTGGACTTAAATAAATTAGGCATTATTCGTCTATTATTGCTTAATAGTTTCACTTTCTCACAAAATGAATGTTATTATTAGAATTGATCACTGTGAACAGACTCCATAATAAAATCCATTATAATAACCAGATACTCAACTAGAAAATGCTTTCAGACCTCCATCAGGGAGGCAGTCTGTGCTCAAAACAAAACCCACAGTTCAACTACCTACAATTCTTACCTCAACAAAAACTCCTCTACATGATCCCAGGAAGCAAGCAAAAATAGTCAGTTTGCCAGCAGAAATAAACCCAAACCCGAACCCAGACAAGCTGAGTGATTGACCGGAGTTACCTCCCACAGCTCGCTGCTGCCGGCTCCAGGGGATGACCAGTATGGGAGCCAAGTGGTTTGATGGTGGGTCCATGGAGCAGAGAGGCAAAAATAATGCAGTGTTGTTGAACAGGTGAACTATGAATTACAGCCTTTTTGCCAGGGCTGCCATTGACGATCACTCTCAGGATGGACTGGGCCCCTTCCACAGGTGAAGGAAGTTAGACAAAAGCATTTTCTAAATTCATTAATATTGTGTTGGCGATCACTGGCATAAATGTTAGTCTTTTTTTTATTACTGCATTTCTTAGCAATCAAGTGATGCTCTAATGGTGCAAAGAGTGATGCCTGTTCAAAAGATCAGATGAGATATGAAAATCATTAGAATCAGCTAATAGCTGCAAGCACTCACTCTAAAGGCCAAAAGAAATTTGAAAGTTTTATTGCATTCGGTTAGCATACAAGGCGTTTGTGGTGAGGGTCTTTGACATGAAATGTTCAGAAAACAACCAAACTACCAAAACAATAAATACTAATTCCAATATTTTATTTTCTGGAAAACCCCTTGACTCTTCAATACTTGACACACAAGAGCAATGTTATATGTTACATAAAGACAAAAAAACGTTCCCTACCAAGAAATGGCCCTAATCGTTAAAGTGACTTAGCACTGTGTATGTCATTAACAACCCCCCAGTGAGGAGTTAAAAAAACAAACAAACCTGGATCTCCTTTCTGTGTGTAAACGTGCAGAACTGTTACTGCACAAGTATATATTTCAGGCAATGCACCCTGACTTCGCACTGCATGTTCTTAACTAACAAGGTGACGGATAAAAGCAAAATATATGCATTTGGTTTCAAAAGTAAGACAACACTAAGATATACTGCAATGTCTTCTGACATCATTTGATAAGAATGATAAGAATAACAGGCATTCAATGTCTATTCTATTTTCTGGGCTGTCTTCCTTTTAACTGTCTATGGCGTCGTGAAAGGACATCAATGTAAATGGATCTTTCGAGCCAATACGAAAGAATCTGCATTTTAGGAATTTTGCTGTTGAATACTGCCAATTTCTTCAGGGAGTTCTGTATAGCATCAAAACTGAATATCTACAAAGTGCTTGAAAATAAAACAAAAAGGTTTAGGTGCTATACAGACAATCTCGTTAAGACAGCATAGAGACAGAAGATGAACAGCACTGTGGGTGAGTTGATGAAAATTTTCATAATTAAAATAATTTCTGAAATGGAAACTATTTTACTGGAGTGACAGAGAACAGCTATATAAAGGAACAACAACAAGGAAAAGGCGTACAACTGCAAACAAAAACTGCAAACACTGTATTTGCAACTGTGACAAATGACTACTATCAACACACTATCAAAATATTCTGCTGAACAAAACAAAATAACTTACATTTGCCTGCACCTATAAGTTTTGATTTTGTATATAACACGTTACTGAATGTTAATTAAAACATATGAGAAACATGGGTGTACATGTACAATAACTTGAATGAATGCTTAACAGGCTATTTGATAATGTATAAAGAGAATTTATAAGACACTGACATAAAGCGTTATCAATCATTGTTTACTTACTATACCTTTCATGTTGTAAACCAGTGGTAGTCAGTGCTGGTCATTTGTGACCCACTGTTGTAAACCTGTTCACTGTAAAAATAATATATATATCTCCAAATGAAGGGTCAATAAAACCTACAGTATTAAAACTACAGGAACTTATTCGCTATGTACAGTAAAACAAAATGAGTCCCACTGGTGCTTGGTTTGTTTGTTTTTTTTTCAGTACAAGTCTTTGATACACTTTTCGTAATCTTTTTACATAAATTGCTCTCTGTGTGTGATTTTTTCTCTTTGGTGTCTCAGCTGAGGACGTAAGTTAGGTAGTTACACTGATTCACTCAGAACGTGGACGGCTACACAAGGCGAGGATCTGCAACCTCTTCAACATATTTGTTACTTAACAAGACAACTACACTGCAAACTGACACTGCAACATTAACAATCACAACTTTCTGTCCACACAGACCACCGTTCTGGTGGGGCAAATGCACCCACTGGACCATGATGAGAACTATGCCTGTTGATTTTTTTCATGTCTTCATTGTGAGTTTACCGTCTTAAAAAACCTCACAATGTGTAATAGCAGTATGCTTTGCTTAAGTTGAACCAAGGAGGAAATGTTTTTGGTGTAAGTGACTAAGGTAAACAGCAGACATAAAACTGCTTTTGATACAGCTTCTGCATCTCCTTCTAGGCTGTCAAAAAAGACACGTTCTGATTTTTTCAAAGACAATACATAGGTGTGAAAATGACTTACATTCAAAGTGTTGTGGAGACATTTGCTCATGTTCTCCCCCCAGCATGTCTCTCATCTACCCTCTAAATGATCCTTCCTTTCCTAATACATTCATTAGAGATGATCACCCTGCCAGCCTTCTAGTACCAGGGTACAAAGTGCAACACAACAACGCTTCAACCATCAATAACACTCTATTATGCCTCTCAGTTTTGCTGCCATTGGGTAAAAATCGCTTCATTCCAGCTTTACTCTTCTCAATGTTTTCATGGTCTTACAGGTCCTACGAGGTCGTTTTTAAAGATATTTGCAGTAACTGTTTTAGGAATAGGGAACATTAAGCCATTTTTAACTAATTTTCCAAAATATCTGCTTTAAAAAGCATCAGCTCATAGCAGCTGCTGCTTTACTTAACTACATGGAAATACAGAGGAGGTTTTAAAGCCATACAAACACATCAGTGAGTTACAATACATTGATTTTCAGTGCTGTAATATTATTGAAGTCTAAGGAATGGGAGGTCGATCGACAAAAAAGTAGAATCTCTATAATCTTTATCCTAGGGCAGAAAAGGTCTGTGTGTAAGTCATGTTATAGACCGTACCATCGCCTTGAAAATACAAATCTGTTACAGGTACTACTTATCACAAGGAGCTAAACTCTGGAGTTAGTTATTGTATAAAAGCTGATAGATGTGTGCGAGTCCAGCATGAAGAGCAAGGAGGGAAGTGGGGAGGAGTTCTGCAAGCTATGGTGTGCGTAACTCTGGGCTTAGCTGCCCTGTGTCATGTTCTGCATGTGTTTGGCAATGTCGTACACGTAGGTGATGTCCGGCCTCTTCTCCGGGTCAGGGTTGATGCACATATCTACCAAGTTCCTCAGCTGGTGAGAGGGACGGGGGGGTGTTGGTTGGGAGGTAAAGACAGAAATAATACAGTCAATGACACTGTGGTGAGACCATGCTGTAGATTTTAAAAGTGCAGCTTCAGAAATGAACAAACCGGTGCTAACAGAGACCTGCATGTCCTATAATGAGCTCCTTCCATAATAACAATAACAAGGTAATCAAGCTGAGACTACGACGCGATGCTGGGTTAGCGCACTAATCGCTTTTTGGTCTGCTGAATCCACTCTTACCTGAGTCCACACACACACACACACGCACACCCACCTGCATGCACACACTGCTGCCACTCCATTGCCATCCGGAGACAGCACTTACACTTGAAGCCGAGCGAAGCGGCTGATTGGAGCAGATAGATAGACAGGCTCGCAGGCGGAACAGCCACCGCCATCATTAAAAAAAAAGGAAGAGAATAAAAGATGGAGAGGAAAGAAAAAAATAACATCTACGCGAGGTCGCTATGGTAACCGTCTGCCGACTTCCTGGCCGCTGTTGCGTGGCACCGACTTGGACGACTTCTCGTCAGCCGCTGTGTTTATATGTATGTGTGTGTGTGTGTGTGTGTGTGCCTGAGTGAGAGAGAAAGTGAGAGAAAGATGCAAATTCAGACAGTCTGAGAATTAGCCCCACAGAATAGAGATGGGGGGGGGGGGATGCAGATATGTAAAATATTCATGCGCTTCTTTGCATGGCGAGTGGGGTGGGGGAGAGGGGGGTGTCAGGTGGAGGGGGGGGCAGAGGGGGATAGGAGTTAGTGAAGGGAGGCGTGGGGGGGAAGCATAGACGGAGATGGTTAAATGACACAACAAAGATGAGCAGCTGACAGTTTGCTGCCGATCCTTCAGGAGCATTGTTTACATCCAGACAGGCGCTGCAGGCACCCCCCTCATCTCCATCTCTCCATCGCCCTGTCTCTCGCTCTATCATTCCCTCTCTCTTTCGCTTTGTCTCCCTTTCTCCTGGATGGGGGTGACATGTGGGGCAACGCAGAAGCTCACTGTGGTGTGTGTATGTGTGGAGAGGGAGCTCTTGTAACAAAATATACACTTGCACAATTGCTCCCGCAAAAAAAAGCACACACACACACACACACACACACACACACACACACACACACACAAAACAGAGGCTTGAGACACCTCGCAATTAGCCTTTATCAACCTAACGAAGTAAATACCACAGTATAATAAAAGCCTCTCTCGGGGTTTACTATTCGACCAGAGAGACATGAATAAGGATAGCCACTTAAACTCAGCCACTGTGAACCTGTGCATGCAGACTGAGGAGTAGTATGTAATACTAGCAGTGATAGTAATAGTAGGATGAAGGAGATAAACAAAATAACAGGTGGAGCACTTTGTTGTTTTAAGGAACATACTGACCGGCATATTTCCAGGTTTTATCTCCATAAGTATATAACAATATGCTTTACATTTTTGTTAACATACATCCAAAATATATTGAAATTTCTAAAACACAGCAGCACGATTTGTAAAAGGTTTGCTGTTATGTAAAGCATGTGGCATTTAGAGCTGAAGAAAACATTAATTGACTGACAGTTGATTGTCAATAACATAAATATTTGAACACACACTCATCACAGTCTCTAGACTTTAACTAGAAACTGCCCATTTTTCATTTTTTTCTGAAATTTCAGACAAACTAAATAACTTATCAATTAATCAACAAGTAGTGGATATATTAATCAATAATGAAAATAATTGTTCTCTAAGGTCATTAGTGGTATAGGGCTGACACATGCAAAAACACTGGTATGTTCCTTTAAATAGATCACACATGAGCGGACGTCTCATGCCTTTTAACTAACAAGCAATCAGACTTTCTGCTTTGCGGGGAAACTTTGTTGTAATGTCGACTATCAAGCACTACAAAGCTTTACTGTGTCCATAACAAAGCATGGTGTCATTGCTAAATGGATCTAATACCCGCAATGTATGTGCATGTGTGCCTGTGAGTCAGTGTCTGAGTTTTTGCATGTGTGTGCATTTGACTTAATACTGTATATGTAAGAGGAAAAAGACAGAAATCTTAGAAAAAAATGCCACCCACAAAAAGAAAGCATGCAAACACAAAGACATGCACATTCATGCACACGTCGCCGGCAATCAGCAATAAGGCGATCTTTAACCGCAGCCTGACTACATTACATTTTTGTGCACGGGTAAGTCTACGCAGAATTACAGCAGATGATTTAACATTTAGTTAGGGAAACATGACACTCAAGCCCATTTAGTTTCACCCCACTTTGTAGCATGGCCAGATGCTTTTGATATGTGCATTTAATTTTCAAACGGTTAAAATCATAGCCGGTCTTTTGATCACAGGGCAAAATCATACTGTACTGTAGCTCAGACAGTTGGGTAGATTTCACTTACATATATAAAAAAACAACTTTAATAGTCAACACAAGTCAAAATCAGAAAATTGGCACAGAGAAAGAGAAACCGGCCACGACTGCTTTAAACAGTAGTTCCCTTTAAAACTATAAAGGATTTTCTTTTAACTTTCTTTTAAAAGGAGTTCAGGAGTCCAGACTATCTTGAGTCCTTTTAAAAACAGAGCAGGTTCATACCTTCTTACCATAGGAGTAAAAGGCAACTGACATATTACTTACCTCCTCTGAGTAGTGATCTGAGGGAAGAGGTGGGTAGTCACACTGTTCTATCTTCTTACAAAGGGAGTAAAGGTTCATCTTATCCCCATAGAACGGACTCTGTAGGGCTGCCATCTGAAATATAGAGATATGAAGAAACAGGCAGAAGAAATGTAGAGAGAAAGGGGGAGAAGACAAGAGGAAAAAGGTGTGAAGTAAAAACCTAAAATTTCAATTTCAAAATTTCAACAAGTGCTACACAGAAGACACTGTACTGTACTGTATATGGAAAATAGAATAGTTTGCTGCTATAGAGATATATGTCTTACTGAATAAAGCAGGAAGTGCTTGGGTGTAAGGGACAAATAAAGCCAAACAGCAAGTTGACATGTCTAAACTTTTGTGTACATATCAAATCAGTACACACTTATTTATGTTTTTTGTAGTGGAATGAGCAGTGGTCTAAAATTCAAGTGAACCAAAACAGAAAAATCCAAGAAAGCTCCTCTGAACTTGTGTGTTTTCCTCTAGTTTGCTGGCGCTTTATGCTGCACTGCATCGAAAACTTAGCGATGAGAACGAGAGGAAATACAGAGTGGAGAAAAGGAAGAGCAGAATGTGAGGAGAGGGGTGCAGGCATGTGAGAGGAGAGAATTTTTCAGTTTGCTGGAGCAGTGAGGAAACTGTATCCTCTGGAAAACAAATGCAAGCAAGCAGAGCAGAGGAGAGGCAGATGGGAATGCCAAGGAAGAGTGGAAAGGATAAGGAGACTTTTGCTGAGTGGAAATAGGTGAATCCCTCCTGCCTTTCTAAGAATAGAAAATATAGGATGTCATTTTGCCAGGCCTTAGTGACTGACTAAATCACCCTCTATAAGTGTGCATGCGCAAGGCGAAGTCTGCAGCACACTTGCATAACAAGCAAAATTAAATTATTTTGTTTGGGTTTTTTTGATGCAATGTTTTCAAAATAAATACGATGTTAGGATTATGAGTTGGGCTGAATTGGATAAGCAATGATAAATAAACATGGTTGGAACAGCTCTCAGTGTTGATGATGATTAGCTGCTTGGAAATGTTGGATCTTGTTGACTTGGTAGTCATTTATTCACATAGGAAGACGCTGGTTGCAGTAAGAGTGTAACTAACATTATACAGTATCAAAACGGTTTTCTCTGGGCAGCATAGCGCTGCACAGTAAAACATGTATGTATTATATATTTGCACATATGCACACATTCATGCCCTGCACCTGTTTTGGGGCAGAGGAAATTTCTGAGCACCTTGAAATGTTAATGTAGATCAATGAGTTCCAGAAGAGAGGAAGTGTCTTCTGGACCAATGTGAAACAGGATCTATGGCCATTAATGTACAGTCATTGCTCATAGATTCCTGTCTCTCACAGGCTTTATCTGCAGGATCGTTTCAGTAATGTGGGGCATTTCCAACTTGGATGTGAGCTTGCCAAATGTTTTTGAACGCTTGATGTAGTGACTGATAGCAGACAAAATGGTGATGAATTAGAACAAGGAGTATCTTTTGCTATAAAAGGGTAAGATGAAAACAACCCTACAAGTTTATCATAGCATGCACATGAAATGTTGTTACACATTCGTGTTTTTCAGGTGTCACATTATTATTGGAGAATGTACAGTATGTGTTTGACAACCTGTTAATTGGTGGAGTGAAAGAACAATGAGAACAATGTGTCTACATATGGATCCAAATGGAATCGTTCCATACAGAATACAGCAGATTAGTGTGAAATGTGCCACCTTCCAAAACATGAGACACACTGTAGACAAAATATAACCCTGATTCCAAAAATGTTGGGATGCTGTGAAGAACAAATAAAACACAATTATTGTCATTTGCTACTTGTTATTTGGCCTCTCTTTACAGCTTAGCTGTACAGTCACGACAGCTACTGCTACTAAAGTATTTTACTAAAGTGAAAGTTGGCGCTCTTTGTTGAATGTAGCTGCAAATGTAACGTTCCAAGTATCACTAACTTGTAGGCAACTTCTTCATTTCAGTCTTAACTGAAAAATGTGTCAAACATTGATGTTGCAGAGACAGAAAAGCTCTTGTTCCCTATCGGGCAGATTTTGACAGAGTCTCTGTCACAGCTTCCAGTGGGAAGTCAAGATGACGGCAGCAGAATCTCAGTGGGCCATCTCTCCTCTGGACATCATTTACCATCACACTTTTATCCGCCTCTTAATCAATCACTCACATTAATAGTCCACCCTCACAAAACACATGTGAACACTAAGTAAAGAGGATCTCGCTCTGTCTGTCTCTGCTTGGACTCCTCTCTCCCTCTGCTCCAACAATGACTACTGAGACTGGCACAGCAGGTGGTTGACAGTGATGAGATGTGTGAGGAAATGTGTATTCCTGTGTGTGCACTTCCACTAGTAACAAAGCACCATATCTGCAACCTAATATTTCAGATTTGATTCTGCAGTGATTAAGAGACAAAAACAGACTGACTAATGAACAAAAGCACATGCAGCAATGGTGAATATATCCTTGAAAATGCAAACTCAGATTTAACCCAGAGGGCATCTTCAGAGGGACAGTGCCACAGTATTTCAGAGCCGACTTCAGGCAAAGCAGTCGAGAAAGTCCCTCATATCACAGGGTGCCAATATTCTAAATTCAAATATATATTCTAATATATATTCTTATTGTAAAGAATAAATAATTGTAAATATTCCAGCACTACGCTGTTTTCCCTGCTGCATCTCTGGTGTCCCACCTCTTCAAATTCAGTGAATTAAGGGTTTATTCCGACCAAACCAGAGATGGTGGTGGAACAGTGGAAAGACGAACCAAGGTTTCAGTGAGTTTTATTTTGTTTCTGCTTGAATGAAGTGTGCTTTACAATGATAAAATTCCTGTTTCTGTGAATGGAGTCTGGTGGCTTTGGCGAGAGCGATACAACAGCTGTTTCTGGTTGAATAAAAAGGATCTTACTCGAACATAAAGGTCTATCTCTGTAGGGACCCTTTCCATAATGCTGTCAGACACATAGAATTAGCCTGTCAGTGCAAAAACAAATACTTTTAGTGGACACACAATGACGGCGTGCAAACGCCCAGAGGGATTACATTGCAGCCTGTTACGTGACTGTCAGCAGCAGCGCTCTTGCTCAATATTGGACCAGTTTAAAAAAAAGTTGTCCCCATTAGTCACTTGGGCAGAAAAAATGGGAAAATATGGTCCATAATCAAATAACAATGTCTGGGACATTGAAATCTTCCAGGCCACATGGATCGGATCTTTTGCTTTCAGCCATGCGTGTTGCTGCTGTGCGTAACAGTATGATGTCATTACGTCAACAATTCGGAATATTGCCATTATCCTGATGTGACTTTTTTTGACATATTAAAAATATACTGGCATTCTTGTGATATGATATGACATGGCACACACCAAAAAAACACACACTAATCAACTTTAAATAAAACCATCGACTGCAGTGTGTCACTGATAACATGTAATAAACTACAGGACTTTCCCACTGGTTCTACTTCTAACATTAAAAAGCACATCATGACATACTACAGATGATGCCTGAGAGGTGAGATCACATTCAAATTATCAGTTTAAATCTACCTGATTGTCTCAATGTCCAACAATTAAATATCCAGCTAATTTATCATTCATAGCAGCCTGTAAATACATCACCAGTCCAGTGAGGTCAGAAAGTGTTTGATTTTATCATTAGACATTTACCACAAAGGTCAATGGACATCTTGCACTTTTATTTCAGAAACTAAATCACTTTCCGAGCAACAAACGGAGAGCTCTGAAAATGCAAAAAGCTAGAGGGCAGTGCCAGACGGACTCAGCTGGCTTTCTTTCAAAAAGATGTGGAGATGGTCTGCAGTGGCCATGTGTGCACAAAAAATGCTGACTGCTAGGAGTAAATGTTTACTTCAAGGACTTGGAAAGAAGTGCGTGGGAAAACACTTTTCATTGCATATATATGTACACCTTTTAGTACTATATAACAGGTAGTGTAGATGTGTGTGGGCTTCCCAAAAGTATACACTTCCCAGTTAAACAGAGAAAAAAGAGAGTGAGACAGAAACAGACAGAGAGAGAGAAGAAAACCAGCCAGCTACAGACACCAGGAGGCAAAGGGTTAAACAAGACCCCATCGTATTTTCATGCATCTTCTGCTTTTGACAGATGAAAAATGTCAACTGTCCTGTTTGTATTTGGGAGTTTTTGCACTATTCATCTGCTTCATTAGTGCCTGCTGCTCCTAGCCCCTGACAGCTGCCGGCCCCCTGCTCTCAGCACACACACACATGCACACACAGACACAAACACACACACTTACGCCTTTTTTCAGACTGTGTCGTCGCAATGGGTTAGATGATTGACTCACTCTCTGACCTCTGAGGCCCTGGTGTGAGTACGAGACTGTGTGTGCATGTGTGTGTGTGTGTATGGTTCATTGATATTCGAGAGTCATACAATGCACACGCATGCCGGCTGTCTGTCTAAGGGGTGTGAGGTGCTGGTGGCAGAAAACCCTAGCAAACTCACAGCCGCGCACAAACACATACGCACGCACGCACGCACACACACTCCCCTCCTTTGTTCCTCGGCTCTTCTTCAGCTGGCCAGGCTGTGCTCTCCCCAGCCCAGGCATGTAAAGCCAGCATCCCTGTCCGTGTAAAAGGTCTGGATGGGGCCTTCCAGCTTAATTAACACTGATCCTGCTCTCTCTCTCTCTCCAGCTTCTCTCCCTGTACGCCAATTAAAAGGAGTTGAGAGAGGCTCCCGTCTTCTCCCTCCACCCCCCTTTATCCCTGGAGCCCTTACAGCCTGGGACCGAAGGGTTTCTCACAAGTTCTCACTTACTCATTTATAAACACACATAAAATTACATATAGGTGCTACATCAAAATAAACAACTTAAAGGTAACACACACGCACATGCAAAATAGATGAATATTTTGTGTATATCTTTCTCTCTCTCTCTCACACACACACACACACACACACACACACACACACACACACACACACACACACACACACACACACACACACACACACACACAGTGTAAGTGAGGAAAGCATGACTTTTTTATGTGCTCATTGGTCCTTCATGTGGTTTTATGATGATATATTAATCAAGGCAATAAGTCACAGTGTAGGGACAGTCATTAAAAATATACCTACGCCCAGTGGAGTCGTCACTCCTCTATTTCAACACACTAAAAAGAGAAGAAGGAGGAAAGAAAGCTAAGATGAAGAATGGACAGATGAATTAAAAGTGCCAGATTGTTCCAGTAGGTTGAACTTTTGAGGAAAACTGATAGATGATGTGTTCTTATGTCCCTCTCTCGCTGCAGCTGAACTACATGTCGGTATCTGAATTGGGGAATTTTAAGAAATAGCATTTCTAGATATGCACAGTTTTGGCTTTCTTGAAGTCTACTCTACTCAGAGACTTTGAAAACATCAATACCACTCTCATGTCTGTCCGTTAAATTTGAAGCTGTAGACAGCAGCCTGGTAGCTTAGCTTAGCACAAAAACTGGAGTGGAAACAGCTAACCTAGTTCTGTGCAAAGGAACAGCTTTAGAGGTGCTGCCTACCAGCACCTCTAAAGCTCAACATGTTACCTCTTGTTTGTTTAATCTGTACCAAAACCGAAGAAACTGAAAAACAACAACTTGTGGTTTTCCAAGCACTTTTTTGTTTCATATTTGATGGACATATACAGGAGGGGTATATGTCCATCAGTAAGAAAGTGAATAAGTGTGCTTCCCAAAATGCCAAACTACTCCATTAATTATAGTTTCAAAACATGGTCATGCAGTGGGCTCACAAAGGTACAATTGAATTGAAGGTTCTGTTCCCAAATGTTATTCAGTTGAAGGCAGAAGTTGCATCGGGCAGGAAGGAAGGCACAAGACAGGTTACGGACTAGAGCAAAAACATGTATTGTTCACAAATGGGATGGAAAGTTTGCTAGATTTGGGACAACCTGATACTGACACTGGTAGACGGAACATATATGTTAACGCATCGAAAACCAGATACTGTATGAAGCAGATAAAACGATACCACAGTCATTCACAGGCAGCAGGCTTTGTTTGCGAAAACACCACTTCCATTTTCAAGAACATATAGAGAGCTAGCCACAGGGCCAACTCATCACATGCAAACGCCAGCTGCCGAGAACCCAGTATTTTTGAGCCTCATAAAACCAACAGCAAAACAAGAGGGGAGGAAGAGGAATGAGGCAGGAGGCATGAGACATGGGCACAGTCAGAGGTATGGATGGCTGAGCTCCTACAGGAAGGAGACACATTCCAGTAAATCTTTTCAAGATATTCTCCCCCTCTGCTAACCTTTATACAAACCACACAACATCTGCACAAGCTGGAGACCTACGGTGTGCGTAAAATGCATCTCTTTTACACAGAGCACACTGAGCAAGATGGAGAGAGTTACTAACGCTGAACGTGAGGCCGTTTTGACTGAGAGCAAGAGGAGAGAGCACTAGGAGACCGCAACCTCATCAACTGGCGTGTGACCAAACCCCCTCCTCAGCTTCCTGGTCACCCTGGGAGATAACCCCGGCGACTGCAGCATCCCTGTTTACCACGGCGTAGGGGCTTTGGGTGAGGGGCACAGGGCAGGGTCAGGTGATGTAATGAGATTGGACACGAGGAGAAAGGGATCAAACAGAATGGGAGATAAAGATAGACGCAGATACAATGACCAGGTATTGACGGACGGACCCTTCGGACCCTGACCCAACCCCCAGGCACAAGAATGAAAAAGGCAGGCTCTCTCAAATGGAGCTGTTTCACACATAAGGAACCAAACTCCCTTGGATACACACACACACACACACACACTGACGGACACACACAAAAAAAACATACACCAGCACAATCCTCAGCGCCTCCTGTATGTTCAGAGTGAAATCAATGACTACCAAAGGGATCAGGCGTGGATTTCTATGTGAATTCCTTATGCCTGAAGGTTAAGTGAGGAAAAGGGGAGGCGTACGGAGGGGAACATAGCATAGAGGAGGAGAATAGAGCAAAAAGGAATGGAGGAGAGAGAGAGAGAGAGAGAGAGAGAGAGAGAGAGAGAGAGAGAGAGAGAGAGAGAGAGAGAGAGAGAGAGAGGGGTAAGTTTCCTGACAGTGAATGCACTGTGGAGCCCCTCTTACCAAGAAGAGTGGAAAGCAACGGTCTGCTCTTCAAAGAGAATATGCATGGCCTGGTGAGCACTGCTCTGGTAACAATAAGGTTGTAAAATCTTTATCTCCACAGGCCCCCTTGCATGGCTCACCTTGACCTGATGGCTGGAGTTCTGTCTCTGCTCTTGTACCGACAGTACTTTCTCTATGAATGAATACCCCCCCATCTTTTTCTTCTCTCCACAAATCTATAACCCTGCTCTCGCTATTTGTTATTTTCCCCTTCCACTTCTTCCCCCTGCTCTTTCTCTCTGTCTAACCTTCTATCTCCTCTTTCTTTTCTTTCTCTCTAAAGACTTCCACTGCCTTCTCTAGCATCCTATAGTGTTCCCATATATATATTCTTAGACTTTTTCACTATACATCTTTATTCCCTGCCTCCTGACCTCCTCAGGGAGCAACAAGTCTCCCTCTACCTTTCCACTTTTGCTCTCTAGCTCTACCCCTTCTCTCTCCCCATCTCTGGTCTCCATCTTGCTTTTTCAGTGTTTAGTCCAGACTGTGACCCCTAATAGTTGTCCTAAGGGTTGAAGTCATAAAAGATCAATGAACTGTGCCCCATCTGAAACGGTGAGAACAATCAATGCTCAGGCTGCACATGCAGTACTATGACAACTTCAAAATAAACAGCTTCCTCAATGAAATGTTGAAAAAAAAATCATAAGAAATCAACTTATACAATGCAGAGAATCTTTAACTACCATTAAACAAAGCTAAATGTAGATTTTTTTGTGATGATTTTTTTCCTGGTTACTTCATTTGCTTTAAGTAAACCTAAATAACAAACTTACACCAAACTCACCCATACAAAACTAACCACAACAAAATGAGCTTAAGTAAATGAAACTGTGCAGTGCTGGTGTGGTTACACAATCATGATACCTGCAGAAACTATGCAACAGTGAGTGATATAAATTAGAGCAATCTGGTTTTTATTAACAGTACAAGCAGCATCCTCCATGTAAAAAAACACACACATACACCACACATATAAAGAGTACAAAAACAGAATGTGACCTACAGCACCCACCGCTTTCATCCAACCACAGCCGTGCATTGCCGCAGTGCATTGTGGGGAACTAATTAGCATGAAGGACTGTGGTCTCTGAGCAACCGTGACCTGCAAGCTGAGCTAAAACTTCTTCTTTGCGCGTTCTCCACCTCTATGCCTGAGGCGCTGCAGAGAAGGTGTAGTCACTGGTGCGTTGAAATGCAGCCCAAGTGATCAGCAACTCAGGGGAGTTAGGAGAGAGGGGGGAGGAAAATGTGGGTGTTTCCTTGGCCGACAGTGTGTTTCTGAAAATGCATGTGTGTGTGTGTGTTCAGTGCATGTGAAGGCTGACAAGGTGAAACATCAGATTGACTGCTATCATCCATGTCTATCATTGTTCTGCTCCTAACTCCTTCCTCTTTGTTCCCTCCTCCCGGGCTTGTTTCCACTCAGTGTGGTCTATAGCAGAGCCCTGTGGTGTGTTGCTCCTGACTAATCAAACTAGTCAGTGTCACTAGGCGGCCTTATCTAAAACACATGGCCATGTCAGTTTCCTTCACTCCCAAGCTTTTCAACGTTTAGCAGGTTCCACAGCTAAAGAACTTTAAGTCAAGGAGTCTTAAGGCCTCAGCTCATCCAGGCTAGAGCGAAAGAAGGAAGGAATAAGAGGTAAAGAAATGTAACATACCATTTGAATACATCATTACTATAAAAGTGAGTGCATTTTTTATTTTGCAAATTATGACTTGTACTGAAGGTGAATGCAAATACAGTATAACCATGTGGCAAAGTGCAGGTGGTGTATATATTTGTATATATTTTCTCCCAGGACGCTTTTATATGTGGGATTGAGGATGGTTTGTTTGTTTATGTGTGTCTGAGCCAATGTGTTCTCATGTCACTCCTACATTCGGCTGCAAGGTGACAGTGTGTGCACATATTCCCATAGTTTACCTCGTAGAGCAGGCATCCTAGCGACCAGATGTCAGATTTGAAGTTGTATCCGTTTTCATGTATCCTCTCCGGTGACATGTAGTAAGGAGTACCCACTGGAACACAGAGAGAGAGGGGGGAGAGAAAGAGAGGGGAGGGAGGGAGCACGAGAAGAGGACCGAAAGAGATAGACAGAGGAAGAAAAAGAGAGGGGACAAATAGAGAGTGAGCTTTAACATTTTGCATTGAAAACCCATGCTTCCCCCAGTTCATCAACATCACTGACACAGCTCAGACTGAACAGGAAAGCAGGTGGGGAGTGGAGGTGTAATCTCAAACTGTGACACATTTAGAGGTTAGGATGCTTACTATAGTTCAGCAAGAGTTAAAAAAAAAAAGAAAAGAAAAGTAGCAGGAGGCGCATTGCCTAAGCAAACTCGAGTAAGATTATATTTAATGAGGTTAGATATCATCATGCACACCCATACAGTGCATGCAATTGTACAACAACCAAATAGTTGCATACATATGTACAGCAGACATACTTGCACACACAAAATATACATAAATCAGTTTTGATTACTGGGGCTCGGTAATGATCTGAAACAGTAGTCAGAGAATACGCCCAGAAAGCAGCGGTGGAGCCTTAAAAGTTGGCCCGTTTCTGGTTCTGGTTTGGAAACTCAAGAATCCCAAACTGCCACAGCGACTGGCAGAGCTCCAGAGAATCAGACCTTCACCCAACTGGACACAAAGAGGAACCACAGCTCAACATCACATCCATAACACACTCCAGGGAAAATCTGGATATTTGCTGCTTTCTTAGCTGAATCCAACTGGCTGCTTTTTTCATTTGCTTTCTGTTTGCTGTGATTTCCCATGTAAAAGTCTATCAAGCACATCCAGCAGAGGTTTTATATTAATCACATATGGTTAAAGGATGGAAATTTTACCAGCCCTCTAACCGGTGCTGAGCAGCTCTCAGACTCAAGCAAACATGTGAATGGCGGCTTACTGAAATATGAGGATGACGGCTAGACAGGCTCGGCTAAGTTGGTGTACAACATCCATCAGTAGCATCGCTGCACATGACAATGTGTGTAGGCTATACTACAGAGCTTGTGCTTCACATGTCAAGATAATCAACATCTTCTTGCATTCTCCTTACAATCCATGCTGATTATTAACCTGAAAACGGATTTGTTATGCTGAAATGTTAACTTAGATTACTAATTAAGTTCCTTATATTTCAACAGTTCCAAGTCTGATTACAGCATGAGATAGATGACCTAAGATTGCATCGCTTTATTTTTTCCACTGTTTATGACTTAAAATTCTTTCCTACTTGTGTGAAATGCATTGGGTCCAATGTTCTCGGGTTTTACGTTTAATCAAACAAGACAGCAACTCATTTTGCTTCTTTCCTCTAGAATTGAGGGTATACACATTTATGAAAGGAGCTTGTGGAGTAATTGGTGGAATTAAATCTTAAACAGCACTTGACACCACAGGCTGAAAGGGAAAACTATGAAAATCTTTCATAGCTGTGAGGTCGCATAAAAAAAGAGTTAAAAGATCTGGTGTTTCTCATTTGTATGTTGTTTTGGACAAAAGCCTCTGACAAAGGAATAACTGTAAATGCAAAAGCTGAATTCAATTCAATTCAAAATTAATTTCAGTTTTTTTTCTTTCTTGACAGCAAAAAAAAAAAAAAAAAAAAAATAGGAGAATTTCTAAAAGGGAAGAGTTTTTTAATAACCCAAACACAGACAATCTTGCCGCTAGCCTACACACAAAACGTGCATTTGGAAACAGGCAGACAGAGCAATGAGGAAGAGTTTTTATAGAAGGTAACTGGTAGTCGTTGAATTTACAACAGGCACAAACAAGAGAGCTGGGTAGGTGAGAACAGCTCTCAAGTGGAGAGAACTCGGGAGGAAAGTCAGCTCGCAGGAAACTGGTAGGAAAAAGCCATAACTGCACACTCGCTAGCAGTACCCACATGTGCGCCCACACTCACATGCATAAACTCACACACACGCACATGCGCGCACACACACACTTTCTCTCTCTCTCCAGAGCCATTCTGCACATTAACAGGTCGGCGGAAACTCAACGAACGTAATTGCAATTAATAAAACTATTACAGAGGGAGTTATGATATTTGAAGTCTATGGGAAGTGAAATGAAAGCTAGCACTTTTAATTTTGGTGCAGATCTAATTGGGTTGAGAAAACACACTTTTATCTTAAATGTGCAGTTTTGAATAATGAAGTGTTACCTGTCATTCGAAAAATAATCAGCATCTGCACAGGCAGAGGAGAAGCAAGAGAGAGCAAGTGGAAGAATAAACAGGGGACTGGGGATTGCTGTTTTAATTGGTCATCAGGTTGGTTTTGTGGTTTGTGTGTGTGTGTATGTGTGTGCGTGCGTGTGTGCATGTGAGAGAGCTGGGAGGTCTCATGGTGCGGTCTGAACAAGCTCCCCTAACATTCATTATTAGTTGATTAAAAAGAATCAGCCTCTCTTATGCTAATAGTTGCATTAAAAAAGGCAGCAGCGCTGGGCTCCGGCTCCTTCAGCATGCTAAATTAAGGCCACATTACTTATTCATGCAAATAAATTGAAAGTCATGTTGGGATTGATTTCCATTATTGTGAATGGCTGTGACAACACTGTATTCTCTGCGAAACAGGGTAATTGTTGTTGTATAGGAGGTGAGATGCCATCCAGTATAAAAAAACCCACACATCTAACCCCCTGCTGAATGTACTGTGAAATTAACCATTAGTGGTGCTTTAAAAAAAATACATTTATTGATTTAATTGTACAGACTCGTTGCAATTTATTTTTTTGTTTGGAAGTGCAACTCTTAAAACACTATGAACACTGTGATGCATTTCATGGGGAGCTGCTATTAATGATGTGAGCCTTCTTTAATCTGCGCTCCATTACCAGTTTTAAATTTCTGTATTTTGAAAGGCAAGCAAGCTTCTGCTAGAATCTCAAACTCACACCCAGGGCGCGAGGTTGGAACACGCTGCTACAGCGTGTTTTAACAAATAAGTTGTAGGCAAATTGTACGCAGCAGCACAATCAGAGTGGACTTAATCTTAAAAGTCAGAAGGCATTCTCTGGATCCTCTTATATTCCAATTATGTTTTTCCTGGTTTTCTATATGTCCTGCTCAGCCCTGGCCCCACAGTTGGCTCTCCGCCTACCCCTCTCTGTTTCACGACTTGCCTACTTGCCTTTATAAGATAACTGAGTCTTTATATACATGTTGAAATCGGCACAATTATTTCCAACATCAGCCTCCCTGAAGTCGTTCTGTTTCTTGTTCTCCCTCCTTCTCTCTTCTTTCCTTTACCTCCTTTTACCCCAGTACTTATCGTTAACACCTCTCTCATTACAGGTGTTAATTGCAGGTATATTATACTACTTATTACTGCCAATTGGCTAGTCTTTCATTCCTCTAATGATTGCATCAACTTTCCAGATAGTACCGTTCTTCTGATCTATTTTTTTTTAATCCAACTCTTGCCCTGCGTACCCATCCTCAGCACTGAAAAGTGCATAGTGTGTGTCTTTTGCATGCCTGTGTGTATTTTTACATGACTGTATATGTGTCAGTGAGTGTGTGTCTCTTAGTGTGCAAACATGCTGCAAAATCGATGGGAATGTGTATGACTATCTACGTCTGAATGTGTGTGTGCATACATTCAAGCCCATATGGATATGCACATGCGTCCCTGTATAGGAGACAAAGAGTCTGAGTGTCTCTCGGTGTGTGCAAGAGTGTGTAAGAGACAAAAAAAAAGAACTGTGTGTGTGTGACTGCAGGCTGCTGAGCTGCTGAGTTGAAAGCCTGGGAGCTGACAGGCTGTATGCCTGGACCTCCATCTCATCTCCACCACCCTGCTCTGCTGTTCAGCTGGGTGGCTGGGCTCATTACAGACCCACGCTGGCACGCCATTGCACGCACACACGCACACAGCTCTTCCTCACATTCTTTGTATCCCTCTCTCACTCTTGCTTCCTTTTTTTTCCTTCATTTTTTTCTGTCACATTGTCATACTCTCTCCTCTTTTCTTTCTCCTGCTCCTAACTTTTTTCTTTCCCTCTGCTTTCTTTTTTCTCCTCTTTTTTCTGTCACTCTGTCAGATTCTCTTCTCTTGCAACCAGCACATTCTACCTCTCCTTTTCTGTTTCTTTGTCACCCGTTCTTCTATTTCTTATGCTCATTTCTTTTTCTGACATTGCTTTCTCCTCTCTCTCTCTCTCCACTTTCTCTCACTCTGTGCCCTGTCCAACTCCAGTTTTCTCACACCTTCTCTCTCTCTCTTTCGCTCTCCTCTTCACCTCAACCTTCAGCTTCCCCTCTGACTAAAAGTCAAGGCACCAGAGGGGGAGAGAGAGGGAAGGAGAAGTGAGGAGAAGTTACATAGAGAAATAGAGGCAGGAGAAAAGGACAGGCGACAAAGAAAGACAGAGAGGAGATCTGTTATTTGAATCAAACCACAAGAAATGTCAAGGGGAAAACCAGGGGCAGAGGGGGGACAGATAATGTTTTCTTGACTCCCTTGTGTCAAAAGGCTATACTAACTTAGGGAAACGATCTACTTCCACAGTGCAAGATACTGAGTACCGTCCACCTACATCCTCGTGTAGATAAAATATTCTTTAAAAAAGATACGAAGCATTGTGGTCACACAATTACATCTAAAATGTATCATACAAAGTCTCATATGCATAATGCATTACATGCTTATTTGTGGTGTCTAATGTTATAATCTCTGGGCCAAAAGAAGACATTCTACACTGTGATTTGTGTAGTTTTCTGGAGATAAACAATGCAGCCTTGATTGCTTCAGATTAATGATAAGGGTTTTCCAGTTGACCCCTCTGCTTGTAGGGCTGCCTATCCTCTGTCAGCCTAAAGAGGGTGCTGTGGACTCAACATTTAATGAGCAATCACAGACTCTGCTGGCACTGCTGACTGCTTAGTTGATAGGGCTTCTGTTGAGTTGATCATGTGGTTCACACTTTCTCAAAGGCTGGGCTGGTGCTGCTGTACAGGGGCTGAGAATAGCACGCTGTTTGTGGCAACAACAGTTTGACATAGGGAAGTGAGGCAGTGAGAATGACAGCGTTTATATTTGTCTATGGATTTTTTTTTCTTCTACATTTTCCATCAGCAGCTGAAATTGCCGAGGGGATGAAACCAGTATAACCATCCCCACTACAATGATCTGATCCATATTTCACTGTGTAACAGTTATCATTCACAATGTTGTGGCTGTCCTGTCCTCATTTCTCAAGACATGTTGGTAGTTTAAAGTTGTTCCTTGTACGATTCGAGGGTCTTGAACAGTAAATCACTCACATGTACAATCCTCAAATACCTTCGATTAAAAAGGGCAGAACACATTATTTTCTGACCCCACAGATCTTTTTCTGGTTTCATTGTTTTTACAGACTGATTTAAAATATTTTCAGTTCATCACATAAATCCATCGTGCCCCATCTCTTTCTTGACTTTGCAGTGTTAGCACTGTGATGCCACACAAGGAAAAGGTGCAGAGACTTTGACAATAGGGCACAGTGGTGAAGGCCGCTAGTAACAGGCTGTTGACCAACTTTTTTATAGGTACACTTGTGCTTTAAACACCAGGACACACCCTTGAGCCGAGGTTGACGTGTGTACTGTATGTGAGTCTCTGTGTGTAGTTGTGCTAAAGCCCATGTCTCCAGTAACGTCAGGCGAGCTCCAGGATTTCACTGACAGGACAAAGCTTGAAGAGATACAAATGTCTATGTCTATTCCTGCAGAATGCAATAATCACTTAAATGTTATTTACTCTCTTCTTAAATTTACATGCTTGACTCCTAAAGATTTACAGTACAAGGCCCATAATCATTTAACAGCTTGTGCATTAAAACATACAGTACCTTTCTGCTTGTCTGTTTGTACAGTCTCAGGTTTGGCACACATATTTTCTCAGTCTTAAACTAAGCCACATGCATATGTCTTAATTATTTTGGCAGTTTTTGGGCAACCAATCACACTTATCTTAAGCAAAAATAATGTTATACAATTTTATTTCCTACAGGTGACAAACACACCCATCAATGCCAACAATAACCCTGATTGTAAAGTTGACTGGCTTGTTTTATGACACACAGTCACAATCAGAGCTGTGTGTCGAAGGCCTCTGCTCAGTCTTCATCTGTGTTAGGTTTAAAGGTCAAGGCAACAGGAAGTGGCTAAGTGGCCTATGAAGGGGCTGGGCACAGCCGTGGCCAGGCAGCATGACTGTATGACACATGGCTCTGGGCTCGAAATGCCTAATGAAACACATCCAACACGGGGTGATTACTGGGAGCCGCCGTGTCTAAGTGTCTGCATGTGCATTTGTGTGTTCATAAATGAAGAGTGTGTGTTTGCATGTGTATATCCACATATGCACAGACTGTAGTAAATTACCTAGCGAGTGAGCGGCGGTTGTTTTGGAGCTGAAGAATCGTCCTAGTCCCAAGTCTCCTAGTTTCACTACTCCTGTAGCTGTGATGAATACATTGGCTGGCTTGATATCTGGAGAGGAGTGAGGAGAGGAGAGGAGAGGATATATATTGATTGGTTGCATACAAAAATCAAAATGACTTTAAATGTTCAATGAGTGACAGGATTTGAGGGGCAACGATGCCTATGGTATGGAAATATGATCATAAACAACAAAAAGTGCACATCCCATATGATGGAGATTAATGTGGGCATTAGCAACTGCTCCTGCTGCTTTTTCTAAAGTAATATCAATGTGACACGCATCAGCCTTTGAAATTTACTGCTCCAATATAATTGTAAGCGGCTTTTGAATAGGCGGTCCCTGCTAAGTGGTCATTAAAGCCCAGAGCTCAGGGTTCATTAGTGTCCCTGTGCTCTAATCAGAGTCAGTCCAACGGAAGTACACCACCTGTAGCTGAGTGAGTGTGTGTGCGCGTGTGCGCGTGTGCAGCAGCCTATGCACATGAATCCAGGGATTGATTTGACTGGGCCCTACTGAAAGCATGTGTGCCCATAAACACTGTGTTCTCTGGTCTATGTGTTCTTTAACACCTACACTTAAGCCTTCTGTCATATGCAACAAGGTCGTTCACACTGAAGAAAATTCACTGACTCAATGTTCCTTTTTTCCAGTTTTTCTATGGACTTACTAGAAATACTGTATATTTTATTCTGTTAACTAGGAAATGGAAGGCAGAAAGCAGCAGTATACAGCAACTTCTTAAGATGATTTTCTCACCTTCCAGACATTGATTGGTTTCATTTTGTATTTAGTATGCTATTAAAGATTAACTTGCAGGGACTTCAAAACTTCTTTGAGACAGATAATCCATCATAGCCAACAACTCTACACCTTCAGTCTAAGTTTTTGCTACTGTTGTATTGAAAAGCAGTTATAAGTAAAGACTGTTTTAGTAACCATCCATGTTTTTGGTTAATTCAGGACCACCTCTCATTTTAACTGAGGTTTATGAGTCTTTTGTTAAGTCCAAGCATCCACTAAGCAGTGGGACTAGACCCAGATGATTTGCAGGATGATTCTCAACGCTGTCATGTTGAAAGAGGGCCAACGCACACCTCTCCTGGGATGTTTCAAACATTGTCAAACATGATTAAAGATGCATTATTTTTGATGGTGGGATAGGACAGTGTGCCACTCAATATGAAGGATTCATCTACTCTAATGACCACACACTACTCTGACATCAGGACAGAAATTATGAGCTACAATGAAACGTCTTCCTGACTTTGTCCAGGGCTGGTGACTGCATAGGATCCAGCCTTTCAAAGTCATTTCAAGTCTCTGCAAGTTCATTTTCACACCACAATGAAATAAATGAAACAAACAAAAGCAAGCTAGATCATATGAAAGTTTTTTAAATGTGAAGAGATGCTTTGAGACTGAGATCTCTCTGTGGTTTGTTCAAACTTCCTTCTCTGGATAAGCAGCCATTGGTTTTATGTTACAGCTTTTCTTATTAATATGTCACAACGTAATTAGGTGTGAAAAACTATATGCGAGCAGTTGCAGCATTTGCACAAGTCTCAACTGGCATGCACTTTCATGCTCTCTAAAACCTTCTCAAAACATTTATGGTGCCACAATTTCGAAGCACAAACTCATCCAGATTGAAAAGATTCTAGCAATTTTCTTTGAACAAACAAATAAACCAAATATGTGTGTGAATGTATGTTAATGTTCAGTGTGTGTGTGCATCCACGGTACCTCTGTGCATGACTCTTCGGGAGTGCATGTGTTCGAGCGCACTGCAGAGCTGGACGAAGTACTTCCACACTGTTCTCTCTGGGATAAGCCTCCTCTGCTTCTTAAAGTGCTGTAAAGCAAAAGCAAGCACCCACACAAGCACAGACGCAGAAAAACACATACACACACATACCAAATCAGAAAATCAAAGCAACATTAGCATACCTGAAAGAGTGAACAAATAAAATATTTTAATAGGAGTGGGAAAAGGTTTTGTGTGGCACAGAATACAATTTAGAGATGGTAGCAAAGTGTTTATGTCTGTAAGTGATTATACAGCATCCATCCCCAGCCTCAGTCCCCAGCTCTGACTCCACTGTTAATCGAACCCAGACCACTCGGTCTGTCCCTTGCCTAACCGAGCTCCGTCTCATTTTCTCTATGACCTACAATGGAAAGCACATGCATTCTCAGGAACAGAGAGAAGAAATTTGTGGTACCTTCCAAAACTCTCCCATCTGGCACACAGCTCTTTTGTTAGGTAGAGTTCAGCTTTCAGTGGCACCATGGCTCCAGTTGTTTTTAGTTTATTTATTATTTATTTGGAGGGCTGAGTGAGTGGTTCTGGATAATCAGGAGTGTGGTCCATACCCAGGAAAGCCACAATGATGACAGAGCATCAACTTAAGCAAAACTGTCTTATTGATCCACAGTGAGAATAATCTACAAGTAAGGATCCGGTCCTCCTCAAGCAGCAGTGGGTAAGACTAAGAAAATGTAAGAAGTCTGCTACCAGCAGGATTTTATGGGGTGTCCTCATGGTTTCAATTTCAAGAGAGAAATGCGGGGACTTTAGCCATCTTACATGAGAGCCCTGCACATGACAATTAGAATTTAAGCAGAGACTTTTACCTTGAAAAACTTAAAGTAAGAGCAACAGTACAATAACTGAACATTTCCAGGGCATCAACAGGGAAGTAACTAGATAATACAGACCTCAAAACATTAATGCACTAAAGAAGAAACATCTATGATCATATTTTACTTTGTATTCTAGGATATTTGTGTATATTTGTACATTTCACATGCCACCTGTACACTCATATTTATGCATTGGTAAAAGAATCGGCTTACAATCCATTAGAACTGCCTATCTGAACTGTCGGTGCACCAGTCACAATCTCTGACAAATGATGATAACATGTCACAAACAGGAAAACTAAATTAGAGGAGAAGAGAAGATAGAAGGGCAGTGGTCACAGGCTCAATCTCACCACACTGACAGAAATACTTTTCATGAGATATTTGCCAAGCAACACCTCAAAGTGCAAACTCAAACATGACTATCAGGCTGAATCACAGCCTATGACAGCCTCAAAAACAGAAAGACATTCCTAGGTTCAACAAATTTATGACAGAGGAACTTTATTGAATTATAAATTATAAGGTATTCCTATTATCTTGTCCATCGTGTATCTGTGGAGTGATTGTGTCTTCTGGAAGATATGTAGGGTCCTTGTGTAAAATCTACTTTCTACTTTTCATGTTCCAATCTATTCCATCTCTCTTCAGTGTGTTCTCTTAATGAGGCTACAGTATTTATAGCATCACACAATCTTCTATAGAAACAGAATAACCTGTCATATTTAGTGAGGTCAGGGGTCAAGGAGGAGAAAGGACAGGACTGTTAAAATTACTGGTCCATAGTCCTAATAAACAATGTGAGAGAGCGCTGAAGAGGTGGAAAGAGAGGAAAGAAAGACAGAAAGAGATAGATGGGGAGACAACAAATAATGGAACAAACAATGGGAGAAGGTAAAGGAACGGTTGTAGGTGATGGTAAGATATACAGAAATTTATGGAAGATGTGAGAGGAAGAGAGGGATAGAGAAAGATAGATGGAGAGAGGGAGGGTTAGACCTTGGCCTACATCCAAACAAAGCCTTAGTGAGAAGCCATTCTTCCCTTGCCCTCCCATTTCCATATCAGAGGACTGTTTGATGTCAATGGGGGAGCACATAGACGCCCACCAACACCACCACCACCCTCTTCTCCATGCCTTTAATAGCAAACACTGCACATGCAATATTCTGTAAGTGCATGCAAATCAAGGACCATTTGATTTCATTTGAATTCTGAGATGGTCAGAGAGAGCGTAATAGAGAATGAGGGAGGGAGAGAGAAAGGAGGAGAGAGCGGTGTGGAGGACGAGAAATCAAAAAGAATAAAAAATGTTAAATTCATGCATCGGGGGGTTCTGTTTTACATATGGCACACTGTACGAATGTGTTTACTTCACATTACTGCCCGAGGAGGGGGGGCTAATATATGGCACGCACCTCTGGACTGCCACTGTTACATTAGAAAAAACAAATCATTTAGAACAGTGCAGGAGACAAATGGTGCAGGGGAGAGGCGTGTACTTGTCTGTAAGACTGTATGTTGTCAGCAGCCATAAGGAGATGACACAGTCTGAATGCTCCCAGCATCCTCCGTAGCTTAGCTAAGATAGCTGTGACGCTCAGTGGTTTGTTATCTTACCTCTTCAGGCTGCCATGATATGTCTTTGTAAAGTGCATCTCTGAACATTTGCGTGAGTGTGTGTTCCATGGTTGTGTCTGCACATTCTTTGCTTACACAGTATAACATATGTATGTATTCAGTGTGTGTGTGTGTGTACTGGATATATATCACTGGTGTGTGTGTGTGTGTCTGTGTGTGTGTGCTCTGCCTGCCATGTTCACTCTCTTGTACCGCTAATCCTCGCCTCTCCTAATTTGCTGTGTAGAACTGTGCGGATGTGGAGCTGCTGAGTATGACTGCAAACAGCTTGTCGACCAGTGCCGATACAACACTGCAGCATCATTTATGCATGGGAGAACACCAGGCTTTTTACATGCACACCACTAATTTGCTATACTGGCAGGTTTTTATAATAACTGGGGGTTTGGTCTAACTCAAAGGCGAATAACAGGGTAGGCCTGGGATGTAATCGCTACCACTTTTGAACAACCCTGTTCCTTCTTCTGCTCCAATTTCTACAACAGCATGTCCTGAACGAAAACCTTGTTGATCTAGGTTTAAGACATGGTCGACCTGACACAACCATGGGGCTCAAAGCCACATATTATTATACTATATAACATACTATATTCCCTTCAATTCTCCCAATGTTTATTTTACTGGTTACAACCACTTTTATTATAACATCTCTTTACTGAAGGAATCTAGCCAAGATGACAAGCTGGGCTGCTGGACTTCTTTGAATGACAAATGGCCAATATTAAGGCAAAACGAAACAAAGTACATGAGGAAAAAACATAACACATATTAATACTAACAACACAAATAACAGCTTTTGTTGCAAGTGGCTGCCCTCAAGATTTATTTTGTAAAAGATATGAGGTAAAGCAGGATAAGTTATGATCAGTATTTGTTCAAACACCCCCTACATACAACACATGGTGGAACTTTATGACCATTAATCATTGCTTGATTTTTAACAACTTCCTTTTCACAGTCTAGGCAAACGTCAACACAGACCACAGGGATTAAAGATTAAAGAGGGTTGCAGGAGGCCTTGTATTAGTTGGTTTTTGGTTTTAATATGGAATGGATGATTCAGATTGACTCAGTGTCCAGGTAGTCAAAATCTTCTAAAAACCACAAACCACATACCTCCTGCCACCATTCCTGCTGTAATAAAAGGCCACGTCAGCAGTTTGTTGATTTAATGCTAGCATTTCTTTCTAGTGTTGGACCAGCTATTATATTTGTCTGATATCAGACATACCAGCTTTTCCTTTTATAAAACCATAATAAAACCATGACAAGACATGGTATATATATTTTTTTTCTTACTCGGCTGTTGTAGTTTCATGACCACATGAACAAATCAGCTGCATTTCGTGATCGCTCGTAGGTTTGCTGTAGTTCCTTACCTTGATCATACGCGAGAGGTCCCCTGCATCCGCTAGCTCTAGGACTATGTTCAGCTCATTGTCCTCAATAAACGACGCATGGTACTTTATCACATTGGGGTGGTTCAATTGCTGTAAAAGGAAAAAAATAGATGTCATGCAGCTGGAAAGAAAAAGCAGACAGAAGAGATGTTGGTGACACTTGTCACATTAAGAGCTTCCATGGTCGCGCTATCATTCCTTGAGGAAGCTACAGACAGTAGCATCTTGTTGCAAATCTGTCATGCAATTTATATCAAAACAACCCTATCAGCTGATAAAAAACAGAGGTTCATGTCATGAGCTGTACTTTCACCACCAATTAAAACAAACAGTTGAATCCATATTTGGAATCCATATTTGGTAAGTGTGGACATAATGAGAAGGTTTTGTCCTCCAGAGTGACAAAGCTGGGTGACATGTCACAACAACCCCTCTGTCTGTGATGACAACAACTCATGTGTTAGACACATGCACACACGCACGCACGCACGCACGCACACACGCACGCACGCACACACACACGCCTGACAGGCCGACATGGCTGGCAGTCAGAAAAACAAGCATTCCAGGCTCATCTCTGCCTGAGATTCCTTCCTGTTGGTTGGTCAATAAGGTAGGAACAGCGTTCCCTGTAGTAAACAAAAAGTCTCTATCCATCCAGAGCAAGAAGCGAAAAAGGGAGAGGGAGGGAGGTGCAATGAAGGGAAAGAAACAAATGACACAGTGACACAGACAAGCAAAAGGAATGATGGAGACAGGGTGGGGTGAAGAGGTAGAAAGAGAACAAAGATGAGAAAGAGAAAAAAAGAGCAGGAGCGGGATAAGGTGAGCAGACTTAGAGAAAGGGGCGAGGGAAAAGGGAGAGATGGTGATTGGTGATATGTGGAGAGCTGGAGACATGGAGCTGTGTGGCGTGGCAATGTTGGGGGGGTGGGTGATGCGAGCAGACGGAGCAGTGTGACACGCGTCCTCCACTCGGCTCCGCTCTGCTTTCTCTGCTGTGATTAAAGAAATGTTCATGCTCCGGATGATGCCGAGAAGAGGGGAAGGGAGAGCACAGTACAGTACACTACGCAACACTACACTCTCCACTCCATCTCTGCATCCCTCCACAATCCCCTTTCTCATTCGTTCTCTCTTTCCCTTCCTCATGTCTCCATCTTTCCTTCTCCCTCCCTTGCTCTCTCTTGCCAGATGTATTTTTGGCTCGGAGTGGCAGTTCTGCACGGCTCCACACTGTAGCACAGCCAGGGAGTGATGACAAGTCCCCCCCTACGCCTGCCCCAACCCACTCCGCTTCCACAAATTGAACCTCAGGCGGAGGATACAGAGAAATAAAGAGATATGTTCACATGCAGATGTTTATATAAATGATGGATGGGAGCCTACTGCAATACAACAGTCATTCATTGGGAAATATCACATAGAGTCTTGCATGATTATATAATTACACACCAGCATAATGTAATTACTTAATCATGCTAGACTATGTGATATATTTGGTGAACTGTTTCTAAGATGAACAAGATACTGACTAATGCAATCTGATGGAAGAAAATAAGCCAAGACAACAATTAGGTTACAGTGTGCTTATAAAGGGAACTACATGCTCATAGCAAGGAATATGAACAATAACTGTAAAAGGAAAGATTTGGACCGTGTACATCTACTGAGACAGATTAAGTAAAAGCAGCTTGTACTTGTACTTTATAGCAGAAATGTACACCTTATGTCAGAAAATTAGAAGATATGCAATTCTGGGTTATTTGTCCAATAGAGAAGATACAAAATATGTACTAAACATGCAACACTTTCTTGGTCAAAAAAACACCTAAATATTAAAGTGGATTTATAGTGTGTGCATCAGGTTAAATGAAGCTGGTTGCTGCCAGTTCTCTGTCTTGTCACACACACGCGTGATGAACGCAAGCACAGACATACAAAACTGAGAGAAGCAAACACACAGACATCATTACAGCGTTTCACTGCTGATTAGGGCAGATCATTAGTCTTCAAAATACAATCCAGGCTCGATAGTAACCACAAGCGAGAAGAACACACAGCTGTGGGATTTCAAGAATGGTGAAACCAGCAGATTGGCAGGGAGCAGGCCATTTCCGCAACCAACATTCCTATCTGCGAGGATTTAGACAAAGGGACGAGTGAGAAGTGAGGTTCTCAAGTTGAAATCATCATGCCAGAACAAGAAAATACAGATGAATGAGCAGACACAAACACACAGAGACAAATAAACAAATAGGCAGGCTGTTGAAAGGCCATGACTGAGTGTGTGCGTGTGTGGGATCACGCGCCAGTATGTGTGTCATTCCAGTCGGTCCATGCCAGTGTGCCTCTCATTATTCTGATTTGGCTGTGTCTCCTGTTGGCCTGTCTAGTAGGGGATAAGGCAGAAGGACTGTCTCTCTCTCACACTCAGCCCTTTATTATCAGGCTGGCTGGGCAGCGCAGGGCCGGGCATAACTTCCATGTTCGCTAGCAATCAGCTTACAGGATGAAAAGAAGGGAACAAAAAGCTTGGGGGGGGCGAGCAGGGAAAGGGAAAAGAGGAGGGATGGATGGAACGACAAAGCAACTGGGTGAATAAGGTATAGACAGAAAAGACAGAAACAAGCAAAAGGGAAGGGATAGAGAAAAATAATGGAGATTCAGATATTGAGAGAGAAATGAAGGAAATGTGGCAGATGAAATGAGAAACTCAGTCACCTGGCATAGTGTGACATTTAACCCTGCACTGACCCCCTTTAGGAGGTCAGAGATACAGATCCAGGCAAGCCCCAGTGTCTCGTGCCATCAAGTCAATGATCTGCTAGTCAGATTACAGCTCTCTACAGGGTCTCGCCTGCATCTGAGTATCGTTGTCTTTGATTGGCCCAAAGAGCCCCGGGAGCTTACTGATGTGTTTGAAACAAACTAATTGGTTTTGTTTTCTTTCCCTAATGTGTATGTGTGAGTGTGCGTATGTGCACAAACTGCCTGCAGTGCACACACATGCGCAGAAAGGCTTTGTATATATGGAGGGAAACACTACCAGGAATGCATGAATGCACACACGCACACAATCAAAACACGCAAGACTCTGAAGCACATTTAGGATCTTGCAGACAGAGGGAGATATTGAAGCTGTCATTAGTTTGTTCATTAGTATTTGAGAGCAACCCAGCTGACATGTTTATGGCAGTTTGATAAATGAAACCACTTCATGGGGGGGGGGGGGGGGGGGGGGGGGGCAAAGCAGGGAGGAGGAAAGGGAGGAGGGAAAACATCAAGAGACACATGAGGGAGAAATTTCCATGCTGATGCACCGTTGCCCGGCTCTAAATATTACAAAAAGATAAAAAACAATAGTTTTGGCATTTTAAAAAAGAGAGTCAATGTGAGCCTGGAGGAATGTAACACAGGTGCACCCCTGCGTGCACACACACACACACACACCTCAGAGACATAAGGAGACAGTAATACACATGTACTGTACAGTCACACACACTCATTCACATTCTCACTTGTGTGCACAAACACCCTTTTGCATTCATAACCATGCAAGGAAACGCGCGCACACACGTGCATGTGCCCACACACCAACACACAAATCCAAGCCGTCTGGTGCAGATCAATTGTTTTCCTGTGGTGGAAGGTCTCAGCTGAGGCACCTTAAGAGAACAGAGCGCAGCGCATGACGCCGTCTCCCTCTTCTCTGTTTTTTTTACCTTAAGGAGATCTATCTCTTTGATGCAATCTTGCCTAGCTTTGGCATCCATCAAGTCAAATATCTATCAAGAGATCAAAAGGGGAGAGAGAGAGAGGACAGAGAGGGGTGTTATGACATATTCAAGAAATGATAAGATGGAGAGATGTAGAGAAAATAGGAAAAAAAACACTAAACAGAAAACATGGTTGCTGTTATCTAGAGGGTGGCGTTAGAGTGACTACAGGTGTTTCACATCTAAGTAACACGCACATATCCTTGTGGAAGGTGTGTGTGTGTGTGTGTGTGTGTGTGTGTGTGTGTGAGGTGTGTCTATACATGCGCAACCAAAGCATCATATCCTCCTGGTGGTGTCAATGCTTGTATAAGTCAGTGAATACAGTATGTATGTGTGCGTGCACTGTCCACATTCACCAAGAGAACTGAATCATACTGTGAAGGTAGATAAGCTTGCCCCACACACTCATAAGAAGAACGTGTAAACATTTTTCAGAATACTAACATCTAATATATTAAATATTTGCCATGATTGCTGGAGTTTATCAACCTGTGTTCATCTATCAACAACACCAGTGTGTGGATTCATGACTGTCTACTATAGCAAGGCTGTTAGAGATGAGAATAGTTCAACATTTCACTTTGGCTATCCAAAGTGATATTACTGTGTCTTACCTGGACTTTCTTCAGGGCCACTGACGTGTTGTCTAACAGGTACCTCGCCCGGTACACCTCACTGAACTGGCCACGTCCAATCTTCTTCTCAATCTGAAAGTTTGCCAGTGAGTTATGGCCCATATCTGGTTGCAACGGTTTCTGAAAAAGAAAATAAAACAAAAAAAATCTTAACACTTGTGCACACACATATGCGATTGTTCAGCATATGCACATACACGTATTACAAGGGGGGAAAAAAACAAAACAAATGAGTTACAGGGATTTTGCAGTAACCACGTATTTACCATTGAATTGAACCATCTCCACATTACTGAAGGAGGAAAGGATGAGGGCTGAAGGATGTGGGTGAATCTGTGGTGAGGCCACAGCTTCTGTAGTTTGTTTTGCTGAGAGGCTGCTCGAGGCTGCTGACGATTTGACTGGCATTAGGCTGATGTGTCACACTGTGAGAGGTCTTGAGGAATGTGCACCACGTCATCTCACTAAGGCCTATAGATGGAAGAAAGTCCTTGCTTTCTGCCATTTACATAACTACCAAGAGAGCACCTAGAGGATTGAAGATGTTTTTCCTAATCGATTAAAAAGTGTGAAGTCACAAGTAGCAAGTCAACATGGTACCTGATTACCGTTTTACAGCCAGCATTACACCATTATGCTTTTTATCAATAAATGAATCACCCCATCATGAGTGCTGTTTTCTGGTTAAAACAGCACTGTGACCTCCCTGAAGTATAGGTTAAAAAACAATTTCCCTACAGGGCTGGATAAATAATGCTGTTACATAAAGGCAGGCATCTTATCATTCCATCTGACTTGGTTTTTGAGTTCACAGTAATCCAGAGTCTTGTGCCTTCCTTTTCCTGCCAAGTTATATCACTGACTGGCACTAAGCCACAGACTAAAGGACTCTTCGCCCCTCCTCATCACGATTGAGACACTCACCTTCCACAATTACAAGAAAAAAAAGACAACACTCAAAAATAAACCACAATGAGCCCTTCGGATATGATGTGTGAAAAATAGCACAGTGCAGGCTGCGTGACCTTTCCAGCCTTTTGGTAAACTTGTACAAGGCGTCGGCGGGAGCAAACAGAAGGTGACAGATATCAGAATGCCACATGTCACCAGCGCTTCTGCCATTGTGGCGGTGGGAGCAGCTTAGGGGCAAGCGACTTAGGACAGAGGAAAGGAAGACGAAGAGGAGGAGAAGGTCAAAAATGAATCTCCTAAGCACTAACACACACAAGAAGGGAGTGTCATCACCCTCATGGTATCTCTGTCGAACTCCTTCACTTGCATTTTGCACTGATGGAGTTACTAGAGCACAGACCAGAGGCTATATAGGATTCCCTATAGTCTCTAGCCATTGCAAAGGAAGATGATGAGATTTTAATTCAGTGAAAAATTAACAAATTAAATACAACCAAAATACAGAAGAATAGACCTGACCCAAGTCTAGCTGTGTGGTAAGCAGGGCTGCAACTAACAATTATCTTCAGTAAATCAACTGATTTAACATCTTTAAAATGTCAGAAAATTGTAAAATTGCCCATCACAATTCCAAAGAACTCATGGTAACATCTTCAAATTACTTGTTTGGTCCAGTCAATCGTAAACTGAAAATATTCAGTTTACAAAGATATAAAGTGAGAAAAGTGTTTGGAATCAATAAATAAACCATTTGTTTTAGCATTGGTGATAAACTACAAGATCACAATGTATATATATGTATTTAAGAGAGCAAAAGCCTTTATGTTTCATGCTGACAACACTCAAGTGGAACACTGTCACCACTCACACAAAATTACTCACTCACAAATTAACCTGTGGACTGAATAGTGTCTGGCAAAGATTAACCCATAACTTTATTAACAAATACAAAGACACACACGTAGACAGCAAAGGGAAGCGCAATTCAAAACATGATTGTTCATCCTGGGGCGAGGGGGGGCATTTCATTGTTATTTAAAGTTTAAAGTTGACAGCCAAAGAAAGAGGCGTGAGCCAATTAGATGCCCTGTCCAATTAACACTTAGCACCGCTGAGGTGTGTGCATTTTTCAGCATGACACGAACATCATCCCGAGCTGTCTGAGAGTCACTCTGACAGAAAGCATGACACACTGGTCCACAAACCAGTGTTCAACAATACGGCAGCTCTAAAAAAAAAAAACTGCTACTGCTCTTTACTTATAGTGACCACTGAATGCTTTAACAACAGGAACATATTGTTCAAATAAACTTGCATGGGAGAGAGGCAAAATGCAAATATATACAAGGTGCGTCAGTGACTTGTGATAATGGTGACAGAAGCATGTGTCCAAGGATGCAGGATGGACAGTTCGAGGTGTGTGTGTGTGTGTGTGTGTATATATATAAAAGAGAGACAGATAGAGAGAGAGATAGAGAGAGAGGACAAGAGGGCATTGCTTTCATTCGCTGCGTGGTAGCTTGACAAATGTTAGCATGAGCCTCTAAAGCGCTGTGACAACCGCCTGCTGAGAGCACAGTCTCGCTAATGTGTCCTGGCATGCCAGCCCCGTAATCACACATTTACATATGCAATGACCTACATTTGCATGTCAGATCGCACACTGTCCGGCATGATTAACAGTGGGCACCTCCCCATGTGGAGTCGCCCTGGGTGGCAGCAGAGGCCGTGCGAGGGCGGAAGAGAGGGCTGGAGGGAGGGCGGCTTTTTTGGCAGCCAAGGGGCCGGGCTGCCAGGCAGGATTATGTCAGCCAGCGGCCCCAGCATTAGACACTTCATTAGAGCTAATCTGTTTAGCAGTGGGCAGTGTATGTAAACTTCACAGGCCATTTGCGGCACCTCTTCGCCCCCTGGCCTGGCCTTCAAAGGGCAGCCAGGCCAAAGCTGACTGACAGGCCGTCTCATCTGCCGCACACGGGTGTCACACAATCAGGAGCTCCCAGCTGAAACACAAGGCCCCGACACACAGACAATGACACACACACACAGACACACACACACACACACACAAAGACACACAGGAAAATCGCAAAGGAATGACCCTGAGTGATGCAGGGGTCAGTGTCAGTGCACAAAACTCGGAGGAAGGAGTTATATAGACTACTGCTTATACGGATCTAAACTTGACTGTTCACATGTATGTTAAAAATTATTGTGGAGCCCGAAAATGAAGGACTGCCCATTGGACCTTTCAGAAGACCTGGTCTTGTGTATCTTATTTATCTGAATGGGTAAAGCGTGGCAGAAATGCTGACAGGGGGACATGCTTTATTCTTTCTTGGCATGTTCATAACTTCAAAAAAAAAAAAAAGTTGAAAAATTAATTCAATAATCACACAATAAAAACAAATCCTCCAATACTAGCCCACACAAATGACTGGATTAACGCAGGCATCACATGTCAAATGTCAGAAATGATCCCTGACTCCAGGCCTTTACTATAAATGATGGCTGAGACAAAGAAAAAATCAGTGTTAGGCTTATCCATTATTACCATCTCTTTCTAAATTCTGATCTTCATTTTACAGACTTTCTTCATCTTTTTCTTGGCTTACATTTCCGAGGTGTACCATGTGGCACACTTAGTCTTTTCACTCACATCAGTCTGGTTGGTGATGGGGACAAGCCGCAGGGAATGGAGATTAAGTGGCAGCCATGCAAGGTATTATGGGTAATGTCTGTGAGGGACAGCGTGTCTTGGGTATAAAGGTGACATGCAACCGCCATGGGCAACTCACTAGCATGAGGATTGAAAGAGAGAGAGAGAGAGAGAGAGAGAGAGAAGAGGAGAGCGAGAGACAGAGAGAGAGCAGACAGACAGCTCATCGGAGGAAGTGTGATTCGGCCTGCCCAATAATGACACCATTGCCAAACACAACTGACAAGACACATGGAGAGCGGAAGAGGGAAAGCAGAAGACAGGGAGAGGGAGAGAGTGGTGGAGGGGGGGAGACAAGCAGCAGAGGGGAGAGGGTGTGATGTGACAGCCCAGCAGTGCCAACGGCTGCCACAGAAAGGCCAGCGGCGGCAGAGAGGTGCTGTCTCCCATGGAGAGAGACAGAGGGGGATGCAGAAAGAGAGAAATGTCCATACTAAGCCAGCCACATTCAAGAAAGCATCTCTCCCTTATGGCACGCTGTCCACACTGAACCAGCATTTCATACACCTGTGGCCACATATTTTGCTGTGGATGGGGAAAATAAGATCAGTCAACAGTAGAAAAATGAGAGGAAATGAGGAAAGAAAAGATGGGAAATAACATGCAACAAGGCCAGATGTGAACCGGGAACGATGCAGGTTCAACCCAGGGTGACCTATGATGCACAGTTTTGTTGCTTGCTAACCAAAACAAAAAAATGAAGAAGGGATTTTGTCATTTGTTTTCTTATTGTTAAAACATTTCAGTTTGGACAGGTATCTCCATGAAACTGTGGATGTGGTCTCCAAGAGAGGCAGGGAGCGATACAACAGGAGACAGAAGCAGCAACTGGCAGGCAGGGGGGCCCATTCCCACCCTCACCAGTCACCTGCCCCCTTGAGCACAGCACCATGCAATATTCATCCTCAGCCAGTCAGCCAGTGAGCCAGCGAGCCAGCCAGGCAGTCAAACCAGCAAGACACACCCCAAAGGTGCTTCTCGTTCTTCTCCTCTCAATCTGCTCCACAACTGCACCGCCTTGTCTCAGCGCTTACAGACAGATCCGTGTCTGTCAAAGTCTGCAGCGACTATCAAAATCTGATCTGAGGGAGCCTCCTCACCAACCCTCCCACTCACTCAAAGAGCAAATGCACCATTAAAAATGCACATCTTACCAGCTCATCTCGTTTACCTAATGCATATGCATCATACCTCCGGGACCAAGAGAAATGATATTGCAAGCGATACAGAATATCCCTCATCAGATATACAATTCAGATTTCTTCAGGAGGAGGCTGGTGGGTTTTTTTTCCCCCTCTGCTACCGCGCAGACTGAACCTTGGGAAAGTGTGAAACAGATACAGTACTTGTTGAAAGACACCCATCTGGATGCTGGTTAGACAGCCATCTACATACTCTAACTGACTCCCTCTCTCTCCATTTCCCACTAAATGTGAAATCAGTTCAGACGTGCTCTGTGAGAGTGAAAAAACATGATGCAACATAGAAAGTTCACTGTGCTACCGGTAAGTTAAGCACAAAAAGTGGGCCTGGAATTAACACTGATGTAAACTGCTAGAAATAGATTGAAAAACAGAGAGAGAAATAATTAAGCGTGAACAATAACACATAATCAACTGTTGGGAGATCAGTGGAAGATCTACTGTCTGTGTGTGAATGCGTGGGGGGGTTGCCTAAGTGAAACTGTGAAATGAATCATTAGAGCTTTTATTTGACTTTCTTCTGTGTGCAACCCAATTTATCCTTAATTTTGCAATTACACATCTTAGAATAAATTAACCCCCTTGGCAATTCCGGTGTTAATGTTGCAGTGCCCTTGCACACGCAAGAAAAACAACAACTGAGAGTACAGGCCTATTTTTAGTGTTGTTTATTTCTAAAAAAAAAAAAAAAAAAATCCACATTTACTCTGGGGCATATGGATGATTCTCTTTGTTTAAAGTCTATTCAATAGTTATGGAGGCAAAAACATCCTTCTGGAAAGAAATCAATGGGCCTGATGTTGGAGGGCGGTATTAAAATCCAACAATGACCAGCTCTGCACAGAGTAAACCTGAGTTGTATCGAACCAAGAGAGGCATGCAGGGAGGCCAGGCTCTGCCAGCCTCCAGAGCTCTGATCAATAGAAACAACTCAACATTCATCCACTTCTGTCTATCTCACACACAGGCTACAGTGGTCTGAAGGATGCTCAGACTGCGAGCACAACTTGATCGACGCAGAGAAAAAAAGGGTAATATAGAATATTTGCAGTTCAAAATGTGAAGGGGCGAGTACTAAGGTAGGTATCATGCTTGGAATGAATGGATTACATTATCACAAATCATAAAATACACCTTCCTTCTCAGCTAATATCAATGGGAAATAGGGTTGGATACCAAACCGTACTTTTAAAGGTACCAACAGAATTACATCGCGACTACACAGTATCGATTCACATTAAATTATCTGTAACAAATTTTAGTACCTGCGATCACATCTGAGAGTGTAACTTATAGAGAGTAAGCGAGAGCCAGACTACTTCACCCCTGCAGCTTGTTCAAGACACAGAAAGCTGTGGTTACACTCGACACAGACAACACTGACTCCAATTCATGCAGTGCAAGATGTAAAAATGGCCAGTGCAACATGTCCAACCTGAAGAAATACCTGGTCAAAAACAAAATATATCTGAAATCTGAAGACTGATGGCCAAAGGAAGGGCCAAAGTCATCTTCATCTTCTGAGAAGACTAAGGGCCTTTGGAGTATGTATATATATATCTGAAGCCAAGTCCCAAACAGCAGCCACAGCTAATGTTAGCACGCCTGAAGCCAGCGCAGATGAAGGAAAACCTTCCATGGGCGACGAAACTTTAATTGAGACACTGACAGCTTCATCGACATCTTGAGGTAATTAGCTAGTCGGATAACTTTTCACTGTCTTGGTTGACATTAGCTTAGCATTTTTACTAATGTTAGCCACTGGCTACGTCCAACATTCCTTACCAGTGTGCTGCTTAGTATGTTAAAACAATGTGAGATTTTTTCTTTGTCTAAAACCTTAGTGTGAAAGCAATGGCACATGAATTGCATACTATCTACGGGGAAATTTACACAAGCACTTACATACATGCACTTCAGTAGTGGCGACAACAACAACAACAACAACAACAACAACAACAACATTGTCACACATGACACACATAACAGAGTCTCATGTTTTTCCCTGGTGACAGACTGACAGGCTGAAGGTTATAGGGACAGGTTTGAGAAGGGAAAGGGAAGTAGGGGTTTTCTTTTGTGTGGTGTGTAAAATGTTCTAAGTAAATAACAAAATGTTGTCAATAAAACTGTTGAAACTGAGACGTTTAGACTTATTTTTTACAACTGAAATGAAATTTTTTGTTATTGGAGAGCAAAGCATCGTAAAAGGTACCGTTGGGTGCCAGTTCCTCTACTGGTTCAAATATGAATAGTAAACAACCTTACAGGGAAACAATTTGTACTGCCACAATTCTTAGTGAATTTAAAGTCCCCCTCCAGTCAAAAATGTGTTTTTCTTCCTTTTCCTGTTTGAGCGTCATTGTGTAAAATGATATACGGTATGTGCAGAGTTTGACACTAGATGGCTGTTTTCACATTCATCCCAGAAAAGTGTAAACTTCTTCTGTGTTAATTGAAAATCTCATTTTAAGAGGCGGACCTACGAGCATGATTTGTGTCATTACAAATACAATAGAAGCCAATCCTGGTACAATATTCAGCCTGCACAAGTGTAATGTGGAGACCTGAAGCCTTCAGTGCATATACACTGAGAACAGACTTTACAGCGAAGTAAGAGACATCTTGTGTTCAGCAGTTACACTTGTGAAGTGAAAAATATTTGCATATTCATATATTCTGGAATTTTTAATGAGGGAGAAGGAGTAGGTGCCATTTCAAGGATTTTAATGTGGTGATTATACCTTTTTTTTCCTGAAAAAACATGTCAGACATATATTAGACATTTTTTATGTATGCCTTACTTACATATGGGGACGGGATCTTTAACAAAATCACTCAATAAAAATTAGGCTAAAATTTAACAAGACTGTAATTAAGGATTTCCTGTAGTAGAAACAACTAGCAACAGGGTTGGGCTATATGGATAAAATCTTTTATCGTGGTATTTGTAAATGTATATAATAATCCTGATTAAGTACATTTTTAAAAGACTAAATTGAGAAACTGTTTATGGATAAACTGACTCCACTGCATCTGTGTCAGGCTTTTACAGTGACTTATGTCTGAAAAATCTTGACAGATCATATTGTTGCAAAAATTCTGTGAATCTAATGCTGCCATATAGCAGACTTGATTTTAAAAAAGCATTATAAAAGGTCTGAGAGAATATCTGGCCACTGACTATTTTCCCCTTCTGACGTTACGTGTCATCCTACTTCACAACCCTTGTTGTTTGTGTTCATGTGTGTGTGTCTGCTTGTGGACTGTACCTGGGGTTGAAAGACCGGCACGGCTGCTTGCTGTCCTTGTGGCTGCGTGTCCATATCCATGGTGTTAGGAGCTTGATCCTTTGCACCTCTGAATCAAACATACAAAGCACAGCTTCTAGTTAGCAGACTCAATGTTGACCATCAGACAAAACACTCAGCTGTCACTTCCTTTACAAAATACAAGTGAATTCTACAATAACATTTCACTAGAAAAAAAACAATATTCTTAATTCAACAAGACAAGTGGTCTCTGTTGTTCAGCACCAAACTATGGAGTGCTGGTTGCTGTCAGTGTCCTGTTTCAGCAGAACTGGATCCCACGTCATGCCTGTGGATTTGACACTCTTTGTTTGGGTCCCTCTCAAATTACAGCGTGGCAGAGCTAGAGCAGGCAGGGATATTAATCTGAACAAAGTAGAGATAATGCCACTGTGTGCTTCTTTGGCATTCCTCCAAGGAACCTTTCATGGGAATTACTGGTTATATCAGCATTTAAGCAGTTCCACTTCATTTTCTGTTTTCTGAGAAAATATAGGTCACACAGAGGTGAGTGTGTTGGATATGGGTGTATGCCACGGTGCTGTATAATTGCATGTTCTGGCTTGTAGCCTAGAAGCAAGCTAATTGCATAAGACACTCCACCACCAGTTGCTTGGCTTATCACCACACTTAAAACAAACAGTGCCATAATATGAAATGTTACCTGAATGAATAATTTACACAAATATTTGAAAAAAGTATGATGCAAAAATTATATTCACACATGCAATTAGCTTCTGATTCCAGCGTATCCTCTCGACTCCTGCATGTGGGCAGATTTTGACAGATGCTCTAGGATCACTTGCAGTGCATGCAGTGTAATGCACAAAATATGGTTACATTGTCTAACAATTAAGACCAATTTCCTTACTTATAATTTAAACAGGATACAGTATATGTATAACAGCAACCATGTATCATCCACAACATCTACATATGTGAGGTGAGGTGTTTGCTTAATTTGTATGTTGAATACATGCAAAGGAAATGTGTGCACACATGTTTGCTGTGATGTTTGAGTGTGTGCACATGCAGGCCGACACATGCATCTGCACACACACTGGGTGCCAGTGGAGGAAATGGAAATAGCTAATGTTGGCAAGCATCAATGAGTAGAAGCTATCGACAGAGACAGATTAAAAAAAAACACTTTGCATATTCAGTAGTCAATAAGGGGGAAAAAGAGATGGCCGGTCTACCAATCCAGATTCTAGTGTACAGATTTAGGATTTTGCCACTATCTGCTCTCTCTGCAATGCCTTGTTTACATGAATACTGTACATGTGTGCAAACACAAATGGACATTAAAGTTCCACACAAAAGGAAAGGGACACAACACACTTCACAGTGGGACATTTGCATGTTTTTCCACTGGAGTGAAGGCCGTCTGTCTGCGGATCTGTCAGTCTGTCATTTGTGTATTACTAACTGTCTCTCTATCTCTGCTGCCTCAAACCTCCCAGGCCAATTAAAAATCCCCTGGTACAATAGAGCGGAGAATGGCACAGAGGAGCTGTCTCTCTGCTAATGTCGTCAGTCCCATTCACTAAAGGCTAATGATACTAATTAGACATCTGCCATATATATATATATATATACAGATATATATGCATGGCATTGTAAGTGCATGTTTGTGTGTGTGTTTTGGGGGCTTAAATGTGTCTATGAGCAGGCATGTGTGCGGGTGAGGCGCGTATTTTGCAAATACTGCGGTTGTTTATTTTAGATTAGTTCAGCTTTTTTTCCGGGGGTTTGCTGGCCTTCAAGTGAGCTTTGAAGATCATGAAAATAAGTGTTTGCACAACACTATTTCTCCTGGGATCGCATTGATTATACAGGGAATATTATTTTCTGAAACATTTACATACATTGAAAGCTTGTTTCAAACAAATTTAAAATCAATTTAAATGTAAAAAAAATTATACAGAAAATGTTTACAAATAATAAGGACTTAAAAGCACCCACTGCTGGAGGCAAAAAACAAGTGTCCAATCCTGAATCTTTTGATTCTTATTTTAACTTAATATTCGCGTTAAGAAAAAAACATTTTTGAAAGCCAAATAAAGCCATGGCTTGTGTAAAGGCCTAACTCTGGTTAGGCTGCCTAAATTTACCAGCGATACCATACTCTTGTCGTTTCATTTTTGACTGTTTCCATAGGAACACCAACAAAAGGGTATTTTAGGCAAACTACAGCTGCCTTTTTTTGAATGAGAAATTTAAAAAATCACTTTAATAGCTAGGAAAACAAAAACAAAAAAAATTAAAGCATTTATAGAGAAAAGTGCCCATTATATGTGCAGGTGAGATTTTGCACAGACAGAAAAAAAAGTGGTAAAATTAAAATCAATCGTGTTTTTCATAATCATAGGAGAGGTTCCCTTACTAATCCTAAACAAGTTGACTTATGGGTTGAAAACATGTATAAACATAAACAATGGATCCAGTGACACAAAACAAAAGATCAGCAATTCAGTGGCCTGCTCTATCCACACAATCACCATAACCTTTTAAATATAATTACATTATGAGTTTATTTGTCAAGTTAGCAAAGGTGCCATCTGTCAAATATTTATCTCACTATATTCGTCTTCATGTCACATGCACCATGTCATGAAAATCTGTTTAATATGCATATGCATTAATATGCAGATCTATGCCATGCGTTTTACAGCTTGTTTAGATCACTTAGTCTGTGGGGGAAACATGTGATCTCAAAGTGAAACTTGCATTGTGTGTTGTTCTTTAATTAGTATGTTCACAAGACTGACTGCCACAAACAGACAGCGCCATTACAATACACTGACCCACATACTTTGTACCATAGTGACAGGATAATTCTAAACCTACGGAAGCCGAGAACGGCCAGGTCCGTATACATTTTTTTTACCGTTTTCTCGTGATAACGAATAAATTATTTCGTTATCTTGAGATAACAAAGACCGTTTTCCCGTGCTAACAGCAGCTAACAGTAAGACATCCTGACAAACAGCACGTTTACAATGAATAACTCCGGACCGGAGCAACACACAGCCTTCAGCAACGATGGCAGAGACCATTACAACGCCGAGGCGATTCCTGGTGGACTGACTGCAGCAGCTTCCTTACTAAACTGAGGGCTAACTGCAGCTGCCGTTGCTAACATAAAGTTAGCAGCGTCGGCACTAATGTTAGCTCTGTGAGCACTCCTTTCTCCTGACTCAACTCTGAGTTGTCCAGAGCCAAACTCGGCAAGAAATCCACCTCGGCTCTGTGTTCCCTTGTCATCAAATTAACCGCCGTCCTGTTGGAGGCTCTGTGTGTAGGCTATACGGAAGCCGAGAGCCAAATAATTTAATTCGTCATCACGGGAAAACGGTCTTTGTTATCTCGAGATAAAGAAATAATTAATTCGTTATCACAAGAAAACGGTCTTTGCTACAACGAAATAACGAAATAAACTAATTTGTTATCACGAGAAAACAGACTTAGCTATCTCGAGATAACGAAATAATAAGTCGTTATCACGAGAAAACGGTAAAAAAAAAAAGTATACGGACCTGGCCGTTCTCGGCTTCCGTATAAACCAGAACAGGGTTAAAAAAAAAAAGGATTATTTTAGCGGAAGTTTGTAATTATGTTAATAAATGTAATGATCCTGTTAAAATGTTGTTAGAATGCTAGTGATCACGGCTTAATGTTCATCAAAAAAAGGACTAATAAAAACAATTAAAAAATCTTTTAACATTTTATTTAATCTTAAGTTAGCACTTGTACCTGTAAAATTTATGTAAATTCTTTAAAAAATGGGTAAAAACAGGAAACAGCAGCCCCAAAGGTATGCAAGTATGCACTTGAGCTCTTAATATTCAAAATATATAATACAGAATATAGAAAGTATATTAAAAATTAGGCATTCAATGGATAGCGAGCTGGTTGTCGTGGCATTTTGATGTCAGTGTCACGGGGGACTTTACAAGTCATCCACCCTGGCGTCCTTCCTGCCTCTTGTTGTGATTCTTTGCACCTCAGCCTTGTGTTTTGTTAGATTGGGGATGGCATCGTTAGTCCTCTCCCTAACCCTCTTGTGTTTCTGACTGTCTACGTGTCAAAATAACCAGGGGGCATCTGAGCTCCCTGACGTTCTTTTGCCTCCCACATCCCACGTTAACGAGATCAATTAAGACTGCCATGTTAGATTAACACACACCAGGAAACGGCACAATTAACGACGCTAACTCAATCAAACGAGGCAAGGTCATACTCTCGGGGCTCCCACTCACACTGAGTTCAAGTTATGTGCAAGCAATCAGAAGCGAAGACTTGACCCAGTGAATGGACAAATAAAACACACAGGCTGATTTAAACTTTCATCATGTGAACCTCAAATCTACTCAATCTCTCTCTTCATAAACCCTGCTCCACTGTCTCCACTGTTTCTCTCATTGTCTCGGATCCACCCAAGGCCCTGCTCTCACCACAGAAACCAATTTCTGACTTCCAAAACATCTGGAGGGAGCAAACAGCAGTGGAAACTCAAGGTACCAGCCTGCCTGCCTTTCTATCATGGGGACACGAAATGGTGGCAGACTGGTTAGGATTTTGGCAGCAGTGGGGCAGCAGCAGCAGCAGCTAAAAGCTAATTCCCCTAACTATTCATAGATATGTACCAGAGACTAGCTCAGAGCTTTGGTCTCTGACAGCTGCAGACATGCGACAGGACAGACCCATGTTTAGAGTGCAGTAGAATCAATACATGCAGAATATGTGGACACAATATGTGGGTATTGTGCACCTAAAATCATAATATATAGATTTTAAGCCTCAAGTTTTACCATCTAGACTCATGTTTTAGTGCCTTTGGTGTCATCTCGTAGCAGCGACTTGGCAACCGTTGACTGTCAACTATTATATTATACTTGTCCATAAATTATCCACAACAGCTCTCATCATTTCCATCACAGTTAGGCTGTCAGGTGTGAACACATAACTTCTTTGCAAAAATAACTAGATCTATAATTTTTTCCAGATTCTGTTTAATTTTCTTCCAAATTTTGTGTTTTCCGTTCCAATATTACTGAATTTTGTGTTTTACGATTCAAGCACATTTTGTCATAAGAAAGAGTGTCTAATTGTGGCAGATGAATAAAGTGTCAACAATTCAAAATGTAATGAATATCAAAAAATCTGCTGAAGCAAACTTTATCAAACTGATCTTCTGCAGGACAGTCCCCATATGCAGCTCAAACATATCGGGTAAGTAGGTCTGACGGAGGCTACTCTCACATCAGGCAACACTCCTCCTGCTTTACAATGCTTGACCAGAAACAGACGTAGCCTTTTTATTTTTTTTCAACAGAATATCTGACTCCGCGCATGCAGCCACAAAGTCCTCACAAACTTGCATCCTGCTGATGTGGCTGCATTTGTGTGACAGCAAAACTAGGCAGCATAGTTTCTTTGTATGTTCATTTGGTTTCTGCGCTGTGAAAGAATGCTTATAATGCTAGTTTTATTAACGTTTTCTACAATTCCATGTCTGCATCATGAAAATCATAGGGCCCTATCTACAGTATATTGGTAAGTGTGCTTAGGAAAAACACCATTCATCTCTCTGACAAACTGATGGTTGTTTTTCTGTGGAGGAAAGTGAAAAAACTCTCATCCAGACCACCAACCACTCACTGTAAACAAACACTGTTTTCTGACTGTGTTCCATCTAATGTGAGACTCCAGCCTGACATTCTCACAGCAGGCCCAATCACACGTAGGTAATTATAAGATGGAAGAGAAACCGAGTGAGGCAGAACAGGAGGAGGAAAGAAAAGGATATTAACAAGAAGACTCAGCAGTTTTCTGTAAACAGAATTCTTTGTTCTCACACTTCCAGCACACACCTTATTTGTTAATTTGCTTTTTTCCCCCTTACTTGAGACACATCGAAATCTCTTGCCCTCTTCCTATCATACTCATGTCAAATTGGTGATTTTTTTTTCTTTAATTTTTTGCAACAATACTGTAGAATACGAGAATCCTTAAATTAATGGCTGGATGAAAACAAAACGTCTGGCTGAGTCCTCCCCGAGTCGAACTATATAAATGGAAAAATCCCCTTCTTTTCTTCTTACTTCTCTAGATTTTATGGCTGCAACAACAATTATTAAAATTGTCATTAGTTGCAGTCCTACTTGATTTACAGAATCAATTTATTTTATACACAAAGTCAGATCTCTTATAAGCAAATGTGTTTTGGAGGTGGCGGTCTCTGCTTGTTATAGTCAGGCTATGATGGTGCCACCTAAGTGTCACCCAGGATCTCTAGAGACTGCTTCTGTACAAGCAACTGTACAGACAAACAAACCACTGGTGAAAAACCACTGGTGAAAACATTCAGAAAATCTTCTTCTCCAACATATATGCACAAATAGACAGATTTTCACTACATAATTACTCCACATCTTTTAATAAATGCATTTAACACTGACTAGCAAAAGTGGCTAACAGTGTGCAACCTGTAAATACAATATTTTCTGCCGCTTCTTTATTGACCTTTACTCTTTATCGACGACTTTTTAATTGTTCAAATCACTATGACGATAACCTTTTTGCTCAAATTTTAAAAGGCACCAAGTATGTACAAGTTTGCTTTCCACAACACGGTGGATAAGAAGTTGTCCAATCTTGATATGAAAGAGCATATCTTCAGTCAACTGGGGCAAAACTGAGTAGGAGAAGGCAAAAGTGAGTAGGGCACAGCAGGGAGGGAGTAGGAGAGTGGGACAGATGCAGAACTGAGGAAAATGCCAGGAGAGAAAAAAAAAGAAGCTTGTTAGCCCTGATGTGTTCATGGTCCTGTGAGAGACGGTGTGGAGCGGTGCACCACAGAAGTTGGCACTGGCTTTAGCGCTTCTTTAATCCCCCATTTCCTCCCTTCTGCATTATTCATTTAAAGCAGGAGAAGAGGAAAAACAAAGAGAGAAGGTCGATTATAAAAAGGTGGATCAAGGCAAACTGGGAGCAAGGGGGGTGGGATGAATGGTGAAGTGAAGGGGAAGGGTCCCGGAATTAAGCGGTCCCAGAGAGAAGAGTGCTAAATCAGCTCTCAATCCGAGGACAATAAATATGAACACAGATTGATGAGTTTGGGTCTAAGGAGAAGAGAGAAGAGAAGGGCAAGAAAGGAGGTGGATGTGTGCGTGGGGGGGTGGTGAGGGTTGGAAAATGGAGAGAGGAAAAATATAATGTGACACTATCTGGCCTGGGTGTAGGATGTGAGGGAATCAAAGGCACCTTTGAGGAGCCAGAAGACGACAGTGAAAGTGCTACAAGAGTGGTGTCCATGATTACAAGAAGTGGAGAAATCTTTGAGTCTGTGCTCATGAAAGCCCACCCCAGGCCTTGTCTGAAACCCCTGCTTGACTAACACTGATGGTACAGAAAGAGAAAAAAAAAAAGGAAAAGAGAGGAAGAGAGGAAGAGAACCACTAATGATGGAGGGGTCCGGATACTACAGAGGCAGCGCACTCTCCAATTCATTTTAATCACCATTCAAAATCATTAGCCCAAATGTGCAAGCACTCGTGTTCGTTGGACCACGAGCCGAGCGAGAGAGAGAGAGAGAAAGAGAGAATGGGAGAGGACTGGCTACACCTCAGCATGTGAGCCAGTCTTTGAGCTCTTTGAGAAAGACGGTCCAAGACTTGATGGAATAGCAAATGAAGAGAGGAAACTTTATTGTCTCTCAATCTAAAAGAAAAAGCACGACATGAAGATGAAGGCAGAGACCTTTGAAACCAGGCTTTGCAAAGCCAGCACCACAGAGTCAAATCATTTAGACTTTTCCGTTCTCCAAATCTGGCTACCAAAGCATAAAGTTAATCAGGGAGCAGCTCAGCATGAGAATATTAGATATCTCCAACAGTCAGACAGCGGACCCAAACAACAACACTGACATCAAACAAGATTCATTATTCGACAGACAAAACACTGCTTGATTAATGACGAGGTCGCTTGGAGACAGTACAAAGTCTGTGCATGTCTTGTGTCTGGGGACCAATAAATTGTGGCCAATACATGTACTGAGCTGGAAATTTTACACTTGTAAAATAAACTGACATTTCGAAACATGTCTTTGCCATTTTTCACCTGCAATTTCCCGTTTCTTATCTTACTGATATACAGTACCTGTAATTAGCTAAAAGTGATATACGAGCCCAGGGGGTCTAGCTCTAGGGCTGGGTAGCGAAATTTGATACTTTTATGGTAGCGACCAAATAGCTTTAATACTACTGAGTATCAGAAAAATGTCTTGTCATTTCGTACCAAATTTCGATATCTAAGGTGTGCATCTCATCAGTGTCAGTGAGTAAACAGGCATGCAGCATTAAGATCTAATAATGCCGGTGTTTGACTGTAACATTACACAACCTGGAGCCATGCAGCAAAAACAGTATGTTGCACCCAGAGATGGGGCTCATTGTTCTTTTGTTTGTTTTTTTTGTCACCAGTTGCTTATCTGCACAGCTAACTAAGTAAACTTTTTGCTGCTTGTTAGCTAGCCAGTGCGGGCTAACCCTTATCTTCTCGTCAGCAGTGTTGTGCAAGTTACTTTCAGGAATCGGTATTGAAGTGAAAGTGTTGTAACTGGTATTGAAAAGTTTTGAACAGTACCCTATCTAAGTGTATACAGTGGATGAGTTTAGGAGTTAAGTTTGATATGAAGCAATGTGAATTATAAAACTGTGTGACGTAAACTGTGATGTTTCTGCTGTGTATGTGTGATGTTTCTGCTCTGCATGTGCGTATGTTTGAGTGTGATATCTTTGCACAGACCTTCACCCTCTCCCTAGTGGAGGGAGCACAGCGAAATGATAAAAAAGGGAATTAAGACAAAGAAAACCGCTGAGGTCCATAGGGAATCTACAAGGCCAGTGATCCATAATGCTGCTTTCTAACTATTTATAGGCCTCCTTTACATTTTTCACTTTCAAGTTTTTATAGGCTAATGATTATTTCACTGCAGAAGTAAATAGCACAGCACAAATAGCCTGGGCTTCATGTGAGGCCTAAACTGATTTATTCCACAACAATCCAAATAAACTAGCACAGTGCTCTGCTCCAGTATGCGTACATTTCACCTACTGCAGCCCCTATAAAATACATCTGCACGATCACCTGACCTTCCATGAGCCAGTAATCCCATTTACAACACTGGACCCTCCTCTGTCTTCATTTGTGTGTGTGTCCGCCTGCACGTGCGCACCTGCACATTTGTCTCCCTTCCTATCTCAATTTCCTTTTGCATTTTCAGCCGCTATCTATAGCAAAGATGTCCACCATTGAGGAAAGAACTCAAGCACATGCAGGTGTCAGCCACTCTCCTCCTCTTTCTCCTTCTCCCTCGCTCTTGTCCTGTCCACCTCCTCCCCTTCGTGCTCCTCTGTGCTCTGTTGCTCGTGTGTTGTCGACACGAGCTGGCACGTGGCTAAAAGCCCAGGCCACCTCTCTGCTCTATTGTCCTGCCCACTCCACAGCAGCACTGACGACTCTCTTGTGGCGAGGGGCCCTTTGTTGCCAGCCTGTCACTTCAGCAGGTGCCTTACAGCAAAAGGCAGGAGCCAGCCAGCCCGCGTCGCTTCGTTAGTGCAGCGCGCCGTTTGATGTGCTCATTTCATCAGCCAGAGACGGCAGCCAAGGAGGATGCTAATAATCACTTGAAAAACAAAAACATTCCACTCAAGCTTGTAAAAGATAAACTCCAATTTCAATGATAAAAGAAGAGTGACAGACAGCCATGGTTCCAGTCACAAAAAGACCGTCAGCCACACTACCTTTCCTCACCACCCCCCCTTTTCCTACGTGAAACCAATTCATACTGTCAATCACTGAGAATAAACAAGATATATTGACAAATTGCTGACTGTGTAAGGAAAGACAAAAACGTGTGGGCAAAGTATGCAAAAACAGAGCTGCATTTAAACAGCTGTGCGCTCCCTCAGAAACCAGCATAGTGTGAGAAGGAGAAGGCTGTGTGAAGGAGAGAACCCCCCCAGGCGTACAGGAGAGGGGACCCTGGGGGTTTGGGCTGTGCTTGCACACCCTCACCACATTCACAGCCCTTCAAAATGCCACATCACCATCACACCTCAGTTAAAATAGAAAATGAATGCATAATATGTGAAAGAAAATCAAGAGAACTTAATTTAGACTGGCTGATCCAGCTGCAAGTGATACCACAAGTTTTTAGGATGTTGAAGGGACTTAAATCATGGATGTAGTTCCAAGTCCAGGCTCAACAGTTTGATGGCAAAATTGCAACTTTTAAGTGCACCATTGCACCATTTGAGACTGCTAACATAAAACATAAAACAAAGGTCAACATCAGCACAGTACAGTGTTCTCAATCAATCAATTAATCAGTTCATCTATTGGCCATTAGAAAACAGCGAAACATACCCATCATCACAACATCCCAGAACCCAACGTTACATCGTCAAAGGTGTCATTTTGTCCAACCAACAGTGCAAAACCCAAAATGTCAATTTATTTACTATGACATAAAATCAAGAAAAGCACCTAATTCTCCAAAAGTGTGTGATCAAATGCCTGGATTAAAAAAAATCAATTGATTAGCAAAATAGTCACTAGAGATCGACCAATGTTTTACAAACTATCGTTATTGGCAGAAGTCTGCTCCGATACTGGCTGATGGCTGACCGGTGGTTTCAGCCATATGAGCTGGCTATCGGCTTTTTCCTGCACCAAACTATCATTATTACATCGGCCTTTAAAAATCCACCAACAGTTTACCTCTAATAGTCACTTGACTTACCGCTGCAGCTCTGGTCGGATTTTTTTCTTTTTATTTTACAAGAAAGCAGTACGGTCACTATTGCCAGTTCACATGTGGCACTTCAATGTGAAACCCCCCACAGTGGGTAAAACTATTCAGGTTGCATCACCACATTAACTCAACTCATTGAAATACCTTTACATTCTAAGCTAGCAGACATCAGCAAATTAGGTGTTTATGATTATTTGGTTGATAAACCAGCTATTCAGGGTATTTTTAGGAGCACACCCATCAGTTCATGTGAACCTTTGAACCAAATATCCACACCCAGATTTGCACACCGCAGCATGACGAAGATCCCAAGGCTTCAGGTTGCGTTAGTGCCCTGTGGCAACAACTCATGGTCTTTCGCAATGCAAAACAGAGCACTGCACAGCAGAGCTTCCAGTGCTCCGGGACCAATGAGGGCTTTGTTTGTTAGCCATGTCACTTACTGACCACCAAATTAGCTTCATCACCTCTGGCATCAGGATATCGGATGTGACATTCTGTACCACAGGGCCTGGGCTCTGTTTGTCTGCAAGGCTAGAGGGCTTATAGTTAAAAAAAAAAAAAACGACATAAAATAGGGACAAATGAGGGAATTTCATGAAAAATAAAATGAGGGAATGCCATGCTGACTTTTTTGTTCTGTTCTAAATAAAGGATTGTGTTACACAGCATTCCCACCAAGAGTCTGGTCTTCATCAGTACAGCTGTGTTTTCTGAAGCCTAACCTTGTGATCATTCTAACAGGAGTCAACAGATGAGCCCATCCTCATGTAGGCAGTTTTCAGACTCTGAAATCACATTACCATTCTTCCATGTCTTCTATTAATATCTATAAAGGAGAAGATGATGCTGCAAGGAGGGAGACAGCTTCACATGGCCCACTTGACTACAGATTGCATAAATGCAAAACCAACAGGTACAGAAACTTACTTAATGCCTCATTTGTTTTTTACACAAGAAATTAAAGTACAAGCATATCACAAAACCACAACACCAAACACTGTTTTAATCCCATTTTTATGCTCAACCAGTATCCGTACCCTCTACCCTGCATGCAGTTCTTGTTGTAACTGGGTTCTAGGACAGCAATGATAAAGCAGCAACCGCTGACCCATCGTCACCGTGTTGTTTGGAGGATGATGAGGCCTGTCATTTGAGTTTCTCATCTATGAAACAACCATTAAAAAACATCTGGTGAGTGTAGTCTATTTTCCCTTCACACAAACCAGCAGTCTCTCATACTCCCTTCAAGCAGGTCCCCACCACCCCCCTTCTCCCTGGATAGTTTGAAGCAGTTACCCTGCGTCAGCATCGAAGTTTGTCTAAGAGGAAATGACAAGAGCAAGATGTCCAAATCATTAGTAATGTGAGAGGAGCAGTTCCCAGGCATGTCTCGTTACATAGCTGAGTGCTAACGTGAGGGCGAAGGGCTCGTGTTGGGGCTTTTCTGGGCCCGAGCCTTCTCATATGCTCTGTGGGGGACGGGGGAAGCGGGCCACAACCCTTCAGCCTCTCCACAGTTAGTAATGGAAACATCCAAGACCATGAACCCAAAACAACCTTAGCTCGATCCTAATATTCAATGAGTTGAGAAAGAGATACAAACACACAAAGTCTGGTCCACACATTATTGTAATACGTATAATCTCACACACAAATAGCTGTAGGTACACAGAGAAATCAGTGTAAAACTGGATGCATACAGTATACTGAATACGTACTAAAAGCTGGCCCATGGGAATGTGGCTCCACAAAAATCAAGCTTGGCTCGGACTCTGGTTCGGTTTCAGCCTGCTGCGGCTTCTGTGGTGGGCCCTGCTGGCTGCCGCACACACGCACACACAATCTTCTAACCAGATCCAGAGCACTGCTACTCAATCAGAGGTCAAATACAGTACGATCACTGCATACGAGTGTGTGTATACACCCATGTTATTGTCATACGGCCAAGGAGGATGACTCCTTACTATGAAACCAACAATAACGCAATTATTTCAGTTGATTCCAGTAGCACAATTTATCCTGGCTTAGGATAACATCACATCACATAGAAATTATGTGGTTTGACCACATATGTAAATCAAAGCAAAGCCAAATTAACAGCTGGAGGTAAATTCTCTTCAAGGTTTTGAATTTGGAATTTGAAAAATAGAAAGTGTGTGATGATTTATAACAGGGGCGCAGGCAGGCATCCATTGTTCATTTCTAGACATATGGCTCTGTCTTGAAGAGTAGGTGTAACGTTGAGGAAAAAACTGAAAATAAATCAGGAAAATGCGACCGTATAAAACTATTCAGCATTTTTGGAATGGGTACTTGAAAAAATAAAATTTGCTGGCCTCTATTTCTTCACTTCACTTGCCTATAACACATCAATATTCTAGGGAAAGAAATATATGTTTTGTCTATTTTCTCTGCACAGCTCTCAAGTGACAAATGAGGCCCATTCTTTGATTCCTCTGACTTGAAACTGGTCTGGATAGGCCAAGAGTGGAAGCCAAACACATCAAAAATGTAACCTACATTTGGACCACAATTATTGTAGGAACATAGCATGAATGTGAGTACAACACATGCATAGGCAGACACACAAATGCACACACAAGAAGTCCAACGCAATTTTTATTCCTCAGGCACTCATCCCTCTTTGCATGAGTGCATCACCCGGCACGTATGTGTGCGAGTGTGTGTGTAAGGAGCTGACGACCGGAGAATAACGTTACCCCTAAGGGGTCGCACCTCTCTCCATTCTCGCCCTCCTCCCCTATCCCTCCTCTCGATTCTGTGCCTGCAGGGATTTCCCTTTTCAGTTCAGGAGAGATGTCAGACCTGTTCCACCATCCCTCACACAGAGGCTGGACTCTGCCCTCCATTCACCCAACATCTGTAAAACCCCACAAATCAGCCTAATCTCTAGATATAAGGGCCAAGTGGAGCTCAAGAGGGCCACAGCTGAATCAAACTGCCCTCAACTCATCTAATAACAAAGTATTTATTTATTTTGAACCTAATTCCTAGTTGGAAGTAATTATTTGCTGGGCAAAATATTAATTCAGAGACATGGAGCAAATAATGAGGATCCCCGGCTAACAACTGGACCCCCAAAATAAGTGAACTCTTCCCAAAATACTTGTTCACAAGTACAAATTATGCTGTGTGCAAATGATCATTCACAAATATTCAGAGATGGGAACAGAGCCCAGAAAAGCAGGAAATGATCAAATGTCACAACTAAGTAAACAGTCACTTTCATCCAGCTCATAATAGCTAATACATTCTTAACCACTCTCTTAATCCTGTCATCAGATCCATGCCACTCCACTCTCACTTTCTTTTTTCTCTCCGGTCCCTCCCTCTACAAACTCCTCAACTTCATTACTCATATCTTCATTCTGTCAACAGAAACAGCACAAGCAATGAGAACCTTGTTCCTTAAATTGTTCACAGTACAGAGAGGAACAATCTTTCGAGCGATCACAGCAACGGCTGCCTTCAATTGCAATTGAGTTTGTAGAATGCTTGTTAAAAGCCATGCATTTTCTGTTATACCCTTTAGAGCATAAATACTCAAAATTCATCCAAAATAATCCAAGGCGCTGGAGAGTTTGGTCGACTGTTGTATCATTAAGGCTCATTGTTTTCATTTTTAAACCTGGGCCTTACGTTGAAAAACTGATTTCGAGCATCGTCATTGGCCAAAAGTAAATATAATTCACTCTTTGCACAAAAAAATACTGGGCCACCCATTGATTTCAGGTGGGTATTTGGGTGACATTGACCAAATCCAGTTGAGATTTAGCAGGTCGTTAATATAGATCTTCCAGCAAATTGAGAATCTGCTTCGTGTGATACAGCTGGAACTATAAATATACAGCTTTGATAGTACGTCAGAGAAAAATCTTACCTGCCATCTACTTGATATTTCAACCCAAAGAAAGTATCATATAGGAATATATAAGCGTAGGCTTATCTACATACAGGAACAATGTGACAATATTCAGAAAATTAAAACATCATTTGCAAAAATTGTAGAGAAAGACAAAAGGAAAGAATGAAAGCAAGAGGAACAAAAAGACTGGGAGAAAAATTTCACAACATGGTTTCAAAGCAGCCAAGCCAGATAGGTCTTCCCTACCTCCTTCATATATTAGAATATTAATATTAATGGAACTTCCTGTCCCCCCCTCCGTTTTCCCCCTCAGACGATTTGAACATGAAAAACTTAAAAAGCGCAAATTCCAGGAGTTGCGTATCACAGTTTAACCCGGAGCCACACAGCAGACACCAACCATGACAGACTCGCTGTTCAAAGCAAGCGGGAGCTGCTTTCATCAGGGGATCCTAGTGTTTTTTTTACAGTGTGACACCACCAGCCAATGCCATCTGCCTTTTTCTAAAATCAGAACTTCAAGATGTGCTTTCTGCTTGTGCGTTGTTTTTAGGTGGGCTTCACAACCAAGGCCCAGCATCACGCAGGCTTTTGCTGCTATGCTGCTTGCTGACTGCTGTTTACAGCCAACCCCACAGTGTGGTGCAATGTTAAATATTCACTGTTAAACTGTCAAGCCAGAACCGGTTGGGAACCCAGCCAGGCAGTCACAGTACAGAAGCTTTGGATGCTCTCCTTCTTCAAATGCAACCCAACCAAATCAATCACCTTTCCTTAAGCCAATCCAGAGTCAGACCAGCCAACTTCCCTCCTCCTGCCGCACGCCCACTTCCTGAAATGTCAAGACTCCTGAGGACCACCTTATTAAGCATCGGCTCCTCCAGCCATACTTTAAGTTCATTTTCTTTATTATATATAATATGCACATATACATTAACATGCACATCGTTTGCACTTTAAAGACACCTCTACTCTAGGTCCGAGCAAGTTGCTTTTGACTCCCGATGCCTGCTTTCAGACATCTGTAAAATATTTTTATTTGGTGCCCCAATACCGCACTGGCAAAGGTCTCTCATCCTTGGCTTGGCAGGACTTCTGACGGAGCCAGCCGGCAGCGCCATACAGGCCTAACCCCTGCTGCTGCAGCTTCCTGCTGCTCTGAGGGAGTCAGGCTGCCTGCCTCCCATTGACTGTGGGCCAGGCTGGGCAGGGAGGAGGAGGCTGAGGGGAGGCCCCGGGTATAGAGGACTCCCTGGAGATGGGAGCAGAGGCAAGAATAGAGGGACAGAGTGAGAGTCACAGAGGTTGAGGAGTGGAAGAGTGAGGAAGAAGTGGGGAAACTAAATAAGGAAGAGAGGGTATAAGATGAGAGGCAGTAATATGGGAAGAGGAGAATAGATGGGTGGCATGGACATGGAAAGGGAGCAAGACAAAGGGGCTTGAGGGCAGGTTAGGCAGCAGCAGTTGAGGGGAGCTTCTCATTATGACTCCTCTTCCTTCTTCTTGCCCCCAGGCCTTGACCACAACCTCAAAGCCCCAGGCCAAACCAAGAGACCACAGAGACCATGGAAGACTGCTGTGAGTCAGGGTACAAACACAGACAGAGGAAGGGAAATGGAGGGGAGGGGGGGGGTGTCCCCCAAACCCAAAAGAGGCAGCATGAAATAGAGAGAATGAAAACGAAAAGAATATGGATTTCACAATTCAGGTTTTTTGCCTATTTGTTTAGCTATACCAAAACCAATCTGGAAGATATGGACAGATATGATTTGGATAACACCAGCGTGCACAAAAATCACTGTTTTCAACTAATAGCAGCATTTAAGATGGTACATCTAAATATGTAGTCAGAACAAATAGTAGATGTAGTAGTAGCTCTGCTTTCTCCCCCGCAGAATGCACAATGACAACATGACTATGATTCAACTGAAACCATTTGCACGGTTTAGCAGTTCAGTCGCTGGCAACAATGTGCATTACATATACAGTATATTCTGTGCTATAACAGAGAGCACTGAGGCGTTGTTAACTACTGGTATGCCTTAAAATAAATAAAGAATCTGGCTTTGCAAAACCTACATCAACTTGCACAGTCACAAGAAAAGAAAAAAGAAACAGAAAGTGAAAGTGAAAGGGGGAAAAAAAGAGTGCAGGAGAGACAGTGAAATGTCCCTGGCTTTTCACACTGAAAAGGGGGAGGGTAAAACAGACACTCTGTCAAAACAAGATGCTCTCATACAAATTTGCTCTCTTCTGCTGCAAATCCCGTGTGAAACATTAAGGCTCATTTGTGATGAGGCTGGAACAAACGCCCATAGCACAGACAGCAAGCAACACACACACGCAGAAAAAAATCTTCCTCCCTCATTCTGTTCATGAGTGCAAATTCATTCTGCTATTGTCTCATCTCATGACAAATGCATACTGTCACTGTCACTGATGTGGTGTTTACAGTGGCATATAGCATCTTGTAATTATTCTGTGAAAGTGAATTTGTATCCTGAGGGATTTGTATTTTTGCGTGTGGATAATCAAAAGAGATAGAGAGGAAGAGGGGACGATTGGAGAGTGATCTCCAATAAAAAAAAGGAAGATGTTGCCTTCCAACACAGTCCACAATATGCCAACATGGATTTGGTTGCTTTGTTTAGATGGCAACAAACAGCAACTTATTCCTAACATACAGAAACAGTTCATATACTATAGGCATTAGATATCTACAGTATGTGTGCAGTCAGTCCACAATTAGCCTCACTAAAGAGTCCTTTATGTAGGGTGCCACTGACTAAAAAGATTGGTGTAATACTGACTCTCAAATAAAAGGCCCACTTACTTACCAAACTGTGCAGAATGAGAAAAACAGTTCAGTGTCAGTGTAACAAATAACTATAACAGCTACATTACACATCTATTTCAGTCAAGTCACTATTTCCAAATAATTCAAACAGCATGCTATTTCTGTCAATACATCAAAAATATTTACCCACTTTCTGTGTAGATCAAAATGATTTCTAAGTGGACCTTGGTTTAACCTTTCAAGTGTGTACTTTGGAAAGGCAAGCGAATTGAATCTATCCCTGCTTCATCTCTGTTTAATCATTTTTTTCTGCTTAGGGGCTCTTCACTGTAAGTGGGGGGGAAAGCTCTTTATGGTATTGCTTTCATTAACCCATTACTTTAAGAGGTTCATAACTCAATTACATAGAAATAAAGTTGTTTCAAATACAACAGGATTTCAGGGCCAAAGAGAAGAAAATAATTAAAACGAAACAAAAGAAACTAAAAAGCATGAATAAAACCTTCTTCAGACACCCTCTGCAGTGAAATAAGCCATTGATATTGTGTGGTCAGGGCATCGGCTGACCCAGGGGCACTGACAGCATTTCATAAACTTTAAAGAGGGTCATAGGTCAGTAATTTTTGTGTTTGCATGTCTTTGTAGTTTGTTCCCCCCCCAGAGCACTACAGAGCCCATTGAGAAAAGGCATCAATGCCACAGTGCAACTGAGAACTTTCACGTGACATGGGAAGCCGCGAGGCATCCTCCAAGGATATCTGAATGCTTGAAACATCAGTGACCCTTCGTAAGATGGAAGGGAGATGGATTTGAAAAATATTGACTGGCTGGCTGTTTGAGGGGAGTATAAGAAGCTGCTTAGACAGCCCACTCTGATTGCCGAAGACCTTATTTTAAACTCTAACCAAACTGAGCTTGGAAAGGAAAAACTCAACTCTAAATTCTTCTGGGGAAGGGGCATCAAGCTTGTATTTTCTTTTTCTTGCTTTTCATTATTAACACAACAACTAATGACAAAGAAAGTACACCAAACAAGCCTATGTTTGAAGTAGCGAACTGCTACTTTTGCCAGCATCATTTCTGTACGATGCTTGGCCAAGGTCTTTGACATCATGCAAAAGACAGTGCTTAATGTAGCTCAAAATGGCCTTAGGAAGCATCTTCCTTCAAATATGCTTTACGCAAGGAAAAAAAAAAAAAGCGCAAACATTTTTTTGTTCTTTGTGAAACCCAAAGGCAGGATGACTGTTAAAGTGGTCAGATGACAAATGTCTCATCTGATCTTTAATCCAGCGGAGGGGCCAGCTCCAGGGCTAAAACAGGAAACTCTCACAGGATAGAGCGATTTGGTAAATTCCACTGCACTAAATCACTGCTCGGGGTGCAGCAGATTTCTCCACACCAATGAATGGCATTTTAGGCTTCACTCTGAATGTCTCGGGAGAAGAAAGTCTAGCTGCCATTAAAACTGAACTGATAGAGACCTTATGTATGGCCTAGGCCAAAATGTATGTAATGTGAACCCAAGCTAAATCACAGGGGAAGCCTTGTGAATACATTTTTGTGCTTCTTTCACATGTGATAGAGGCATCATCAGTGCCTCACCCAGTGATCAAAACACAGTATTTTCAATGACAAAATTCCTCTTTCTATGTGCTTTTATTTTCAGGAATTGTCATTCACTGCTGCTATCACCACTTTCTAGTCTACCCTTATTACCCTTATTTAATCCAAACAACAGAACAAAGCAAAATAATTAAGTTTTGCCAAGGCCAATCAAAACTAATCCACCTCTCATCACCTGAAATTCAAAGCGGGATATACTGGCAGGAATTCCTCACCACAGAGACTGATGCAAACATTTGGCAGCCATTTGCTGATCATCCGGTTCATGACACATTCCTTGATAGTCAACTTCACAGTGCCAGCCGGTGCTCATCTCCACCACCTGATGACGCTGGCAGACTCAAGCCTGTTGTCTTTGACGTTGATCGAATGTAGCAACAGAGAAGTGAGTAATAATTGGGTCAACAAGGTATGTCAGCTCTCACTAACTCTCGTCTGAATCATCTCTCTGCAGCATAGCCAAATGTGATAGTATGACGCCTGAATTATTTGGCTGTGATAGGCAGTGACAGCAACATGGCATGACATACCATTTTCAACATACGTGTGACCCCCAAAATGGTTAGGCCCAGGAGAGTCGAGGCACTGCCTGCATACCTGTACAGTTAATCTGGAGTTTTATTTCTCTTGTTTTTTTCTTGTGCCTTTGGGTTGTATTTCCTTCTTGTTTTTTCTCAATTATTTTATCTTTTAAAGATTATTTTTTTTATTATTTTGCTTATTATAATAGACCAGCATTACAACATGGTCCACTCAAGTTGAAACAGAACTGTGGATGCAATCAGTACGTAAAGGGTTTTGCAATCACCGGTCTGACTCACAAGAAAAGCAGTGAGTCACACAGGAAAAACTTGTTTCCCAAAAGAATAATTCTATTTATTTTTCATTCAAGTAAACCATCTCTTTACAACTACCAGTAGTCCTCTTCCACATAAACCCTGTCTTCTAGGCTACAACTCTTATGTTGTTTAGCAGCGTGAAATAGACAGCTGGAAGCAGCGCTTGGGCCAAGTCTTTTCACAGACAGAGATGGTCTGGAAATAATACACATTTTAACTGTAAGCATGCTGACACAATTTTCACTGAAATTACTTAATGACTAAGAAAAAATTTGCTTGGTAGTAGTACTTGCAAAAATGGTCTATAAGAAATACAGAGGTGGACTTATGTTAGCATGCTAACTATTTTGGTTGTAGCCTAATAATGTATTCCAATCAGTAAGGGTTGGAACTAACAGAAAATAAAAAATAAATTAATCTATTTGGGTCTTAAATCTAAATGTATTACTAAGACATGATTTACTTAAAAATGCTTTGTATGCCACTTTGTATGCCATATATCACTGAACACTTGCATTTGGTGTGAACATTTCTCATTTTGTATGGGAACTGGTCAATGTATCAATCACAGGCCAAACCCATAACCCCTAATCAATTGGCTAGACTCTAAAATTCCAGCCCAAGATGATGTTACCTCTACAACTTTTACCATACCAAATTCCCCGAGCTGGGGATTAATGAAGTTGATTTTATTTTATCTTATCTTAACTTAAACCCCATTACTCTGCATGCTTTCAAAGGAGGTGTATAGTCACTTTATGTGACTGTGAAGTAAACTGCAACTAGTGAACAGACAAACAACAAAATTAAAGTCAAAGTCCTTTACTTTCCTCTCATCACTCGATGCTGGCATGTAGCAGTCTATCTTATAGCCAATTCAACAATAGCCAGTTAAGGGCTAGTGGTGGCGATCAAATTTTCAAATAAAAATAAGACATCACAGTTCATAAATTGAGATTTGGCAGCTCACCTTTGCCTCATCTGAGCCAGGAAAACACCTGACTAAAAGCATATTTTTCATCAAAATTCTACTTTCAACAGCTCGATATCAAATTTTTTTCCTCCTTCACATAAACATGGCACTTTTATTTCAATTAACAATGTGAGTGGCTGGACAACTGAGTGACCACTCAAGTGATGGCTGTGTGCATTGCTAGTAATTGAGGTGTCTGCTCTCGACTATCGAATATGTAGGAAGCACTTGTAGTCTGCAACTCCTGTAGGCTGCAAGGTAGTTTACAGGATGCTGATGTAACATTCGATTATACAGCGCAGATGCAAATGAAGGGTGTCCACTTCATGAGCTTGTTGACTTTCCCTAAATGATGACATCAATGAGCAGTCAAAATGTAAACTACCTTATGGGTCTGTGTATTTATGATGGCACAGCCTGACTTTGTGTATTGTATTCATTTGCATGGTACTATGGCACTCTCTAAATTGGGTTTAGATTGACAGTACATCACACTTTACGTAATAAGTAATCAACGGTTAATTAAGCTTGTAGGGCTGAATGAATATTTGCTGTTGCAGATGTATCAGTAGAGAGAAAGTTTACTACTTAAACAAAAGAGAATTATAAACCACACACAAGTTAAACACAAACATGCCCACACTGCAAAGAAAAAACAGCATGAGTGTTACAATACAGAGTAAGACATTTTCTGTAAAGTTCAAGAAATTTAGTCCCATCTGTAACTGGAGAACCTACAATTGCACAAGTAAGGCCTTACGAGGACGTTACTTTGCAGTATATGTAGTTATAACGTCACTGGAACATTGTAGCACGGCATCAGTGAGTGGCTACGTTACTTGGCTACTGTCATGTTTCCACCTCAGACTTAACTAACATACACGGCTTCGCTACGATGCTAAGTAAGAACAAAGTTGTTCTTTCTCACACTGTATTCACAGCGTTACAATGCCATTGTGAACTTTTAATGACAGCGGCCACTGTGTAGTTTCAGAGCAGTGAAAGTTAGCAATGAAGCATGCTAGTCGGCTAACAAGCTAAGCTACAGTTAGCTAGCGAACTTCGTAGAAACTTTTTTCAAGTGATTGTCAAGACCACGTCTGCGCTAGAGATGGTGATTATTAGTGAGTTTTGTAAGACTGTCCATTTCAAAAAGAGTCAACATTGATGGTCAAAACACTTTACAAGTGGCTCGATAGCCGTCCACTGTACAACACACTTTCACAAGTTTACTGTCAGCTAACGGTGTCTCAGTTCTTACCAGGAAGTGGGAGTCTGTTGCTAAGCTATTCCTTCTTCAGTTTGAGAGTTTCTTCTGATGGTTATGGCGGTTGTCTTTGTTTTGACTTTCCCTTTCTCTCCAAGGTCGCTCCGAAAATCGACTCAGCGGGCGTCTCTTCTTGCGTGGCACTGCTGCCTGAGCGCTACAAAGTGTGCTCGGTGAGAGAGCCTGTGCTGTAGGGCCAGTCGGGATGTGTACGTGTTTTCAGACTGCCTCTGCACTAGGCCCCTCTCATCACCACACTCCTGACCCGTGTGCCAGCAATGTAAACAACCCAGCATTCCCGGAGCGCAGGGGAGGGGCAAGTGTCAAAGAGTGGAGGGAAGCTGTCAAATACCGCGAGATTCAACAGAGAAACTCAAACCAACACAGCAGCTCGACTGCAGTTTTTTTTGTCATTCCTCTTAAAAGTGTATGGGAATGTTCCACTGTATTTGTAGAGAGGTAGGATGTGATCGTGAGCCTGGTAGCTTCTTCACCTTGGAAACAGTTGACAAAAACATCTTCCAATCTCCACTGACTTGGTTTTTGCAGAGCTTTCACCTGCATCTCACATTATGACACATGCAGGAGACTCCATCAGAACAGACCACAAGATCAGGTTATATTACAGCACCTTATCTAATTAGCTGATTACTGGTTCAATTTTGCAGGTGAGATCGGAAATTTATATTGAACTTGGGGATCTTGGGTTGCCTCGGTTCATCTGTGTTTTGCATAATTATTACTTGTGGATGAAGGTGCAAGCAACATTTTATTTTTCTACCTGGTTAAAATGAAGCACATTTAAACTATTTACTTTAGTGTGAAAGTGGAAAAAGAAGTTTGACAAAAATGAAGATTTTTCCTGAGGTTTGAACCGCATCTCACAATCTTCATCAGTGGATGGAGTTTGCTCCAATGTCATCGAGATAACAACTAAAACAAAGTCACACTACTTTATAGAACCTTTTGGTTCTTTCACCTATTAAACCTAAGCATCATATTTTCAAAGCAAATCAAATGCTTTGTGTCTTGATCTTCAAAGTCAGTAGTAACCACAGCTGTCAGATAAATGTAGTGGAGTGGAGTAGAAGTAAAAATTGGTATGTGACTGAAAGAAGTCGTGTCTCCAAACTTTGCTTAAGTTTGACTGGCGAGTAAATGTACTTAGTTACTTTCAACCACTGAGGGTGACACATTCTTAAGTTTGTACCAGAGATAGAGGCATCCAAAGCTTAACAGATTCTCCTGAACACACACAGTTATATGCACGCACTTCGACACACGGTCTCACTTGCTGTCACTTCACACGTGCATACAGAATACCCACACATGCCATGACACACACACACACACACAATCTGTACTTGGGAATATCATGAGGCTTTATTGACAAAAATGGTATTGCAGATTGGCTCGCATGGACAGCGAGAGCATCTGGAATTGATCAGCTTACTTTGCTTTGATAAAAGCTTCAGCGCTGATTTCAGGCTGACAATTCAAACACAGCTGATACACGAGAAACACATCTGTCTTTTTCCCATCCCCGTTGTTAATAATCAACAAGTTAGGTGGGGTTGTCTTTTTTCTCCCTACTTCAATAGCCTTTTTTGTTAACCTCACCGCAAATATGGAAAAGGGAGAGATGCCTGGAGTGTAGGATTTTCCCCCCTTTTTCTTCAACAACAGTTGAAGATTAAAAGAAACGTCTCACAGAAATCTGTCAATTCTGTATGTGAATAATGCTGTGTGGAATTTAATGGCATGAGTTATATTGGGTTTCCTCTACACCCACATTTTCTTTCAATAAGATCAATGGCGCTCAGTGACAGATAGGGACGGTCTTTTGTATCTTCAAATTTCAGGTTTCTGAGGGAATAATTAGATGGATGGATGAAAAGTAATGCATCAGTCTGCGCGGGGAGCTGCACCCAGAGATCCTCTAGTTCAACACGCATGCCTCCACGTCTGTTTGGTAGAAAACTGTTTAATAATCGTGCTGAATTTCCATTGTTCTAAAAGTGGCTCTCTGCACTGATCTGGTGCTTTAAACCAATGGCAAACTTTTTGTGTTCTTTTTGCTGACATTGTTTATTTAACAGAGAGGATGTCCTTTTGATTCAGAGATTTTTTTTTTTATTTATTTTTTTTTGCACAACGAGAGTATGTCATCTATCTCACTCTCTTCCCCTTCAAACTTTCTGGTGTCGCTTGCAGGTAACCAGGATGGAAAAGGTTTTCCCTCCAGGGGAAATGAAGGAGGTTGAATCGCTGGATTTATAGAGATGCTTTAGACATTTTACTGTAAATGTGACATTTAACTCTGATGTTTTAGAACAAGCTCTTGCTCACATTTGGGGTCTTTTTCTGAACAAAATTGCCAACAAGTGCAATGTACTGACAATTAAGTTGAATTTACGAGAATTTTCCCTCTAACATCTTGTGCTTATGAATATGACCACCACATCTGGGAGCACTGTCAGGCAAAATCAGTTTTTGTTAGATACAGAGACAAGGGCTACTTTCAGATCATTAGTGAAACAGTGTATCCCAATGATTAAAAGCAAAGTGCTAAATAACTATGTTGTGAAAACAACCTGTATTATTCGTACAGCACTAGTTCAGTTTTTGTTTTCTTCAACATACACTTTTCAGTGCAATTCTACCTAGGTTTTCATTGCTAAATATGCAGAAATGTTACACCCAGGGGCTGAAAGCACACTTTAAACACTTAAAAAGAAAAAAATGTTGATGTTTTCACTCATGTCTTTTTTATTTCCCTCTGTGTTGTTGATCTGGCTCAGGGGTTAGGTATGACTGCAATGTGGTAGAGACAGAAGCTGCAGTCAAAGCTCCTGTGATCGGGTGCAGACTTCATAGAGACCAGCAGATGGAGGGGAGAGGAGCTGCGTGCATCCTGAAGGTTTAGCAAGAACTGAGAGGTTACACTCTACCAGTACAAAGATGACCTGTCACACGCTGAAACATGGCGTATCAATGCAGACGAGCTTCCTGTTTATGTACCTCACAGAGCACAGCTATCAGAGGAAAAGAGAAAGGGATTACAGATGGAAATATGTATGAAATGTTCTCTCTCTCTCCTCATATACCCAGGCGAACTTGGAGGCAGCATGCATGTGACGCCTGCATTTCCATTTTATACGCTAATTAATGTTGTTTTGTCTTCAAAGTGCAATTGCAACTGGTAGTTATCAGCCTTGATCGCAGCATTTTCAAGGTTGTCTAGATGTGAGCCGTCACATAACAAATACCTTTAAATATAGAATAACAGCACAACAGAGAAATAAAGGATTAATGGCGTGTGGAGAGCTGTGTGCAAATGAGGCACAGGAGAGATAGTCTGTGATAATGTGAAGGACAAAACTGACAAAATGGCATATTATTTCTGCCTAGATCACTCTATAAAATCTGTTTTTCAGCGACGGTTTTTGTGTGTCTGCATTGTGTTTTAGTGTGTGTGTTGTGTGTGCTTGCATGTGTGCATGTCGGTGTGTTGCTTTTCTTGGCAAACACCCAGCACAGAGGATACCTCCACCTGCTCTGCATAGGGGCAGGGCAGGCCTCGGCCTCACACACACGCACACACACACATGCACACACACACACAGAGCTGTGCTTCCATTGCTTTTGGGGACATTACATAGACTTACATCCATTTCCTGGAGACTTACTCCAACTTTATGATTTTTCTTTTGTCCCCAAAAGAAAGGTGAGTCCCCACAATGTGAATGTATAAACTGATGTATGTCCCCATGATGTGAGTAATACACGTCTTGACACACACACACACACACACACACACACACACACACACACTGAGCACACACATCACATCTCATTCACATTGTCACCCCTCTGACATCTGCCCGTGTGTGTCGGTGTTTATGCGTGTCCCGGTGCCGGTGTGTATTTGTGTTAGCAGGGCGGCTGGTGTGTGAGGTGAGGTTAAATAGGCGCCTAGCGATGAGAGGAGGGAACTGAGGCGGAACTGGCAGAATATCACACACACACTCACACACACAAGCCGTGACAATAGAAACAACACTATCAGAGCAACATGGAAGCTGCAGGTGTGGCCTATGCCTCAGTGATCATTCCATACTTTGTTTTGACCCTGTCGCCTGTCACTGTGTGTGTATAATGCGTGGTAATGTATGTGTGACCATGTATCTGTGTGTGTGTGTGTGTGTGTGTGTGTGTGGCGGCAGAGACACACTTTCCTGGAGTTTACTGATCACTCAGTAGGGAACTCATGCTACCGTTAGCAAGGTAGTGTGAATTACAGGTGTTGCAGACCACGAGTACAAATATCCTGAAAATATCCACCCAGGCGTTGCTTTGCACCTGGATCCAGTTCAGTTCATCTAACCGTGTGCATGCTGAGAAGAGCTTTGATATACCTACGAAATGCTGGACACTGTAGATATGGCTGCCGCTGAGCAATGTCTGATGTCAACATGATTGGACACTGGAGATTTCCCCTAATATTTTTTTGTGATGACAGGCAGATTAAAGTGTTTATAAGCTTGTTGCTGGTTTCTCATTTGACCTTTAGATGTAACACATTTTTTCCAGGCAGACCTGATCAAATAGGCCTCAGCTGCAAATGTCACAAGTCTGAGCAGGTTCGTAAAAACCCGGCCCTGATAAACTGGCAAGTATTTGGGTCACAAACCCATTTGATTGGGTCAGACCTCTCTAAAAACTGTATTTCTGCATTAATAGGTGGTTGGTCTGTGCAGCCTGACGTGCTGTCACACCGTGATGAGCACAACTTGAGCCCCTTGTGAGTTTAATTATCTTTGTCCTTGTTGATACATTTAAAGTATTGAACACATCTGTGCGATTACCTTTTCCAAACCAGCTGTCTGTGAATGCTTACATGTGTCGTCACATGTATGAGTCAGCCAAGCTTTATGAACAAACTGCTCGTATGACAGAAAACATACAGCACTGTCAGCATTGTTCATGCACCGTCATGGCACAGAGGAAGAGGTGGAGGTGTTAGTTGGCAGAACTCCTTTCATACCTGTTCGTATTTATGTCTGTGCATCGACATTAATGCAAAAGTAAGGGTCGCATGTTGCAATTAGGTTTATCTTACTATGATATCAGCTGGATTTCATGGTTTTACAGCATGTTAATAGACCACAGATTCATGTGGCGCTCACATGCTTCTGTGCAATACAAGGGAGTATTTTTTTCATCCTTCCTATATATTTTTAGAAATGAAGAAGAAAATACCTGGCATAGGGTGAAGCAGTCCTATTGGCAAGAAGGTGGCTGACTGGGCATTGCTTATACAAACACCGATAAGATGCATTCCAGTCACCAACAGCCCGGCAGCAAGCCCCTGAAATTCTTGTCAGCGCAGGGCCATGACGTTGTCCAGAATTTTCATCCTGCAGCTCCAAAACTGAGCAGGGCTGGCTGTGTTTGTTTGTGTTTCTGCTCCAGCCCTGCTTCCCGGAGCTCTGTGGTGTCAACCCGCCCACCGTCCTCCCATCAGACCCAGGGAACGCGGCCCTGCTGCCACAGCGCGCAGGCACCCCAGCGACTGAGGTTTCCTCTTGGACTGACTGAAGTGTTTGCTGTTTCCCACATTGTTGGAATTCAACACCAGCCTGTTTACTGGTCCCCATGTGGCTTTAGTCACTCTCCCTCCCTCCTTCCGCTTGCTTTCTATAGTTCTCTTTTTTCTCATTCCACAACACACCTTCTTTACATGGCATACATATAGCCAGCTTTCAGACTAAGTAATGAGACAGAACACTGCCAAGCAGCTAACTGAAGCAATCATGTTTTCGCAGTTTGTATGTTTTTGCTTCATGTGTGTCATATATGACTCAAACTGGTCGATACAATATTGCTATTTAGTTAATAGAAAAAGATTTATGTGTGACTATACTTTCACTCTGAGTTTGGGTGAAACTGAGCTGAAAAGAATTGTTATATACTGTAAATAGTAATTAATCTATAGGAGTGTTTTTCAGCTGAGAGGTACTATATGGGCATCAGGGACGTCATTTTCATATGCTTTATTTTGCAGCTGACAGTGAATCATACAATGAATCAAAGGAAATAATATACATCTCAAGGAAAATGTTAACAAGATGATGAGGCGCATGCAAAATGAGAATCTCTTCTTTATCTGCTTTGTTTTTTCACTTCCTTCCCTCGGTACAGCCAGATGGCAAAGCTCCAGCTCTGCAGTCCTCTTCATACACTCATCATATTTGATGGGCGTCCTGCTGCCGAGTTTCAAGGAGGCCATGTGTTTACGAAATGACACTCGTGACAAAAGAAAACTTCTATTTAGCAAGCTGATTCTTGGGTGGGGTGCATGGGGGCAGCAGCGTGTGTGCATTTGTGTGTGTGTGTAACTGTGTGTATGGTGGAGAACAAAGATTGTGGGCATGTATATATTGTGCTTATATAGGAGCAAGGCAGTGGGAGAAAGGTTGTGTTTGTGTGTGTGTGTGTGTGTGTGTGTGTGTGTGTGTGTTCGTACCAGTAACATCCATACCGTCTCTGTTATCATGTTGGATGCCTGCTGTCTTTTAATGACATCCTGTTCCTTTCTGTGAGTTTTTTTTTTCTTTTTTACTATGTTACAATACATTTTATTATCATTTTGTGCATTTAACATTCCAATACAGAAAGATTTTTTTTTCACATTGATATCAGAAATATCATACATTGTGGGGTCTCCTCCGTTGATGGATTCAAACACTCAGGACAAACTTTAGTTTAAAAAAATCATCTGTTGTACATTTGCAACTGAAACAGGTTTTATGTTGGTTGTTTATTTGTTCTCAATATGCTATCGTCTTATCCTAATATTGTCTTTGTCTTCAATGGTGAGGAATTCCCATCAAAGTTTTCCCCTTCTGTTAATACTTTAGGGAATTTTCAAACGTCGGGATGTATGGCTGTAATGCCCCAAGATTTGTTCTCCCTGAAAGAAATGATAGAGTAAGAATATATTAACTACAGAGCAACCTGGCTTTACGGGGTCTGCATTTACTCTTACTTCATTTTAGTTTCACCAATATGCTATGCATGAATATATAGTATATATGTATATAGATATATATATCAATATATGCTTTGCAGCATTCCTTTGATTTAAATTTTAAAGCCATGTTCATGCATTAAAAAGCAATTTCATATTTTTGACTGCAGGGTTTAGATGCAAATCCATGGGGCATTACGTTAAAAACCATAAACATCATAAAATAGGAAATAGAAATTAAAAATGGAAGCAAAAATGAGGACGTTTAGCTGGTCATTAATAACTGAATGCTTTCTCATTTGTTGATGTGATAAACGAAAATTGTATTCAAGAGAGAACACAAAAATGGCAAGTGTAATGAAAAATAAAACCCATTTAAAGCAAAGTATTTTTATTCACACAAATTTAATAAGATATATAACAACCGTTTGGTCCATAAATATTTAAGGGGAAATAGTTTCTATACACCATCTTTATCAAGAAACAGGGAAACATGGACAATCTTGATAGAACACTTACTGTACTCAACTATTAACACGAAGATCAATATATAAGGTTCTTGGATTACCCAACTATATCTGAAAGAGTGCACAAATGCTTTCTATGACATCGCTGCCCCCTTTTTAACAGGATACACCATAAAAAGATCTTCGGAAATAAGATGCAAAACAGTACAAAACTAGTGAGGCGTCAAAAGGATGTGAATCAGTTAACAAAGAACACATATATCCTGAATTTCACAAACTTTCTCCCAAGTTATAGCATAAGGCACATAGTAGAACTGAGTTAGGCATCTACTTCATTAAGTAGATTTAGAGTACCACTTTGTTCTACAATAGAACAAATTGTGACGCTCACAATGAAATGTATCAACTCCATTGAAGATTTTGCTCTGTCTTTCTTTTCTCTCCATCTTTCAGCCAGAAGAAACATGTTTTTGGTCTGTTCAGTGGCAAGTGTCATTAAAGAAAGTATAAATATGGCCAAAAAGGAGAACACATGGACAATGATTTCCCACTGGCTGCCTCTTACGACTCCACCTATCTGAGGTCATTTGAATGTTCATGTCAGCTCTACAAATCTAGTCTGCAACGTCGCAACCACTTAATTTCTCACCCCTACTCTGTTTCCCTTTTAAAATCACATCGTTACCCTGAGCAACATGATAAAAACAATAATGCACTTTTCACTGGGCAGTATATTGTCACTGTGCAATTGAGTTTAGCTGTGGATCTATGGATATGTTTACTAGGATTTATCCATGTGACTACGGTTAATCTATGCGGCCAACAAATCCGAGAAAGTGCTCTGTCATGAAAACAATCGATTGCAACAGTGTCCATAAACTGTTCTCCAATCCGAATTTCTCTCGCCGATTTCCAATTATCATGTGACTGCATTACATGTTGAACAGTTACCACTGTACAGATTGTAAGATTTGCTTCTTTCTCTTTATCACAGTAGATTTGTGAATCAAGACAAAAATGTATGTGGTTTCAGCATCTACCTGCCATATAAGCTGCAATGGTTCGGTGCTTATAATGCAATTTAGATGTTTTACATGTAGCTCTGTGAGATATTTCAATGTCTGATTCCATCCAACTCAGTCTTAAAGACCGAAACATTCGGAAATAATTAAAGCCTGTTTTCTGGAGTTATCCATATACAGAACATTCTACAAGTTTATTTCCCAAATTATTTCAAAACAGAAAGAAAAATTCTATAAATTGGATAGTGCGAACACAGTGCATACATATACAGGTTTCTGAGGGCAATATTCATACTATTTTAAAATTTACCAATTAACCATAAATTAGGAAGGGCTTATTTTATCATAATTCAATACAAATGTACAAATAAAGTCAAATCAAGTGAAAAAAAAGAGCTAGTTTTCCAGACAAGCTTCAAGTTTAGTTATTTTTTCCGATGAATTGTGGGATCCATGACAATTTTCTAATGCCTTCAACTTCAAAAATGTCCTGTCCAAAATCAATCTCTGCATACTGTAAGTCAACTGCAGACCCGGCTGCCATGCGGTTTCAAATGCTACACATTAAAATGATTTCCTTGTGTTTTAATGTGGTCGCTGCTGTTCTTGCTCTTGTTGTTCTTGTTTGTGTACACAGTACAGCACTTTCTGTTCCAAGGAGCTGTCTCTGGCAGATTTAAAGGTGTCACTTAAAAAAATAAAATGCAAATTGAGAAAAGAAAATAAAAGTAACTAAAAAAACAAAACAAAACAAAACAAAACCATATTTAAAAAACAAAAACTCAGTCTGCTAGAGATAGCTTGTTAGAAAAGGTTTGTCAAGGTAGTTTGCGAAGGACTCCCCGAATCATGGCTGTCCAAACTAGAGGTGACGGAGGTCACTACAGTGATAGAGGGGTTTGTCAGGTCTGTTAGTGTGGCCGCGCTGGAGGGGGGGGTCAGGGCCCCACTGTCAGACGAGGGTGGAGGGAGTGAGGTGCCATCAGCCTTATCAACACCTCCATTCTCCTGTCGCAAAACGTTCCTTCTGAATTTGGCTCTCGCGTTTTGGAACCAAACCTGCAAACCAATCCCAATGTGGCTTTTACTCTTTGTTTTTAGGATTACTTTTTAAAAGAAAGTATCAAATCATTTGTACAGTACTTTACATATCAAGTTATCACAGCTATTACTCCATCAGGATGCCCTCGCCTTACGTATATAAATCTTTATATGGCAGGCAATTTTCATACATTATTTTGAGCTTATGGGGCAGATAACAATGAACCAGTTAGCTCCTGAACACTGAATATAAGAACGTGAATTTTTAATAGCAAATCAGAACAGTACTCCTGTCCGTTTAATTTTTTTTTCTTATATGTGAGAGTTGAATTACACCCTTTTCTGTTCCACAGATAAAAAGAAACATGTGCACTCTCATTATTAATAATCAGCTACAGCTTTACACTTAAGTTTCTACGCTCAAGAACGACTTTTCTCCGCTCTTTCAAAAAAAAATAGCATTTAAGAATCTACAGATAAATTTCAGATAAAAACCCCTGGATATACATCTAATGACTAAATGGGCCAACCAAACAAACAAAATCAAAGAGATGACTTCAATGATAATTCTGGTGTGAAATGAGAGGGACATGGAGGAGGAGTGGGGTGATGCAGACACAGATATGTGGTGATCAGATCAGTAAGAAGAATGGCTGTCTGCTTACCTGTAGAACTCTCTTAGTGAGGCCTGTTTTCTGGGCCAGCTGCTTTAAGTCCTTGGCATCTGGGTTGTGGTTGATGGCAAAGTAGGATTTCATTGTCCGCAGCTGATGGTGCTTGAAGGAGGTCCGCATGCGTTTGGTCTTCTGCGTTGGAGGGTAGGCCTGCTGGTCCCGGTCCAAGTGATCGGTGTCATTCTCGTTACAGCCTGAGAGGGGGAGAGCAGAGCACGGGGGGGCTCAGGATCCGAAAGGAGTGACTGCAAAAGATGTTCAACTCTGCAAGCGCGTTGTTTTTTAAACGCTATTCATTTCAACACGCTCAACCATTTTCTTGAAAGAATTGATAAAGCAGATCACTTCACTTCTATCAAGACAACGCTGTTCAGATCTGATTATTTACAATGGTCACTAATGAAATGTTCCACTACATTTAAGGCTCAATGTTAAATTGAATATCTTGTTACATGGTGTGGTTTTGAAGGGTAAGAAAAGACACAATTAAGAGCGTAGATGAGGGCTATCACATATGGACTTGATAGTGGAAAGATCATACATGCAGTGACTTGCTATGTTAACAGATCTATCATTTACCATCATGATAAATAATAAAAGTTTTGCTATATTCATAAGATAAAATTGGAACATGCAAACGAGTGAAACACTGAAATTAATTCAACTTTTCTACATATTGTAACATATTGGAAGTGATTGTTGAGGCTTTAATATAATCTGTGTTATTACATTTCAATAAAAGCACAATGATGTATTTAAACCATACGCTGGGACTGAGCTAAATTATTTCTGCTGGAGTTTGCAAAGACTAATAGGCCTAATGGGCCTCATTTGTCAGTGTCGTAGTACTGCAAGTGCAAAATAAAGATGGTGAAATGCAAAAACGGATCCACTAAATTAAATGCACGTTTGGCTGAACTGTGCTGCTGAAACCTTTAGCGCGGCTATAAGAAAAATAAATCGAAACGCTTTATTTCACTATTTTATTACTTTCCAAATTAGTTTTTTGCTTATTTTCTATAATGTGCTGACATAATAAATTCCAATGAAAAATAAATGCTTACAAGCTCAATTAACATGTGACTGACTGTTGAACATTTATATGCCCGGAACCAATATATACAATGAAATACAATCAATGATAATTATCTATTGATTTAGTTTTTTTCTATGGAATCTACTATATATGTTAGGACAGGTCTCATACGATCTCATCTTTCACTTGACTGCAAAAGGAGAGGAAATCTTGCATGCAAAGAGTCAGCATAGCATTTCTAAATTATATAGTATTTTGTATTGATTTTCATGTCTCCTTGGAACTAAAATGCTGACCAGTTGTTTTTCTCAGTGGCTGATAAAATATCAAATGAATTAAAGATTTCAGCATAAAGATGCAGTGCAGACACTTTCGCCAAAAAAAAAATAGTTATTGGGTTAAATCACAAATCAGTTTGAATAAAGCAGGTACGGGTTTACTAAACTATAGGATACAGGTTTTAAATGCGTGCCCCTGTGCTATGGTACGTGTTATGGCGTGAATTATGTTTATTGCTGTTTGAAACTTCTTCTTTGGACACCTATACGCACCATTAATATGACAACCATTGACATCTATGCTCCTCTGTTCCAGCCCTCACTGGATTGTGTTTCACTAGATATTACCCACTAGGGGTCTCTATATCCAAACAAGACCAAACTTTACAGAGTGGTGAGGAATACTCGGTAGACACACACACCTTTCCCTGGTGAGAACTAACACGAACGTGCTCGCTAAAGCAGAAACAAAACCTCAAACAAAACCTCATCCCATTTGTCATGACTATGAGTCTCCTGATCTGCAGAGCGAGATATTAACCTGAACAGATTACACCGAGGAAGGCGTAATGGGTGCATTTGTTGCGTTTGAGCACAACACGGGAAAAGGAGCACTTTAGAAAAGAGAAAACAGCCACTCTAAATCTGTCAGCTGTTCCCTAATTTTATTAATCTTATTTTTATTTTCTGTTATATTTGTATTTTAGTAATGGGCTAATTTGAATGTTGTACGGTCATTTCATTGCATTATTAGAACATTTTAGATTTTTTAAAGGCATTTCTCTTTTTTTAATTAGAAAATATATTATTCTATTTCCTTCTATTCTATTTAAATATCCCAAATGAAAAATAATATTCCCACTGTGACCTTTGCTGTGTTTGTGGTGTTTAATAATGAGTTCACAGGGACATCGTATTGCTGTATCTTATGTCTTTCTCTGTGGGATTTTCTTTTGTGTGATTTTTTACCTGCTGTGGCCGCATTATACTATAACGCTCTGTTGTGGCAGGCATATCCTGCTATACGCGGGGAGGAAATCACAGCGCCGTCGTAGTTATTCCTCTGTTAAGGCATCATGAGGAATTTAGGATTTGCATAATCTGTCGGAATTGTGTTTAGGAATAAGCAACCAACACGGAGCGCTGGCTGCGCAGCGCTGTGCTGGGAGCCCCTGGCCTCTCCCTGCTGCAGGCCCCTCTGCGCGGCGCTGCCGTGTCCCTGCATGAGAACCGTGCTGACCGCCGCGCAGGAGGCCAGGGATTCCAACGTCACCTTCAATTAACGAAGAACAATTAACGTGCAGATTACCCTTATTCCTCCCCATTCACCGGGAACAGAGGAAACTTGGCGCACAATGACAAACTTTGTCAACCGCACACTAATTCGCAGAAAGCGACAACAAAATGGGGACGCTGCAGGGGGGTCGGGGGGGTCGAGCTATAACATTCAGCGATTCAATGCGAGATTTTAGATGGGACTGTGTGAAACAGCACCTTAATGCTTGCAGTTTTTATAGCTGTTTTTTTTTGGCTTACAGCAGAAAAGTCAAAAGACGCAAAACAACATTTTGGTCACCGTTTTTAAGCAACCATTCTACGCGGTCACTTTTACCTAAATTTGCCGTAATCATAAAAGTCCATGAGCACGTTGACGGCGGGGTCAATTTTTGACCATTCTGCGCGCAACACACGCCACAGTTTAAAGCGCAGAAACTGTGCGTTAAAGGCGCGTGGACAGACAGCTGAAGATCAATTGGCTGCGGGCGCCGTTGCGCGCAGGCGATGTTTACCTCCGTTTGCATTGCCTACACATGGATTTATTTCTGTATTTATGTAAAGTAGACCATCGGCTGCTACAGCTGGGGCCCCGACGAACCGGCTGGGTTAAGAAGGTTGGCTCGTCTGCGTAATGGAAAAAAATGGAGCCTGATTTTTTTTTAAAGTCATTTTTATTTTGGCTAATTGCTTGTTTGTTTGTTTGTGGGTTTCTTAATTTTAATCATTTCTGCTGCTGTATTTTAATAAAGTAAAATCAAATCTAGACGACAACACTTTTGGTCAGAAAAGTCCGACGACCGTGTAGATTGTAGTGAAGAATTCATTATGCAGGAAACGGTTCCAAAACTGGGGTCAATGGGCCAACAGGGGTCTTTCAGAAGTTCCCAGAAGCATTTAACCTATAAGGAAAAGCTAAGTGTTTAATTTCACAGTAATTTAATGGGGTTGATTAAAGTTCGGTAGAGGTCGGTGTGTTTTTACTATAGGTTTCACTGTCTCCCTGCTATTGGGCCTGTCCATGCGTCAGCCAGCTGAAGGATGTCTTTTGCACCAAAACTAACAACAAAAAACTATTTACAGATGCTTTTCTATACATGTGTGAGTGGTGTGGACGCGCAGCCCTGCTCCCTCACCTGTGTTGTAGCTGGGTATATCTATCCCCATGGCCGGGCTCTTCCTCTTGCGCGGCCTTCCCTTCTGCGCCGTGCCGGTGCCGTTGAAGTACGGTAAGGAAAGGCCGCCGCCCTTGGCTGCCAGCTCGGCGAAGTTGAGCTGGGGGTGGTAGTCCGGTCCCTGCACCAGCGTCTCGAAGTGGAGCCGGCAGTACACCAGGCTGTCCTTCATGCCGAAGTGGTCGCCAGTGGTCAGCGTCTTGTTGCACGTGGTGCACGTGAAGCAGCTCAGGTGGTACACGGAGTCGCGCGCCCGCATCACCATCTCAGAGGCCGATATCCCGAGGTGGCAGCGCGCGCACCTCTGCACGGAGAACCTTCTGGAACAGACAGATCGTCAAGACTCCTCATACACAGAGACCCAGCGGGACAAACAATGAGCCAGAAGAGGTGGGCTGCTCTGTCACCGGCTAAAGCAGGCTAACTGGGTGTGTATCACTCGTGTTTTTGTCGTTCATTTCAGTGAAGGGTTGTGTATATCTGGCACAACTTCAGTGTATATAGCAGAACTACAACAGGCATGTATGTTGAGGTTACACTGCGGGCTAATATAACCACATCTGGCCTACAACTAGAGACGGATGGTCAGTAGGCCACATTTTGTTTAGCGTACAATTGTTTTCTATGTACGAATATTTTCTCTTTTGAATAGTTAGAAAGCCAGTCCACAGCCTCAGTGATAAAACCTACAGTTGCTAAGGCCTTGGCAGTGCAGTTGACATTAAACACAGAAGGTTACAGGTATTAGAGTGCCTTATTTTACTAATATCATTCTGGTTTGTGTCTGGCTTTATAAATGTATGTTAGAATAACAGAGCAGCATTTTTCCATCGGTTTTTTTTAAAGTAGACTGGTGTAGGCCTTCTTTGTGTCAGAGGGTGACTCTAAGTTCACAGCCTACATTACACTCAGAGCCAACGAATAAAAGTACAATCTCATATCATAACTTATTTCCAATTACCACCATGCAGGGCCTCTGGGAGATTTTTTATTCAGGCAAGAGTGAGGTCCAGAGTGAACTGGACCCAAAAAGCTTCAGCATATCGGCTGCAGATGAGCGGCCACAGCCTGTTGAATCAGGGCTGATAGTAGCTGGACTAAAGTTTGTCTCAAAAAAAAAAACAAAAAAAATAAAAACGTTACTTGTCCATTGAAGATTTTAAAGTGCATTTTCCTTTAAAGCCTGTAGAATAAATGGACCTCTGTGCGCATGGGTGGGTGGGTGTGCGCGCGTGCGCGCGTGCGTCCGTACGTGCCAGAGACCGAACTTTCCACTAAAAGCTAAAATTACGCGCATGATTAACCGTATTTTTTCTTACCTGTAGTAATCCTCCTTGCAATAGATACTTCCATCCTTGGCAAAACACGTTAGCTCCGACTCCAGCGCTAGTTTACATTCACAGCATTTGAGGCACCGCAGGTGCCACTGTTTGTCCACGGCCAGGAGGTAGTATCTGTCCGAAATCTTGCCGCCACAGCCGGCACACAGAGCAGGCTTCTCCGGGCTCATGGAAGGCATGGTCTGAGGCAGAGAGAGAGAGAGAGGAAAGCTCACGGCAGCTGCAGTGATTCCTTCAAGAGACTGCTGGGGAAATCTTTTACAACATGCGTGATGCAGAGACAGAAACAACAGGCCTTTATGGCCGTGAAATTCAACTTTCTTCCTATCAACACGAGGCCTTTTTGAAGAGCACTGTAAACGCGCCGTTAAACAAATGCAGGCTCGGTGTGTTCATGGGCCCCCCTAAAGCAACGACCACCATCCATCACACGACGGTTACTCGGACTTTAGCTGAACATCGAGGAGAATGAGAGCGACTTGTATTGCAAAGCCAACATTTTGTTGGTTTAATCTCGCATTTCTTCAAAGACAAGCAAGCAACAAATACACTAACAGCTGGGAGGATAAACAGATTTTAAATACTGGATATAGGCCTATTCAAAAAATTAAAAAAAACATTTTTTCCATTTAGAATAAAAAATACAAATGTAGATATAATAATAATAATAACAATAATAATAATAGTAGTAGTAGTAATATTAATAATAATAGTTTACCATGTTTTTGTCAGCAGTTATGTGTAAATGTATAACTGCCTGAACTAAAATAGCTAAATTTGTTGACAGCAAACAAATAAGTCCTGTTCCAACGTACAGTGTTTTATTTGCTGTTTTACAATGCGTTGAAAATATATTTAGAGGTTTCTGCATGTAAAATTGCAGTCGGTTGATGTTTTTGGTGGCTAATTATTTTATAGCTATTTTATAGCTTTGGAAACACTGAGAAATTTACACAATCAGCAGCACCAAGACAAAGGGAATTTTGGCTAAAGATTAAGACTATAATATTTGATCATAATTGAACACAAAGAAGTAGCTGACAGATCCTCCTCTCTGGTCTCCTACTTACCCCCCAAAACAACTGTACGTGTCCTCGTACATCGGGGGTGCCACGGTGGTTGTTTATGCAGTGACGGAGGTGAAAGTTTTAACATGAATTGAAACACGGGTGGACCGGGCTCTTACCGACTCTCTCCCGTTCAGCTGCATGCCCTTCGCCAGGCGCGACTCCGTTTTCGACCTCCTCTCCATCTCCTCCATGATCCCTTGGATGTGATCCCCGGAGATCCCGTGGAAAAGCATGGCTCCCGGTCCTGGACGCAACGTGCAACTGCCTGCCTCTGTCTTGCAGCCCACAACTTCCATATACTGTAGCTACCGCAGCGCTGCGCCCCGCTCTCTCAGCGCATCCGAGTGGGCTCTGAGGCTCCGAGAGAGGCGCACAGAAACAGCGACGCGACCCCACAGACTCGGATCACCTCCGCGCCAGAGTGCAAAGGCAACTGGAAGAAAAGAAAAGCGAAGAAACTACAACATGGGTGGGACAGTAGGAGTGGTGGTGGTGGTGGTGGTGCACCAGCTTTTTCCCCTTCTTCCCGTGAATGTCTCTCCTCCAGAAAAAAAAAAAATATAGTCCAAATGATGCGACAAACCGGTGTGGAAGTGGAAGTGGTGGTGGGGAGGGAGGAGGGGAGGGGAGGGGGGCTACAGTGTGAACACTCGCCAAAAAAATAATGACACAAAGTTTTTGTTGTTTCTTTTTGGTGATTTCTCTCTCCCGGTTTTCCCAGTCAGGGGTTCCTTGGTGCTTGGAGGTCAGGTTGGGACTGCCTGGATTTGAGAACCGTGTCCTATTTGTGAAGAGCCCGCAAAGCCTGCCCAGTCTGAATAATTTGGTAGGAGGAGTTCCCCTCTCCCTCTCTCTCTCTCCTCTCCCTCTGTGTCTCTCGCTCTCCCTCTCTCTCCATCGCCACTGCTTCCTATTCACCAACAAAGAGCTGTCACTCTTCCCTCAAAAACTCCCGATTCTGGCTGCGCGAAGGACCGCGATTTTATGGTATTGACATTTTCATTACTTTTATGCCCCCCTTTACAGGAGAGATGATGCTGGAGTGCAGTCACGAGATGCATAAACCAGAATGGGCTGAGAGTAAATCGAGTGTAAATATTATACTTAACGTGTGTTAAACAAATAATGTGCATCTGAAGTGCAATAAAAGCCAGTGGAGTTGCGTTAGAGGGGTCAGAGAGAGGGACAGCTGACTCTGAGACATGAAGCCCTCCATGAGAACTGTTACCTGCTTTCATTTATTAAAAAAAATAATTCCTTCCTCACCTGGTTGGTTTGGTTGTCCCAGAATAACACGATAACTCACTGTGTGTGTGTGTGTGTGTGTGTGTGTGTGTGTGTGTGTGTGTGTAAATGTATTGTTTGGGGCGGGGCAGTGATCAGTGATAGGCTAGAGGGCGGGGACAGATTGTATTAAACCGTTTTGAAGGTTTAATGCTTTTTTAAAACACGAATGAATGAGATTTTTGGTTAAAAATAAAAGCATCCCACGCCGTTCCAACCTGTTTACTGAAATAAGACAATCACACAGCAGCTTGTTGTTTTTCTGAGCACACTGATGCTCTGCAGATAGACGAAGTAAACTCTTCTTTTAATGTATAGAAATGTAGGCCACTGTTTTCAGTGCAGGAGCAGTTTTGTCTCCATTAAAGGCTCATGTGAAGCACGGCCCGGCACCCTGTAACATGGCTTTTTTTCGCTCTCTCTTGAATTAGGCCAAAATCCTGTTTACCTGCAGAAGAGTTGATTTGATGAGAGCAGAAATAGTAAAATAAAGCTAGAAGAGTTTAAAAAAAACATCCAGCTGCTGGTCGCCAGCACTATGCATGTTTTCAGTGTGTTGTTTTTAAACTCCATATACTTTCCTTAATATAATGTTGCGTGGAGGCGACCGAGGAGCTACAATAAAGATCTGTGTCGGTTTTAAAAGGGTGTGAAAACTGTGCCACGCAAATAAAAAAGGCAGACTGACTGGCTGTGCTGTCCAGCACGCAGGCCAAGTATGGTGACAACAAACCCAAAAAGAGGCAGCGCAAGGTCAGTGTTTTGACTCACACAACGCGGGCCTTTACAGCCCAAACCCGGATGAGGAGCACTGGTCCCTGCCAGATCTGAACGTTTCTCCATACAACGAGAGATATACCGGCGACTCGGGTTTGGTCCCGTTAATGGATCTCCCGAGGCTCAGGTGTGGATGCTTCATCCCAAGACGTGCACAAAGACGTGCAGACGTGCAACCCCCCCTCCAGCCTCCCACCCACCATGAAGTTGTGTTGGCTTTAATTGGAGGCCCCCTGATAGCAGCGCTGTGAGACGAGGCTTGAGCCCTTCTCTCCTGGACGGACTGGACCTGCAGCTACTCTGCAAAGCACCGCGCTCATTTGCGCTCGGTCAGTGTCTCAGCGGCAGCCACAGAGCGGCGAGGAAAGGACTCAAAAAGGACAGACGGATTTCCTTTCACCTGCACAAAGACGCCCTGAGAGGAGTGATCAGCTCAGCTCTGTGTGATATTTAATCTGGCTGCTGCATCTGTTTTTTTCTTTTGTTTTCGTCGTCTTCTTCTTCTCCTCTTCGAAAAAAAGGCGATTTCTGCTTTCAAAAACTGGACTTATGCACATAGTAAAATATAAACACTGCATGTGCATCCATCATGTCGTTAGTGTCGATAGAAAGACGCTGTTTTGACCCGTTGCCTGCAGCAGTGACATTTCATTTGACTGTGGAGGGTTTAACAATGTGTCAGTGAACACCAAGGGGCTGAGGGAATAATGTCTTTTGTGCTGTCGTTTTGATTCGTTTCCTTTTCTTTGTGCCTAATTAGGATGTTACCTGCGACAAAATATCAGTTTCACTGTCTGAATTCATAGTGTCATTTGGAGAAAGTCTGCGTAAACCAAAGCCAATTCACGAAATCACCATTTTACAAACAAAAATCAACAACAACAAAAAAAAAAAAAAAAAAAAAAACTGTGACATTACTTAGTTTGGGAATAACACTTCTCTTTTATTTTCTAAATATATCCTATTAATTAAACAGTCTGCTTATGTATGTTGCCCATCATGCTTCATTACTGGCTTTAAATAAACTGAAGAAGATTAATCAGGGCGATTCTGTGCCATATTTCGTTTAGTTTCTGAGATTGAATTGCCCTAATTGAAGATGTGCGATCTTTTTTTTTGTTTTATAAAAAACTCAGAATAACCGCTGCTCATTCCTGCTCTGCACTGAGCTCCATTTCAAGCCTCTGACGCTTTTTAAAATTAAATAAAACAGCGTTAACAAGCGTGTTTAAAATGGCGTGTGAGCCCAGAATGGCTCAGTGGACCAATCACTTTTTTCATATAAATAAAGGCGGAAAAAAATCTCACATTTCAACCTTCAATACAAACAAAAAAAACCCCACATTTTAAGAAAAGCGTCATACATTTATAATTCCTCATTTGTGCCGCTTAACTTGCGCGATTTTGATCGCTTTTTTAACTATCTTAGCCTACATATTGACATAATTGAGACAGTCAGGGTGAAACGATTTGTTTAAAACATCATGTAAATAAAATTCTAGGTAGAGAGAGTTAATCTGGGTTTACCTTCCACCACATGCCTGTTTAATCCCGGAGAATATCCCCCATGTTACCTCTCATGCATCAGATCTGTCGCGCATTGCTTCACACGCACTCCTCACTGTTTTTGTTTGTTTGTTTTAATTTAAAAAAAAAGGCCAACCTTGTATTATTATTCCCCCTGAAGAAGAGGTCTTACCTGAGGCGGTGCTGTGTGAGAGATCCCCGTGCAGCGCGCAGGCTGAGGAGCTCCGGACTGTGCGCACTGAGGAGACAGAGGAGACGCTGCCGGTAGATGGGGGCTGTTCCTCGTTTCTGAGCCTACAGTTCGAGTTCGAGCGTCAATTAAAACACAAGACATTTAAATATTCCTCTCCCGCATGAAGGCAACGCACACACGCGCGCACACACACACACACACACACACAACGCACAAAAAATGGAAACCTATGAGCCAGTGGCCTACTCAGCATGTAGGTTATAATGTGTGATGTAGTCGTCCATTAAAGGAGGATAAACTACATCCGAAGTCGGTGATCGCCAAAAAGCAAAAAAACAATTAGATTTAGCAATATTTCAGAACAATTAGATACTTTTTTTTCTTTAAACGCCACGTCTTATTTTGTCTTTTTGACTTTTACAGCTATACTGGATGAATTCAGAGCCTAAAGTTTTATTTTTGTCCAAAAAAAGAAAAAAAAGATGTAAACCGTTAAAGTTATGGCTGGGTTCAAGCACACGTAGGCCTGGCTCCTAAATAATCACAAAATGCACTATGACGTGTCGCACCTATGCCAACCGTGTGAGACTCAAGTCAAATACGTTTCCAGCTGTAGTTTCAGTGGTGTGAGAGCAGAGGTTTGTTTGAGTGAATGATTAGACAGGTCTATAGTCAAACTCGATCAATCCATCTGACAAAGATGTGCAGCACAGAACCACAAAGCCTGCTGAAAAGTCATTTGGTATGGATACCAAATCGAAATCATTTCTGATTTTTATTTATTTTAATCACGTACTTACTGAGCAGTGGTAGGCAAATTGTTAGGACCATAGATTTTCTTCAATTTCAAAATCATCAAAACAGTACAGTCTAAAAAAAAGACTATATTTAATAATAGTTCAAAAGTAATCAGTATGCCCAGACCCTGGTCTATTTTTCTATTTTTCCCACTGGTTGTATTGGATGTATCCTCCAAAAATAGCAACGATATTAAAATGATTTCATCCTTGGGTTCATATTTCATTTCCCCCTGAAGTGTGCTGCATGTCTCTCCATCTGTCTCACCTGGAGAACAGAGCTGACAAACTTCATATAAATTCAATGCAGTATTGAGTGTGTTTAGCCAGGAACCACTCAACGCACACTTGGCCTCATGTTGCAACATCTAATGAATAAAGAAATTTTGTTGATGAAAAATTTACCACTATTTAATAATGTCAAGTTTTTAGTAAATATTAATATTGTTTATGCTTTGAAGATGGTTTGATTGTGCCTGGCCTATAATGATACTGTATTTCCTTAATTTAAGGCAGTGAAACAAATATTCATTACCTTATTATATAATGTTTTCTCCTGCATTTGTACTGGAGTGATTTCCTCATGCATTATTGGATTATTATTCACCTGACAGGGCAAACATTATGGCAACAAGCCATTAAATAATAATAAGATTGACAACAGAATATAAAACAGTGCACGGTGCCTCCACTTGAATTTAATGTTTACTGTTAACATGACAAAGACAGGTCATCCACGAGACAGGATGTCCTAAGCCTGCTCACACTGGCCACTTGAGAACAATACCGAGGCGTAGATGGAATTCAATTGACAACAAGTGAATGGAATACTGTGTGAGTGAGCGCTGGGGATGAGAGCAGAGGGTGACAATTAATTACACCTCTGTACTGCTTGCATAAATGATTGTGTGCCATACTGCTAACAGTCATTTTGCTTTGCTCCTTCCGCCTGGGCTGACATCACAATGTATCTCATCAATAATGCAACGGCACTGAGATCCATTTCACTGTGTACCACAACGCGTACCGCACACGCAGCGTTCTCCGAGCATGATGCCCAGACAGGCTCTGCAGCGTGCTCGGCTCGACGCTGAAGCCACAGATACAGCATCAACCCAGGATGCCTGCCTGCCTGCCTCCATGGCTGCCTGGCTCCTAGGGCATGGCGGTTAGATTACCACACATCCAGGGTTCATCTGGAGTTATCAGTTCTGGGTCACCTCAAGTGACACTCAGTCTCACAGAGAGAGCTCTCAGTCACTGCCAAAGCACGGCCAGAAAAGGAGAGGAGGAGAAGGCGAGGAGGCGAGGAGACGAAGGAGGAGGAGAGGGAGGAGGAGGTGGGAAGGCTCTCCCAGGATCCACTGTGGTGCAGGGAACCACAGGCTAAACACTGACAGAATGAAGGAGAGGAGTGGGAAGGGGGGGTGAGGAGGAGGAGGAGGAACAGAGGGAGGAGTGAAGCACTGTAAAGCTGTATCCCAGTCACATGTATCCCAGTCACATGAGGCAGGGCGGGTGGGTGAGACATCCTGGAAATATTTACAAACACACAGTGGACATGGCTTCAGAATTATTGAAGGAGAGGACATATCAAAATACATAAGCAGGAGAGAAATATGACCAAAGCACTGTTTTTATAGCTGATACATCGAATTAAAATGTCTAACAGTGATTTAGAAAAATAATGATAGACAGGAATAAGCCTATAAATAGATTTGTGAGGCGTCTCAATCCTCGCGTATCCTGTTTTTCATTTCCATCCTCTTTTTCTCTCTCCAGGTCTTTCTCCCTCACTTTTTCCCCTCTCCTCCTCCAACTCCCCACTTCTTCCACTTTCTCTTTTCTGTCTCTTCCAACCAATGCTCCCCCTCCCTTCAAGCCCCCCCCCTCACCCCCCCCTCCCAACCCCCCATCCCCTACCTCCCTCCACCCCTCCTTCGATCTCCTCCCTGCTCTGCTCTGCTGGAGCTCAAATCACAACCCCGGTCCCTGGCAGATGGAGGATAGGAGAGAGAAGCTCTTAACTAGCCAGCCTGAGCCTCTGCTCTCTGCACACCAACTGCTGCCTGCCTCCCCTCCCTGCCTTCAGAACGGCTCCAACAGCACACCGCCACCTCCACCCGCCACCCCCCTCCATCTCCTCTGGGGACAGAGTATCCTCCTGGGGAATGGTGCGCGTATTAGTCCATATCTGGCCACACTAGAAAGGACATGGAAACATAATAGATGGATGTTCTTTATCGCTATATAACCTTATGGGGCAAAGCGGCTTTTTCAGAGAAGGCACAGTGGTTTAGGTGATGCTTGTATATGATGTAATGTTGTCAAACACCCTCTTTCTTCCTACTTCAACCATTCGTTGAAGACAGGAGAGAACATAATACATAGGTTAGATAGTGTGAAAGCTACAAAAAGAGCAATTACATCCTTTTTCTTTTAGGTGTGGACGAGAAATCACAGATATGACCACACAGATGTAAAACCAGGAGGGAAATGAACAGGCCAAAGTGCTCCTTGGGCACTTAGGTGCCCGCGACTGCCCCTGACTCTCCTTTTATCTGGGCTCATCTGGCGGCTACGACTTGCCCTGGCATGAGCCTGACCACCAGTTGCGGTCTGAGGGAGAAACTGCTCCTCTGTGCTATTTGCAGCCCTGTCTGTCCAAAGGAATCTGGTGCGCTGACTGTCACTCAGCGGCCATGTGTGTTTTTTATCAGTAATTCTACCACAGGGATCGGGGTCGTCCATATGACCACTGTGGAGGCTGCTGCCCCGAGGCGAGCTGACATTGTCTGTGTAGAACGACCAGACGTTGATGAAAGGGCTGCTCAAATGCTGCTTGAATATCAAGACGCACGCGCACGCATTCACATGTGCACGCACACACAAACGCACACAGCCGTGCCTGGCCAATTGCTGAGGCTGATGTCCCTTTCAGCCATCATACGGCTGACACTCAAGTTGTTTTTTTTCCCCGCCAACCCTATGTCAGCTCCTGGCTGGTCTGGCCAACAGTGATGGAGACACTGTAACTGACTGTGGTTGGGTCCATTGGCCGCGGGGCTGCTGTGCCTGTTTGAGATGGAGGAGGGTGGGGGGCTGGGGGTTGAGGGAGGAGGGGCCGCTTGGCCTGTCAACTGGTTGTGACTAGAGCCTGTCTGGTCACAGTTCCAAACTGGGCAGCTCTCTCTTTCTCTGCGGCTAGTGCCACCGTCCTGTAGAAAGGCACACAGTATAGAGCTGCCACTCTGCTCCAGCACAGCATATGCTCCAGCTGAAGGTCAGAGATGTTCAGTCCAAAATGCCGGAAATAAACACATCACGTCTGCTTGGCTTTGTAACTTGGGAGCACATCTGCACCGAGGGAATACAACTCTGTGTGTGTGTGTGTGTGTACATTTGCTTCTATTGAGAAACAAAACTTGTAAAATTTCTTCATTTTTCATCATTCTACTGGTATTGCATAATACAGCCAAATTCAACAAAATGAATTCATTCATGAATAAGGTTGATTAAGGCATTTTTTGAGTAATGGCATGAATTTTAGGAACTTCAATTATTAATTAATAAATTAACTAGATATCACAATTTATCTGAAAGACAAGAAACAGGGGAAACTGTGGACGATCAGACTGCCGGTTCGATGCTCTCTCATTGCGGATGACACACTAAAGGGCAAGAAAATGGGCAAAGACGAGAATGTTTCTTATCATACTTTAATGTGATGATTGACCTGTCTGGTGTTGGGAGGCGTGGTCGATTTTCAAGTAAATTTCTCCATAAATCTGTGGAAGGGATTGCTGAGCTGTTTGTGTCTCAGTCACCAACCGCTAGGCTACAACATGATATTTAAAAAAAAAAAAAAAAAAAACATTTCAAACTGTGCCATCACTGGATTGTGAAGACGTGGAGGGATGAGGCAGACATGAAAGTTGGCCTATTTCATGGTCAGGCTGCGGGACCGCCGAGGCCCTGAATGGCAATGCATCTACTTTAATGTGACAGACAAGTCCCTAGGCAAAACCCGCAGAGCCGCGGCAGGCGAGCGGGCCCAGGTACTTGATGAGTGTGACACCTTCACCGTCCCGCTGTAGAAATGTTGCTGCCGCACGCTCCGCTGCCTCGGTTTAGAATAACACCAAATAAATTCGCTTCTCATCCCGCCTGACGATGCGTCCCCAAGAACCTGTCCTCCCCAGCACTGTTGGGATCATGAATCTCCTTGTAGCCGCTCACAGGGCTTTGCTCCGATCACTAAGCACTTGCCTTTGGGACCCACCTGCCGAGGAAAATTGTGGCCGCGCCAGTAGGCGGCTGCAACAGAATTCCGCGGCAGACACATCCTCTCATCCCGACGCTGTTTGCCCAATCAGGCGGAGACAGGCGAGTGTGTGTGGCAGGTTCAGAGCCAGCGCCTGAAGGCATCGCGCTGCCTACCCACATGCACTCACAAATCACAAATCAAATGGCACATCTTTCCCCAACATCTCTTGCACGCACAGGTAGTGCTGCATGAGCGCTTGACCTTACCTTGTACTATTACTGTAGGCTACAAAGTGCGGTGTTTAGTGCAACCTTTATTCTATATTGGCCTATTAGGAGCCACAGGGTGTTCTGATGGAGGAAGCCTGCCTATGCATGTCTGCGTCCGAGCCTGAGTTGATCTATTGCAGTGCTGGGATAAGAGGGCCCAGGAGTTCATTAGGCTGCAGCTCAGGAGAGCAGCCGCAGGGAGTGGCGCTGTAGCTAAGTGTTGCCAGGAGGCTGAGCTGCGAGTCCGGTGGGGAGGGCTGCTGTTGATGTCCATGGCATGTTTGTTAACAGCCTGATTCCATCAAGTGGTGTAAAAGCAGAGCAGCCAAGTGTAAGGGCTGACCCTTGGCCCCTGCCTATTTTTACCAGCACAGTGTTTCAGTCAAAGGTAGACAGTTCAGTCGAGCACTTGTGGAGTGTAAATGATGCTAATATTCATGCAGTCGTACATTTGGGAGAAAAAATAACAAGACATGCAAAGCAAAAGAGCACAAGACTCCATCTGACTATCTACCGTTACTTTCGCTTATATGCCCTTTATCTTGAGGGCGAAGATCTAAAATGCTCTTTCAGTTTTCATCTCCATACTCCCACAACCCTTGTAAATGCATCAGAGGAGCGGAATACCACAAAATATTAAACAGTCTTAAAGAGAAACCAAAAATGAAGCTCAAGGCACTTCATTGGACATTCGAGAAAAAAAAAATCAGAAAAAAACAGCAAAACCAAAATGTGATAAAAGACTATTTTACATGAGGTTCTAGTGAACAAATCCTTTTCTCCTACTTGCCTGTCTTATGAGAATGAAAACAATCCTGAGAATAGTTGTGATTCATAGGAGGTAGGTATTGCAGAGACACTACCCATATTTCATCATTTAGTACACTGCTAAAAATGACTCTCAAGTAGTCCAAATAACGACAGGCAGAAGATAAGCAACGTGTGGCGGCTTCCGTTCTTCACAGGCATTTTACCGTCGTCACGTCAGGCCTATACATAAAACAGAGAATTGAACTGTTTCTTCATTGCGGGGTCCTTCACGTTGACTTGGCCATATGGACACTGGGGGAGGAAATGAAATAATTAAATGGCGTTAAATGGCTGCATGTGGAGTAGAACTTCAGTCACACAGAGAACAAGACACGGACATGTGTACAGAGCAAAGCACGCCAGAGCGGCAAAGCTTAAAACAAAGGAGAACAGGATGAGGCCAAATCGAATCAGGACTGAACCACACAAGAGAGGACAGAACAGGGGAAGACAGAACGGGACAGGACTGGGCACGGCAGGACAGAAGATGAGACAAGACTGGATGATTTGTGACAGGATGTGGACTAGGCAGACCAGAACAAGTGTCGCCAGGACACGACAGAAGCGAAGTGATCAGAACGGGTCCCTGTTTCCAAAAGTGTCTTGCGGCTATTTGAAAGCCATCTTGCATCTATATGATGCAAACACCTGTAGGGTCAACTGTGAACTATGAGTTATGTTGCTTTGCTAGAGACATTATTACAAAAATTGACAAAAATTTTGTTCTAATGGAGGACATTTAATTTGACATCAGGATGACAACACCTGCATGAATAGGTGATATTGTTCTCATTCGGGAACCTGAGGAATCATCACTGTGAATTTTGAAGCTATTTCATGATTTGTGCTTATGGGCAACATCTGCCTTCAGCAGCATATCAAATCAATCAAAGTAAGTTTACTTTCTTACATTTACCCCCACACAGTAACATACAGCCTTATAGAATGCAGCAAGCTGGAAGCTCAGAGTGTCGGCTGATCATTAAAGTACACTGTCAAACTAAGTGAAATGATTTATATTTACAGTGAAATTAGCTCTGTTAGTTAATATAATTAATTCCCCATCCTTTTCAGCACCATGGACAGCTGATGTTAAGACGCTCTTAGCAGTGAGGGCCGAGCTGCGTCTTAAAAAACTGTCCTTTGTTTGTCCTCTTCTCTGGCGCTGTAGTCTGGGAAAAAGTTACAGTGCAGCGAGGGAGGACTTGCATACAGGGAAAAAAAAAGACGTTCAGACTGAAGTCTGGATTTTGAATTTTTCTATTTAATGCATTACAGGACTGTCCAGACAGTGAAAAAATGTGCAAAACTGCAAACATTTCGGTCTATGTTGGAAAATGAGGTATGCATGATGAGTCACCCTATATGTGGGTTACTCTACAGGTACACCTAGTCAATCATAACTGCTGTTTATGTGGTGTTTTGGGCAAGAAACACCACATAAAGAACAAGAACATTTGTTAAAACGCTCTTAGAAAACACCGTTAAAATCTATGGTAAATCATGATCGGGAAAACGGGCCCAGAACACTTAAGGATTGAAGAAGATGTGACAAGACGGAACGAAACAGCCGAGGCCAGATGAAGAGAAAAACCACGCACTCCGCAAAACGGAGTAAAGACACACACAAGCTGGTGCAACAGGAAAGAAAGAGCTCACATGTCTGCATGCGCTGCCGCAGCATTTCCCTCTCTGAAGGTGGGCATACTCTGTGAACACCTTGTACCCACTGGAAGGGTCGACATACATCTGCTTCTTTGCCTGAACATAATGAAGATATTATTATTTAATTAGCATGACATACAAACACGTATGCTGGTGTGTGACCCCCGCATACATAACCATATACAGCACATATCCACACCCAAACACAAACACAAAGGCACATGTGAGCATAATACTGAATAAGAACATATACATAGAGACAGATTGCTTTGGGTCGAGGAGAAGAGGGAATGGATGACCTCTATGCATAGAAACAGATGTAAGACAGTCTAACTCTTATGATGTTACTTATTAATTAGTGCTGTCCTTTTGTGTGCAATTCAGCAGGTGAGCATCCACAATGATTAGTCAACTGGGAGCACTGTAATAAGTTACATTCAGTGCATATGTGCTTAAAAAAACACATTTTAGACACAATCATTCTCTTATTTTGACTGATCGCTCATCCTGCAAAGACACACAAACACCTTCTGTATATGAAAAACAGTGAACTCCTCTGCAATCCCTAAGGAAGTTAGAAAATGTCATCTCTCAGTCTGTTTCAAACTGAGGGCCCACTAGTTGGTGAGCTTTGACAGGCCACAAAGGGAAAAAGGCCCCAGGCCTCTTGGTGACACGGCCTGTCATTTCACATGGCATTGCAGGGGCACATAGTGAAGCTGGCATAGCTGGGCCCCCTCTGTATTGTGCTTTTCCCACCCAGGCCCTACCACTCTCCTCAGGTCGCGGCCAACTTGCCTCAATTTCATCCACACTCAGAAGCACAATATTTACAGCAGATACGCCTAAAGGCACGCAGATGACACCTATTCAGTACTGTCATCAGCGCAGAGTTCACTGGCTCTGTTTGATGGAAGAGCGAGTAAGGTTTGGTCAATGTGATGGATCTGACAGAAACAACGGTTATCGTTATTTATATGACGTGTAGGGTGTTTGGAGCCCTGCGTAGCCATGCCTCTGAGCAAAACTGGAACAAAACTGAAATCTTCCACATTTATATTCAGACTACCATTTGACAGGGTTTTTGCACCCCAAATATACCCGAACTACCCACAGTCTGTCAGACAGTTCGAATTTAAAATTACAGGAAAATTTCCCTCTACCAAGGACCCGCAGGGGACCCCGCCCTGGGGACAGGTGGGCTCTGGAGATGCAACACAGCTGCTACTATCATACTATGACTGTTATCAGCTGACAGAAACAATGATCCTTTTGGCCTGCTAGTTTTTTGTACTGATGGTATTTGGCCTTTATGGAATTATCTTTAATAACTTTAATAAACTTTAATAAAATAATAATAAATCATGCATTAATATCAGAATTAATATCAGAAAATACTGAATCTTAGTATCAGCTCCAAAAATCTGACAAATTGGTTTCAGCAGATTGATTCAGCTTGTTTATTTAAAAAAAACCTGCATTATATTTTCTACTACTAATGACAGAATGCATCAGCATTATTTGGTTAACTGTGCTCAGCTGTAGTCTAATATTAACAGTTTAAAATAAGTATATTTAGTGAAATGCTGCACTTGAGTGCAGTTTTGAGACGACTTTTACAGTCTTTCAGAGAGAAAAGGATTATCTTGTTAAATCTAGTCAATTGTTATAGATCAACAGTGAGTAAATGAGGTAAATATAACACCCTACAAAATAAAATGTTGCAGAGATGTTTCAATTGGAACTAATAATGCAGCACTATAATAGCAGATCTTCAGTATTTAACAATTAGCGCTCTGAAAGTGGTCATTCTGTATTGACAGCTTTACTGATTAAACTCCTGGCTGATAATATTGTTACTTGTTGGTAGGATTTCATTGTGACATTGCTACGCTAAAGGAGACGATCTGAATAGATTCTCCATCACTGCAGTTATGCAATTCAGTACAAAGTGACAGCCAACAAGCAGCATGTGGGAGAGCCTGGTTGTAATTAATCATGCGTAATTGCAGTAATCAGACTGAACATCACTGGATTTCAAGTCTCTGAAGTGATTCATCTTACCGCACATGCCTGCCTGTGGACTCTGTGGATGGCCATCTCTTCCTCTGTGAACTTTCCTCCAGCCTGGTCGTTGTCACCCTCCATGCTGCCTGTCACCGCGTCACTGAGGTCTGCTTCACCTCCGTCTGCATTGATCTGGAGCCCGCCTCTGCTTCTCGGTCGCCTCCAGCTTTCTTCCGAGGGCTTCGGTATAGACATTGTTACACATCGGTTATTAAGCTGAACATGGAGAAGAATCAATCTGCTGACAAACGCTTTGCCCGGGCAATTTTGGTGAAACATGCTCCTGTACAGCCTCTTGGTGTGGTTCACAAACGGGGAAAGAGTTGCACTACTTTCAAACTGTTTCTCGTCTTGCAGATGTGTGCAAAAAGGTAAAAGGTCCCGAGAAAACTTCCCATCACTTCATTAAATACCGTGATTATATCGTTAGTGCTTCTCAAAGACATTGCATGTTTGCTTTGTGTCTCCTCCTGTCACTTTTGGATGCACAGCTATGTGTTGCACTTCCTCCTTTGCCTCGTCACATTGGTGACATGTGACCACCTCGTCACACTGATCCACCGGCGCACACAGCGCCCCTGCTGTTTCACAGCGGCTCCCATCGGGCCCCTGGTGATATGAGGGTGTGCACACTTTACACACTGAAGGATACCAAAAAAAAAAAAAAAAATCATGATAAAAATGAAAAAAAAAACAACACAAAATTAGGGAGAAATATTAAACTACATTTGTTACCACTGTATTATCACATTTTATTATGCGACTAAATAAACTGTGACCACCAGTTACCAGTCACAACTCTTCACTTGCAAGCACTCATTGCATTATATATATATATATATATATATATATATATATATATATATATATATATATATATATATATATATTCACTGCATATGTGCAAGATGCTTAACATATGTATATGTGTGTATATAGAAAGACACATGTGTGAGTGTGTGTGGTTGTGTGTGTGCGTGAATGTACATATATAGTAGTTCTTATTTATTGTTCTTTTGGTCAAACCTGGTGTGATTACAGTATGTATGAAATATGATGTACATCATTGTAATATTCATATAACTTGATAATTATGAATGTGAATAAATTACAGGATCCCTATAAGGGCTAGCTTTGCTTCTGCGGCTGTAATGACACTGCAGTGCAAACAAAGACACCTTCCCATGATATTAAAGTAATATAGTGACTTGGACTAAGCACTGAAAGGTTGATGAGTGGCCGTTAATGAGTCCTTTCAAGGTTACCCACTGCTGTAAGCCACCTCTGATGATGTGGACTACAGAATTCCGGATAATTAAACCTGACAAGTGTCTTTTGACTGACATTGTGGGGCCAATTAACCCACAGACAAATAATGTATCACTGGTAAAAAAAAAATATATATATATATGTATACTTAGTATGCAAAAACAGTGCTAGATGTTTAAAAACACATGTACTTTCTAAAAAATATGAGATACTGCAAAGCAACCTGAAAATGTAAGATAGAGCAGATGTATTGGACTTTTACAATGCAACAGACCGATGGAAGCAATGCAAGATTTTGTAATAACTTTTCACAAACTGGAAAAACACACAGAGTAATAGTTGCATATTTTTTGTGAGTGACATTTTAATTCAACAAGATAAATCATGTGCACCTCAGCTAAGTGAAATGTTTGAAGCCATTATAAAATGTATTGTCTGGGCCTCAGTAGGACAATGGGACACTGTATTGTTCTGTTTTCAGTGTTTGGATTTCTTAAATGAATATAATCTGGAACTGTTTGCTGTTTACAGTTGTCTGAAATGTGAAACCTCACTGGTTGTCAGTGCCCAAGACTCATAAGAGCTTTAAATGTATGTCTCTTTGTGTGCATGTGTGTCATATTGTTTTCTTTTTTTTTTTTTCATGTTAAGGCAGCAGCCCTGCCATTATCATTTCATACGGATGCCTGAAACAGCATGCCCCAGTCTGCTGCCACTTAATTACCTTCCAGTCAGCCTGAAGAAATCTGGCTCTGATCCAGACAGACTCTCTGGAGAGGAGAGAGAAGTACATCTAAGCCACTGGTTTCAATTTACCATGGGACAAATATTGCTTAAACATGCAAACAATAAAAGGAAAGTCCACCCTAAAACAGAATTTACATTGTGCTTCATATCAATGATTTCGGCCGGTAAAGTCAACATATATAAAATGACAAATATTTCCCTTAAAAAGGAAATAAAGAGCATCATGATACTAATGGATTATGTCATCAGGTGTTACTTTAGGGAGCTGGTCCACCAGCAATGAATTTCTTACTAACACCATGGGCTGATATCTGGTTGAAATATTCCACCTAAACACGTTTGGACTTAATGAAGGTTTAGAGCTGTGAATCAGACATTTACCCATGAAATAAGCAGTTGTTTCACTTGAATTCAATCCATGGACACAAAATTATAGAAATTGTTGTATTTTAGGGTGGGTTTTCCCTTTAAAAGGGCCGTTGACTCAGCTGATTCATGAGCAATATGTGTAATGTAGAGTCCTGAAGCAGATTCTAGTAGTCACATACAGTAGGTTCATTCTGTTCATGATTTGTGTGTATGGAAAGGACAGTTTTTCATCATTTGAAAGCTTATGTAACTGAGTTATGTATAGCAATTTCAGCATCTATTTGATGCATGGGCTGCTGTCATCTTACGTGGTTACCCTAAGTAGCATTTCCACATGACACACTATAATTATGAAGTCAAATAATCATGCCAGTCTTCTTCTGTCCACCACAGTCTGGTCGGTTGGCTGCACTGAAGCAGTTGGGGCATTGCTCAAAGGTGATAATCAGTGAGGGGCAGGCCGACAAAACTAAGTTATATGCTCGCTTCTTGTACCTTTAGTTCCAGAAGTGAGCCCTCTGTGCATTGTGTGTGTAGCCTGTCACCTCCAAGTGAACACAAGGCTGCTTCGCTATTTGCTGAGAGACCCAGAGGACCCCTGTGCTGGATGTTTCAATAAACACACCTTTATTTAGGAAAATGCTGCCAATATGACACTGCACAATCCAATATTAAAATGATTAAGGTCGCAAAATTATATTTTGACAAAGGGGCCCTGTACAAGAAGTTGATGACACAGGACCCACCTGAATCATACCTCAATGGTGCAGATTCCCTAATATATGAAGCTTTTCAAAAAACCTCACAGTGTATTTGGGTTTTCAGGCCCTTGGGGGTCTTCAACTTCAGGGCAGTGGCTTATATGTTACTATGCTGAATTTCACATAACATTGTTGCATATGCTTGATATTTTCACTCATACTCAGTCCTGTGGGAGAAAAAAGCAGTGAAGGCTCTAATCAATATTTTTATACTAACAATGGATCAAATAACCAGCCTATGCTTTGTGTGAAAGGTAGGAATTATCTCCCCACTCTGCAGGTCTAGATTGTTTTTCATGGCCTAAAACTACTGTTTTGGTTCCCTCTCACCTCTGTCATCAGTATTTGTTCCCAGATGAAGACGGGGGCTGATAAACACTAGCTGCCCAGCAACCAACAGCAGACACATAAAGTTGGTGACTACAGCTGGTGAACATTGTGGACCACTTAGCAGCTAAAGCTCGAGATCAACACAGGGCTTTCAAGAGAGTGAATATTGAACTTGCATTTGTCAGGTGACCAGAAACATGACTCCAAATCAATATTAATGCTTCTCAGTATCTTTTGGATGTAGGCCTATAGGCAACTGTTTACTGTCACGTTCACCATAACAGCTTTATAAGGTGATGATATGTTGTGCTGTGATGTATTCAGCCCGCAAGCGGCCAAAAAAATCTATTATTACTGGTTTAAACTACTTCTCATTTTGGAAGCCCTGACAAGGACCCCGGATAGCTCCGGGACCCCACTTTGGGAGCCCCTGCTGGAGGCTACGGCTGCCACAATTATTGAACTAATAATGCAGTCTCGCAGGGAAATACGTTTTTCATCAGAAGCATGAATCACACAGTTCAAGTCTGCTGTGCGTATCATGCTTGTTACTCATCCTCGGTGCAAGAAAGACGCTCACAGGCAGCGGCGGCAGCGGCAAGGTGCTCGTCTGACGCGCTGACGTCACCAAATCTTTGACAGCGGCACTTCCTGGAGTGGCGTTTGTTGTGGGAAATAAACACCGTGGTGCTGAACCAGGGATTCGTGCTACATTAACGGCGGAGGGTCGCCACAAACTACCACACCAGCCCACGTCCGAGCATGTGGTCGCGGCAGCTCTCGAGCGGTATCCGATAAGACAGAAGAAGCGACGGCTGAGAGTGAGGAAGGACGAGGTGGAAATATATTCTCGGACAGCCAGCAGAGCTGAGCAGAGCAGAGCACCGACGCCGACAGCGCGGAGTTGTCGCGATGTTGTAGCTAAACCATGGACACCAGAATAAAGTAAGACCTCTGAGTTTCATGTTTACCCCCACCAGCACCGCCAGCTCGGTCGCTTCTCGATACAGAACGCTCGAGCTAACGGCTAATGCGCGTGTCAGGCTCGTAACGTTAACTCAGAGCTGAACGTGAAATGCGGAGGAATGTTTGGCGTCATTTGAGCCATCTCCAGCCGTGGATTTAACAGCCAGGCCAGCTGGCTCCACAGCATTTGGGTCAGTCTGTTGCTCCGTCTACTAGCTGGCCACCAATTAGCAGCTCCGCTAGCCAAGCAGGCGGCTTTAAATAGGCTACATGTGGACACGACCGAGCGGCCGTTTCCTGTGACCCAACTTTGTCCAGATACTGTCAGGGATGAGAAAACTTCTCATTCTCTCTCTCTCTCACACACACATACACTAAATCACTGTTTATTAGCTTTAACCTGCTGTTATTCAAACGGTTTGCTGTTAACAGTGTGACTCATATGAAGTAGGACAGGTCTACTGTAAGATCACAGATCACATTGTGAGGTGTTCAACACTGTTTATATGCATGCTAATATGAAATACATACTTGTTGCAAATGACTCTGTGCAACAACAGCTGCTCCTTATTTCCCCTCAGCAATCAGTGTGTTGTTCTTTTCAGGGAGAATCCAGAAAGAACATTTGATCTGGTTCTACAGGTGGCATGTCCAACATCTGAACATGAAGGTAGGTGATGGTTTTATCAATGGATACATTGATAATGTACTAGTAATGTAAGTCTGTTATCTGCTGGGTTTAGACAAAAAAAGAAGTTTTTGAACTGTTGAGTGGCATCCAGAATCAGTAGAGCTAGAGTTGAAACAGTTAGTTGGTTAACAAACCAAACATGTAAATTTAAAATCTCTGGCTTTTGGACTGTTGCTCTCCCAGAACTGTTAGGTATATATATATAGGTATTTGGAGACGTCCCCATCGGCTCAGGGAATGGGCATTGATGGGCGTTTTTCACTATTTATTAACATTTATTTATTACAGACCAATAGATGAAGTGACTAATGGAGAAAGTAATTGGCAGATTGATTGATAATGAAAATAATCATTAGTTGCACCCCTAAGTAGAGCATATGTATTAATTTTATGTATCAGTGCTGAAATGATTAGTTGGCTGCCATACATTGAATCAGCAGCAATTTTAATAACCGGTCAAGTCATTTGTCACACAAGACGTTCTTGTTCTCTTTCATGTTCTCCAAACGTTCTCGGTTTCGAGCATCTCAAGCTTTACTCTGTTTCATATCTATGTAAATGTTATATCTATGCGTTTTGACTGTTGGATAAGCAAAACATGACATGTGCTCACCTCACCTTGTGCTTGGGGAAATTTTGATGGACATTTTTCTCAAATTTGTAAGAATTTATAGACCAAACAATTACTTGATTATTAAAAAAAACAAAAATTAAGTGACAAGCTATTTTACATTAAAAATAATTGTTACCCATTGTCCTATTATCCATCTTGATAAAGATGTTTATGTGCATTTGCCAATTGTGTCTGTTAGCATGTGTTTGTAAAAATGATTGTTTGTGGTGTAATTACAGTAATTGTAAGGCTGCACAGCCAAAATGCCATGTAACGTTGGCGGCAGTGTTAACCAAATGCACTTGTACAGTATTTTAAGTCAGACAGCGAGCGTCACAGAATTACAGTGCATGACTGAGTTCAGTCTTGCAAAATGAGAGCAATCATTATGTCTGTGGTGTTATTATGTGTGCCCCAGAGTGTACACTGAAGGACTAAAGAAGGTCAACTCTGAGTTCAGTTGTAAAATTGTCAGAGATGTTAGCTGCTTTAAGATCTTAGTTTGTGTTATGCATTCTTCATTTGTTTGACTGATTTTGCACTATTCTGTTATCAAGCCTGACCATAAGTTAACCAGTGCTGGTATTTCTCTTGCAACCGTGACCCCACAAAGATTGTTTTAGAAAGATCACGCTTGGGTCAGCAAGCTGCATTAACTGGACTGCTGTTTGCAGCGGTCAAACATTCCAGCAGCGGTGGCCAGGACAAAAAGTGTTCAGACTAGCCCAGGAAATGTCTGTGGCCGATGAAGAACAACACCATATTCTACCTTTATGAATATGGGAAATACAGTAACCTATATTTCACATCAATATCCAGTGTCGCCCATAAGTCAAATATCATGTAAAAACATTTTCACTGCACATTACACCAGCTGTCTTATTTTGCCCACTCAGTTTTGACGTTAAGGAGGTGTTATGTGGACGGTTCTCTTGTGCAGCTGCTTAGCTGACCAGAGTAGACTGAAAGTTGTCCTTGGATGTAATTCTGATATTGGATTTTAAACCAAACTCATAAACCACCGGCCTGTGCTGTAATAACTGACTTCCCCCACGTATGATCCAGGGTCAGACTCATATCCGGACTCCTGCTCCCTGGAGCACAGCTACAGAGCAATGTTTGCACACCCCTGAGGTCAAGTGGAACATACACATTCTGCTCAGTCATTTGACGGAGGTGCTCTCTGCCCTGTGCTGAGTCCTGACTGGATATAAGAATGTCCCTGTTGAGGATGTTGTTTTCATGTAGATGTATACTATCTGCAAGCAGAGGCTTATGGTTGTGGCGGATTGTTTTTTAAAGGAGTTTCAGGTAACTATGAGGAATAAGTCACTTCTCCCTGAATCTGATCAATTTCCTTTTCTTTGACTTGGCTGATGTCTGTGTGAATTGAAATGAATGAACTGTTATTGTTTTACCAGGCCCAAATGGAACGATTGTGTGCGAATATTATATACTGTAGGTATACATGCATTAACAACTAAAAATTGACCTGTCTTACGGTACTGTATGCATTTGTCTCAATTCTGTGGCGCTTGCTTTTATTATGAGCTGAAAGGGTTAATGCTATGAGTCATAACAGAACAGCTTTGGTCAGCTATGAAACCTCCACAGTCAGTCACCGCAAACTAGAGCTGTTTCTCCTACAGCCAAACATTAGATACTTGGCCAAAAAGCACCACTTCACATTCACACATTATCTTCCCACTACCTCACAGAGGCAAACAAACAAGAGTGCAATCATGATAGACTATAATTAAATTGTCATAGCAACATGGTGTAGAACATTTGAGTGTTAGGAGAAGTGGTGGAAGGTTTCAGCTTGCTCATATTTCTCATATCGCCTCCTCACAGTTTAGGGAATACAAGATAAATTTTAGATAGATTTTTGGCTGCATTTCATTTGCTGTGTCCTCCCTCTACCAGAAATCCAGTCTGCAATGCCGTGCTTTAATGTGACTGAAAGGGTGTCCTAATTGAGTGGCTAGAAAGCTTGCTGCGTGCAGGGTTGTGCTGATGCCGCACTGCTGTTTTGCCACCCTCACCACATCCTGGTCCTGCAGGTCTGAAACTAGATCCATGTGCGATAGTATGGCATGATACCACTGTATTGTCGAGGGTAATTCCCTTTGTTAATATAAGTCATGATCAAACTGCAGAGAGACCTGTAGTGTAGTCAGATGACAATAGCTAAGCCCTTTATAAATGGTCAGTACACCTAACCCTGAACTTCCTGTGTTAAATGGGTTTCACACTTCGCACTGTGTGTGCAGACGACGCCCACGTGTGTGCAGACAGGCGTGCAATAAAGCTGCATTTTAAAGTTGTTTCTCTGTGACCTTTGTGAACCGCTGGTCTCAGAATACATTGCTCACTCATTACAAACTTTTGATATTTTGACATAGAAGCTATCCACGGCTTGATGTTTCTCTATGTGACAGTCTCTCTTAAGCCTACACCTGAGTGCTCAATGAAGTCATTAATGCTAATGTTAATAATTAATCAATAAGTGATTAATCACTGTGCAGAATTTGAATAAAAAAATATATCAACTGACAAAGTGCAAATTAGGTGCGGAAAACCAGTTTCATCCATGGGTAGTTTCAATGGCTGGAGCTGCGCTAGCTTGACATACAGATGGGATACCTGGATAACTGCGGCATGTGCACCAATAGGAACCATTATCTGAACCGGTGATGCAGGCATGTTGTGACAGCAGGGTAAAAGGTGTTGCTTACCTACGTTGATGACTCACTGGAGTTTGATTTGACTCAAACTGTAGTAAGCACCTGCAGGTTTTCATGAAACCAGTTCACTGTCGCTGTCTCCTCCTTCACTAATTCTCCTTTTGAATATTCTTTGCAAGTTGAGATAAACTAAGCTGCTCATGACCTACCACAGACGTTTTTTTTTTATTTGAAAGAATGACTGAGGCCTTGTTTAGGTACCCTTTAAATTCAGAACCAGAACAATATGCATGTTTGTTTAATTGTTTGTTTGAATAACAAGCAACAAAGCAGGAGTGACAGTTTTGAGTGACAGCATGTGTTTATTCAAATACTGCTGCTGCAAAAGCCAATGTCATATCAATGGTGTATCATTTTGTTCATTTTATAAGCCTCTAATGATTAATTGATTGTAATTAACAATGATTGATCATTATTATGGTGAATAATTGATTGAAGGTTCCCTGTGGAGTTTTAGACCTCTAGTTTAAGCCATTTTTCTATGAGTGACTTCCCGTTTTGTTATATGGTGCATTTGTGGGCACGGGTGAAGCGATACACAGTCCTACCAATGGTGTTGCACTATTCCACTGATCAACAGCCTGCGATAGCACGCCAAGATATGTTGCAGGGTGCCAGCAAAGGCAGGGAAGAGGAGGACTGCAACATGGGTGTAAACAAGGCTGGATTTAAAACACATAAAGAACCTGCAATGTTAGGTAGAAAATGCATTCATCACTTTCGTTAGACCTCAAGGATACACACTATGTGTTTGGTGAGTAACACTGAATGTAAACATAACTTTTGCTTGTTTCCAAGAATACCTATGCCTAAACATTGTTGTCTCATCTGTGATGTTCAGCCAACAGGGCCATTCAACTACTCTGATGACATGGCGTTGCTGCTATTGATGTATGATGTTTTAGCCAGAATATCAAGTCTGATTCACAGACATCCAGATCAAGTTTTTCGTTTCACCGTGGTCAAGGAGAATACTTTTTGTTAGTGTGTAGCTAAAACCATGTCATTTAGAGTAATTAACTCTGGTATCAACATAACATCGGTGGTGCAGATAAAAACAAAAACATCCATCGCCTTAAAGATTTGAGTGGTAATTGAGATTTGACGAGAGCATCAGCATTCCGCAACAGAAGTGTTGCTGAGGAGAAATAACAAGAAACTAAAGCTCACAGCTATAATAGAGGCAGTGTTCATATCTGGACTTGGCCCCATACTTCCAACCATGGATGTGTGGCTAGATGACAGACACTGGGCCTTTTTCCTCATACAGGTCCATGGAGACCTGGCCTCCCTGTTCAGCCTGAGCTCAGTTCCGCTTAGCTCTGTTGGCTCAGTGCTCTGTGGATGCTCAGGCTGTGAGTGAGTGTTGCCTGAGAGCGTGACTGGCATGCTAGCTACTAGCGGCCCTGGCTACATAAAGCCATATTGATGTGCTTCCAAGATGCTGCCAAAGCTAGCAGATGACGCTAACGCTGCCAAGGCAGTAGGTGGGGACAGATGCTACCTGTCCTCGCCCGCTCCCTCCAGCCAGATTGTTCCCAGTAACAAAGCAATAAACTTAATAGATCAGCAAATCAATTTTATAGCTACATTCATCCTGCAATTACGGTGAACGATTTAGTGTTTAAAAAAAAAAAAAACTCATTGAGGGCAGCTTGGTTAGCACTGATGCATCACAGGATTGCGTTTTGGTCTGAAACCCTGGCCCTGGTTCTTCTCTGTGTGGTTTGCTTTGCGTGCTCTTTCTGCATATTTCCCTCAGTTCAGACAGATTGCAGGTCAGATGAATTGGAAGCTCTGAATTGTCTGCACGAACGAATGTGAATGTATTTCCATGCCTTACTCTAGACTGACACTCTTTACAATTTTCACAACATATGACACCCTCTAGCCGTAGCAGGTGAATGAAAGCACTTGTTGTCCTATTTCCATTGTATGCTTGTGCCTGTCAATTGTGTGTGCCATTGAGCATTTGGGTTTTTTTTGTGTGAGATAAATGACAGCTTTATCATCTGCTTCAGTATCTCCCAATAGAGTCACACTAGTATTAGAGTATGTAGCAGGAGGTTAAAGTATAAGTGCACTTGCATAGGTTTTAGGCTTCTCCTTCAGATACACCTAAAGGAAAACCAGAAAGCAAAAGTATAGAGTAGACACATTTTACCCTTTTCTTCATTTGCCCTTATAGCTTCACTTTGTCCAACTATGAAAAGTTGCTTTTGTTCTATATCTTAAGAACATTTTCGCTGAGACCTAGAGGTCTCACGGTGTCGCGTACTGTTCGTTAGCTACCAATCTGCTTCCTTCTCTGCTGTAGCTCCGCTCAAGAAGCTGTGATATTCCTTTTTTTTCCTTTGGCTTTCACACCTTCCCATTTCCACCCTTCGCATTCGTAGAGCAAAACTCCTGTGTCGTAGAACTTTTAGAAAAGGTTGAACGTTGACATTCTGCAAAATGTCAGAATTGCTCCTTGACCCAAGCTTTGCCAGTTCTGCAGTCTGATTGGATTCCGGCTGCGTGTTGAGTTCACGGTGGGCTCACACTTAGACGGGAGGCCATTGGAGTACTAACAGATGCCATGGCAGCAAGGAGGGTGTTGATTGGTCATTAGAGAGGCCACACTCCTCCACTCTCACTCCTGAGAGGACCCCAGGGTCTTACACTTTGTGTATCTCACAACGCTTCTGCCTTTCGCTTTAGTCTCACCCATATGACTTCGCTAAATTGGCTCTTTAACACGGAATCAGATATCACCCAAGTCAAGCGGATTGAGGAAGTCTCTTAACTTCCCTGTAATGCTATTGTAATGGCCACAGTGAGTGAACTTTGAGAAATAACCTCACACTCTATGTCCTCCGAGTGTCTGTGAGATCATGTCTGACCCTCAGTCCAACTTTTCACACCATAACCTCTTTTTTTGTGTCTGCATTTTGGGTGGAGGTTGGTGGATATTTGGGGCTGCTTGTTTGGGTGCTGATGCCCTTTTCTTTTGTGAGACCTCTTAATGATGTGGCACTAAAACACAAGGAAACATTGAAGTGTTTCAGTTGCATCTGAATGACTCAATCTAGAATCTGAAAAGCATTTCATGACTTTAAGTGGAATAAGCGACTTGAAGATGTATGTATGGATGATATTGCATTCCTAAAAGAAAGCCTGCATCTGTGACATTGACAGTACATTTGACATTTCCTTGGCTTCTGGAATAGATGCTATTGGTTTCATCGCAGCTTTTCCTGTGTACTGCACAGTAAGATATAAGATAAGCCTTGTTTGTATTTCCATTTTGGTTATTCAAATGACAAAGTTGGCCAGCTAGCTTTTCTCAGTGCTCCACAGCCTGGTTCTTTTGTTGGTGTCTGGAGTCATTTGTAGCTCCCTACTCACAGCCACTCATCCATTCAGTAACTGTGTAGTGGCCTGCTGCTTACTGGGTTTAGTTCCAGCTCTTTTCACATTAAAAAGAGATGGAAGCAAGTGCTCACATTTCACCCAGCCTGCTTTGTTTCAGATTATGGTGAAACTCAGAATAAAACTATAACTTTCTGTATTGGCTTTTGGCCAGTGCAGAAACATGATGTCTTAGATTGTTACCCGGGTAAGGGCACCAATGAAATTAAAAGCCAGAAGAATAGCTCTCTGTATTTTGGGTGTATATGTCTCTGGTAGTCATGATCCCAGAACAGCTGCCTTTTTTACGCATCCATGTTTCTGTCTCTGCTCGTTCTGGCATATCAACCTTTTCTTCGTAATCACACGTTGTTGCACACTCACAAACAAGGTGCAATCTTTCTCATGCCCCTATTTGATTATCACTAGTTATGACAGACGGGACAGACAGGCCCTATGGGGAGAATGGAATGAGGAAAAAGGTCACTGGGACTTTTCAGGTAGTGCCATGTGACCTCGCAACACTCATGTTTTTGGAAACACACATACGTTCACCACCACCAGGACAGCTGTGAGTGGACTTTTCTGTGTTTTTTCAGAGCATAGAGTATTATTGGCCAAAGCATGAAGAACTGGGGCAAAATCAGGGTGGGGTAGGGAGAAAGGGAGTGAGATGGGGATGAGATGAGAGGATGAAGGGGGTCGTGGATATGCTGATGGCAAAGAGGTGGCTGAGAGGTGAGATACTGCTGTGGATGCTGGCTGAGCTTTCCCGCTCACTGACGCAGTACTGAAACTCCAGGGGCAAATTGTTCTTTGTGTGAGTGTGTGATAGTAGGTGCATGTTTAAGTGTATAGTGTGTGTTGTGCATATATGGCTGTGTATGCTTGTGCACGGCTGCATGGATGGATGTGTGTGTGTGTGTGTGTGTGTGTCTGTGCATGAGAAAGAGACACAGAAGCTGTGAGAGCTGCAGGAGGCTCATCTGAATTCACTAATGCTGCCAGACTGCGAGAACATGGAAAGACTTCTAGGCACTGACGCTCACAGGCTATTTTTAGACTTCCCCTTTCCACGGCGAAAAAGTGGGGAAAAGTAGGGACCCGATCAATGATTTAAAACGAGATGATTCTGATGAATGCAGAAGAGTTTCATCACATCACCCTCACTCCTCACTTGCAGCCTGGCAGCATTGTTGTCATTGGCTTGTTTTCTGTTCGTGTGTGCCTGTGTGCATGTGCTGTGCATCTTTGTGTGATGGCAGATGAATTTATTCCCTTGTGACCACTCTCAAGTTATGCTCCTGAGAGCGGTGGGAATATTATGTGTTTAAAAATAAAAACCACGAAGCAAAGGCTAGGATAAGGTCCAGCTGAATTTAGCTTCCAAAAACTGCCAGTGTCATCTTAAAGCTTAGCTCTTCCTCACATGTGTCATGTCAAAGGATGGCAGTGGATGGCCAGGAGTATATGTTCAGCACGGCAGATGGCACAAGCATGTACAAGCAAACACACATACATGTATACCCTCACAAACACACACAACCAATTATTGTGAGTCAAAGAACAATTATTGGCTGGTTCTTATGCATGTAATACCAATGTGGCCTAGTTTAGCCCACAAATGAACAGGATTAGTGCAGCTCCTGCTTTAATGTAGCTTGGGTGATGTTAATCTGTCCTAGGCTGGTAAATTGGATTTCATAAAAAAGCTGTGCTCAAAAATATGTTGACTTTTGTGACTGTCATATTGAGCAGATTTTATGACGACAGGATTTTAACAGGATTTGGGATTGACTCACTTCTCATGACTCCATCAACTGGCCCACTTCTCTTGTCATGTGCATTGGAAATGATAGCCATGAAGCTTATAAAGCTTTTCTTATGAAGGATTCCAACCATATGAAAAAAGACATCACTTTCTCAGAGATTTTCCAACAGGAAGCTTTACCTGTGAGTATTTTTGACTGATTAGTTTAGTACAAAATTATATGCCTACAGTAGCTATCTTCTGGTTGTCTTATCTGTATTTTATAGGTAGCGGATAACATATGATGTAAAACAATGAGTATTCATATTGCAGCGGAGTCTTAAGGATCTCCAGCATTCTGCAAAACCCCACCAGTAGATGAATGGAAGAAGCAGACAAAGGCAGAGATTATTTCAGAGGATGCAGCCTCAGTGTTTGTGTTCTGGTCTCACTGCTGACATGTAGTGTGATGTAAAATGACCTAAAAGATGAATGATGAAAAGACAGAAATGTGTTTTCCCCGGCAATTAAGGAAATCAACCTACTTATTGACATGGCATGAGTACTGGTATTCTGACATCTAGACTGTTGTCCTTTAGACCTTAATTCTGTGGTCAAGGCCAAACCCAAGTCAAGCAGAACTAGTAGTACGAGCCTACTGTCTGTGCTGTCATCTCAGCTTCTAACCTCACTATTTACATGTCAACAGCTATGCCCTTAGGCTATGTCTCTCCATTCACGGCTGCTCCTGTGTTGCCTAACACCACACAATTACAGTGAAGATGATGCCGTTTACATGCGTGTAGTAGCCTACTGGCCCTTAATTTGGGCTCTGGCCTATTTTTCTGACAGGAAATATAGGTCAATGTTGATGCCTTTGTGAATGTCTGAGACCATTTATCAGTGCAAATCAGTAATTCATCCACAGCTTCTTTGTTTTCGTATTGAAGGACACACACACACACACACATACACACACACACACACACACACACACACACACACTTATGCTTCTCTCAGCTTCCGGGCCTTCATGTGTTGACTGCTGTTGTTGAGTGTATTTCCTGAACTTGGAATCATTTCTGATCATCCAGTTAAGATGAGGCTAGGAGTTGTATAAACATCTAATACCCATTTCAGAGTGACACAGCGAAACGGGATTAACCTGTGTCTGTGGTCAGAGTGAATAGGTTAACATGCGTTATCCAAGCAGGGCTCAGGACTTGCTTCTCGCCAGGGTTTAACTGGTCTGGCACTGCTCTGCTTTCAAATCAAGTCAATTTTGTTTATACAGCCCAAAATTTGCCTCAAGGGCCTTCACTCTCTGTATCAACAATTACTTTCAGTCAGCTGAATTTCAACAGCTCCACAAACAACATTGACAAATTTACAGTTTCTATAAGATCTATAAGTGTGGATATATTTTATCCATTTATATATGGCTGTATTAACTGATTGTGGGCAGTTTTCACTTTTTTCTGATATTCAATTAAACCCAAAAATAGACACTAAAAATGATTGTCTGTTGCAGTAATTAATGGGTTTCGCAGTGATCTCTTTGGCACTACAGTAGATCTGGGTCCCGTGTGAATGTATATTACAAGGGAGTAAAGTTATGACAACAGCCTGATATTAATGAGTCTAATGCGGGTGGAATATGTTTATTAAACCTCATCAAACACGGGTTTGCATGTGTTGAAAGTGGGTGTAGCTCTGTTGACATGTATTGTCCTAGTCCTGCCTGCAGAATCACTTGTTGACTAAGCCCACTTTTCCAATCCCTCTGTTTTTCAGAGAGTGCATGTCGATGAATCAAAGTGTTTGCCTCAATCCATGATTGCAGCAAAGATAATGGACTATTTAGTATCTTAGTTGCAAAGTTATATATAGCATAGATACATTCTTGTACATTTTAATCAGTTTGACTCATTCATTTAAAGAAAAAAATAGTTATTACAAAGGTGGGACTGGTAGGTTAATGGAAAAACAACAGTTGAATTTTTTGGACACTGAAGGCCCTTTTTCTCCAAATGACCATTCCAGATAAATCCCTTAGAAGTTATTGTTCTTCAAAACCTGACAACCTCTGCTTTTCCTGCTGAAGCCAGTTCAATTTTAGGAAAGTGTGTGTGTGTGTGTGTGTGTGTGTGTGTGTGTGTATCTGTTTATGTTTAAGTTTCAGTGGCTAGACAGTGTTTGCCCAGTATTTTCCTGTCAGTATTTCATCCGTCAGACCTGTAGAGCATTCAGACCCCTGTGAATGTGTTTAGGCACTATTGTACACTTTTAGCAGATACAGATGTATCGTTATCTCTGTGGAAACATTGGCTGACTGACTGTCTGACTGGCTGACTGAGAGCTGTCTGTCTGTCAGCCTTTGCATGTGAACTTCAAATCACAGCTCGGCAGCACCAAGCATGTAGCCGCCAAAGGCAAGGCTTTGCACTGTCATCAGCACCACGCAGCTGCCTCTGGGTGCTGTGCCATATGACATTAGCTGAGATCGATCCTCTCCCCACCTCAAGGAGCTGCCGTGCCGCACAGTGTTTTCTCTGATGCTGCAACCACCACCTCAAAGACTAGAAAAGGAACTCTCCCCTAAGCATGTGTAATTGAGTGACAATGACCTGATCACCAGTTCTGAAACTCTGAAAGTTGTACAACCCAAAACTGCATTTTGTCAGACTTATCAGACTGCCATTTCTCTCACGAGGCCACACCAAAAATATGTTTTACGGCGTGCAAATGAGTTCAGCCATAACCACAACTCCCTAGCCAGTCATAATTACAAAATCAACACTTTATCCAGTCATTTCAGTGTGTTATGTTGTAAAGTTAAAGCTTTACTTTCTAAAATAAGATATGTTCTTGCTACAGTCATATTTTTTTATGCTTATTACCTTAAAAATAGAGTTATTAATTTGTTGTGCTTATATAGATGTTGTTTTTCGACCGAGGCAGATGGTTGGACCATATGGAGAGACGTATGTGATTATGAGATGAAATGTTGGCCTTTAAGCCAACCAGCCAACAGCCAGCAGAGACGGAATCTTCACCATTAACTTGTGCTATTGCTGTCAAAACTCTGCAGTCTACCCTCCTTTTCCCCATCTATTTGAAAATAAATATCTGGGTCATATCTCAGATTTCAGGTTATACCTCAGATTTTAGGGCACGTTACTGCTTTAATATAAGCACTTCATTTTATCATCCTGCAGCAACTGAGCATCATACAGTGTAGAACGAGTCGGAGAGTAGTCTGTCTAGGGAGATACTGGTTTGTTTTTCTTAGCTTAGGAGGCTAACACCCCCCCCTCACCAACAAAACACGCTGTCGGTGTGTTGTGTTGAAGATGCAGTCATGCGTAGCTGGTGTTTGACATAATGTTGGACCAGTATGGAATCTGACTCGGAATATCAACGCTGATATGTGGTGATACACAGAGGCTGTCACAAAGGTTGCATCCATATGCTGTGCCACTCATTCGTGAAGCTGTGAAATTGGGTTGCATCCCAACTAGCCTGGAGACAGTATCACTTTCCCTTCTCTCTTTCTGTCTCTCTCACTCCACCTCTTCTCTCACCCTCTCAGCTCATCCCACTGAAGCATTTTTCTGGGAAGACGGAACAACTAATGTGGCATTAATAGGGTCGCATCATCTCCATGCAACTCTTTCTTTCTTCTTCTTCCAGTGGCTGAGGCTGTTGTTTATCTTTTTCAGATGAAGCTGTAGAAATGGCTGAGAAATCCCCCAGGCCAGCATCTCTCACATGTGAAGCCTGCCAGTTGATGTTTTTGGCTGGTAAAGCAGGCTCTACCTTAGAGGTTGTTTTCTTTTTGTTTTATTCAAGTTTTCAAGCACTGGAATTAAAAAGTATCTCTCATTTGCAAATTTAGACCTATTTCTAGACCTAATCTAGTTATGATGCGTATGCTAGTGCCATTAACACTAAATAATATAGCCTTTAGAGTGTTTTGGATGGACATTTTCTGTCACAGTTTAGTTCTAGATCCCAATTTGATATCAAAACACAAATCTGTTTTAATTTAATCCAGGCAGTTCTTGACTACCCTCGGGCTCTCGCTCTTTGTATCAGTCCCCAGTCCTCATTTGTAACAACTTAGTGTGACCAATCAGTATTAGTAAACTCAAGGACCATATCATCGTTTAAGAAGTTTCTTTTCTCTGAAAACCTCTGCTCACTAAATCAGCATGAAATGTAATGCCATTTGCAGTGTGCAGTGTGAGACTTGATAGGCAAAATGGAAAAAAATGTTTTAAACGTCTGTGAGTGTGTTTTTCTTTCTGCTGGCCTTTGAAAGATGCCAGTTAATCTGCTTACTCCTTTAATTGTGAGTGTAGGGGTTGGGCCTCCTCCCGGCCAGAATAAGGCTACTGATCCAGAAGTAAAACGATGACCACCACAGTTATTCCTTCCTTTAGGTTGTGCAACCCCCCTAGTCTTCTTTAGCCACCCCTCGTCTCCTCCTCCTCCTCCACCATACCCTCCCTCTGAGGGAAGAAAGCTCCTTGTTCTGACAATAGACATTTTTTGCCATATGTTGGCTTGACATCTTCATCAGGTTCACAGCAGGTTACCTTAGTTAACTTTCACTCCACTGCCTGATGGGATTTTCTCCCTCTGTTTCTCCAATCGGCCCAGGCTCAAAGTCTAGACGGCCTCCGAGGCAGGGTCCTTCCAGCCCTGTGTCCACAATGGCTGTATTGTGGATGCTTAGTAGCGGTAGCTTCCTCCCGTTACAGCGAACAGGCTAGTGCTAAAACAATGCTTTTGTCCGAGGGCATACGAGGGGGGCCTAATCCACTACATACTGTGAAATAAATCTCTCTCAAAGATGAGAGAGCGAGCGAGAGAAACGGAGTGAATGAAATCATTGCCAAGGAGGTTAGAGTGCAGCAGTTTAACCCCTGGCCAAGAAAGAGGGAGGAGAGGAGGCAAAGGGAGCGAGAGAAAGGAGGAACAAGGAGAGGCAGGCGCTACATCCCTTCATCTCCGGAGCATGGATGGAGGAGAGGGGCTGCCGGTGGCTTTCACAGCCTCTCTTCTCACCAGAGGAGCTGCTGTTCACCATATGGGATTTGGCCTCTCTTAACAAACAGGCCTCCTATTCACTCACAACACACATTCAGTCGTTCATGGAATAAGGTGAAAAAAGTGCATTTTTTTATGCCTTTAGAACATTGGATGGCCATGAGGGCTCTAAGTCTGTGTTTGATTCACATAGTATAGAGAATTATAAACTAGAGGCTTTCATCCAAATGTGTATTCACAATGGATTTAGGGTTAGGTCTTTGTGTTTTACTGGAATCTCTCTCAGTCTTAAAGCCAGAACCATGCATTCAGGCCACTGTTATTGAGCTGCTAAGGTGATCCTATAGAAAGACAAACATAGGAGTGTGCCCTGTGGGTGTGTTTCATGTTTATCATATGCTTTTTCCAGTTGTTTGCAAAGGCTATTTTTATAAAGCTCTCTGTCATTCAAAGAAAGAAAGTAAGTTGGGTTTTACTTTTGTAGTTTAGTGACAAAATGGTCGAAGTTGAATAACTCGGAGTGCAACACTGGGCAGCGTGAGGTCTCTGACACACTGGTGTTGTGCGCCAACTTTTTCTTCCAGCCAGCAGTGTTAGGGCAGCATTAGGAATGACATCCTCTGCCAACAGCTTCTTTTTAGCCTACTTGGAAATCCCAAGAAGCAGAGATGTATGCCAAGATGAAGATGCCAGCATTTTTCATTTTTAGCCTACTTGGAAGTGCCAGTAGACATTCTGTAGATTTATGCAGAGAATAGAAGAAATGAGAGATAAAGGGGTAGGTTTATTTCTCTTTTCTCTCTCATGTTTCAGTGCACACGCACCTTGCTAATTTATTCTGTTTAATCCCATCACGTTTAATGATCCACCTGAGGAGGTAGGAATGAAGCGGTGTCGGTTGAGAGAGGCCGAGGTCTACCTCCCACTCTTAGGCAATCCATCCATCTCTTTGCTCACCTCATCCTTCCTCCTCCCACTCCTTCCCTGTTGCCCCGTTCTCAGTTCCCAGCACCCTTCACCTATTAACCCTCCTTTCTCCTCACTCACTCTCCTCCTCCAACTTTTAAAGACAAGTGTCTCAGGAATAGCCGAAACATTGATTTTTGACCATTTCTACCACCACCACCCTCCTCTCCCCAGTATCTGTGTCGTGGCTCAGGGGCTTCGTGCATGTTGCCCCCATCGTGACTGTTGGAGATCAGCCACGCTCGAAGCCCTCAGAGATCAATGGACATGCTACTATACAGTAAATATTCACGCCTGAGCTTGATATTTATCTGTAAACACGCATTCACTTGTACAGCACACATTTGCACACAGATACACATGCACTTTGCAGGCAGAGACCAGTGGTCACTCCTTGTCCTCACATTTGCGCACCTCCATTTCCTGGGGTGTGAATGGAGGAATCTAACTCTGGATAGGTGATTTCAATTCAATTCTCACCCACTGGATCTGTTTGTGCTCCACCGGGGTGAAATATGCTATAGGTTGTTTTCCCCTTCTCACTCGAGCTGCCAGTGGTGACACATCAAATGGGCTGTTTTTATACTGTTTGCAGCAGCCCTTTGTAGATTTTGTCAACTGTAGGAATACAATAAACACATTCTGAATCCTTTGCATCTCTGGCTCTGAGATAGGTGACGGAGAGGCTGATATCTAACAAAGCAATGCATTGTGCAGACAGGCCTAACAGAGCTTGGATTGCAAGACAGACGTGGACACACAGGCAGCTGGCAGTGTAAGCAGGTGTATGAAAAAGCAAAAAGTGCTTCACTCATCTTAGCAATAATTAGTCCAGTCAAATGGCAAAAGCTGCAGTGCAGTTATTGCTTGTTTGCGTTTGGCAAGCTATTACCTGACTCATGTGCCCATGAACAAGGCACTTCATTTATACCCTTTGTAGGACTACAGTCATGTAGTGACATTATTATTGGTTGTGTGTGTGGTTTTTTTTTTTGTGCTTATGCTTATTGGTGGTGTCCTCCAGAACTCCTGTGTCTCTGACTTTGTTATATTTTATTGCAACTGACAGCTACCATTGTCTGTCGCATGCAGAGAATGTTTTATGACCTTGCGAGCAAGCCAAAACATTTATGCAGTGCACTTGTAAAATCCACAGCCTGTGTTTTGAAAATGCCCAAAAAGTCTGAAGCCACAGAGGCTGCAGACAGAAATGTATTTGCTGTGGCCTCATGGCTGTCTAGAATCTCTGCCTTGCAAATCAAGTGATGAAAATTTTTGATGACATTTAAATGGAGAGAATTACAATCATGTCATTTGCACCTCAAATATTTTTATGTGCTGAAAAGAAAATGGTTTAGTACAGGTTTTTTCCCCCTGTTTTGCAGTTGACATTGGTGTTGCAGTATTCAGAAATGAATTGTCGTGTTTTTTTGGTCAGTATCTTTGAGCTCCAGTGTGTGTCTTTTTTAGGAAGGGGAGGGTGGATTAACCGGTGCAGGATCTGTCATGGTGACATTTGTGTCCCCTGGCGGAGCAGCAGGGGTCCTCTTCACCTCTGTAACCTTCAACTTTCAGCCTTAACCCCCTCCAGGCCCCCTCTTGCGTCCACCACACTCCCTGCACGTCCAAAGGGAGGGGTATACGAATGCAAGAGAGTGAGAAAAATGAAGAGGGGGGTGAAGAAGTGAAGAGGACAGAGAGCTGCAGGGGGGGATGGAGAGAAAGAAAGGTTCTGGAAGGAACAGAAAAAATGAGGCAAGCATGAGAAACAGAAGGAGGTGAGAAGAGGGACTGGAATTGAGGCAGAATGGGGGGAAAAACAAGAAAAGACAGTGGAAAAGAGAAGCAAGAGGCAAGATGATTGGCAGAGGAACGTGGAGGTGGAGCAGAACATAAAGAATAAGATCCTGTAGGATAGAAAGGAAAGCACACACAGGATGCAGAGGAAAGGAGACATGAATGATAAAGGAAGGTGTTCGGTCGTGCTCTGAAGTTCTCGCATGTCCTCAGCTACACGTGGAAAGTATTTGTGTGTTGTTATAGCTCGCTGTTTTCTGCCTCCTGTGCTCTCTTTATTCATGACACTTTTCCTCCGTGTGACTCCATGCTGAATTGAACATACTGGAGTCTGCGCCTATTAAGTGTTAAGTGTAACGTTTTCACGTGACATGATCTTATATCAGTCTACTCTTAGCGGTTTCATGCATGGCGTACTAGCCCCAAAGAAGAAGTTAATTAGTTTTAGTTGTAGTCAAAACCCTGAAATATCAAATTTATAGAAATTTAAAACACACTAAAGCAGCAAAAAAAACCCTTCCACCTTCCGCCTTTTTTATGTTGCTTAAATGTGGAACATTAAGCCATTGATTATACTGAGGGGATTATAAAAGCTTGCATTGTAATCGCTGGTACAAGAGATAAATCAGAGGCTACAGAAATTAACTTATAGGAAAGCGGAAAGTAGGTAAAACTGCCAGAAGTTACAAACATTGGACCCCCCCCTCTCCCTTCTCTTCCGTAACTCCTGTGCCTCTTCCTCTGACCTGTATCACACTCCAGCAGCAGTTCCCATCCTCTCACCCAGTAAATCAGCATAAAATAGCCCTAACTGTGGCAGATCATAGGGTAGGGAGAAGGGGGGGGCAGTCGGAGTGTAGAGCTTTGAGCTCTGCTGCTTTTTTTTCTGTGCCACTCTTTTCAAGATGGGGCCCATGAAATTATCCAACAGGATTATGTAAGGCATGATGGATTCTGCTGCGTCCTGTCATCCGTTTGTCCATTGTATGCCTCTCTCTCACAGGCGGCCCGGTGTGATAGCCATGAAGCTACTCGACACATTGTGTGTTATTGCATGTCCTCTTTACTAAAGTAATGGTCCTCTCCTCTGGCTTCATAAATGTCTACATTAGTCTTTGTGGGTATATGCATAGGGCAGAATATAACCCTTGTTGAAATGGTCATACATCTTTCAATTAAGGGACTTAATCGACATCATAGTTTATACCTATTGAACTCGCAGTCATTGTTTTTCTATGCTGTCAAAGGTTTGGTGCTTCCAGATTCACTTTTTCTCAACCAGCTTTGTTTAGGTAGAGGTGGGGGTCCGTTCATGAGCCTGTAGGCCTTTTGTATGTCCATGACAGTGAACCTGGCACGTGAGAGCTCATCGCTTGAAACCCTCGCTGTTCCTGCTGAGGTCACAGGGTGACCTTGGAACCGTAGAAGCCATGTTTACCAGAGACCCCTGTGTTCAGGCTATGGCTCGGTGGCTGCTTCCTTTCAGCCACATGGTGTAAGCCTGTGAGAAGCTTCTTTTGGATGCTAGCTTTAAGAGAGATGCAAACATGTTGCAAGAATGACACTAAAGCAACAGTAGTTGTAGTAGCAGTTTATGAAGATACATTAAACAGTTGTTTCATTCACCTCGCCCTCCCATATGGTGAACGTAAAATGTCAAAATCGCGAAAGGTGCACTCTAGAGCCAGTCTTTGGATTGTGCTTTCTGGGCTACCGTCGAAACATGGTGGTGCAACATGGCGGACTCTGTGGAAGAGGCGATTCTGTTAACAAAACCACAACTATTTTGATTTTCAGGTGGTCATACACTGATGAAAACACACTCAAGAATATTATAATCCTTCCATATTCTGCCAATAGATCTACCTAAATTTTGTACACTGGACCTTTAAATAAGAATGACCAAGTTGTCTACGTCAACATCTAATGATTATTTTACTGTTGCTCAATCTATCAGTCGTTTTTTTGATTAATCAATTAGTGTGTAGCCTATAAAATGCAAAAGAGAATGAGAAATGCACAGCGCAGCTTATCAAAGCAACATGTTTTATCTCAAGGTTTCTTTGTCAATTATTAAGTATTCTATTTGTAATTACATTTTTGAAGCTTTTAACCCAGCTGATGTTCTGTGTTTACACTTAGTCACTGACTTAAATGTGAATTGACAATATCAGAATCGGTTAATTTCCTTTCAGTCTCAAAATTGATTAATCAACTTGGTTAATCTCTAAGCACCTGTGTTATAAAACAAACACACAAAAAAAACACAGACCACAGTTCTAATGATCCACCTTTTAGTGTTACATCTCTCCAGCAAACAGCTTGTATCAGTATAGGAATATAGAGCAAATGAGCCAGAGTATGTGTTGATGTGACTTTCTTAAACGGGCATGATTTGGTGTATAATATAAGCTATCATATCTACACTGAGAATATAGATTAGCATATTTACAGCACATACAGCCTAGACACTCTCTCTTGTCTTTCACTGTGCGCTGCTCTGTCTATGTGTGTAAGTGAGTATATAAGTGCAAGTGTGTGTGTGTGTGTGTGTGTGTGTGTGTGTGTGTGTGTGTGTGTGTGTGTGTGTGCGTGCACAGACTCGCAGCAGCCACCCTTGCCCCCACCCCTCTCATTAATATGTATGTGTTCTGAGGCAGCTAGCGAAGACGGTGTGTTTCTCACCCGCTGATTAATGCTGTCTGTCAATTACCTCTAGATCCAACCGTGCTGTGGAGCTTCCCCCAGGACCACACAGACCAGGTTGGAACACACTCTGCTTTTTCATTCTTCTCTCTCTCTCTCTCTCTCTCTCTCTCTCTCTCTCTCTCTCTCTCTCTCTCTCTCTCGTTCACTGTTACAGACAACCTCTTCCTCCTCCTCTCCCATCTCCCTTCCTTACCTAATGCCCTCACTCACCCTGCCATCCTGTGGTAACCTCCCCCAACACCAATCACCACCACCACCACTCTCCTCCTCATCCCTATCAGTGCTTCCTCTCCTTCTTTCTCTCCTCCTCTTCCTCTCTCCCTGTCTCATTGTACGGCTGTTGCTGGTAATGAAAAGCAGTGAGCAGGTCTTCAATAACCGACGAATCAGTAATTATCATGCAACCGTGACAGGAATGCACACCTCTGTTTTCCCCTTTCTCTTTCTCTCTCTCGGTTTGTATCTCATGCTTCCTCTCTCATTGTGTTACTCTGTCTGCTTCCTATTGTTTCACATTTATAGCATTATTGGGTTCAGTTTCAATCTGAGAGCAAAATCCACAGCTGTTTTGCACTACTTTTTTGGCACACCATGTTCTTCCTAAACAACTGAGAGGTAAGTATTGCGGGGTTATAGCATACGCCTCAGTGTCTCGCACTAGTCTGTATTGTTGAAGAATCACAGTTTTGATGAAGAGATGATGTAAAGGACGATTCCACTATATAACTTGTGCCTTTGATTATGAGTTTTATTGATTATAATAATGTACTTACACTTATCAAAGAAATATCAGAGATTTAGGAACATGGAAACATTGCTACAATAAAACTCAAAAAGGTAAGAAACAGCTGACTGATGATCATATGGTGTAAACCAGCCCACAGTTTACAACAAGCCAGATTACACAAACCACTTTATTTGAAGATAAAACTGCAAGCAAGTGTGCCAAAGATTTCCACTGTGTCACCTTATTTTGTGTGCACAGCTATGGTAATAACAGTAAGTCAAAGTTTAACCAGGAAGTCTGGCTGTAACCTGTAATGGATGTTTACATCGCATATTTTGTGATTGACCTTTCTTTTCTCATGGAATGCACATTATCTATTTGGCAGATTGGTTTCTGACCTTGTAAAGTGGATCGTGTATCAACCATGAACTGATCGATCCTGGTTAAATACACTTTGTTAACAAGACAAGAAAGATTCAGTGTTTCAGCTATAAGTTACATTCAGTCAGTCACGATGGGCTGCCAACTCAGTTTTTAGAGCCAAAGCAGTCCCTGCTCGATGTTACCTTAAATAGAAATGATTCCAGTAGGTTCCATGTGTTGAGGTATACAGATCTTAACCTGGGAAAAAGCACCGGTGTCAGTTCAGTGCCTGATCGAAATAAGAGTTAGACTTGACTTGAGGAAACCATGTTATTGTTTTAGATATAAATAATGGTCAAAACTGTTAAATAAGTTGTAAGAAAAATCCAAATTACCCTTTGAAACCAATCGCAAATCTTACCAGCTACCTCAGAGGGACAGAGTGCACCCTCGTATGCAAAAAAAGATCTTGGGGATAGTTTATATTGATTTAATATTCCTTTTATTTAACGCCCCTGCTCTTTACCCTCAGAAAAATACACCACCACAGCAGGGCGTCTTTGTTATTCCTCTGTGGCCTCACCTTCAAAGAACAACAGCCAACTTGATCAAAACGATCACACAGCCTCAAACAATAAGTGTATTAATCTCTATGTTGTGCGCATCACTCTGTGAAGTAGATTAGGTTGCATCATTCCCCCATTGTTGCTCCAACATGTGATGACTTCATGACTCTTGTTCTCTGCTGCTGTGGCCACTCTCTCTGTGTGTGTGTGCGTGCGTGCGTGCGTGAGTGTGTCAGTCCCTCGGTTTTTGGATTTTTGTACTGTCCGTTAGTTAGTCTAAGAATGACAGAAGACAGAGATTTGACAGGAAAAAAACAAGACATGCAACATATTGTTTCTGTTCCAAAAGTGGCCACAGCACAAAGCAGGTCCTGGAGCAATTCACTGTACAGATGACTGCAGCAGCCCACCAATGAGCTGAGGGGAAAAACGGACAAATATAAAAAAGGAATAAAAATAGCGCAAAGGACAACAATATGTGCATAGGCTAACTATCTCTCGACACAGCAGCCAAGCCAGTGAGTTTAAACAGCTCTTCTGCCTCTCTGATCCACTTTGAGGAATAAACGGGCTTGTAGAAAGATGCTTCAGGCGATGTCTGCCTGCCCCACAAGAACCAGAGCGTGCTATCAGAGTAAGAGGTAGAGGGAGTGAGGGAACGAGAGTGTGAGCAAGAAATTACAGGCTTACAGAGGTAGGCGCAGGAAATGGAAGTGAGGGAAAAGGAGTAAAAAGAGCAGCTGAATCCAAGAGGGATGCAACAGAAAAAATAAACGTAGTGTAAACATAGTGTATGTGTTGACATGGGCCTGACTCGTCCTTCTTCTCCAGTATGTTTCTCTCTTTTTAGCCCCCCCACAACCTTACTTTTCTTTCATTCTGTTGTCGACCAGATCGTTTGTGTGGATAAGATGGCCCTTAAGATGGCTAGTTAGCGTGCTGTGTACAGAGGGATTGGCCCTTTCCCCCGTATACATAAAGGCTGTATTCACGGGCCTCATTACCAGGATTAGGGCTCCTTTCCTCCTTTGTGGGGCCGAAGGCTGGAGTCCTCTGTAGCCACAGTCTCTATCTCTTTCTGTGGCCCGAGCTGGCCAGCATATGGCAGCAGCAGCCAACAGTCTCCACAGAGGGGCTCAGAGCTCAGAGCAAGGCCTCCTTTTGTTTAGGCCGTTATTGTTGCTCAGCGTAATGACATTTGTAGGCCGTAGGATCGGGGTGGAGGGGTTAGTCCACCCCAGGGGAGAGCGAGAGAGGGAGACAGAAAGAGAGAGGGAGAGGGATGGAGGGAGGGGGAGAGGCAAAGACATGTAGACAGACAGGAGTGTGGATTATGGAAATATGAATTGATTTTTTTTCTGTGCTGTGGTAGAACAGAAAGCTCAAAGGAGAACAGACTGCAGGCTGGCTGGCACGCCGGGGTGGTGCTGGGGAAATGTGAAGTGAGAGGCGCTTGCTCCCTCTTTCTCCTTCCCTCTCTCCCTCCTCTCTTTTTCTTTTCCCCTCCTGCTCCCCCTATTCCTCCCTTAGCCCCTGAGACTCTTGATGCTCTGGTCATCTGCAGATGCCACTTGGATAGAGGGGGAGAGATGGAAGAGGGAGAGAGAGAGAGGGAGAGGGAGGGCAAGAGAGAGGTGGATAAAGCATATATTTGAATCGCAAGAAGGGCTTTTTTTTTTTGCAAATGAAGCAGACAGATGGAAATCTGTCCGTTTCCTCTCAGATCTCTTCCCAAAGTTGTGGAAAAAACACAGCAGACAGAACACACACACATACATGCTGACACACACATACACACAAATATGCACACACATATACAGAAAATGGTTCTGCCAGTTAATTCCTGCTAACCGCAGTGTGGTGTGTAGAAGGCCCACTCCTCTGCAGAGAACAGAGGATAATATGATGAACACTCAGCAAGTTCCACAAACGGACAACCATTTGAAATCCTTTAGCGGCTCCACAGTATATAAAAATGTTAAGTTACTCACACCCTTCTCCCAGATCCACCCTTTTGCAAACTGCAGAACTTGCCCTACACTACAAGCAAAAGCAAATTTTCAAGGTTGCCTGTCTCCAACACTGCCGTTTTACGTATTAAGGGTTTATTATGTATCTATGTAAACATGTCTGTTTAGGATACTGAATTTTGGTATTAATGTTTTGCTTGTGTGAAAGTGATATGGCTTATGGCTGCAAGTAAAAAACTATGAGCCTCATCATAGACCCTGTCATCTGTCTATGCTCCATGGAAATGGAGGAAATAGACACGGATTACTCCACATCCTTGCATTATACTCTAGTTGTATACTCCATCTTCAATTTACACTTCATCTAGTAACACTTCTCATCACTTTCCTCCTCTGTTGTTCCTTTTTGCACATTCCTTTCCTGTAGTTTAGAGTTTGCTAGCATATGATACATGTGCATGCACTTACATGCTTACACGGCGCATTATGCATCATTCAGGTTTAACCTCTTGGTGCTCCTGTCAGTCTTTTCCCTATTTTTCACTTTTTGTCTCCGGTCCAGTCTTTTTTTTTTCGCCACGCTCATTACTCTCATTATGCCCATCTCTCTTTCTTTTTTCATTGCAACGTCTCTCCATCCCTTCTGCCCCTTTGTATCTCTCCCTGCTGGTTCATCAACCTTCATGTTTCCAAGCACCTCATCTCATATTTCCCTGCAAAAGACGATGTTGCAGGAAATTGCAAATTACACATAGACCACTTTTTTTTCTGCCAGCCTGGTTGCAGTATAATATCCAGAGAGAAATAAAGGAAATATTGAATTATGAATAGATTCCACTGCAAAGACCTTCTCTCAGCTGTGAACTGAAGTTGATGTTAACTCTCTATGGCCATTCCACACATTTTAATAGGGAACCTTTGATCTTCCTGCTGCATACTGCATGGAGTTGACCGTATAACATGCTGTTTTTCATTTATGCCAAGGCCACAGTAGGTGTGAGTTGATCCTAAAAGGAAATATCTATGCTTTGATATGAACATATACATTGCTTTGTATAATCGATTTGTGATATTTATTGCATTCCAGGACTTGCGTTGTGAAAAATGTTGTAATGTACTTTTCCCCTCTACATGAGTAATTTTCTTGTGACTTTCTACTTTCCTAGTAGGCCTTTTTTATGAGCTCGTTGCATTTGGAACATGTAGGTGGTGGAGGGAGCAATTGCTGTAGCAAAGAAAGAGTTTCCCCACTTGAGAAAAACTGAGTCACAGACTTTATTTAAAACATATCATGTCATTATGCTGCAATGCATTATGGACTAATTAGCTTAGGTGGAGTAAGAGTGGTATCTTTGCTTATTCAGTGATGACTTATGTGTTACAATTCGGTGCAAAACAAGCAGCCTCTTGTTCAGTTGGACTTATTACTCATCACTCTATAATGGACTCATTATAGTTTTTCTACATTTTGTTCCGTCATTAAATCCTGTGCAAGGAAAATGGTCGACAATGGTGATTCGTCTCTAATTTGTTAATGCTAATTACTAACTTGTCAATTATCATAACCATACATGCATATGAGTGAGTTCAGCGTTTCGAAGGTTTACTGTAGCACATCATCCTTTCTTTAATGTCCCGCCACATCCAAGCTGTGATTGGTCAGTTCACGAAAAGTGACACTGACGAGCACATAGTTTATGAAAAGTTAAACATGTCTAAACAAAAGGCACCCAATATGGTTAAATAACCATCAGCCAAACCCAAACCTTGCTTATCTTACCTTGCTTATCTTATGCTGTGAAGCCTTGACTAACATTTGGAGTGGGATTAATGGGGTCAATGGGCTGCTATCCAGTGTCTTTTCCACCATCCATTTGGGATTCCACTCAGTGACTCTGTGTTCTAATGGCGTTACTGAGGTCCAGGTGCTCACCGTTCTCCCTAAAAGTCCAAAAGTCATCTTTGTTGCTGTTTGGCTCGCTAGCTAAGGTTGCTAGGTAATGTTACCTTGTGATAGGTGGAAGTGTCAGGTGTTGAACATTACTCTACGCACAATAAGAGGAGAGAACTCTGATCTCAGACTTGCTGTTTTCCTATAGCGTGTTCATGTTTTGACCAACAGATGATGCTGAGCTTTCCAACTATTATATTTATGTTTCCAACCAACTGTACTTTTAAAAACATCTTAAAAATAGGCGTAGAACCTGCTCACTATACATTATCCCTTACTTAACCACTGTCAACTTTTTTGAGATGCCTCGACTTCAGGCTAAACTTCACTTATTTTCTGTTCACGTAGTCCTGCACATCCATCTCTGCTCAAAAGCTCAGTGTGTCATCAACCAGACAGGGAGAGAGGGAGGGACAGACAGGAGAGAAGAGGGAGAGAAGACGAGAGGCGGAGAGTCTCTCGAGGCTTCAGCTTCGGCAACACTGAGTGTTGCTCTGACACCGTGCTCCATCAGGACAGGCTGCCTGACATGCTGTGATTGGTGGCCACAGCTCTGGACCAGCCCTGGCTCGGGCAGACAGAAGGGGGGCTCTTTGGAGGAGAGGTCGATTGAGTGTGTGAGGTAGCTGTGGTCTTAGGGATGGAGGTAAAGGAGAGGAGCTGGTGGACATGATTGGTGGCTTCAGCCAGAGTGTTGACCCTGAGGAGGAGAGGAGATAGTTGGCGAGAGTGGTGGTGGAGGAGTCAGTGTGGATGTGCAGAGGTTCCATAGCAGGGGGCCAGAGATACTAAGTTGAAGCAATGACATGTGGCCCTCAGTTGAGACCTTGTACAGCACCCAAAGGAGTGAAGGATATAGAAAAGTAACATGTAGGAGAAGAAGAAGAAGAAAAAGGGAGGTGTGGAATGGGAAGTAGATGAGTTTAAAAGGAGATTTATGTCAAAGAGGCTAACTGGGAAAGTTGGAAGGAGGTGAAGAAGTCATGAGATTGGAGGGATAGTGAGGTAGAAAGATGAAGGTAAGGTTAGAGGCGTGTGGAATGACAAAATGAGAAGGAAATGCAGAAAAGATGAGGGACAGTGAAGAGCAGAGAGAGAGTTAGTTTAGTAGTCTGAAAGTTTTAGGAATGCAATGCTGTGTTTGCAGAAATCCAAAAATGTTGTGTTTTTTTGTACAAAACTGTACGTTTTTTGGCATCAAGGTCTACAAACCCGACATAAAATATTGTTGTCTTTCCAATGTTAAAGTTGTTTCCACAGTTTAGATATGAAACACCACCAATAAATGATATAGTAGGTGATATCCTCAATGACGGAGTAATGCACTGTCCGGTAAAGGTTGTGCAGGCTGAATGTGGTTGACAGAGGAATGTGTTGGATAGCAGGAGATGACACTGGAGAGAAAAGTACAGCACCCCTGTCAGACCAGAGTCTTTTCACAAGGACAAAGCCACCATCCCCACCCATCCTCCAAAAAGACAGGAGACAGAAGAAGTTCTGTGGCGAGCTGTTGAGAGTGAGCATATTTTGTCAGCTCTTTGGGTACAGCTACAGCCAGTTTTGTGAAGCTGTAACATCAAGGCACAACGTGTGGGAAACAGAGAGATGAAAAAGATGGAAATTCATACCTTTCTTGTGTTTGTGTGTGTGTGGAGCGGAATAGGCCTAAGTGTGTGTGTGCGTGTGTGTGCGCGTGTCTGTGTGTGTGTGTGTGTGTGTGTGTGTGTGTGCGCGCGTAAATTTGTGTACATGTATGTGTGTGATGTCTCTGTGTGTCACAGGGTCTCGTCTTTCCCCTTCACTGCACCCTGACAGCAGTGTCAAACAAGGCCTCATATGATCTGTGTATGTCTTTGAGAATGTGTGTGTGTATGTGTCTGGGTTGATAGTGTTTTTATTCTTCTTTCTAGCCCTTTTCACCTCAGATCCCTCGGGTGTTCCAGGGTCTTGCCTAATGGACAGTCTCGCCCCGCTAAGCTGGCCTTTGGCTCGGGCACTGAGCTGGACGCCTAACTAGGGCCCTTTTGTTGCTCATGGGTCCTGATTGCGCTGACCTCTGGGCGGGCTTCCTGGGAGAAGCAGGGTAGCGGAGAGGGAAGCGGAGAGCAGGGGAAGTGTTTTTACGCCCCGCTGCTCACATCTCTCCAGCATCACCAGTGACTGGTGTAAAGAAAGCGGTGGTGTGTTTTGGCAGTGGAGTAAGGAGCTGTTGGCTGCTTGTGTTTCCCAAGCTGCAGGTGGACAGTAGTGGATTCAGCTGCAGATGCATCCATCCTACGAGTCCTACGAGCTGGCTGCACTTTAGCTGCGCTGCCAGTCCATTTCCAGGATGAACTGTTTCAAAAGCAATGTCCTGAGAACAGAGGGTGAATGTGTGCTAAAGTAGTTCCTACCAGCTCAGCACATCATTAGATATTTGAAAAAGCTTGACAAATATAAATCTTTGAATGCCTCATGCAGTTGATCATGAGGATTTTAGATCATTCAGCACACTGTGTTGTGTTTTTTTTACTGGTTTCACTACAGTGCAAGGGAGTTGGGATGATAATGGATAATAGAGAACGATGACATTACAGGTAAAAACAATATTTTAAGTAAACCTTAATATAGCATTATTCAAAGCACGTCCTGTTCATCAAAGATTTAAAACACACAATATATAACTACCGTTGTGGCCTGTGTGAAACTGTTTGTGCACACATGGCTACAGTAAGGGAACAAAGATTTTAGAATAGGGAACCGGCCGATTGTTAGTCATGTGGTAAAACATTGTTCCACCTTTTTTCGTTTCATAATGCAATCTTGAATCCTACATCCATTTGTCAGAGCTCCTTGCACAGTTTAACATATGAAAATTGGACTAGTGTAATGATGCAGCACATATTCTCCAAAATGTATGGTATGTTGTGTTTTTGAGTGCTGCCAAACTCCCTCGATATTATGACTGCACTCACAGAGAAGAGTGCGTCTACACTTGGAAGCAGGTTGTCCCTGCCAACCAGGATATTCATATTTATGGTGTCAGATGCCAGACTTACCCTAACCACATGCTGCTGTTGCCAACAGAGCTATCACACATTTAACAATGTGGCTTAATTGGCGTGCATTTTTCCTTAACGACACTCCCCGATACGTGGAGCAACCAGCAGCCACCAGCCAGAGACAGAGATAGAAGCGATGGCAGAACAAATAGGGTGCTGTGTAAAGGGAGAGCAATGGATGGAGAGAGGAAGGGGAAGGAGAAGGAGGAAGAGAGGTGCAGTGATGACCTGACCTCCTCTGCTCGATCCGTGTACATCTGTCAATGAAACGTCCACAGCCAAATGTTTAGGAGCCAGTGTTGTGCTGCTGCTCCCCTACTGAGCGTCAATGTATACATTCTTTGTGTGTGTGTGTGTGCGTGCGTGCATGTGTATGTGTGTGACGCCATGTGTTAGAGGCAGGCCCACATCAGGGTTCATACAGTTGAGCTAAACCCAGTGGGAGCTGAGAGCTTAAAGAAGGAAACCCCCCCCCGGCTGCTTGGTACGCACACACACACACACACACAAACACACACACACACACGTGCGCTCTGTCTGTCTATCCCTCTCCCTCTCCTCCTGGCACGTCATTAATGAAGCCCATGCTTGTATGTTTGGGGCATATGCAGCTCTCTTGGCCCAACACTACAAGTGTGTGTGTGTGTGTGTGTGTGTGTGTGTGTGTGTGTGTGTGTGTGTGTGTGTGTGTGTGTGTGTGTGTGTGTGTGTGTGTGTGTGTATGCATGTGAGAGAGAGAGGGAGTGAGACATCTCCCCCTATCACATGGTAATATATTCAGTCGAAGATCTCTGCAGAGGCATAATACTGCCGCTCTCCCCTGTCTGAGCCCATCTGTGATACGTAGAAAGGACATCAGCAGGACAGGTTATTAGCACTGGAATAATGCACACTGTTATTGTTGACGCCACATACTTATTCTCCAAGCAATATGGCCCCTCACCCCATAACATAAATACATCCATTGTGCAAAAAGCAGGAAATAAATGAGTGCAATACAATGGATGGCATGTATACTACCCCAGTGGAATGTTGTTATATTGGAGGTGACTCATTAACAGCTGATAGACGGGGAATGAGTTTAGGGCTGGACAGTGGGGGGTTAAGGGGATGTTATCCCTCTTGTTAACGCAAATGATTGAATTTGTCCTACATGTGCATTATAGCCTAAAGAAAAAAAAAATCTGAGCAACATTTTACCTACCCTTATTAAAATTGAGCAAGGACAACTCTGAGTTTAAATGCAATGGCTTGTTGGTAGCTAATGTTCCAGTGACGTTTCCATTCAAGAGGGTGGTGTAAGGTGTTGGGGCCAGTGGAAATGCGTGCTGTGCCTCTTCACAGCAGAGCCAAACTAAGGCCTATGTTTTGTCCTTGGTTTAGGCATCTGTGATGTCCTTAAGGGTCTGCAAGTGCGGATTTGAAAATGACAAATATTTTCTACAAACAGGGTTTCTTCTCGCCTTAGAGGTGACACATACACATATGAATATAAGAGCACATACTGTATACCTGTCAGGTGTTGGCAAGTGCTTGAAAAGGCCATAAGATCAATCTGCCACCTTCAACACCTCCTGGAGAAGAGCTCTGGTAACACAGGGCTGTTGTTAACCAAAATAACCTCCCTTAACACAGACACTCCGCAGCAGACGGGTCACAGGGAACAGAAAGTTGTGGAGGAGATTAAAAAAGAAAAAAACCCAGAATGACAAAACTCCCTCTTCCCCCATCTCCCTCTCCTATCAGCCTGGGCAGAGTGAGCAAGAATGTGAAAATGTAACGCCCCCGTGTCAATTTGAAAGTGCACCTCATCGGCTCATGTGCCCCTCCACCTCTCTCCATCACCCCCCCCTCTGCACCTTCCCCCTCTCAAGCAGCTCTGTTGCTTTGGTCCGGCTTTGAAGGCCGTTCTTATTACTGGCACAGAGCGCAGGTCAGAATGGCAAGCCGGCAGCATACTATTAAAGCCTAATGAAAGAAATCTCTGCAGGGTCTGCGGTCTGCAGCGGCCAGAAGAGGCTGAGCCTCTGCCCATTGTTCTTCTGCTCCTCTCCTCACTATTCTGTAGGGTTTTTTATTCCTACAGATTGGCGTCTCTATCTCCATCTCTAAATCTGACTTCTCTACGTCTCCCCTGTCACTGTCTTTGTCATTTTCTTCTTCCTTTCTCTTGTTCTCTCTCTTGTTCTGCATTTTTAAGTTCCACTGTACCTGCATCTGCATCAAATTATGTTTTCACTCCTATAAATTTGTTCGGCTGCGTCCAAAAGAATGAGCTATGAGCTCATGTAAGACAAGGCCTAAGCGTCCCTTCTGATTACTGTTGCTATTACATGTTGTTAAATACGCTACAGTGGCAGACATTTTACCATGAAGCCACTGCAATAATTATATGTTTCTTTTCTTTTTCAACATATGGTCCCAGTTGACCATCTTATAATCATCTATTCAAGAATCACTCTGATATTAATTGATCAAAATGACTTTACCACACCCCACCAGAGAACTGTCCTCATTCATACCCACTCGACAGGTAGGCCAGAGGTCAGGGTCACCTAGAAGTTTGATCCAAGAGAGTGTCCTGCTCAGGACACTGATTTTTCCACTCTCTATAGATCCTGTCTCTGTGAACTGCACCAGCTCTGCTTGGTTGTAAATTTCTACCAAAGCTAGTCATCACAGGAAAATTGACATGTAGCCTTGTTGTTTCTGACATGCACTTGAAAACAAAGTTGCATCGTCATAGTGTGGCTTACACTGCTGTGCATTCCTTTCTGGGGTCAAGCAGTTCTTACCTATAATAGGACTCATGCAACACTTTCCAGTAACCACCAAATCTACGTTCATTTCTTGGCCTTAGAAAATAATAGTATTGTTTAGGAAGATGTAGTGCGCTGGTAAACATTATTGGGAGAAGTTGTTCATATGGATTGTTTGACACTTGTAAAGCATTTAGATTAATATGCTGTAGCCTATAACATGACAGTATATTAATCTCTTGTGCCTTTTCCATATTTATTGGTTAAATTCTATTGATTTCACAATGAGAAATATGATGTAGCTGCTTGTTTTGTTTGCCTCAGAGGAACGAAAACTGCTCATCATGTCAGAACCGATGCTACATGTTCTTACAGGCTCTACAATGTTAATGTTTTGTTTGTGTTTTCAAAAGCTCTATTAAGCCATTAAATATTGACATTTCCCCAGTTTATCTCATCTATCTCACTCTTTTGCTTTTCTGTCTTTCGTTCTGTCTTAATATCTTTGCCTCCGTGTGTCTCTCAGAGCCTTTCTATCTGTCTTTCTTTCTCATTATAGTATCACATCCAGTAACCTTTTGGTATCTGGTGCAGTTTGAAGATCACTGTAGAAGCAGGAAGTTGTTCAGGAAGTTTGTTGTTTACAGTATATTAGATCACAGGCTAACTCACTCCTTTTTCCGAGTAAAAGCCCTGATAATAATCAGTTCATCAGTTATGTGCTGCCAAAAATGTACATGAGTCATTTTGTTTGTGGCTTTGTCTTTTTATTAGTTTGGAGCTGAGTTTTAATCCACCAGTCTACCCAATCAAGGTTTCATACCATCATACATTTTTATTCTGCATTATTTATCCCCCCCCACCCCCTATCTAAAACCAAGGCTCAGCTGTCCTTGTGCCTTTACACATTGCAAATGAATGCATATCCATGCAAATTCTTAAAAAAGAAAGGCTGAGAATTTGAATATTTTGCTTAAAGCTGCACCCAGGTCGACCCTGCCATTCGGCATTTGAAAGCAGTGTGTCTGTTTGAATACTGAGGATCTCTCTTTGTCATGTTCGCCAGAGGGGCTGGGTGAGCGAACCAGCACCGGCAGGATGGGCAGAGATCGGCTGGGTAGCTGCACACAGACAGACTAATTGGGAAAAGGGGGGCGAGAGGGGGGACGAGGGGTGTTGGTAAGGGTGAGGAAAAGGTGGGGTGTGCAGGAAGGGGGGAATCCAAGATGACGACAGGGGGTTTAGGAGGGAGGTGAAAGAGGACGGAGAGTGGGGGATGGAGGGATGGAGGGAGAAGGGAAGGAAGAGAGGAGGTGATGAAGAGGGCACGAGAGCGTGCGGGAGGAAGAGGTGAAGGAAGGGTGAGTGGAGACACTGTGGTTTCCAGTGCTGATGTGTTAGTAGCCCTGCTGACTATGTCATTATACTGTTGAAGTGCTGGCTGGATAACCAGGGTCCCTGCCTGCTGCAAACCACTGTAGCCTTAAAACTCCATTATACTGCACGTTTGACGCGTGGCAAAGATAGCTTCTGCACAAACCGGCTTTCTTGCAAACATTCAAAGAGGAGCTGGTCTCTCTCAGCTTGGTCTACCTCGAAGTCTTAAAGCATACTTCTGATTCCAGCACAGCAGGCACCAGCTGGGTAGTACTCTGTATAGTTTAAGCAAAAAATTTGTGTTAAATTATTAATGTATTTATGAAGTTAACTGGCCAGTGTACAGTGATAGAATTGCAATATGGAGAAACCATTATTGGATCTTGATAATGATCATATATAATTGAGAGTTGTGAGCAGGAACCACCAGGGCTATTTCAAAGGTTGTATGTTTATGTAACAAGGTTTTGGTGTTCCCAAAACTACACTTAAAAAAAAAAGAAGCTTAGAAAAAAGAAATCTTAACTCAAGGTCCACACACTTGCTTCCTTTCCGGATTTCAGGTCCATCCCGTGGTTCCTTCCTCAGTGGATGGAGTCAGTTTAAGTATTCAGAAGGGGAGGAGCATCCTGGCTTTGATGAGGCTTAAAAATTTTGATTAATGGGCCATGTTGTGAGTTATGTGGCATACATAACCTGACAGAATATTCATTTGGCCTAAGTTATGTATTTGTAACAGGTTTTGCTCTGTTTGCAGTAGTAAGCATAAAACTTCTTGTAAGCAGTTCCAATTTAATTTGATAGTAATTAAATTATTGTGACTTTTTTAACCAGATTTTTAAACAGAACCAACAATAGTTGCTCTGGTCGTATACTTGTAAAATTAATGATGCCAGTACACAGTCGGTGATTTAAAACTACTTGCATGGCTGGAGAGGGGTTGTTACCTTGTAGAAAGAACAAAATAATTCAGAGCGTGTTTGATTCCCCAGTCCTTTAATGACTTGTACACGTTTGCTGCCCATGTGTGACACACTGCTCCAGAGCTGAGCACAGTTATCATGGAATCCTCATGGAGATGTGCAGCATACCATGTGGTTTTAGGTGTTTGAATGTGCTTTTACTACCTTCCCAGCTTTAATTGATTTCTCTTCATTTCCATCTGGTATAAAAACTCATCTTGCAAAAACCTAACTTGAGTTCGGTAATCCATCACAGTGAACATCTTGTCTGCATTATTTTGAGCTATGTTATTTTTGCGTGGTAATGCAGTGCAGGCTTTTCAAATCAGTCTGCACTTACAATTGCATTACCAGGAAATAATAAATTAACTTTGACCAAAAATAAAAGCAGGCACAATGTGCGCTGTGATGGATTATACAGTAAAAAAACACATTCAGAAATCTAAAACAGCGCAGCATGCTTTGAAAACAGCTGACAGTAATGTAATGTACATGTGAATTGTAGTAATGGGCTAACACATGCAAAAACACTGATATAGTCCTTTTAAAGTCTGCTTCTAATATGGGTATACCAGTGGTACATTTACAAATTTGCCTGCCACCAGCCTCCATTCCTCTTAAAACTACACCCTGTATAGAGGGCTCTGGGGGCCAGGCTGCACTGAACTGGGTTGAGTTACACCGGGTAGCTAGCTAGATTGATCTGGCTGCAGTAGCCAGGGGAATATAAAGCAGGGCAGGGGCTTAAAGTCTGAGTCCCCCCAGGGAGGAGTCCTTGCTGCATGGGGAGAGGGGCATGAACTGAGCTGCTTCTGTCTCCCTCCCTCCCTCCCTTTCTTCCTCCCTCCTTCGGCTGTTGTGTCCATCCATCGAATACCTTTTCCATCTTTCCTTCCTTCTAATATTCACATCTCTCTCTGTCTGCCCGTCTGTCTCTTTCTTCTTTTATTGCCTCATAGTTTGTTATTTTCAGCATTTTGCCCTTTTACGCCATCCTCATTCCTTCCCTCCTTGCATCTATTTGCAAGCATATGGGAAAATGAATATTGCTCATGAAGTTTACACCCAAAATGAAACACCATGACTGATGCTGAGTTTAGCATTTAATCCGTTTATAAAAGACACATTTAATAATAAAGAAAAAAACTGGTTAACATCAGTCTGTCCACTTGCTGTGATCTTAAAAGCTGGTTTTCCCCTTTTTGTAATGGTGACTGGCCAAGAGGGGAGGTGCATGCATATAAGTGTTAGAGACACTAAAGCCTTGCCCACAGAGTGTGATCTCTCACGTGTCAAATCCCCCCAGTACCCACAGTATGCCTCAGCCATATATAACTTGACCCACTGCAAATACTTCTAAAAGAAAACCAGGGTAGAGCATGAATTAAAGTGAAGTTTAGGCCTATTTTTTAAGAGTAGAAAAGCAAGATTGTCGCCCTATGCTGCAAAGTTTGTTTCTCTTCCCTGCTGTACCGTGCTATTCTGCAGGGGTACGGTGCAAAGCTGCACAGCGCTGCTGTGTGCTGTTGTAGTGTTGTGGTGCAGTGATAGCAGGATCGTCCGCTGGGGGAACCCAGAGTATTCTGTCTCACTGAGTGATACCCCTGTCTCCACGCACGATAAACAGGGCACACACACACACACACACACACCACTGTCTGCCAAGCCCAGCCTAGCAGCAGATTCCTCCCCACCCCTCCACCCCCCTCACAAAGCTGCAAATATATTAGCTGCCTCTTTTTCTTTTGTCTTGGGAAAATGGCAAGCAGGGGGAGTGTGTGTGTCTGTGTGTGTGGTGGTAGTGGTGGGGGGCTTACTGTACTGAGAAACTGTGGAAGAACACCCCCTTTTGTGCCATTCCTGTTTAGATATCCCCATGGTATAGGGCCCAGTCATGGAGGGAGGGAAATGGAAAGATGCGAAGAAGAGTTGTCAGTAAAATAGGTATGGTGTAGGAAACGGGAAACAGGCTGACAGATGAGGAACTGAAAGATTATGAGTTGCATATCTCATACAAGCAGTCTGTTTGGTTAAAACTGAAAGGGAAGGGGTGCTGGAACAGGAACACTGTGGAGCAGTTATAAAGGGTCGATTTATCAAAAAAAAAAAAAAAAAAAAAAAAAAAAATACCAAAACACATATTTTCTCACTTCTCACTCAGATAATTTTGGTTGGTTGTTTTGGTGTTTTGTTCCCAGCTTTTGAGATATACTGTATTTTTTATGTTTTCAGATATTGGTATCTCAGATTTTCACATCTCTTTGCATATAGAACTTACAAGAACAATAATGGAGAGATTAATTCCAAAAAGACATGCTGCATATAAATTTCCATTGTTTCAACCTGTGAGCACTGCAAATTATATCCTGTTAAACCGCATTGTATTGGGCTGGAGGCAGAAATCTCAGAATGGGTTATGTCAAAACCTCGATCAAAAGTTTCAGCCAAGGTATTTGCTGGTAATGGCGTTCGGTATCGTGCACTGCACCAGTCAGGTTATGTTATGGGTGTGTTTCCTCTTCAGCGGTTTGCCTTCAAAGTTTGTATTATTTTTTTTTATATACACAAACAACATTACATCTAGTGATTAGATAGCCAGCCTCCATCCCATTGTCAGGAAAGATATTGCCATATTGATGTAAATATATTAGAGCTCAACCAGTTTGTCTGTTAATCGGTTAGCCCTGTTGACAGACAGTTCATCTGCAGTTGCTTTGATAAACATTTACTGGTTCTGGTTTCCCAAATGTTAGAATTTACTGCTTTTCTTTGCTTTATGTCACTGTAAACTGAATATCTTTAGGTTTTGGACTCATAAAAATCTATTTTAAGACACCACTTTGGGCTCTGAGGAATTGTGAATTTCTTTGCTATTTTTTGACATTTTGCAAACTAAAAAACAAATTGATTTCTCAACAGATTATTTGATAAGTTGCAACCCTTAAATATATTGTTCTGAATTGGTAGATAAAGATGAAGGTAGATTTTGTCTGATTTCAGAAACACAAACAGCCCTCTAATCTAGATTTGTGTGTCTTTAGACTGTATGGCGTCAGCATACCTGAGCTACGCAGAATAAAATGTATATATGATTCTTAGAGTGTATATATAGAACATGTCTGCTGTTTCTGTGTCACATACACACATATAAACACATCACTTCCCACTGGTCCTGCATGAGATTAGAGTCTCTACATCCCCTAGACTGTCACTCAAACACAGACAACTCTCAAATCTGGCAAGTCAAATGTTTTTATTTGCAGGGAAAGCAATTGCCTGCGTATGTGTGTGTGTGTGAGTGTGAGTGTGTGTGTATGTGTGTGTCTGTTTGGGTTTGTGTGCCATATGTAGTGCGCCAGGGAGGGCTCTCTGGAACATATTGGTGTGCGTACATAGTGGTTAATAATAGTAGCAAACGCATACAGCGATGGCAGCTCTGATGTGTGTGACAGTTTTACAGCTGCACACGCCAAGACACAGTCACACACATGAACATGCACACACACACACACACACACACACCCATAGCAGAGACAGAGACCTCCTCTGCCACCAAGCCCTCCGTCTTTGTTGAGTTCTCAATTTTATCACAGATCCTGATAAGTAAAAACAACCACTTCCCACCACCCTCCCTCGTCTTGCCTCGCCTACCCTCCCTGCCCCGCCCCTCCCAGTTGCTCCATATGTGGGCACATGCACACACACACAAACATATAGCCGAGTCAAACTCTGCCACCCACCCACACACAAATGTACACGCTCAACCACCCTCTCACATTGAACACACAAAGTCCTTGAAGCAGGCAGGCACTCACATACGTCATACACTCAAATACACAAATACTCATGACACACACACACACACACACACACACACACATCCTCATTCCCTCTTCTGTCATAGCTCATTGTTGCTTGCTTGTCGGTGGTGATGGTTGTGTTTTGCTGGGGTGGCAGCTTTAAGTTTTGATGGGGAGGCGGGGGTATTAGTGACTGCTCCCCGCGGCGAGGTCTTAGCAACAGTAGGCAGCAGCAACAGAATACACCCAACCTGTCGTCCGGATCAGTCTCTGGGGGAGGCAATGGGGGGGGGGACTGAGACATAGTGAAGCAGCGGCATCACTCTCAGCTCAGACATCTCCAATCAGAAAGAAGAGGCAGACCTTGGGCTCAGTGGCCGAGCTTGGCAGGCTCACCAAGAGAAAGAGAGAGACAGTGAGAGAGGCCAGAGCAGAGCAGACAGCCACCCAGTCCCCAGGATTAGTCTGTGAGGTTGGCAGAGCCTGGCCAGAACTGAGAGAGGTAGCTGAAAGACAGACGGCAAAAAGGACCTGGTGCCTGGCGCCGACTCTGGGCCAGGTTAGCAGCCAGAGAGACGAGGAGACAGAGCGAGCGACAGACAGAGCGGGGACCTGGTACTCTGTGGCTGTGTGGCTGGTCTGGAGTGGCTCACCCATATGGTGCTCCGCTCTGTTCCTGCTCCCTGTCTAAATCCATATGCTGGTGGTGGAAATGTGCCCCCGCTCCCCTCCCCTCCCACCTTGCTTCAAGTGCATGCAGACCCTCACCCTCCCCACACTTCCCCAACCCACAAGGGAGGTGTTGGGAGGTAAAGCCCTGAAGGCTTGTACCCCCCTCCTACCTCTTAACCCCTCAGAGCTGCTTAGCCCATTGTCACTACAATCTGCCACCATAGCCTTGGTGTTGTGTGTCCCCTCTCTCTCTCCTTCTCGCTCTTTCTTTCTTTCTCTCTCTCTCTTCCTTCATCTTTTCATCTCCCTTTGGCACCTGATAATCGATGAACTTATTAACTGCTAATTATTCAAGCTGTGGATCGAGGATCCCTCCCCGTCCTTGAAAAAAAAGGGAACCTTTCCACTTTGTTCTGCCAAATGAGGTGGTTTATATTGCCCATTCATTTGGATTAAGTGCATTTAGGCTGCAGTGTCTGGGATGTGAAGACTTTGTCAGATTTCTATCAGCAGCATTTAACATTAATCCTCATTTTGTTCAGCCAGTTGATGGCACCCACTTAGCGGAAGCCCAAGAGATTTTTATATTGAAATACACGGTTCTTATTTGTTTTCCCTGTGATGTGTGTTTCTCTAAAAAGGTGCATGTTTCTCTGTTCTGGTTTCTCAGGAGGTCCTTCAGACGATACCAAAGTTCTGCTTTCCCTTTGACGTGGAAAGGTACGATTCCTCTCTGCTTCCCTGTTCTTTAGCAGTGAAGCTCACTTTCACCCCCTTCACATAACACATGCACAAGCTCTCACACACACACACACCCACAAGTATGTGCACCTAGCTCTCCTCCCACCTTCAGAGACACATATGCATTTGAAAAAGGAATGAGATGATGTGCACTTTGTACATCGCACACTTGTGTTATGGTGAAATTACCATCAGTCCTCAGTATTGTCACATGATGATTTACTTACTGTCAGAATGAAATGATGAGTGTGTTTGTGGGTGTTATTGCACATAGGCTGTATGGTCTTAAACCGCAACAAATGTGACATTTTCCTGCATGCAGCCTGTTCTGACTGTACCTGCAAAGAACACAGCTGTTAGCAAAATATCCCCAAAAATGTAAATGTTGTGATGGTGAGGCCACACGATAATGATGATGATAATGATAACAACAGCTTCCATTAAGGACGATGCTGATGAGGTCATCAGTGACGTGCCCACTCGACGTGTCTTGCACAGTCGCATGTTTATGAGTGCATGTGTGTGAAAGAGTCCTGAGTCTAAGGAAGTGTGTTTTCTTCTACGTAACATACTGTAGGTCCGATGAGGCCAGAAGCTCTCTGAAAAGCACGACCTCTTATTTTCAGCATGGAAAATGACATGTTAAAATTCCCATTGTAAAGATACACAGAGAGAGGGGGAGAGAAAGGAGAGAGAGGGAAGGAGGGGGTACAATCTCTTACTGAAGCTGAGCTGCTGCCATCTAGTGGTATAAGGATGTACAAAGCTTTTCTGAAATTTACCTTGGGGTTAGAAAAGCTTTTTACTGTTTTTCAAGCAGTCATAGCAGAAATATGTGACATCAGATTTGGACTTTGACTGGAGATTTAGCTCATGGTGAGATTTTATCTGGGAATTAGTTTGTTTCTGATCCAGCTAGATGAAATTGTGTTATGGTGTATTGGGTTTTTAATTTACAGGATTTGATAGATTTACCGCAGCACATTGTATTTAAATGATTGTTAGGTCATTATGTGGTATTGGCCATTCGTGAGTGTGTGTGTACCTTGTGTCCGGCCCCAGGGTTTCCCACAATCAGGTGGGGCAGAATTTCACCTTTGTGCTGACGGACATTGACAGCAAACAGAGGTTTGGCTTCTGTCGACTCACTCAAGGCTGCCGGGTCTGCATATGTCTGCTCAGGTAATGCACACACACACGCACGCACGCACGCATGCACACACAGACACACACAGATGCACACACACACACACACGGCTAAATCTTGTCATGGTTTTTTGTTAAGATAATACTCCAAGGTCCATATATTTCTTTTGTATTCTTCATTTAAAATCATGTTGTCCTAATGAATTGAATCTTACTTTTTATAATTTTTAAAAGAATGAACATATCAAACTTCCTTCCAAGTAGATGCGCTTAAAGTTATGCCGCTCTTCACAAATCCAGCCATACAAATCAGCCTTTCATATTATACTTTCTGAATCAGAATCAAGAGAATATGTGGAAAAAGACTTGTTCAAACACCACTGTCTTTATTTACTCATTCAAATAGGCAAGGTCGTGTCTATTCTGCCGTCTTTCAAATTATCTATGGATCAGTCTCAGAACTGTTTTTTTTTCAATATATCTGGATTTATTTCTCAAGTGTGATAAAAAAAAATTAATTTACCAGATCTTAGAAGTGAACACAGATTTTTGAGACAGCATTTCCATTCATTCTCACACTTCACACTGAGCTGCACTATGCCAGAATAACAAATTTATATTCTCATCTGCCCACACAAATATGTTAGTGATGTGCCTATAATTATCCAAAAGTTTAGCAGTTTTTGATATTTCATAGGTGGATTTATCCTATCACTGCGTACTTAAATGAGGACACCAAACCCAGGAAAATTGCATTTTCTTCGCATAATTACTCTCCAACAAAGGCTATTATCATTTAATTCTCATGTAATTGCATGTTGACACAATGTTTTTACAGATGTAATTACCTTACCATTACAAAGCAGGAGAACTTTACTGCTAATCTCAGTGGACAGGCTTATGCACTTTAGAATAAACTGTGGAAAATGTACAAAATAGATCCATTTTTAATTAATGTGTTAAGCAGTTTAACAAACAACAACCTGGAAGAGGAGCACAAAGCCTTTTCTTTTTCTCTGTTAGTGTAAACCACTCCTGTAAGTGCTGCTCTTGTGTGTGTGTGTGTGTGTGCGCGTGCGCGTGCGCGTGCGTGCATGCCTGCGTGTACTGGGTGTGTGTGGCTGTTGATGGACAGTCGTGGGTTTGTCGCTGCCCTGATGAGCTGCTGTGAAGAACAGTGTCCCTCCTCCCCACACCACCCACCCTTCCCGGCCAACTTCCATGGCCTTTGTTTTTTCTTTCTCTGTCTCTCTCTCTGTCTCTCTCTCTCTCTGTCTCTCTCTCTCTCTGTCTCTCTCTTTCTCTCTCTCTCTCTCTCTTTTCTCCTCGTTATTCGGCTACTGCCACAGTGCGACAGCAAAGACGCTTGGCCCATAATTATGCATGAAGCTTCACTGCCAATTAGCAGAGGTTCCCCTGTCCCTCTCGCTGAGTTAGACATGCTAATTCATTTGACATATGATGTATAAAATTCATTATGCATTCTGAGTAGTTTGCATGGCTTGCTTCATTTGTAATAAAATAACGTATAGAAAGTTTTTTTTTTGTTAATTTGAAATTGTTTGTGTGCTCCCCAGTTATGTTTTTCTTTTTTTTTATCCTTATCTTTTTCCTTTTCTTATCAGAAGGAGCCCCACTGTAGTGGGAGCAGATAAACGAAAATATTTTTAAGCATAAAAAACATTTTGGATATGTCGTCGAAGAGATGTGAGAAATGTGTAACTTACATTCCTGCGTTCAAGGTCCTTGGTCAAGCTTTTATTTTCTTTGTTTATTATTCTTTAAACAGTGTTTCATTCTACTATAATAGTTATTCAAGACAGTACTAAGGAAATCACAGCAGATTGCTTGTGTTAAAAAGTGATCACTAAGGAAAAATGGTGAAAATACAGATAATGTCAAATGTTTATCTTGAAGAATTATTGTGTAAAATGTTCCTGGTTAAACTCTAAAGCAGGAAGGCCCAGGCCCTAGTTTATTTTAATTTAATCTATCATTTCCAATGGATAGAAAAGTAATTAAAACAGTTTGCATTGTTGAAGTACTGGGACTGTAAAATTGTCACCTCTGCTTACAGGAGGAAGTGCTTTAATGAGCAGGACAGTTTTATGTGGACAGACCTTTGTAGTCTCATTGCTAAAGCTATGGCTGAAAGGACCACGCAAGCCTTGAGGAGGGGAAAAAAAAAAGGAACAACACAAAAAATATAAGGGATCTCTCGTTCTATTTTATCCTGTTATTCCCTGTCTTCCTTATTCTTTGTCTCTCACATTTAAAGGATTTTCGATCAAACATGTGAGTAATTCAGAGATGAAAAATGTGGCTTTCCTCAGTTTTATTTAATGGCTGAGGCTTTAGGATACATTTTAGGGACTGTGTTGCTCCAGTTAGTGGTCACTTAGTGGGTCGCCGGAGGATACTTCCTTCCCTGTACTTAACCCTTAACCCGAGAAAGTAAAGGTGTAATGAAATCTTCCACTGAGCCGTCTACAAAGTGTAAGATGACTTACGATTACAGGTGCCTGTGCATTAAAGGAGATTTAAGACTCATCTAAGGAACAGCAATAAGTGTCGCGCTTTGCAGCCAACAGGTAGTTTATGGCCGCAAAAAGGGCTGATATAAGTGCTCCGATGTAAAGAGTTACACACTGTAACTACTGAGGTGTATCGATAAAATGTAGGAGTCCACAACGTTTGGAGATTTTGTAAATGGTTTGTTTTATTTCCCTCTAGATTTTTGTCTTCATATTTCAACCACATTTGTTTTTTGCGTATGTGATCCTGTCCATAACAGCAAACTTGTAAGTTCCAGAGGCACTTCCATGGCCCTGTCTTCTTTGAGATATTTCCGTTCTGTTAGGTGGCCTGAGCCTGGGATGGAAAGCACGATGGGCTGTGAGTGGGCCGCAGATTAACTGGTTCATTCTTTGAGTACATGGCACTTTGAGAAGACATGTGTTTAAAATGGCAGGAGAGATTGCGGGGCCCCCACGCACTGAGCACTCCAGTGATGGATGCCTCTCTCTCTATCGGAGGATTTGTGAAGCACAAACAGATCTGAGCAATGAACTGTGACGAGTAGGAGTATGTCTCTAAGCTTTCCAAACTTAAACTTTGCATCAGCAGAGAGAGCGGAGCCGGGGGGGGCTGGGGGGCTGGGAGGGGTGGGGGTAAGTAGAACAAAACAATTCATCTTTAAGTTATATTCATTCTATAACATTTGAATGCAAAAACCCATTACCTATGGTAGGAAGATGTTAGAGGAATATTGATAATTTGTGCTTGGCTGCCTTCACCAGCGATCATGCGTTTTCCTCTAAAACAAAGGATTTACAGCACCTTGGTGTAGGAGTGTAATGACTGTGAGATCCGTGAGGCCTGACGGCTGCTCTGACAGCACGAGTCCTGTTTACATCCCCTTCAGCTGTGAAAAATGAAGGATTAATGTCCAGAAGCCTGGCTTTTTAAACAGCAGGCTGATAATACAAATGCTTTGTTCTCCCTCCTAGTCATTATATCAGACTGAACTTTTTGTGTAAGGGTGAAATGTAAACTGACCCCATATGCAGATATTTGGCTTGTGTGTTGTTTGACGTGGCAGAAATAGGTCTTCAGGTTGATATCCGGTCAGCATGTGAATTAGCATATGCGTCTTTGATTTAGTTTCTCTTGTGAGTATGACCTGATTGCGGTAAATCTTCGCACAGACGTCAAAATATTGGCATGTTAAGAGGCTGATTGTTTCAGACTAATGGTCACTCAACCTCTCTGATTGGTGCGCTTGGCTGCACTTCTCCGGGAACCCGGCCTGTCATTGGCCCCTTGCGGATTTAGCGATATGAAAATTTGCATTAGGTTCACTTTATTGTTTTCTTGTTGTCTGTTAATTCCAGTCTGCAGAGCAGCCAGTGACCCATGCCCTGGAAACTCCTCAGTCTCCAGTCAACTGCCTGAGCAGGACTTGACCAGCTTATAAACTCACGCACTATCAAAGCTTTGCTTATTTATTTATCTGTTTATGACTATATGAATAAGAAATTGCAGAATTAAGCTCTTTATCAGATTTTTAATGTGAATTAAAATATTGTCTTAATGACCTGTATTTACTTGTTCACTGGCTGAATTTGGTGAGCAAATAATAATTCACTCCTGATTGATTGGCTCATTTGGCCACTAATTTATTTTTCAACCCCTGCGTCCAGGCGAGTTAATGAAGCATTAATGGGAGTTTCTGTTTATTTCATCGCAATGCTAAGAAGGGCTTATCTAGACTCATTATACATGCAATGTTCAAAATTGCATGTTAAAACCCCAAACTAAATAAAAATTCAATACCTTGATAGGACAGCATGTTTTTATTATTTGATTGCATAACATTAAATGAACTGAGTCCTCGCAGCTTTTATGCCAAAAGAAAATGTTGGCCATCTTCCACCTAGAAAGCAAGTGGACTTGGCCAAGAAAATGTCAACTTTGTAAAGGAAGCCATGCTGCAGATGCTTTTAGCTTATGGTGGGTGTACTTAGTGATTAGCTTTAACACAAACACTGCAGTATAATTTATTGTGAGAGTGTGTGCCTGTTAATGAATTTATTTATTTGACATTAATTGCATAAGGCAAAGATGTTTTTTTTTAATGCGAAGGGCATTAAAAGAAACACAGAGAAGGGCAGAAGGAGGTGGTGGAGAAAGGGGGGAGGCAGGAGGAATCTTGGGCTGCATTTTTGTTAAGCCTGTGCATCTGTGAGCAGTATGCTTGTAAACCATAGCATCCCTCTGCATCACATGAAAGCTATGGTGGTTCTTTGTTAAAGAAATCCATTGTTTTTTCCTCTACCTTCCCTTCCCATTGGCTTAAAGAGCAGCCATGACGGGAATGCGTCCAGGGGCTTGGATACAAAGAATGCCATAATAAGGGCTAAATAGCATTTACTTTTTTTCAGTGTAACAATGACTCTGTCCTTTGGAATAGCCGTAGCTCGGAGCACAATCCATTATCAATGTCCTGGATGCATTTGATCTTTAAGGAATAGGTCACTGACAATAGCCGGTGCACACACACAGTGATGTTGCAAGGCTATACCTAACAAACTCAGTGCTCTTTGAATTTGTATTGTACTGCAGATGATGCAATTATTTATAGGCATGGACAGAGATGGAGTTGCGACACACACAGAGAAAAAGTTTTCAGGAGACTGAGTGTCTCTACATTTGTCATACTTTCAAATGCAGCAAGTGATCAGCTTTGATTCCACACATCCTGTTTGTTTATCGTAGAAGATGATAAAATGAGTTCAAACTTTTCCATTGATTTGTTTTTCTCTCTCGCTCTTGCAGTTATCTACCATGGTTTGAAATCTACTACAAGTTGCTCAATACTCTGGCAGACTACCTAACAAAACAACAGGTAATCATCTCTTTCGCATGTATCAGCTGTTTATAATTGTATGTATACAGTATACGGTGCCGTGTAAGTACATATCATGAAAAATAAGATGTGTTGGTTTGATTTGACTGAAAAACAAGCACACAGTTAAGTGTTTTTGAAACTGCACTGTGTTAAGATATTTTCCTCCATTCTGTTCTTCTTCTGCATGCCGCATGTTGTCTTTTGTGTGCAAGTTTTGTTCGGCGTCTTGGGCTCGACTTGGCTCCTGTTGTTAGCAGCAACAATGTTGACATTTCACAGACCAAACGCTGATCTGACACTGGAAGTTATTCCTGATGATTTACTGGAAAACAAATCGTTAAGGAAAAAAAAGAAGCAACACACACACACACACACACACAGACAAACATACACAAATGTTCACACTTCACAAAAGTCTTTTCCCCTGACTATTCACTGCATTGTACTAGCAAAGGGAGGGAAATGTAAAATATGCAACAAACTGGGGAGATGTGCAGCGTCTAGCGCAGAGGGTGTAGGTGATGTTGCCATGTTTTGACTGAAGAGAGAGGAAGAAGGAAGGGAGGGAGGCAGAGCAAGGGAGAGATGCAGAGAGCTCTGGGACTGCTTTCAATTGTCATGTAGTCGCTGCTTCTTCCAAGGCCCTTAGAGAGCAATGATCAGGACAGAGAGCCTTGCTAAAGTAGACAATCACAAACACATCACATAAACATTCATCATACGCACACATTCCTGCGATTGAAAGGAATTCAGCAGGACAGTCTAATATCGGGAGAGGCAGACGAGTAGGGTAGGACAGTTTGTGTGTGAGGAAGAGAGAGACAGAAAGATTGCTGGAAATCCTGGGTGACTGAAGTGTTAGTGTGCATGATTTGGTTTCTATTTACCCCGCTGTCCGTTCCAGGCGAGAGGGAGATGTTGACAGACGAGGGAAGACAGAAGAGCGATGAGGGTTTAAGGCGAGGGGTAAATGAACTGTTTCCCCAGGCCGTGTTGCTGACCATGCGTGTGAGCATTGAGCCTCTCATGACAGGAGGCTGTTCGATTGCACACACCCTGACACCCCTCCCTCCCTCCCTCCCACCCCTCTCTTACTGTATATTGCCGCCCATTCCTCTTGAGTTATTTTTCTCTGGCTTGCACACACACACACACACATAGACGCACACATCTGCACATTTCCTCAAACAAGCAACGGCTCATAGCCAAAACCAAAACAAAGTTCCCTTAGAGGGCAAATAGAAAAAGAGTGAGAAAACAAACAACAATGCCCAGCCTCTGTGTTCACATTAGTTAGTTTAGTTTAAGTACAAGTTGCAAACTGTTGTCCCCATCAGTTCTCCAGCGAGAGGCCCGAGAGTGTAAATAGCAGTCTTGTCCTCGAGCTCATAAATGCTGCAAGAATAATCCCGGGGCCTGTTCTGTGGTCAAGCTAGCTCTCTGACGGCTTTTTAAAGCCCCTGTCTTTGGTGCGGGGACCCCTGCTTAATTACTGACAGCCCGCTCTTGGACGTAAATCAACGCTGCTGGATAATAAGCGTCTGCAGCCCTACGCTCAGCCGTCTTTTAACCTCACCATTGCTCGTTAAACATATGTCAGTCGGATGTTTTGGAGCCCTTCAGGCCTCGCTGCAGGATTGCCCTCTGGTCTGCAGCAGCGCCTGTCCCAGCACTATTGTTAAGATTGACACATAACTCGTGACATCAACAGAACTAGTAAATAAAATTCATGTGTCCTATGTTTTTATGTCTTGTCTTTTGTTGTTTGTTTCTCTCCCGCAGGAAAATGACTTGAATGACATGCTGAATTCTCTCTATGATCTGCCTGTGCCAAAGCCCTTCACGCCAGTCAACCTGAGTGTGGTAGGTATAGATCTCATATTCCCCCTTATCAGAGGCAAGACAGCTGAGAGTAGAGGTAGAAAGAGGGAGAGAGGGACAGGTTGGTTGCTGTAGTAGTGTGTTGCATCAGGAAAGAGACTGCAGGAAAGAAAAAGAGGTGATAACAGTCGGCTGAAGTAGTTAAAAGTATTGTATGAGAGAAAAAAAGTGGAGACAAAGAGGGAGGAATAATGAGAACTAAAATGAAATTGACACAAAGGCGAGAGGAGGAGACTAAGATGGCAAGAAAACAGAGAAAGAAAATAGGGCAGACAGGCAGAAAGTGGGAGAGATCGACTAAGTCTAGAGGTTGAAATGGACGAGATAAATAAGGGAACAACGGAGCAGGCAAAAAGTGGAGAGCAGGAGGGAGGTTACGATACGCTAGGTAGGACCAGAGAGACACAGAGGGCCCAGGACTGACACTCTGTTTGAAGACAAGAAGTGGCGCTAACAGGTTTTTGTGTGATAAGCCCGAGCTGGACATGTTTAAAGTTGAAGGGTCCTTTCACAACTCGTCATGTCTCCTGCTTATCTAAAACTGAAATGGCCTAACGAGCCCAGGTCTCTCAAAGTCAGCCCGTGTTTGTGTTAACTCTGACACAATCTGGCCTCGTGTGTTTCCAGCTCCTACATAAAACACTCGCACTAAGACAGTTTTTGCTCTCATAAGTCTGGCCTACATAAATACAATATAATGGTGTTCAGTGGGACTGCTAAACTCATAATGTTTTGTCCGGTAATATCTCTGTTCCTGAGTTGCTTAGACTCCACACCGTCATGGGATCAAAAGAGTTTCAGCATTTGTCCTTGAGGAGCACCGCTCCTTTTTTTTTTTTTTTCTTTTTTTTTTTTAAACCAATTAAAAGGAGCAGCTCTGGGTCTTTTCTGCGGCATAGGTCTCAGAAGGATATGCATCTAATTACACAGATGAATTTACAATATAACAAGACTAATATGAGGTAATCAATATATATCTACGAAGGTTAACAAGGTCAATTAAGATTCCTGGTGATTTATTTTTTTTCTTTGTGTCAGTTTCCTATCAGCTGAATATGTGAACAAAATCTTTTCATCTGAATCTCAGAGCTTCATCGGAAAAGAAGCCCACGGAGAACAGAGGTGATAGCTTCATGTCTTTTCTGGAGAAGCCACTAGTTTGATATTTAATTGATGAAGCAGAATTATTCCCTAAAAGACTGGTTTTTCTTTTTTTTTGTTTTTTTTTTTTTGGTGTGTGTGTTTTATCATGGCAGCCAAGAAGAAGGATCATTGTCCCCTTTCATGTGTGAACCCTGTTTTGTTCTCTCTCCCTCTCTCATTGTGCAAGAATGAGCAGTTGTATATTGCCACTGGGCAAGTACTGAGAGATCGGCGAAGCAAGGAGCCGGTGAGTGGAGGGGAATGAGTGAACGGCAGAAACGGGAGGCGGGAAGGAGGCTGCTGTGAAATATGAAACCGCTGCTGCACTAATCGCATGGGAGCCACGGCTTTCCAATTTGGCCAAATAAGCTGCGCTATCTTTTTAAATATAACAAAAACAAACTATCCTGGGCCTTGGTGTATGTTTCTTCTCCTCTGGAAAACAATCAAACTTTGTAAATGATTAATGCCATTCCACACTGCTATATTCTCTCTCTGAATATCAAAAGTTTTTTCCCCCTCTCTGTGTTTAAAGCAAAGGCAATTGTGCTCAAAAAATCTCCTTGATGCCTTTCCAGTTAACCCACTTTCAATGTTTTTATATAAACATGTCTTCGAAAGAACAAGAAAAAAGCAGATAAGCAAGCAAACAGCCAATGAAAGCCTGGGTTGAGTTGAGGAGCATGGCTTGTGATTATCACAGTGCCATGAATTTGTAGTCCAACGGGGAAACATTATTTAGCACACAGAGCACAGGAAAAAGAAAGACAGAGAGATGTACAATGTACTGTAGTGACTGTATGTATGGTTATGGGGGTTGTCCTGTGCTTCAGATATATTGCCTCAAGTCCCTGATTCTTTGATTACGGTTGTTTGTTTAGTTTCAGTTGCTCTCTTATTTTGTTTCAGTTGTGTTTCCTAGCCTTCTTTACAGTCGACTATGAACAGCCCCCCCCCCCACACACACACATTGCAGTATTGTTCAACAGATTATTGGTGAGGCAGCGTTGCAGCTACCAGTGTTAGATTGAGAGTTACCCGGTTATATGATGGGAACAACATTGTCTTCTTGTAATGATTTTACAAAACCGCTGAAAGGCCCCTTTTTAACTGAGCCACAGGAATCGTTCACAGTAAACCATTAGCTATAATGCTTATTATCATTGCTTCTCAGCTCAGGATAACCACAAACGAACCAACAATGGTTTCTTAAATAGAAGAAAAAAGTGCAGTCCTCAGAATAAGCACATTAAAAACATGAAGTATTAATTTGCTGTTTTCCTTTGAACGTCCTTCCAGTGCAGAAACTCAAGCAAAAACGCAAACATAAAATGAACTTATATATTTATTCTTTATATGTAGCATAATGCTCCTGGAAACAGGTTGGAATGGAGTCCCTACTCAGTTGTAACAAATCCACACCGTACTAGTGTATTCAGGAGTTTTTCTACCTTTCTGTAGTGCAGACCTGTGCAACTGCCATGTCAAAAATGTTTGTTAGGAAAAAGGTGTAAAAATAAGGCTGTAGTAATTCAAACATTTAAACGAATTCACTCAACATAAAGCAGAGGGCGTAGGAGTCGACAAATCATCTGCTAATGCTCAGACACTCCATCTTTCGCCCATGAAAAAAAACAAAGCCTCAAACGGCAAAGCCTTGGATGTTGGTTCTAGTTTAGTGTTTGTTTGTGCTGTTCATCTCCTCTAAGCTTCGTTCGACTATAGCAATGACCCTCCTCTGGGAATATGACAATTGTTTTCACATTTTTCACACTTAATACACACGCACTGAGGGAGTGAAATATTTTCGTTTGTTTTGCATTAAACTAAATGTTCCAGTGTCAGCCACTGCCGAAATGTAAGTGGTTATGTGCTGCCGTTGCTTTGTCTTCATCATTACAGTCTGGAATTTTCTTAGCAGTTGGTAGAAATGTCCCACTGCTGAATGAATGTACAGCATTTAGCGCAATTTTAGTGTCAAGTGTGATCACGGCTGAACATTGTTATTATTGGACAGTGTTGAATCATTTAGCTAAATAATATGATTTGTTGGTGTCAACCCAGCATTGCTCAAGTCAGATTGTTTGGGCTTGAATCATGTCACAATCAATCAAATTGTCACAACCCTGCTAATGTTTTAAATTCCATATTTTTACTCTCTGACTGACGGGCTTTCTTCCTGCTCTTGTGTCTATAATCAGAGATATTTTTGCTTTGCTGGGTGGTGGGACTTTCGCTAGGGTTGCTGGTTTTGAATGACTCCTCTTATGTTTGCATACTCTGAACCGTGTTGTTTGTTGAAGTTGTTGGCAGGTTCTTTTTTCTATTCATTATTTCCTCCTTCCAAAGTGCAGATTGTTTCCACATCAAACTTAGGTCTTGAATTTGATGCCACTTTTCTTTGCAGACCTGCCTCAGAGGCCACAAATTAAACACATACTCAACTATCAGAGGAAACACAGGCTGCGTATTAGCCTGAAATGATCTGTTCGATGATTTGCATCACAAGTAAATAGTCACAAATATAATCACTGTGAAATCTTAGAAGACTAAATGAACTTTACTGCTCACATGAAATAATGTGAGACAATCCACTGTAGATGCTACAGCAAAGACCTGCAACAGATGGTCGAGTGAAGGCCGAGAGAAAGGCAGGTGCACTAGGAGAGTGTGTGTGAGAGACACAATAGTGTTTCAGTTGGTGGTTTGTCTACCTGTCTCCAAACATCACCTCTCTCAGGCCCCTTTGATCTGAACACTGAACCTGCCCTGCTCTCCCAAAGTGAGACAGGCAGCCTTGTGATCCTTTAAACAACCTGTGCGTGCATGTCGGTGTGGATGCACACGTGCGCTCATGTGCACGTATACTTTTGTCTGTGTGTTGGTGCTCCGCGGGCCTATTTAATGCTCAAATAAAGACTCGGGTTTCCACCGGAGACATCACCCCAGTCGGTGTCTTTGGGGAGCTGAGCTGCTACTGAGCTTTGTCTGTTCTGTAGGCCTGATAAAAGCATTGCCACAGTTCAGACACCAGCTCAGCAATTCATATAGACAGAGCTGAAGATGAGCCATAAATCATAGAACAAAGTGAACGGCCTTTTTCCCCCCTCTTCCCCTCATTCTCTTCTATGTGAGTGGTATGCTTCACTTGTGACCTTCTCTCTTCTTTCTCCTGTGTGTTTGTGTTTTGTGCAGCACTCCTACTTCATCGCCCCGGATATCAATGGCCTGCCAACTATCCCTGAGAGCGTGAGTATTCATGGAAAAAGGAAAGAAAGGACACACAAGGAGATAAAGAGAGATCCTGCTTTTCTGGAAACATGTCTGCCTGTAATCGTTTTTAATCAGATACACTTGTCACCTTTTGAAATGATTGCATCATCCTCTTGTTTCAGTTTCATCTCCTGCTGTGCTTGTACTTTTAATGTCGAAGTTCAGTGATTGCCATGGGTATTGGAGGATTCAAAAACTGAACATGTTCTTTGTTGATTTTGTGTTTAAAATGGAGAAGTCAAGCATCCCAAGTCTTTATGGCAAGCTACACCGGATGAAAGCAGTGATCAAACTGATAAATTTAAGCAACATTGATTGATCTGTTATTTATTTTCCAAACACGACTCACATCAGATGGTTTAAATCTGTATTCCTTATCAGTTTACTTTTACACAATATGTGCAGAGGTAGGAGTCCAAGTGCTTTTTCAGCCAGCACTGTATGTCTCTCTTTATGGCACACTCTGGCACTCTCACAGTCTGTAGCATTGACACTTTACTGTAAGCAAGCTGTGCAAGGACAGTTTGTTATGTACCTGCATATCCTTCTGTTGCTGTCTATTTCCAGAGGAACCTGACAGAGTACTTTGTGGCTGTGGACGTCAACAACATGCTCCAGCTCTATGCCAGTATGCTGCATGAACGGCGCATCATCATTACCTCAAGCAAGCTTAGCACTGTGAGTCCACTCCCTCCAAGTCAGTGTCTCAGCTGCCGTCAGTTATCAGCTCTGCCCTGTCAGGCACAAGGGGAGAAATATGTGAGAAAACGGTTCAAATGCTGCAGCCGCTTGAAGGACAAGTTTGCTAAACATTTAATTCAAGTAGAGGTGAAGCTTTTCCTTTTTTAAATGCTAAGCCCTGTGTTTTCAGTGTGTCATGTTAGATAATGTAGGATTCTTGTGGGCTATCTCACTTGCATCCATAAAAATGATATCATGATATGAGAAAATGTTGCAAATTTACAGTCATGGAGAGTCCCGTTTGCTGTTTTGGGCTTCACATCAAATTCAGACACCGTTTTACCCTCTTAAAAAAGTATATATCTCAAATACTAGGACTGTTTCCTAGATTGAACATGATTTTTTTCATCAATATTCCAGCAGGATATCAAACCCTAAGTAGTACGATGAGAGTATTTATCTGACATGGCTACACTACTTGTACAGAGAGTGTTGGACTGATCTCTCTGTCCCCCCTACCCCTCTTTGCCCAGGCGTCCTGCAGTCAGACAGCTGAACTATCACCACGCTCTGACAAGCTGTGAAATCCACACTGAAGCTGGATTATATTTGACTGTTTGTCTTATATCTGCGGCATATTAATGGCCAAAAAGCCTTAAATTATCCGTTATTACAAGTCTTAACTCTCTCACATAATTTAAAGTCCCTTCTGTCTGTCTGTATGAGGGAGGAAATCTCTGTGTCTTTCTCCCCCTCTTCCTCCCTCTGTTCCTCATTCCACCACCCCCCCACTGTTATCTCCATGGCTGATGAGGCAGAGCCAAATGTTTATGACAGATGAGATGGGAGAGGGAAGTGATGTCATCCCAAGTCCTATCTGTATCTGTAGTGTAGCTGGTCCTGCCTCGGTGTCTACAAGGCTGCAGAACGCTGAACAGCCGGAGGGGCCTGTGGTGCTGATGGGTGCTGCAGGGAATGGTACCCGAGGCCTCTCATAGGAGCTTTAATCAGAAGGAGCTGTAAAAATTACCCAGCCCTCTGAGAATTTCACCTGTCGCCCCTCAGCTCCTCAGACCAGCGGCACCTCCACTCGGGGTGTAGGCTGCACACAGCACTGTGACTCAAGAATTACACGATGTAAATTATCAGACTCAAGGGTGAAGGTGTTTTTCTTTTTAGCAGGAAGAGGGGGTGAAGGTGATTTTTGTCTGCGATTTACAGTTTTCTGCAGCTTGGAGACTTGTCTTGTGTGCTGTTTTTTTTTCTTTTTTACAAATTTATGCGGACAGGATTTTTTAAGCGCTTCCACATCAGACCTTTACCTCTGTAAGCCTTTTATCCTCTGCAGTCCTTCATCCACTCATCTGTCTATCCATCCATCTTCCTCTGAAAGAGGTGTTTTGGTTTGGTAGCGATGTATGTCAGGCGCTGTAGTACAAAGGTATTTTTCACATCTCCACTGGGATTACTCGCAGGCCTGATGTTATTACTGCTCTTGTGATGCGTTATTTTTGCTGTTGCGTAGATTGACCTCCTAGTTCAAGTGGGAATGGCTGCCATGATTCTTGAAGCCAGCTATCTTAAGCGTATATATACTTAACTGCAAAGAGCCCAGCTCATTAGCCACACTATTGTCTCATGATCAAATATTTTAAAGGCTGGGAAATATATAATTATTGCCGGAGTTTGTCAAAATGTTTGTGAGTGTTAGCAGTCACAGCGTGGACAGGTAATATTTCTATAGTCTGCTTGCCACAGATAGAGGATGTATGAGAGAAGGTATTGTTAGTTACATCGTTAGTACCATCCAGCTGCTTTTCACCACCTCCGCCTGTCCAGCCTCTCAGCCAAGCAAAGAGAAACAGGGAATAGAAAGTGGAAAGAGAGAGAGAAAGTCACACACACACACACACTGATATACTACATTTATTCTGCCTGCTCTAGGTGCTGCCTGTGTTAGAGCCCCCAGTGAACCCAGTGTGTCAGTCTGCCGGTACATGGCTGGCGCGTCTCGCAAGCAGCCAACAGCAAAGGAATAAATCATGATCTTACAACAATGCGTCAGTTGACTTATTGCTGTTTCGTGACCGGAGGTGAATGGTACCACTGTTTTAAAAGGCTGTTCGGCGGTGGCGCAGGGGCGGGAGCCAGCCGAGCGTGCAGCCTTGTCATAGGGCCGTATAATAGGGCTGCATCGGCCCTTCCTCTAACTAGTCAGTTGGGAGGACCCCCACCACCACCACCACCATCGCCCCACCACCCTCTGTGTCTTTCATCTGCCGAGGCCCCCCAGCTCTCGAGCCCAGCCTCTGCCCTGCCTATCGCCCAAACTCACACAGCCTGGCCCCAGCACCGGCTGACAGCAGCCCTCTCATCAGCCTGTCAGGGCTATGCTAACAAGGAGCTATCCATCCACCATGCCCTAGAGTGCCAGCTGTCTCTCTGTTTCCTGCCTTTTCCTCTGTTGTTCTTCTCCTCTCTTTCCCCGACTTTTCTCCGTCTCTCTACTTTTCTCTCTATCTTAGTTATTCTTCCTCACTGACATATTACTTTCTGTCCGTCTGTCTGTCTCTCACTCACCCTGCCTACACCTCTCTTCCTCTCTGACTTTGCCTCCCTGTTCCTTGGCGTCTTAATGTGTCTCTCTGTTGTTGGGCATCTGCAGAACATCGGGACATCCTCCCCCATCCCTCCCCTCAATAGACTTATCTCAGCCTCGTGCCATGTGTCTGACTAAACATGCGTGTTGTGCCGCTGTGACCGTGTATGTGCATATGTGCATGTTGTGGGTGTTTGCGTCTCTTTTGCATGCATCTGTTTGTGTGTGTTGCGCGCTCACAGGTGTTTGTACCGTATGTCTTCTGTCTTTCTGCAACAGAGAGAGTCAGTGACTGTGTGTGCATGTGTGGGAGGCCTGGTGTTAGCTGTTACCTGTGTCTTCCTGTGTGCCCTCTCTCTCCCCGTGCCACCTACTTGTTTGTGGCACTCCAGCGTTGTGCCGGGCCTGACACCAGTGTTTGTCAACAGAGGGAGAAGCAGAGTGTGGGTAATTGGTGACTTACTTTGCGCAGGAGAGGGAAGAGATATGCAGCGATAAACCGACAGGAGGAACGAGGTAGAGGTGGACAGACGGACAGCAGGAGGAAAACAGAATAAGAAATTTAGATAAAAATGAAGCTGGGGAAGGAGAAGAGAGGATTGAATTTGGAGAGTGCGTAGGGACAGAGTTGGAAGGCAAGGCTAGCGGAGGGGAAATGAGTGTTTGAGGCTGGTGTGAAGAGGTCAAGAGCGACTCTGTGGATACCATTCCTCCTGTCAAATTGAATCACATTGCCTGCAGCAGCAGCAGCAGCTATTTGTCTCACACTTCGCTCTCACTGTAATTTAACATGTGCAATAGGTTCCCTCATCTACGAGTATGTAAGCTGAGGGAATGAGTGTTATGTTTTGAGTGCAGCAAATGGCTAACTCTCTGTAACGCTCCTGTTTAATATGTGAAGGAGGTGCATGGAGACCACCACAGCAGCACTTTCTCCATTTTCTGTCTGTTTCTCTTCAACATGTCCAGTTGCTCAGGTGAAGAGCTATGGTGTGGGTGGAAACACACTTCTTGCTGATAGAGTCTGCAGTGCTCAGAGTTACAGTGATGAGAAGATCTGAAGCCTCTGGTGGGTCCCGCTCTTTAGGGAAACATCATTGTCCTGGACGAGCTCATCTGAATGTAATGACATTTGAATATGAAGAGCTGTTTAATGGCCTGACAATTGTCAGAAGAGTTGGGATTGCTGCCCACATGTAAATAACATTTTTTTATGTTTACCATGTGATTCTGTGTGTCGTAATTCTTCGAATGCTTTTTGAGTTAATTTCCTGCAGAAAAATGCTGTTTCCCTATTCCATACTACACACTCATTCATTAGTAAGTGTGTGGTGTGTTCACATTGCAAAAGTGACACAAGTACATAAGTGTGCTGTTGATGGACATTATTGTCCCGCAATGCATAAAGGAGGAGCTGCTTACAGATGGAAAATATTCAAACAACTGTAGATGGTGGTAAAACAGCTCTGTGAACACAGCAGAAAACAAATATAGGTATTAATTCTTTGAAGAACATGTTGATGTCTGTGAAGTTTAATTGACATTCCAGTCGCAGCTTGATTGTCATCAGAAGCACATGCATTGTTTAATTTCCTCTTGGTATGAAATGATTTTTTTTTTGTATTCTAAAAACAGTATGCTAAGATATTTAGTGTTTTGTGCTTCCTGTATATCATTTGTATATAGTATGGAATGGGCATGGGACACAGCAATTGAATCACGCTAAGACCATTATTGACAGAAGTGGTGTGTGACCTCTTAGCTTAGGTTTACTGCTACCTGCTTCAAAGTTGCAAATAATTTTGCATTATCTCTTCACTCTCTTTCTGTCGCAATGTCCTTTAGTCCTGCTGAAACCAGTGTTAGTATGGACACTTTCTGTCTCAGCTACGGCGCGCTAAGAAAGCTCTCAGGGCAGAACCAAAGACCTTGACTGTGTTTTGAAGCAGGCTGTCGCCGTATAATCGGTTAGCTTCTCTCAGAGGAAGGGGCAACACACACACACACACACACACACACACACACACACACACGCATACACACACATGCACAGGCACAGGCACACGCAGTGTGAGAGGCAGGCAGCCCCTCATTACCGGGCAGAGCCCTGGTCCCTAAGGACTGGACCCAGCACCTAATCCTGTATTTGTTCTTGGGGACTGTATCTGTGATTCTCCATTGAATGGAATATTAAGCACCCAGGTCTTTTGTGGAGCGTGTAAGCCATTTGGCTCCACTCATCTATTATTTATCAGCCTGGCAAATATTTTATCAGCCTTAGCCTCTCATGACCCACTCTCATGTGAAGCCCCCCCCCCCCCCATAAATGAAGAAAAAAAAAGTGGTACAATTTCTCTTTTTTCCACTTATCTTCCTTTTACTTTTTGCCTCATTCGTTCTAAAACCTGAACAAGGACACAGGGATTTGTGTTCAGCTGAATTAGAGAAGCAAATATGTGAACTATTCCTCTGGAGTTCCCTCCAAGTTGCCTTATCTCAGGCACACTGCCACCTCCATCGCTTTGGAGATAGCAAATAAAAGAAAACAGAAATCTAGATTTGCTTTATAAATCATTATCTTAGTTTCAGTAACCCCCCCTCCTCTCTCAGCCAACTCCCCCAAGCCAGCCACCCAGCCTGGGAAGAAGAGAAGCAGAGAGAGACTCCTGTTTTTCCCTTTCAACCTGAGAGTAAATCATGCCAGTTGGGGGGCTCACCTTGAGGCCTGGTGGAGATAATTGGAGTTGGTTAGCGAGGTGTTCTGTGCCATTACCTCCTGGTACCAGCGAATGGCTGGGGCTTGTCTCGCACTCCCAGAGGAGGAATACGCTCGCCTGTTGGCTCTCCACTTAGTGTGTGCGTGCGTGTGATGCATGTGCGTATGTGTGTATGTATATCCGTAGCCGGAGCACTGACCTCTCTTCATCACAATTTAATGGCCCCTTACCGTCATCGCTTTGGAAAAGGGAGAAGGGCGTGATGGTTTTGATCGTAGCGCCTCCACCAAGTGCCTCACTTTCACACATTAATATTCATAGCATTTATTTATTTTCAGAATTAACAAAAAAACAAACTGTTTGCCAGGGAATTAATCCTGACAGGAGCGTGGCATTGTTGTGTTTTATTTGAAGACGGCAGGCAGCGCAAATATGCATATGCAGATACACAGAGCAAGACACCAATTAAATGTTGATTAAGTCCTAACTATTGTGGGACTGTGCGTATGAGAGACTGCACGGAGACAATAAAAAAAGATCATTGCTTCTTTCCAGACGATATGAAAAATAAATACAGTTAAAACAAACACGCAGGGAGGGATGCACATGGACACACGTGCACACATGCACGCGCGCACACACACACACACTTTTTGTTGTGAGCTTTTCAGATGTCCGGGCTTGATGTTTGGGTGGATTCAGAGGGTGGGGCCCTCTTTCTCTTTCTCTGGCAGTGGTGGTTTTCAACCTGGTTTTCAAGCTCGCCCGCTTTTGGCCGGTCAATTGTGACACTGTGTGTGTCAGTGAGCAGGGGGTCTCCTGGTAGTTGCGGGTGTGTGTGTGATAGTGTGTGTCCGCTTCACACATTGACTGTGAAGCTGCGGCAGTATAACAGCGGCTGCTGCTCCGGGGTCCCGGCGGTATTGGCCTAGCCCGCAGTCTCTCTTGGCTAACTCATGTTTCATTCTTTGGCAATTTGCCCTAATGAAGTCCCGCAGGAGCCCCTCAGACCTCTGTTCTCTTTCCATATTTAATCATGTTATTTTAATCTGGGGGATGAGCTAACGCCTCTTTCTCCTGCTGTGTGTGTGTGTGTGTGTGTGTGTGTGTGTGTGTGTGTGTGTGTGTGTGTGTGTGTGTGTGTGTGTGTGTGTGTGTGTGTGTGTGTGTGTGTGTGTGTGTGTGTGTTGCAGGTCATTACTATAGCTGGGGTTTCATGAGACGGGATGTCAAGAGGGGGATGCTGGCTTTAAGACAATGGGAGACAATGACTTTAATTTTATGTGTAATGTTGGTTTGACAATGTAGAGAGCCCCTTTGAAAGCGAATGTCATCTTCATGTGATTGCCTCTCATTATTTGTTAAAAAAGAGGTTATTCTCTCTTTAATTTCTGGGTCATAGTAGTTGGCGTAATTTTGATTTTTATGGTTACTGTCAGCACTGTTTTGGCTCCTTTTGTTGCTTTTGTGCCGGTCGCAGCACAATCCTCACTTTGACATTGAATTGAAAAGCAGTTAATTATGAACACTGAGCTTGTGTTTTGCCCTTCATTTTTATACTCAAAACAGGTTAGAATCTTTTTTTTTTCTTAATGCAATGTGCAATAGCAGCAGTATTACTGCAGTGATGACCCACCACAGAAACATTGGTTTCATGTTGTCTGTGTGTAAAGCGAGTGTTGCCTTTCTTCACGTCAGTCTATTCAGTACTTTTCTTTTCACCTCCTCATCAATCCCGGCTGTGTTTCTGTCATGAGTTTAAGACAAGTGGTTGATCTCCAGCATTCAGTCTGTTCTTCTCTTCCTCCAACAGTAGCTTGCAGGTCATGTGTTCATCACAACAGCATTAGGCTTGTCAGTGTACCATGTTCCTTCTGAGGGCTTTTGTTAGTGAGGAAGATTAAAGGCTAACTCAATGAAATCAAACATAGAGCGCATCGACACATCAGCAAAAGGCATCACCACCTTGATCAGGCTTCTCGATTTTAAAAGCATGATATTAACTGGATATTATTTGGAAGGGAACAGAGCTGTGGTTCTCTAGACTTCTAGAGACTTAAGCAGTGTAGAAACTAGTTGTAGAAATGTCTTAGAAAGAAAAAAAGACGAGCAGTATATTTAGCTCAGTTCTTTTACTGTTTTTTGACTTGTTGTAGTTCTGTATTTGGGGCAATTCCTGAGCCTGAAATCACACGAGCCCTTGGTTGAAAAAACTGAAGCTACCAGCAAACATAGAGCATATAAGGGTATTTTTGTCTTTTGTTTTTTGAGTTGCCTGGGAAAGCTGTGTTGAGATTGTCCTCTCGTTGCTTTCTCTCTCTGTAGTTAACTGCATGTGTCCACGGTGCGGCTGCTCTGCTCTTTCCTATGTACTGGCAGCACATCTTCATCCCCGTACTGCCCCCGCATCTTCTGGACTACTGCTGGTAAGGCTGACCACCTGTGAAACACACACATGTATACACGCACCCCATCAGGATCATCATAATAAATGTTTGCACCCCCCCCCCCCCCTTTTCTCTCCTGCCACTTTCTCTCCTTCTTTGTCTCATTTTTCAGTCACCATGCAACACTCATGCACACCTGACACATAGATACGTAAACACACACACACACGCACACACACACCACGGCAGGTGTGCTGGTCATGCACCAAGCTCTGCCGCGAAAACCTCGGTGTAGAAGTGCAGACACACGTGTTCGCACATTCTCCCACCCGTTCTTCGAGTTGTTCTCACGATTCCTCTCGTGGCCCGCCTTCTCCTGTGTGGCCCCTCAACATAATGAACAGCCCGGATCACCTTGCTCCATATTTCATGCCAGCGCTGGAGCCAGGCTCTCATCATATTAGCCCTCTCTGGGGTTCATTACCACCCATCCAACGCAAATCCAACAAATCTGAATGGACTTGATTGAAACTGAATGGAGAGCAGAAGTAACGGCTCATCTACAAATCTGCATGCGTTCAGGTCAACTTGAGATCTCTACATGTATATATAAAAAAAGCAGAGTGAGGGAAGTCAGCTTATGTAAAAGGAGCTGTTTTTTGTAGAATCAGTGCTGATGGCTCATACAGTACAATACTGTACCATAAGGGACACTTAGGTTTGAAAAAGCTATTCATCACTGACAGTAAAATGTGATTATCAACACTCTGTGAAGACTCATCATTATCTTATTTAATCACAGGGGTGTCCTCCATGCACTGATTAGATAACTAGATTATATAGATGGTCTGTGTGCACGTGTCTGTGTAAATGTGGATGAAAATCAGTACTGTATATTCATGAAATGGAGAAGACGGGCAGCTACAGTGCTGAGCTACAGGCCTGCTGTTTGTTTTGCTGTTGCTTTAAGTCGATTACAAGCCTGTGGCTTCTGAATCACTCTGGCCAGGAATACACTGACCCAAAGCTATCCGATTATTGCTGCCTCTGTAAACCTCATCATAAAAATGGTTTCTATTATTTGACTGTTTTTGTTGATTTTATTCATCATGGTGGATGGGAAACTTACTTTATGATTCAATCTTTCCTTGCCACTAACTTTCAATGTGAAGAAAAATATCACATAAAATAAGGATGACATGATAATAACCATGCACAACTTATTTTTGTCAGGTAAAAAGAAAACTTTTGACACTTCTACCCTTTTGCTTTATAGGAAGTGTTCCAAGTGTTTCTATACTTTCTGAATCTATTATCTTGCTAGAGTAAAAACTCCATTAAATATACTGCACAAGCATTTATTGTTATTATTTTTTTCATTATTATAGATAGTGGTAGGAAAAACAGTTGTAGCGTTAGTGTTCTCAGTATTCTTCTTTACTGTCTTTCCAGAGAAATTAATGCTTTCTAATAGCTGAGTTTAGCAGTTTTAAACAAAATGTACAAAACAACTTTTTTAAATCACATTTCCACAAGTCAGTGACTGAAAATCAAAGCGGCAGAATGAAAGAAGAACTATTTTCTTTTTTTACCCTGTCACTTTTTAAGCCAGCTCAGTGGCACCAGATCAGTTTGCTTTTCCTGCTACACACACCACTTAATCTAATGTCGTTTCCCATTTTGAGATTCCTGGTGGTGCTTGGGAAAGTAATTTTGAAGACTGGTTTTCAGTCGGCCGCCATGACCTACATGAAATATGATTGTGTTAAAGAACAACATATGGATGATAATCGGTTTTGCTGCCTATGTTATGATTATGTTATGTCTTGCGAAATAAAATATGCAGTTCCGCGTAGCTTCAGTGCACCCAATGCACATCTGTTCCATTACAGTACATTTCACATCATTTCTAGCTGTTTATAAAATAGGTTTTACTTTTAAAATATTCTGATCTTTTATTCTTAACTTTTAGGATATTTGGTATTTAATTTAATTATCTTTTTAACTTTTAAATGATCTATTGTATTTTTGTTTTTTCTCATATTAATAATTTAGTTTACAAGATGTGACAGCATTTTTGATTATTTTAGCAAATTATAGTACAGGTAGCTAATTTCTTCAGATTTTTCTCTGACCAACTCTCAAAAAACTTAACAGGATTTGGTTTACAATTATATAATAACAAACAACAAATCCCCTCATTGGAGAAACTGTAATTTATGCTAGTTACAGCGTGATAAATGACTAAAGTTTAATCATTTAAAATAGTGATAGAATACTTTTGAATACTTATTTCAGTAGATCGACTAATCTGTTAATGAAAGAATACTCTCAACATGAAGCTTTTTACTTTTTCAGATGGGTGTGTGCAATGCGCCGTGCTAGTGTAGCCTCCATAAATATTTCTTTACTACATGTAGCCATCTGATATTGATATTGCTCACAACTTTGTTTTCCTCTCTCCATCCACAGTGCCCCCATGCCATACTTTGTGGGAGTTCATCTTAGTCTGCTGGAGGTATGATAGTTAATCTGTTGGCATGTGTATGCATATAAATGTACATTGTTATAGAGTATGTGCATAATTATATATGCGGCTGCAAATTGATGTGTGTATGTGCAAACTCTGTACTGTATATCAAAAGTTAAATGTTGATGTTTCCTAATTTGCATCAGATGTTCTATATATTATGAATTTCAGGGTCCTTGTTAGTGGATTTTCTTAAAAAGACTAGTCAAATTGCATTTAGGGACGATGCAGGAAATATATATTGTCAATTCCCAGTTTTTTCTCTCTGTGTAAGCTGCGGTCAGCTAATGCCGCATCTGGTTTGGTGAATTGTGCTCTCAGTTTTGGTGTAAAATATTTGAAATTTCAGTGAGGTAATTTTTTGGCACCTCCAACACATTGAATCAAAAAACTTGACAGAATGTATTTCCCTCTTTATCTCCCTGTCTTGCTTGTGTGCATTCTTAACCAGAAGTACCAAAGACAGAGGGAGAAAGGCAGAAAAAGTATCTGCAAACAAAGAGCTTTTCGACTTCATTGTTAAACCCTGTGTGTTGGTTGGGGGGCAAGCCGTCGCCAGCACTGCTGTTGTGTGTGAATGCATGTTGCAAGCACGCGCACATTTGCGCTTGTGTGTAAGTGTTAGCATCTAAGTGTTGTCTGTGTGCGTGTGTAATTGTGCAAATGCATATGTCGTAATGCACATGTGTGTTTGTGTGTGTGTGTGTGATATTTGTCTGACAGTTGCGGCAGTGGCAGTATTTATCACACTCTGCATCCGTGACAGACCCCCTTTCCGCCACTACATAATTAGTCCAGATCAGCATGTGAGCCTCCACTGCACAGGCTGTCACAAAAGTGACAAACTAGAAATTCACACACTATGCTGCCTCCCCCCCACACCTGCCTGCATCCTGCACCACACTGAAATAATTGTTGAATTTGTCGCCATCAGGATGCACACAGCACAGCACAGCATCACTGTGTTGTTGTTGATGCATGAGGTTTTGGTGCTGTGGAAAATCTTCAATCCAAATGTTCTTCCCATTGCCATTCTTCATTTTGCGAGTGTGTGTGTTAAAGTAAAGATGTTCTAATATTTTTTTCCCTGCACGCCATTTGTCACCGTTAATCGTAAAGGAGTGTGAGACAGTGTGGTTTTTAAATGTGACCGCTGTGTTTTCTCCTTCCTGGGGCTTCGGGACTGAACTCACTTTGTCTGCAGGAAACACACCTGGGCCACAATTACAATTCCAAACGTTAACTTAAATTCATGATTTGATAATTAAATAATTAATCAAACTATATCCTCTTTATTATTTAAAGTATGAAAATGTTCATTATTCTACCTCTGTTAAAAAGAGTTAATTAACTATGAGATGCTAGATATCAAAAACAAACATGTACACATTAAGTAACAATACTTCAATTCCATTTTGTAAAAGCAGGGAGTATTATTTAAATTGTTAATATTTTAAGAACTGCTGCATGCAAAATTTTAAATGTTAAAATCATAATTATAGATGGAAATTGTGAGATTAGATGATTAGAATTGCTGTGGCAGTGACGCTGACAACACTGGACATTTCCTCCCTCAGAGAGTACGCAGTCGATCACTGGAGGATGTGGTCATTCTCAATGTGGACACAAACACCCTGGAGAGTCCCTTTGATGACCTGCACAACCTGCCCAGTGACGTGGTGAGACACACACACACACACACACACCTTTCAGAGCTTCTCAGTCTTTATTGTGTCATTCCACATGACACGCACAAGGTTCATATTTCCTCTTTCACACCGAGCCTTACTTGCGTGAACACACATTCTCTTGCCCTCCAATGTACTCTTCATACTGAGATACTCACACTCACGCCCACGTGCACATGCTGGAAAACACACACAAACACATATACATGCAGAAACTTGTCAAAGTATAGCTCTGCCCCCTCCCCACATCATTAATGACTGCAGTACTGGCTCCTCAGATTGTGGCTGTCTAAAGTAAACTCCCGTCGCGTCGTGTGACGCTTGAAGGCAAACAGCATTCCCCGACCATCAGAGGCTTGTGGGAAAATGTGCAACTCCCTTCCCTTCATCTCCATCCATTCTAATCATTATTTCACAAAGTCTTGCATTTCTGCCTGCCCACTGGCACGTTACTGAGAACGAGAGATAGGAGGAGGGAACAAGGCAGAGAAAAGAAAAGAAAAGGCAGAGATGGGTGATTTTCTAGGGGGAGAGAGTGGGAAGAAGGGGGCCAATTACCAGTGTGGGCAGTGAAGCCACCTGCCAGTGCATCGTCTCTTTAATTAATGGAGCACTGACGCCGGTCAGTGGTACAGGAAGCATCACCACGGCATCAGGGCACACATTTACACACATACAAACACACACTCACACACACTCTTATATACTCACAGACAAACCCAGAGAACAGCACACGTGCTTGTCTTCCCCGTCTTTGTCGAAGCAGGAATCTGTTTGTTTGGCTGTTTTTCTGGGTGTGTGTATTAAAGCTCCTCTGTGAGGTGCTGGGGCCCCACTGAGACTGCGGACGCACTATTACCCACGCTGTTAACGGTATATTCTCAGGTTCCACCGCCTACCGGACTCCGGCCCAACCAGCAGTATATATTTCAATCCACTGCCCGGCAGACTCCAGACCTTCTCACACTCCCACACTCCTCTGGTTCTCCCGATGTAGCACTGCTCAGCCTACTACAGCTGCTAGTGTGCATTAATTCCTCTTTACCACGATACGGTCTTTCCTACATTTTATGCAGTTACCTGCTTACTTTTTAGCCCGTTTGCCTGCCTTACTGCCTGGCTGTTTCATGACACCTGTCTGCCTTCTTGTGTCTCTCTCGCAGCACTTACCGCCAGCCTGGACGCTTCTTGCACCGTTTCTCTGCTTCTCCTGCTTCTTTGCCTGTGTGCCTGTCTGGCTACAATACCTTCTTTTTACTTCCTGCCTGTTTGCTTTTCTGCACCCAGGGACTCAAGTCCTAAATTAAATTGCAAACTGAGTTTGTCATAAAAAGGAGTCAGGGCTTTTGAAAAGCGACAGAAGCAGAGAGAAAAGCCTTTGTCTTTGCCGTGTGATAAATTAAGTGGCAGGCTCAGAGCCTTTTTGCTTTGATCCCCTTCTCACCATTTTTCCTGACTAATGACAGAACATAGCCCGCATATCATGTCAAATTACACCACCTGAAACGGAAACTTCACTGGCATTAATATATTTATTGCAACAAATTGTTGTTGTTGTTTTTATTCCTATTCATATTTTTTTTCTCCCTGTCTCCTCTCATCTTTTCACCGGGGCTAGTAGATTAATAAGGAAGCGAGCAGATACTAATTGAGTGGAATTCCAGGTCTCTTTGTTAGCTTGCTTGTTAGTGATGAGGACATGCCACATGGCATTTGATGTTTGTGTTTACACACAAGGAGATGTTTGAGGCATTGTGCAGTTTGTCAAACAGAGGCCTGAAATCTTGATTAATGCTGAGCGATTCTCTGCCTGGGCTGAGCTGCCACGCGTTGTTTCTGAGCTATTAAAACCCCTCTTAATTTCTCTCTAATTCTCACTGTAACACTGGCTACTTAGCGCTCAGGCTTTATTCAGTGTGAAGCCAAACCAAAGCCCTGAGACCTATAAAGCAATGATTATTCTCACTTAAAAAGCCCAGCATCACTTTGTATGAATATGTAAAGCATGAAATGGATTAAAAGGTAAAGGCCACGGGCAATTTTAGTGTGTATTTTAAGTGTAACTAAGAGGGAAAACAAAGCACTCTGATGTTGATTTAAGCAAAGCCTTTCAGAGATCCGTCTAATTATGGCAACGCAGGCTGTGAGCACATGTGGACTCCATTACGTGGCTCGGCTGACCAGTGGCCAGTGCTTTTAGCAGGTTCAGAGTTCACAGTTGTCCTGAATTAGCCACCCTCTTTCAGACAGGACCCCTACACCGGCTCCACTAGTGCCTGCCCCTTAATGGTCTTTCCCCGCAACTTCACACATAATATTTTAGATTTATTGACTATTACAAATGCTACCATGCCAGTAGCGGTTCCGTTTAGCAGAAAAAGGAAAGATCTGAATAAGAGAGTAATTGGTAACGGGTCAAAAAAGGATGCAGCAATCTTTTGAGAATAGCTTTTGACATTTTTTAAATTGGAAACATCATTTGAATCAAAGGTCCAACATTAATTCCTCTGTTGTTCTGGATTTGTCTTTTTAAATGCTCAGGGCATGTTTTGACACTGGAAATAAATTCATCTCATCAGTCTTTTTTTGATTTTTTTCCCTTAATCATTTTTTAGTTGTGACATGGCCTTCTATTTATTCAAAGTCAATGTAAACATTTCCTATTTTTTCCAGAAAAAATTCTAATGCAGAATGAGTAACTTTTTGTGGCTTTATTTGAGTTTGGGCTTTTCTTTTTTAGATAAACATTGTGATAGAGAATTTTTTTTAAATTCAACATTGTATATTTTTAGCAGGATTTTGCATATTTTTAAGATTGCCTGAGTTGGACTGAAAGTTTCGATGCACATTAAGAAATCATACTAATCTTCGAGAGACTGCGCTTGTGTCAGTAAAATCAATGTGTTGACAAGCACGCTGAAAAGAAATACTCAATAAAGAAACTGTAGTTTTTCCCTGGAAGATCAAGGTGTTTTTGTTTCTCTCTCTGAAATCCACGGTTCCTCTTCCACACAGATATTGTGCTGATAAAGTTATAATTGGCTTTTGGTTGGTGGAGCTGTTTACCGCGCTAGTCATTAAAAGTATCCAAGAATAGCAAATTAGGAGTCTGTTAATTCTGAAAACAAACAGTGTGTGACTGAATCAGACTTTTATTTGATCCCGGTAATTGATCTCAAACCAATGACGGAAGAATTTTTTCATGTATTATTCTTTCTGTGCCACGTATTCAAGGTGAGGTGCTACAATGGAGCTTACATCTTTATTTTCAGATGCTCTCTCTCACATCACAGCCTAATTCCTTCTATTCTCCTCCTCTCTGCCTCTCGCTACTTTGCTGACACCGTGTACCCATACATTCCGAGCCTCCGTACATTTGATCATTTGTATTCCCAATAAAGGGAGAAATTTACAGCGTACACTCCTACTTCCTGTATTTCAAGCCTGCATTTGGAGGTTTACAAATGAATGAGGGGGTTGCGGTTGTGTCTGCGCGCCTCTCCTGAGATCACCTGGCACACTTAATCAAACATCGCGGCTTTAATTTGGTGTTCAGTTTCCGATGCTCCCAGAAAACAACATCTACATCATCGTCTACAGCAGAGCACAGCCGACAGCAGGCAAACACTCACGCAGACACACACACAGACACCTACACGTCGTCGGCCAGGAATGCTCATCAATGACATTCAGATCTAGTTCAGGAGTAAACTTCTGCTACTCACAGATTTTTGGTTTGTCCACCAGATTTCCCCCTTTTCAGTTTAGATAGAGCCACGTGTGTTTCATTTCACTGGTGTCTTCCCAGTACAGCTGAGCCACCTACAGTAAAGCCCTCGCATGCTGTACTAACTAGATGCTCAGTGCTGGGAATGTGGTTGCTCCACCTCAGTTACATACTGTACTTTACCAGGAACAGTTTCTGTGTCTACAACATATAATAACAAGCTCCAAACTATTTGATTTTGTTTTTGCTGTTGTGTCTGTACTTTAGCAGCTGCACTTGCCGAGATCTGCTCATTTGGAACATTATTCTACAGGTTAGGATTGTTTTAAATGGCGTTGAACTGCGCGCACGCTCTCCGCAGTGTTAGCAGCCCTTCATTTACTCATGTGGAGTTTAAAAGCTGCACTTCATTTTCACATACTCCTTCTGCCGGCGGTTCGCTCTGGATTAGAAGTCAAAAAGGGAGAGCAGCATCACCCACTGCGTTAGTTATTGAAGTGAGAGATGACATTTAGCTGTAGTTAATTATGTATGCAAAACTCAGCCGCTCAGCTGCTATAAGAGGTCAGCTTGACAAAGTAACCCCACACCGGGGAGAGTCTCATGGCAATGAGATAGCCCTATTAAAACACACACACACACACACACGCATACACACACACACAGACTTTTTCTCCCCATTGCTTTCCCACTCTTTTTCATTTCACCTGACTAATGTATTGTACTGCATTTGCTTAACAGCAGATCAACACGCGTAATGACTAAGAATTGTGTGTCTCACTACACGCTTTAATAACTATTTATCTCTCTCCATTTGTACATATTTATTTTATCACATCGCTTTGCTAATTTAATGTACACCAAAGTCGATTTTGCCTTCGTACCAGTGAATAGAAGTTAATGATCTAGTTATCGACTTAAGTAATATCCTCATTATTGTGCAGTTTTACCGTTAGACTAAAAATAGAAATTAATTTAAAAGAAATCATAAAACATCTAATATTTGTTTTAAATTGAAGGAATGAATGGATTTCGTAGATTCCAAGCTGCATGTGTACATGTGTGAGAGTATATGCCGGTTCTCCCCGTGTCTTTGTTCAGATCAGTGTGTGTGTTTGTGTGTATGTGTGTGTGCATAGTTCAGACTGCGGCACATCAAAAGAAAGTGGGAGATTTTCATAACTATTTTTTTTTCTTTGTAGTTCTTTAATTGCGTCCCCATGGCTTTCTTTCCCTGGACAGAATCTTAAACAAAACATTCTTTTTTTTTGTGAGAAGAAAACCCAACTTTTTATTTATTTATTTATTTATTTAACAACAGACAAGTGTCAGGGTCGTTATTTGGGAGGGTTTTTTTATGCTCTAGTGAAAATTTTGTGGATTCAAAATATGTGTTCAGAGTTTTGCATGTATCTTTTTTTTTTTCAGTTACTCAATAGTAAATGTATAATATTGCCAGCCAGGCTCTTACCTTTTATTATGTTTTGTTTTCTGTTTTTTGATGTTAACTAAAAGATAATTTCCAACAGTTTATAAACAGCAATGACCAGGTTTCATATGTTGTGTTGTCTGTCACTTCGTAAAGAAATAATGCTTGTTGTTTTGCACAAGTTAAAGTGATAAAGCATGATCATTTTATGAGGTTGAGCTACAGAATAGAGCAGTAGCAGTTACTCCGTCTCTTACCATGACAGTGAGAGGTGTTTTTTTCTTTTGAATGCCTCCAACAGCTGGTGTAGATGTAAATGTACTATACATCCAGTACCTGCGTGTTCTCTATTTACATGCATGTTGACTATGATATAAGTTTGAATCTCTGATGGATATAAATGCATGGAGGCATCATTTCTGCGTACACATGCAAGGACACACACACACACATTCACACACATTCGCACACATTCACACATATGCCTGGTGTCACCTACAGTGGTATCATCCCTTACAGTCAGGCAGGGATCGTCATTGCACCTGCTAATTACCATCTCCAGCTGGAGAGTTAAATGGAGATCTGTTCTATGTCTGACCTTTGACCCCCTGCTCTTTATGTGACGCACTTCAAACCCTGTTTGGGCCTGGCTGGGCTGGGTCTTAATGAGGCCCCATGTCTGCCCTCTGTGGGCTGTGCGCTTTGGATGCCCTGCTTTCATCCCCAACCATCTTCCCTTGATGTAAATTGAAAAGATCACAGCTATGGGGAGAAGACCTGTACTGGAAAGGCCCCTCTGCATAGATTATGAATATCATAACTCAACATTTTTTTTTCCTCTCTCTCTCCCAACCACCCACTCCCCTCTCTCCTCCTGCCACCCCTTCCCTGTACAATGCTATAGTTCTAATTGGACCCAATGGGGGACTCTCTGCCTTTGATCTCATCACCGCCACTGTGACTTTACACTAAAAAATGTCACTGCCAAATTGGGTTATCACCTGTAGAGCCTGGCCTTCCTCTGATGCCTGTACGCATCTCGTTAGCTTCACTCAAACTGTAGAAGTTAATTAGTTTGACAGAGCCATTACCGTGGAGGCATACCTGATGATTGCGGCGTAGGCGCCATATTCAAAACCCAACTACTAAACACACATTTATCTTTTGGCGTCAGATATGTGAAGGAGGGCACTGTAGACTGTGGTTCGTTTTTCCTATTAGCAAAGACGATATTGGGGTGTTTGTCATTCACTACAGCTATATTTGTTATATGTGACAATTTAAGTAATCACCACTTGTGACTGAAGAAGAATATTTTTTTTATCATGCTAAACCTTACTCGTGAATGAATGTGAGACTTTGAACTAATCGCTTTATCACCCATTTTACTCCAACACTGGGAAACAAAACACAAGTGAAGTGGTGTCCCCACCTCATTAAAAAGTGTTTGCCACTGCAGTGCTCTCACCCGTTCAAAGCTGCGGTACAGAACTCTGCATGCAGAGTAAACTCTGCTATCCCGTCTTCTCTGACAGTCTTTGGGGTATGCCTCCCCCACTTAGACTGACATTGTGTTCGCTTTGATTCTCCCCCCGAAAAAAAGACAGTTTAATGATTTGCAAGGACGAAAAAAATCAGTGAAAACGCACATAAACATGAAATATTAATTCCAGAAAGGGCTTTACATAAACATAAAAGCATTTAGCACAATGAGTGAATATGGAGATGACACTTGTTAATTTATCCGTGATAAACTTCCTGTTTGATGCCTGGGAGCATTTGCAATGGCAGCACGGGGACGTTGTGGAGAGTGAGAAAGCCCAGGGGAGAGGAATCGACGCTGTTCGTTTTGTCTTTGTCCCAGTTTAAGACTGCCACTCTCTCTGTCTCGCTTTCTCTCCTTCTCTCTCAGCCCCTCTGTTTCTTTCCGCCTGTCCTTTGTATGAGCTGTGCTAACACTTTGCTTCTCCTCCCTGAAGTTTTCCAGATAGGCTAATTGCAGACGCCAGACCGCGATATCCCCCTAACGGTGCAGCTACGCAGTGTGATGTATGTGGCCACGTCTGATTGAAATAGACCTGATCAAAATTTTATCACATTACCGAAGAACTGGGGTCAGTTAATGGTTGACACAACCTCAGATTTTCCACTGCTTTCATCTCTTCTTCCCTCTCTTTGTGCCCACAAATACTGCTGCTACCAATTAAAACCAATAATACTGATATGTAGAATTTGTTCCATGTTGCTTTACAGAGGTGGACAAGCCAGACAATTAACTAAGGAATATCTGACACCTACACTGAATGCAAAACGAGCAGAGCACATACCACAAAATGTTGCACTGTATTAGGAGGTGATTGAATGGACTGCTGAAATATGCAGTGCAATGTTAAATGTAATAGGCAGACTGCTAACCAAAAATGCAAATTGCTCTGTTCTGGTAATTACTTCATTAGGTCTGCATGTGCAGTCAGTTTTCTTGTCCCATTTTCAGACAGTAGAGTGGTCAAGTAAGGTAGAGCGTCCTTACCTGGAGAGCTTTGGTTTGATCTGCCTTGTTACCAGCCACAGTTCTGGAGGCGACTCTTCTGAGTTCTGTATAGATAGGTTTTTATCTTATTATATGTCAGAAGACAATATGGAATATAACATAAAACAATGCAAAGTTATTCAGTGAAGAATTTCAATTAATCTGTTTTTCACTAATTGTGGAAGTTAAACTTTGAGGTTTTTCTTTAAAATCAAGATTCATGGCCGTACTACAGCTAACAGCCCACACCAAACTGCATGACAGTAATCTAGACCTCCTGTGCAACCCAATCATACGTTGTGCTTTTGTGCTAAGCTGGCACAACCCACACAGAGAGCAGCAGTCCCTTCGCTGTCTCTGCCTCCTCCTCGCTCTGCCACAACACAGTCAGACTACTGCTGAGCAGGTGAGGAGAGCCTCTTGACAACTTCCTTCCCAGACTCCCCAGGGCCTGGTGGCCAGGGTGAATCTTTTGTCATCCTAAAACAAGCTCGGGCCTGCTGCTCCTCCACTCTCGCCTGGAGTCCTGGAGACAGAGCCAGGAGAGGGGAAAATAATTAAAGACATTTTATGTCAAGAGTCCCTTTCTAGAGGGAGTTCGGGAGAGCCAACAGGGGAGGGGAAAGAAGGAGGACTGGAAATAAGAGGAGGAGAGTAAGAAATGGAGGGAGAAGCGAAGAAGCAAGAAGGTGATGGGAGGAGAACGGGGGTGGCAGCATGGAGAGCGAGGAAGAGCAATGATACGAGTTTCCATTTCCTCTCTGCCGTCCCCTCCCTCTCGCTGCCCCCCTCCGCGTCCTCTGCTCAATTAGCAAAGCAGCAGGTGCTCTCAGCAGCACAACAGATAAGCTCGGAGGAAAGGCTGAAGCTTTTCCCTTTCTTTTCTTTCCTTTTTTGAGATGACCTGCAAATGTGATACTTCACACCCAGAATGGGCTAGCTGCTTCCTCCACCAATTTCAGAGGTGATAATTTAACTTTTACCCCTCCTTCTCACCCCCCCCCCCCCCCCCCCTCGCTCTTTCTCTCCCCCACATTCCCTTTTTGTGTTTTCCACCAGGTGTCCTCTCTGAAGAGCAAGCTGAAGAAGCAGTCAACAGCCACAGGAAGTGGTGTGGCAAGGGCCTTCCTGAGAGCGCAGGCCGCTCTGTTTGGATCCTATCGAGATGCCCTCAGATATAAGCCTGTAAGGATCCTGTCGTTAATCCTTGTCGATCAGTTTGTGTCCTTTTAGAGCCTTTTTCTCTTTAGTCATTTATGATTGGATATGTGTTTACCATCAAACTCAGAGTGTGACACTTACATCAAGTGTTTGCTAACCTTATTTAAAGGGTCGCTTCACCCAAATTACAAAAAAAAAAAAACATGCTTGCTCATGTTTCTCAAGTGGTATCAGCCATACACAGAATATTGGTTTTAATAGTTTTAATCCATCTCTGAGATTTTTGCCTCCACCTGAATACAGTGATTGTGAATGGAATTGTGTTTGTCGTGTTTTGTCGCTCTCACAAAATCAACAACCAAGAAGAATTGTCCCGCTCACACTGGATAACGTGAAGTGTTATATTTTATTATATTATTATAGGGACTGCATATAAAAACGAGAAAATGTATTTAAATATCAGTGTTGCCTGCTTTGTGGTGGCGGATGGGCAGTTGAGTTGGTGCCGGTGGTGCTGTCCTAATCCAATAAATTGCAATATTAGGAAACATTTGGACTGTTGAGTGAGTCCTATTTTACTTGTTTTCCCATAATTATTCTATTTATCAGTGATCCACTCAAAACAATTTGATTTTATAAAGTCACGTACAGCCATCTTTCTCCTCTTTGGCTTAGGGCAGAGTGTTTTCAACACTCTTCCAGTTCTATTTTAATGAAAGTGAAAAGGTCCAGTCCAAATGTTGAAGGAAGTGTGCCAGTTAATGTCTAATTAGTTAACCAAAAATGGACTCTATCACATCTTGCCCCCACTAGTTGCTGAGAAGCAATGTAGCATTTAAATCGATATTTTTTAAACAGAGTCTGGTGCAGTGTTCACTCACAGAGAACAATGAGGGCAAGACAGCATTAGCGATCTGTTTTAACCAAATATTCTCTGGTCTAGCTCAGCTAAAAACACAAAAACCTCGAATCTGTCAGCACGTTAGCATGTCATCCAGTACCAAGCCTGTTTGTAACTGGTACCAACAAAGTTATCTTCACTCCACCTGTCCCTCCTTCTGTGCCAGCTCCATTGTGTGGAGGGGCCTCACCCTCAGTGAAACACAGAGAGCAGAGAAGGGAAACTAGCGTGAACGTAAATGACAATGGAATTCAGTAAAGACTCTCACACTTAGCTGCAACGAAACAAATGCACATAAATTAGGTAAATAATCATGAATAAATGATGTTGTTTGTTTCGGGTGGAGCAGAGGGAGGCAATGTAGGTGAAACAGTGGATATTGAGTATAAAGGCCACAGATTGTATTTTCATTCACAAGCAGAAATATTCACAGACATGAATATATTACGCTTCAGAATGGGCAGCACGCAGTAGCGATCTCAGTCTGGGTGAGGTGAGTTGAATTTCACTAGAGTCTGGTTCGACTGGGGCAGTTTTGACTGAAGGTAAAAGGTGTGTTTTCAGCTGGAGAGCAGAGCTAAGGTGGGCCTGTCTGAAGCAGTGAAATGTCAGAGGAGCTGAAAAGAGTCAGGACGTTCCCTTTGAAGATCCCTTTTAGCCACCTTTGGTGTTTTACTCTCCTTTACTAAGCCCCCCTAACATTTCTTTTCTGGATCTTTTCTGCTTATCAAGTCTGAGTCAGAGCACAGCAAACTACAGCATGTCCTGTTTGTCAAATAGCGAAGCCTTTGTTCCTTTGGCTTTGAGATTAATTGGACTTTGTGGACTCCCGGAGTCAAGATGCTACATTATTGATGCTGTCTCTCTTTTCTCTGTATACAGACAGTATAAGAACAAACCGCCTCCCCTCTGACACAAGCACTGAGACTCAGCGTATGTGTGTGTTTGTGTAGGTGTGAGCACAACATGCAGTAATTTCTCAGTTCGCTCACGCTCGCGCCGTGTTATCTTTTAGAAAGGAGTTAACATACATGCACACACATAAGCATGCACAAATCTACCTTCATGAAGAGACTCCCTGTGCTCTGATATTTGTGAAATATCACTCTGCCAGTTACTGTTTTGAGCTGAGGAAAAGAGCTTCCTAGACAGCTGAGCCGAGCGCTGTGGTTCACAGGCCCATATGCCTTGACAGAAGGAGGGGTGTGGATGCTTGGTGGGAGTCTTGCTGAGTTGTAAATGAAACAATACTGGAAAATGATAATGAATTGAAAAAGCAATCAGCTGATTAGAACACCATTTCTTAGGTCAACAATTCCAGCTCATGTTGATGCTCCCCCAGGTGCTTCTCACCAGCCCGAAGCAGCACACAGGTGTCGGACAAAAAGAACCTGAAATAGCATCTCAAATTAGGTTTCACAACCATTGATGTAGCCAAGTCGGGTAGGTGGGTGTGCATATTGTATTGCTGTATGCTTAGTTCTATTTAGGGGCAAAATATGCTGATGTTCTAAGGGAGTAGGCATGTAAATTGTTCATATCATCTAACCTGGATGTGAAAACTCTGGGTGACATCACATATTCAGAAGTAGTGAAGACTGTTTCAGACACAAAATCTCACACATTGCATATTCTCTTGTATAGCAGACTGATGTTGTGTTAACATTATGTAGGAGTCCTGCACATGAAGGCACAGATCTAGAACCCTGATACCAAAAAAGTTGGGACACTGTGTAAAATGTAAAAAATGAAAACAGATTGCAATCATTTGCAAACAAACTTTGTTTAACGACAATGGTTTGAGTGTTCCTGAGCCAATGCATTAATCTCCTTTATACAATCATGTGTTCACAAGGTGGTGACCCTCGCTTCATCCTCGCTTGTGAACGACTGAGCCTTTCCAGGATGCTCCTTTCATACCCAATCATGATACTATCACCTGTTACCAATCAACCTGTTTACCTGTGGAATGATCCAAACAGGTGTTTTTGGAGCGTTCCACAACTTTGCCAGTGTTTTGTTGCTCCTGTCCCAACTTGTTTGAAATGTGCAGGAGGTATCACATTCAAAATAAACAGATATATACAAAAAGAAAATATATGTTAAAGTATATGTAAAAAAGGATGAGCAAGTTATCACAATATCTGTTTTCTGTTTTGTTTATGTTTTACACTGCATCCCAACATTTTTTAAATTATGGTTGTTTATCAAGGTGCAGTTTGCTTTTGGAAATATACATTTATAACATCAAAACAAGTGTTGTATTTTCAAATACACATTTAAAAACACCTCGAAGTATGACTAAAATGCTTGGTTTGGATTTATTCAGTCGTAAGCTAGCCTACACACAACACACTTATCCATATATCATTTCATACATTTTCTCTTACCGCAACGTCACCTCCTCCTAGATCAGAACGCATCTGCTACAAAATGAGTTCCCCTTTTCTATATTTGTTTTTATATGATGGCTTCCTTAATGCATGCAATCTTTGACTAAATGAAGAAACAGTCTCATAATGTCACCGTATATTATGTACATACATTTCATGTGAAGCAACATGAAGCAAATGCACATTCACACTTGAACTGATGCTTAGATACACACATCTAGCTCTGTGCCCTGTGTAGCTCCCCTCCTCAGCTCTGCCACGGATTCTTACATCCTTCATTGAATTGCCTTGTTTTGTAGTTGTCTTCATAGATTTTCTTTTCTGTGGCTAAATATTTTTAGCAATTATTTCTATGTGTGTAAAATAGGAGCTTTCCCAGCATTTCAAAATGAGTTTCTTATTGACTCTGGACAAGATGAGTTTTTCTGATTGTAGCAGCCTAACGAGAAGTGCTCACTTAATACTGCACATTTGCTGTACAATGACCCTTTCCTTAAGCAATGCACTAAACCCTTACTTGATTTAATAAAATGTGTTAGGCTAATATAAGTACCACCCCAGCCACGTTGTTTCTCTAGATAGCCTTTGTTTCACTGAATCATCTTTATTGGCTACATACAGTTAAGATATAGAGCATCCTTGCTGACCCTGTTAAAATAGATGAACGTAATGCTCCTTTAGTCTTTTAAAGTAGTTAAAAGACCGGTTTTAACTATTTGGATTCCAGCAGCAGTAGCATTTGGCATTCAGTGCAGGCCTGTGGGAACCAAAGGATTTTGTTGGATAGTGATGTGTACTCAGAGCCAGTCTTAAAGTTGACGTTTTTTCTGCAGCAGTTAGTTGTTAGTCTCAGCATGCTATTCAGTTTTGTTTGCTGCAGTATGGTCGGAGGCTGTAGCAGCCAGATGGAGACTGCAAAGCTGATTAAACTGCAACAAGCTACTTTCAACTTGGCTTTTACGAGAGAATACGCCTTAAAAACTTTTCGTGATGTAAGTGGAGCAGTATTCCTGTGATGTAATTTGGGCCACTGGTATCATCTGCCCATCCTTGAAAATGGGGTTAGTCTCCGGTGTTGTTAAGTTGTTTTTATGTGCCACACTGTGCTCACAGCCTCGAACAGACAAAGCACATTGTTTTACGATAGAAGAATTTAGAGCATCATTGAAATATGTGAGAATTATGTTAATTATGAGAAAACATGAATTGGAAATGACTGTGGGGCTGTTTGTGATTGGCCTGCAGTGGTTCTGTTGTCGTGCTCTGTGTCTATAGCTCACAGGCCAACAGACATGATGTAAGAAATAGTAATAATGTGATAATGTTTTCATGTGGAGTACTGGGGAGTTTACTGGGACACTGTCTTCTGATTGGGGGGAGACTGTGTGCGCTCTGCCAGAGGAACTGTTTTCTGTTTTGTTTTTTTTTGCTGTTTTTTTATTTTTTCAGTACTCTTCCTCCTCCTTCTTCCTCTTCCTTCCCGTCTCACTTTTAGAGCCATTTTCTGTTTTCAGATCCACTTAGCTCACTAATGAACAAGTCAGTTCAGGTGCTCCTTGGTTGGAGAAGATTTTACAGTGCATAATGATAATAGGCATGATGTGAGCGTCCTAGTGCTGTGAATCATATTATAAAAACATTCTTTAGCTTGGACCCCCGCCTACCCACCAAACATATCTACCTGCATCATTTTTGAACCAAGCAAACATCTTGAAAAACAGATTGGTACAAAGTATGAAGTAAGCCAAAATGAATAGGTATTAATTGTTTATTTCAACTTTTGCCAACAATGTCTCTGTGGACTCCTCAGGGGGAGCCAATCACTTTCTGTGAGGAGAGCTTTGTAAACCATCGCTCCAGCACCATGAGGAACTTCCTGTCCATGGCTGTCAACCTGCAACTCTTCAAACAGGTACAAACAGCTGTATGCAAGCGTCTGTGTGTGTGAGAGTGTCACAGTTTCATTTAACCAGTATTAATTGCTTATTGTGGCATACTGTCACAAGTAAAATTGACCTGACCCTAGAAAACATTTAAATTCTGGACATGATATTTAACTTAATGCATAAAACCAGCACTTTTACTCATCCTACAAATCTGCTGTCACTTATGTGCACATTGACAGATGCACAGCCCTATTCTATAAGCTATAGACAGGCACGCGTAGAAATAGATGACTGAGTGCTTATATCGTGGGTTACTTTTCCCTCTCTCTTCAGTGTCAGGTTATTTTTGAGCTGATTTTTTATTTAGAAGGTTGAGAGTCCTCATTTTAACACATGAAAGTTTTCTCTCTGCATCCCTTTTGCTCGCCAAACTGTCAACTGGGACAAGTGAGCATTTAGTGTCTTGAAAGTTCAGTTGTTCAGGGTGAGGAGAAAATGAGAAGAGAGAGGCCTAGGATTATAGATGGTTATTGACCCCTAAACTGTTTACTGTAGTTATCTCTCAACACATCTTAATGTCTTTCTGTATGAGTTTTTTTTTAGCTTTGCCTCGTGCAAAAACAAAACCATGATCAACCAGGCCTGTTAAAAGTATTTTTACTAGACTAAACCATATTAAGGTTGCATTCTGCCTTTAACATGTATGCACAAAGAATGCAGTCTGAATTTAAACATTCAGAAAAATGAATATCCACCACTAGTAGAGGCAGTATTTTCAACTCCACTGTGGTCATGTGTGTATTTATGTGCTGTGTATTTAGGGGATTGGTGTGTGTGAGCAGGTATCCTTTATTCATGCGTGGTTACACGAGTTTCCCTTAAAATCACTCATGTATACTTAATATGTTTTTCCCCCAAATCCCTTCAGCAATACTAAACTTAGCTGAGCCAGAGCTGAGCCGAGAGACACCTCTGGCTCCAAAGAAAATTTCCTCTCACCCCTTGAATTTTTCTTTGCGCTCTCTGACCCGTGATAGTAGTGTGATTTACCCCCGAGAGTTACAGCACAGCGGCCTTCAATCAGCCTTTTGTTTCTCTGGACACTCTGCCCCGTCTATAATTTTCCCAGGCAGAGCAGATAGCGAGCAGCAGTTCAAAGCATCCTCCCGGCTGGCTCCTGCCTCAGCGGTAGCATTGGGAAACAGGCCCTTATCTCCTCCTCCTCCTCCTCTCCAGCACAGGGGATGGGGTGAGCTTATCTCCTTCACTCCTCTTTGGACTAAAGTGAGAGAGGCCAGCAGTCCGCCCGAGCTCTGCTCTGGCCATGACCCATATCTGCTCGCAAACAATACCCAACGTGCGTGGCCACACACATGCACGCATTAATTTTTATATACATAAGTACAGCACACACTGTGGGACTGGACATGTTTGGATTTGTTCCAGTACTTCTGCTGCTTGTTTTTGTTATTGTTGTTACACCAACTGTTGTTATATTTGCTTTTTGTCCTGTTATGCACCTATAATCCAATATATTGTCTTCATTGTGAGTATGTTACAAATTATTTATAGGCGTGTAAGTAGGACTGCTGTCCTTTTAGTATTCTTCCTAATTAAAAAAAACATAAATAGCATTTGGCCACATACAGTGAATACTAAACTTTGGCTGCATGTATAAAAAATAGATTAAAATCCGCAAATGCTCCATTTCTGATATAACAAAAGGAGCAGGGATTAACCACTTCCAATAGCATTTTTTTTCTTATAACTTTTATTTAGTTAATTGTTTTGCTTGTTTGTTTCCCCTATTCTCCAACTGAAGTCAACAGTTTATTGGGTGTGACATGCAACAAATCGAACCGGTAACGGTTGTGACCGTCTGGCCATGCGGCATGTGCCGTTACCATCCGACTACCAAGGTGCTCCACAAGGTCAAGCTTGAGCCAAATTCAAACCACATTTTTGGAATTGGTTGACCACAACACACATTACACACATGGTGAAGCACACACGCATAATGCCGAGGTGTTACCTGAGTTTGAGGTGTCGCCATCTCAGCAGGAAATTGCATTTCCACAGGTGATGTTGTTTTCGTTTCTTGTAAAGCAGCGCTTTGGCTTCATGATCAGCCACAAGCAATTCCAGTTTTATAGGGGGAACGGCTTGGAGTTGTTCATGCAAATTCAGGAAAACATTATTAATACTTAGGGAGCTGAATGGCCTAGTTGGACAGAGAGACTATTGTGTGCTGTCACGTGATATTTAGGGCCATCACTAACTTTCAGTACCCCTATTTAAATGTGTTATTGTAACAAATCACTTAATATAAGTGATTTTGGATAAGCACACTCTCTAAATCACTGAAATGTGAATGGGTCTTAAAATGTTTTTTTTCCCAGTCCACACAGATCTATGTTGAGTGCATTTGAGTCGTATTATCTTGCCCCTCTATGAAATACAGACACCAAGCAAACCTTAAAATGAATAGACACATGCACACCTCATAAAAATGTCACAATTTCACCATCTGACACACTTCTGTTCCTGGACGTTGTCCTCTCTGCGCAGTCCACCAGCCCATCCTGTATTCAGAAGAACAAGTGGGAGAAGCCCTCCAAAAGAATGCGGGGGAAAGCCTGTCGACATTAACCTGCTTCCTATCAACTGTCCTCAGCCCCTACACACTTGCATATTCACAAGCGCACACACACATGCTGTTTGTGTGTGTGTGTGTGCGCTGTGCTAGCAGACTGATTCAGTGATGTCTCTTGCTCTTATTGACAAAACTAAGGCGTACACAGTTTTATTGAGTCTGTAGGGGGACTTGTACTGTGATGATTTACTGCCAGGAGCCTCTGTAGACAATGTGCTTCCCATCAATCAATAATCATCCGTCATTCTCAGTCTGTATAAATACAATAACTGAGCCATTTGCAGAAAAGGTGTGTCCCTACCAATTTTTTTTAATTTAAACTCTGATCATATGGTTGCTCTGTCCACTCCATTGAGTCCACAAAGTTATGGTTTAATGTAAGACTGAATTGTATTCTAACCTAAAGGAATGATGGATAAAACGACCTCTGTGGCCAAAAGTGTAAGTAAGAGTTGAAGTGCTTCAAGATGCACGGCCGCTCGTGCTGCTAGCTGCTGGCTCCAAAAACTCTCTTACTGTACAGAATTAATTCCAGATTCCAGCTTCTTTCTCAAAATACAAAATCAACTTTTCTACAAGATGGGGGGTCTCAATAGCCTAGTCTTAGTCAGAGTCTTCTGATGTATGTCTCTGGGGCAGTTCATTCACCAAATCACAGCGAAAGCTATCTAATGATGCTTTTCACACGGACCAGAGACAGTACTCTGATTTGATTTACAGCGACCCACTGATTCCCCCATGAGGAAGCACTTGGCGAGAGCGGTTTTGAGAGTGTTATTAATTGGGTAATAGATTACAACGACTAAAAAGAAGCTTGTTTTGCTGCGCCTGTGCTTGACTGACATGCATCGCAGCCTGTCAGGCATCGATAGTGGCTGCCACTTGCTCTCCATCATTTTGGCCAAATTTGGATTTCCGTGTTAAAGTAACTAGCAAATATGGTGGTGAGCTATAAAATCCAACCTCTAAACCCCCCCCTCAGAAACCCATGAGTGACGTGATTTCCACCATATCCCTGAGTATCTGCAGTTTATGGGCTAAAATTCCACAAATGAGACCCAGGTTGCAAAAAAAAAAGGGGCTTTAGGCTTTCCATGTATGTATCTCTGTAAATGAACCCCTGTGGAGTCCTAATCCTAACTTCTGGCTCCACAATTCCAGAGTTTAAATAAATCTAGACCACTGTGACCGACCCGTGAGTGAGTCAATGTGCTGCTGGTAGCCAGATGGAATAACTCTCTACTGTCTGAAACTAAAACATCAACAGGAAACAAGATGACATGTAGCCATGAAGAGATGGAGCAGGATTCACATCCAACGCCTGAATCTGTTCTGCATGTTTTGGCTCAACTTCATTTACAAGTAGTTTGGGTTTGTTTAGAAAAATTCAAAAACAATTGACACTTGAATGTGAATGGAGTAAATTTGATTTTTGTGTACATTTATTTAGTCTCCTACTTTTGGCTCGCATGTTCTAGTAGTCCTAAATCCTGAGATTATTTCCTGTTTCTGTGAGATAGTTGCTTTCCTCTATTTTTGGTCTCCTTCAAAACAAAGGAAATGAGCCCGTGCACGTGTGTTTGTGCATACGTGCACATTTGCTTGCACGTGTGCACAAGCAAGTGTTTAAGTGTTGGTTTGCATGTGTGCGATAGTGTGGTGATCACAGTCTGCCATTGTTGAGTAATGTCTAATTAAGGCCCACAATGAGGCAGGTAATCTGGCCGGGGTGTGTGGAGGGAGACGGGGGAGGAGGGGGGTAAGTGGAAGCTTTGGCTAGGTGATGATTTGGGTTGATTAGGTGCACTAATTGGGCCAGCAAAGTAGCAGAGCAGTGGTTGGAACCTGCAGTCTCACCTCTCATTAAAATGATCTAATGATGAGTTTCCAGCTCTTCTGACCAGAGGAGCGGGCGGCCATGTCGGTCGCTAGTTAGCAGGCTGTCCCTGAGGACACGCACCCTAAAACAGCCTACACTGTTGTCACACTTTGGACACACTTGCAGTGGTGGGAGTGGGCTTGCTCCAGTCAAAAATGATCTGTTGTTGTTCTTAAAAATGCAAAAGAGTGCTTTAAAGGTAGGAGGTGTTGATTGTTAATTAATGCAGTCATCACTCAAAATAAATTTTGGCTTTAAATCCAAATGCTTTAGTTTTTACTAATTATTTTGAATGACACCATTACTGATTGTTATCTGCTTTGCCCTCCTACCTTTATACAAATAACTGAAGAGGTTAAAAAAAGAGTTTTCGTTTAAGTTTGAACACAAAGGTTTAGAAACAAACTACTAGAAAGTAAGTTTTGAGGACTTCAGATCTTGAAAATGAAAGAAAAGTACTTTATTACAGTTGCTTGTTTTTATTTATTTATTTATTTATTTAACACCAGAAACTTGTCAAAATTAGCACAAGGATTTCACTGCAGAGTATTATTTCCACACAGAGATTTGCTGATACAATAAGTGATTGCACAGGAAACTAACAGCAACTTGGGGGTCAATGTGGTTGGATTTAGCTAATCGGAAACAGCGCGCCATGTGTGTGACTGAGTGATCTACGTTCACATGAGATTTTCTTCACACTCATTTAGACATTTAGACAGATACAAAAACTGCAGTACAACATCAATCCAGCACCCTGTCACATAACTTCACAGGCCAAGTGCTCGGAGGAGGCACCAAAGCTCTTATAATGGGCCGAATTGATAAGAAATGTGTTTAAAGCTTTTGTTGACATCATCTTGTTTTTTTCCTTTTCCTTCCCGTCTCATCCCTGAGTTTATTTGGTCATGGCCTATAAAAACCCACAAGATATTTCTCATGCTTTAATGTCTAAAGAATGCTGCTGTTTTCTATTGTGTTAATCACAAGTGTTGAGGTATGTGTGTGTCAATGCGTGTGTGTGATTGCTTGTACTTGCGTAACATATTTACGCGACTTGAAATGTGTAGCTGTCTTGGCAGGTCGGTCCATGTTTATGAGATGGAGTTTTATGCGCTCCATGGTACAAAGGGAGGAAATGAAACTTCCTCATGTCTCAGACAGTGTGCGGCATGTAGTCTGCTGCCCTAATCCCTCACCTGCTCCACATTACCAAATCCCTATTACCTGCAACCCACCTAATCTTGGGATGTAGTTTCTGTCAGGTAGGATTAATAACACCCCACTGTGGCCTGAGTGTTTGAATCTGTGTGTAAGTGTATGTGTATCTGTTTAAGTGTGTCCACCCTCCCTCCTCCCACCAACCCCGTTCTTTAATAAGCACATTGTAATTTATGGTTGTAGTTCATCGACGGACGGCTGGCCAAATTGAACGCAGGCCGCGGCTTCTCCGACGTGTTTGAAGAAGAGATCACAGAAGGGGGCTTCTGTGGAAGTGAGTAGTGCTAGACCTGTCTATCAATTAGCCACATTATATATTTTTTTTTGCAGTATTTCAAGCAGGAGGCAGTAGTCATCGTGCTTAAGTAAGATGTAAAAGCAGCGAACAAAACACAGAGAAACCTTTAAAGTGCCTATAAATAAAAGAAAAGGCACTTATTGGGCCTTCCACTGCCCAAAAAGTCTTCTAAAACAATGATAAACTGATTAAAAAGATGGTAATTTATGGAGGATTCTGCTGCATATGTTTTATAACATGTTAATTTTAAAACATATCTGGTCCTACTTATTGTTTGAGTCAATTTTAAAGACTGTAAAATTTCTCATGAACACATCTGTGACCACATGAAGTCCTTTAAGTACTACTGCACTAATGAACTGTAATTTTTTAAAGAAGAAAGTAATTGAATTATCATTGATTAAAAATGTCAACATATAAGCTTTGAATTCTGCCTTACAGTGACTCTTAAAATCAGTAACAAGTCAGCCCCTCATGGTGAATTGCTTGTTTTTTTTATATTTGACATGCAGCTTGAGTGTCATTTTTAGTAAAAGTCTTATTGGAAGTGATACAGCGGTTACCTGTTAATCTGATTGAATGTGGCAAAAGAAGATTGACGAAAGAATTAATGACGCTTTGGCAGGATTGAGCATTATTGCACATGAAGACTGTGCACGAGACATCAGAAAGTCCCACAGGAGTGCTCAGACAAATTACATCATTTTGATCGGAACACTTCAGGGCTGAGTCGTATTTACAGGGCAAGAAAAAAGAAATGCCATCCAGATGTTGCAGCTAAATCTTATTAATTCTAATCCTGAGCTGAACCCACACTGTCATCGGCAAAACCCTGGATGCCACAGAAAAATATCCACTATAAGACATCATCCGTTCTGCAGTCACAAGTCCATTGTATTCAGTTATTAATGCTAATTCTGTATGCAGCACCAAATTTTACTTTGAAGCATTATTGATTATGTCACAAAAGTGACAAAGGAAGAGACCAAATAATGCCAAAGATTTATAGTGTGCCGAATTGATTTATATTTTACCATTTTTAATCAGCCACATTACCTGATGCTATTACTGTCACTGTGTTCGTCCTGTTTAATATTGAAATATTGTCTGCAATTTAAGACGTGTCACAGTGTAAAATACATAGTTACCTTTTCTTAACAATGTTAATACAATGCTCTCGAGTGCAAAATGATTAATTCATATTTCCTGTGTTTTATACATCCCTCCAGGTAATTCAAGGTCTTACCAGCAATGGATGCACACTGTAAAGGTATTCACAGAGTGGCCTGCATATCATACCTAAACACTTTTATCTATGGCTTCCTTTTTTTTTAACGTTTCGCTCATATTATTCTGGAGTTATATTTAATTGAAAGCGTGATTGACACGACTCTGTGTTTGAAGTCCTGGCGTTCGCCGGAACGAAGGCGCTGCCTGAACGTACAGATCCAGCGTGAGTGCAGTTTGGTGTGTGAAGCGGCGCGTGCAGCAGGACAGTGGAGACAGACAGGGAGGGAGACAGAAGTGATTTGACGTGACAAGACGTCCTCCGACATGACATGTTGATCTGGCAGCAAACACGGGCGTTACTCCGCTGAACCGACCCAAGAACATAGATCCCTCCCTCCTTCTTCATCTCCTGTCTCTTTCCCCCTCTCCTTCTCTCCCACTATCTATCTCTCTTTATCTTCCTCTCTCCCTCTTCTCATCTCTGTCACCCCCCCCCCGCGATCTGCCTCCCTCCCTCTCTTTCTTCACTGAGTATCTCTCCCTCACCCCCCCTCTCTCCCCACGCCGTCAGCTAAGGCTGAATTAGTTCTCTAGAGTGCTCTTCAAAGGTTTGTTAAAGTTCACATTTCCTGACTGACAGGGATCTATAAGAGGGGCCTTCACCTCGGCCCCTCTCCTCCTCTCCCTCTGCCGACTTCTGAAACGCCGTCTGCCATTTACTCTGTTTAGCCATTTAGCCAACGCTTTGTGCTTACTCGAAAGACCAAACAGAGAAACTGAGTGAGACGCCAAACGAGAGATGCAGCAACCTCGGAGAGAGAAAAGAAGACACGCACAGAGAGATATTGGGTGCCGTAATGTCAGTCTGCAGAACTCAAAGTAGAAATCAATCACACGCAGTCCCTTCCATCACTTTTAGCCTGCTTCTAAATCAAAACCTCCTGAATGCTATGAATCATGCAGTTTATCATGGCTCAGCAATATGATACTTTATCTGGTGTCACCACGCATATACTGAAGTTGTATTACAGTACCATCGACAGCTGAAGAGGGAGTTTTGGTTATGTTTTGATTTTGAAGATAAGTCCTGTGTGACTACTTTCATATGGATGATATGGTAAAAATAATTATCAGGCTCAATATCAAGAAGAATACTGTACATCTCAGAGTGACTCATGTTTGTGTTTTACATGAGCTTGTGCTCAATCATAAGATCATCCCTTTATGATTACAATAAAAGCAGATAAACATTAACATTATTGCCCAAACCTACATGTGTGCATATATGAATATTTAATATGAAAAGATAATTAGCGTATATGTGCGGAAGTGACTGACTAATCGTTTTCTGTGTCGGTTACAGAGAGGAGGAGCTCTCTTCAACACAGCTGTGACAAAGGTACGTTCTCCTGCAGGACTGCACTGAAGCTAAATGTTTTTCTTCAACATGTACAGAACTTGAAACACTGCGTCCTGAAAGTGCCATTGAAACAGACCTCCTGCAGGTTACAAATTAATTTAAAAACTTGCGTGTTTTGGAATTGGCAGTGGAAGGAATGGGAGCATTGACAAGTCCGCGTTTGATGAGCTGCACCACGTCGTTATGTTCTGTACAATAGGTGGTCAGGGTGCCCTTTCATGTTATCGCCTCCTGTTAGTGTGCGAGGCTCTCTTATCCAGCCTTTTGTCTCCGTGTTTTTGCCACGGGGATCAAAGCATTTCTTGATGTTACATGAAACCAGAGCAGAATGTTAATGCAACATGTTTTGATTAGTAATCTGTGTGTGTGTGTGTGCGTGTGTGTCTGAATGTTTGTGTCTGTGCGTGTGTTGTTCCTCCCTAGGCCAAGAGTCATGCCAAGAGGGGCATCCGGGACATTAAGGGCAGACTTAAAGCAAGGGTGATCAGCGCGGACCTTCACACCTCTGACACACATGCACACATAGTAGCAGCATGCGTACACACACTCGCGCGCCTAATTCTGTTCTGAGGCACACAGATAGACACACACACCCCTCATGGAAACAGACAGGAAGGCTGCTTTACATGGAGAGTGTGATTCTGACGCAGCGGCCTTTAATGACTGTTGAAGCTTGCTTAGCGCTTTGTTCAGGGCTGTACATTTTTAACCAACGCCCCTCTGGCTATGGCCTGTCATGTCATCCGAGCCCCGGCCCCTCTTTCTCTTTTATTGTCTGCATATTTCATCAGTGAGCCTGTGATTTCCTCAAAGCTAATGTAACGAGGTGTATGTTTCCATAAGCCTGATGGATTTGATAAGGCAATAGCAGTTTGATCTGTCAGTGGGAAACTGAGGAGAGAGGGCACTGATGATGAACAAGAGGAGTACGCAATGTTCTGCCATGTGAATGCACACACACACACACACACGCAGAGCAGACGCAACAGAGGTGTTGAAATCTGTTTGATTTTGAAGTTAAACAGATTTCATGTGCGCTCATAAATGAATTTACAAATACACAAATGAATTAATTGAAGTTTCTCAGGATCACTCTTAATCTGCATTGTATTGATGTTGCTGGCAGCCACAGACAAGGACCTCGATACACAGACGTGTCAGAGGTGGTTATAATGCTGGTGCAATTCTGTATATCTCACATTGTGAAACCATTGTCAAATTTTTTTTCTACTGAAGATTTCCATCTTTAAAAACAGGTCATGAATATATACAATTCTGATTCCAAAAAAGTCGGTACACTGTGTAAAACATAAATAAAACAGAATGTGATCATTTGCTGATCCATTTTGACATATGCACAATTGAAAACAGTACAGAGATAATATATTTAATGTTTTGGCCTCATCAGCTTCATTGATTTTTCTAAATATCTGCTATATGTTTAAATATTAAACATATTGGGACAGGAGCAACTAAAGACTGGGAAAGTTGTGGAACGCTCCAAAAACACCTGTTTGGATCATTCCACAGGTAAACAGGTTCATTGGTAACAGCTGATAGTATCATTATTGGGTTTGAAAGGAGCATCCTAGAAAGAAAGGATGGAACAAGGTTCACTGCTTAAAGCACTTCATTAATATTCTGAAAATCCTCAGTGACTGTTGCTCAAACACAACAAGATTTTGGTTTTAGAGTATTTACAGTCACAGGATGGTATACGTGGGATCGATTCAGGTGAGCTACAGTGCCTTTTAGACCAAAAGCAGCAGTGTGACTCATTGAATAAGCTCTATCAGGCTTTACATACACTATTCTTGTCAGTAGGATCAGGCAGTCATTTCATGGGATTTTTTAGCAGTAAGAAAAATAAAGAATATCACCAGACTGATCATTTGACTTTTAAGAATGAAAAGACAAAGACAATCGTCGCTTTAGTTCAGTAATTTCCTCTTTCATCTGAAATGGATTAACTGAATTGAAGCAGCGATACATTGGATGTTTCGTGGAGTGGTTCTTTCACAAGAATGCAAACACACATTATTCTACAAGTATTGTTGTCACTTTAGTTAACTTCTAATACAGATCGACATCAGATTTATATTCCTCGTTTCTCTCCCAGGAGGAAGAAGAAGAGGGGATGACGGTCTGTGCGGGGTCTCCCACCAGCACCAAGAGCCTGTCTCCAAGGAGACTGCAGAAGATGAGACGGGTATGGCACAACACACACGTACATGCACACACGCGCACACACACAGATGCACATCAGTAAATGAGTTAACTACATGTACAGTGACTGATCATACCAGAGCTCAGTTTTCACTTGAGCGACGTGGATTCAGTCTTCCACTTCAGCACTGTGTCCATCCACTTTTTATTCTCATTTCTTTCTTTCTCCCTCTCTCCATGCCCACATCTTTCTCTCTCCTTCTATTCCCATCCTTCTCTCTCTGTCTTTCTCCCCCCACTCTCTCTCTCTCTTGCAACAGCTCTTGGAAGCACCGTAGTTTGTCAAGATGCCAAACGTAATGATAAGCATTTTTTTCCCCTTTCAACGCACTCATGTTGTACATTCGGTATTTTTCTCTGAACAGCACGGACAGTAGAAGCAACTCATCTGCTGGTCAGCATTTCCTCTGAAGAATTTGCTTGTGCACCATAAGTGGATAGCACGTTTTTTTTTTTTGTTTGTTTTATTTTTTTGCTTTCTTTGTTGCGTGCAGAGCTGGCACTGAATGTGCACGCACACGCACACTCACAAAACACACATTCATCAAATTTATCAAGAGAGTTAAAAATGTTAGAAAATTATAAGAAACCTTAGTGGGAATGAAAATGTGCGTGTATATTTTTTTGGTGCGGGAAGTTTAGTTTCATGTAATTGAAATATCACATTTGTGTACAGTATTACACACATGCACACAGCCTCAGGGTTGCTAGTTATATCTCCCACCTCATATCTATACCTCTATACTCTCAGCTGGAGCTTTTCCACCTCCTAATGCTAAACGAAAAGAGGCAAGTGGGCTCCAAATTGTGTCTAAAGAAACGCACACACAAAATAAAACATGCCTGCATTGCACACACTTGCATTTTGGTAACAGTCATGTAAGAGCGTGATTAGGAGAGGTTGTGCTGTCTCTAATTAGCGTTGCGTTTCCTGTGTGTGTGATGAGGCTGGAAAGTCTTAGCGCAGAGGAAGGTGTGACGGCCGGGGAGAGGAGAGGAACGGCAATTAGGGCTTTTCTAAAGGCCTCCTCGGACACCCCCCCCCCCCCGCTTGTGCACACACAAAGACGAGGCCAACCTGACACACACACACGGATTAACAGTTAACATGCAATTGATGTGCACACACACCCACAAACACGCGCGCACACCGTATTCAGGATACACACATGCTCACACCCCTGTCCCTGCCATTGAGGTCTGTTCATTGCCACAGTAACGGGTCCCTGGAGACCACTGGAGGAGGGACACATAGGACATAGGGTAACATGTCCCACAGCAAAGGGTGGTGTGTTTGTGTTCATATATAATCCACAATGCTCTTCCCATGCTTTTTTCACGCTGACCTCCTTAACATTCCTTATAGTTCATAACCCAGGTCTATTATTGTATTACCCGGACCCCTGCACATTAAAGACGACTGAAACTGAAAGTGAAAATTGAGAAGCCAAGGAAGCCTTGATGATTTATGGCCTTTCAGTGTGCAGTAACCCCTGAAAGATTGAAACTCAACAAAACCTTTAGAAGCAGATTGTACTGGAACTTGTGGGTCCTTTCTGTGTTTTGTTGTTTTTCTCAGTAGTCATTCTAGCTTATGTCTTTATATACACACAGTAAAGCGCATTGCTTAGAAACTCAAAATGGAAGCTGAAAAAATAAATTCTTACACATAAAGTTTTTTGTGTCCAGTTTAGTAAGAATGTTTTCTGTTTATTTAGTACCATGGGGAAATCATTTGGCAAGTACATAATGAAATAAAGACGCTTTTTAGGTTTCTCGTGGATTTTTTTCTGTTGGGTGGCCACACTCTAGGCTAGCCATTTATTATCTTCCACCTGACTCTTTAAAGCACACCATATTTACATTTCATGGGCCGTTCAAAAGAATATTTGGAGGAAAGCATACCTTTTGTTCCTGCTTATCTTATCTCTCCATCGCTCACCCTTCTGCGTATTCTTTTTTTTTTTTTTTTTTTTACATTGCTTCCAAGTCTTGATGCTGTGCGCTGCCCACAACTGCCTTAGCCAGGTGTTCCTTGCACAAGGAATTGCTCTCAGGGGGAGTAACCTGGTTAAGGAAGGTTAAGTATGAAAAAATTAAGAATAAAAAAAAAAACCTACCTGTACACTCCCCCACTGTTCGTGCCCACACACAGACACCTATAGCAGTACTTTGGCCTACTCTCATTCCTCTTCATTCTTTGGAGCATGTCTTGTCTGTGTCCATACAATTCACAACTCTCAACAGTGCAATGGCAGCTGATCATTTTCAGTCCTAAATTATTATTCTCCTAAAATAAAGATACTAATCTTAATCTTAATCTTTTTGCACTGGCATTGAGCCCCATGTATATTAGTGAAGGCAGACTAATTATAAGAAATACATCTGAGTATAAAGCAATACGGTTCAACACAGCACCACAAAAAAACTGCCTCAAAGATGGCTGTGAAGTTGAATCAGCACCTCTAAAACAGTTCAGCAAGAACTCAACAATCTAACCTTCATAGATTACATTGCATCTGTTTTGACTTCTGTCGTCTATCTGATAAACTGGCAGCTGGGTGTATACTGAACCTAGTGCAATGGTCCTACTTATCAAACAATATTGGTCAATATGAAATGAAAGGACCTCACTTCATTTACAATAAATATAAGATATTTCTGTAAGATATTTAGATGCGTCCTTAGCTACAGTATGTATATTCCAAAACCTACTACCTGCATCCTTTCCACGTCCATGCCTCTGACCAAGTGACCAACAGGGACTCATTCACCTGCTTCATGAATTCAGAAACACGTTGCCATCCGACACTCCAAAAATGTGCTCTGATTAAAGACATTCCATTCCTCCCTCATGAAGGAAAAAGCCTGATGCATTTTTATCATTCATCATTTTCTTTTGCAAACCCCTCTCTGTCTGTCCTTGAAAACAAACCGAATGATCCTGGAGTAGCTCCTTTTAATTAATCATAGCAAAATAATCAGAGTTGTGAAATTCATATTCTATTTGATCAGCCAGCACGTGCGCCAAAGTGAAAGTTCTGCTGTCATTTGCGTACATGTTTCAGCTGTATCTGGCGATGTGGGTGATTTGTTGTGTTTGGTGAGCTTGTTGATTAAGAATGTAGGAGTAATCCTTTCGTTTGACAAAAACAAGACTGCATTGGACTGCTGACTTCTTGTCTGATACAACAAACAACAGCCATTGTTCTGGCTCCTGCATGGTTTTGTGTGTGAATACCCCGTCTGTTTCTGAGATTCTGTTTAAGATTTTGTGTATCTGCTCTGTGTGTGTGTGTGTGTGTGCGCGTGTGTGTGTGTATGTGTTTTTTATGTGGTATTTTGCTGTAAGCATCTGCAAATAGAAAGTGTGCCTGTACCTCAGCCGTTTTGTACGCGAGCATGTCGTTGAGTGTGTGCACCGTATCTACACAAACACGCGTGCATTTAGCAGTTTGCCTCAGGTTGGAGACGACAGAATGACAGCTGTTAAGAGAGCAGAGGAGAGTAGAGGTTGGGACAGCGGTATGGACAATGACAGCCAGCAGGCTTGTGGCTGGGCTCAGCCCCAGGCTCTGGACTCTTCACCTGGTGAGGCAGGAGAGATGCCAGCCCGGAAAACACCACACAGCTCAGGGTGGAGGGGAAACAGGGAGCTAACAAAGATGTAGAGCGGGAACAAAGTCACATGGATTCTAGTGTGTGCGTGTGTGCGTGTGTGCGTGTGCACATGCGTGCGTGCGTATCTTTGCATGGGTGGATGTGTTTGTATGCTCCATCGGTGGGGGACAGCTCATGTGTTCATGGCCAGTGGACACATATGTACACTGTACACATGACTTGTGAAGTGTGTGTGTGTGTGTGTGTGTGTGTGTGTGTGTGTGTGTGTGTGTGTGTGTGTGTGTGTGTGTGTGTGCGTGTGTGTGTGCGTGTGTGTGTGCGTGTGTGTGCGTGTGTGTGTGTGTGATAACAGTGGAGAGCGTACATTTGAGCGGTTATGATTTCAGGATGAAGGACTATCATATGTCTCAAACATGCTTTGACTAATATTGTATTTTCAATGCAGTCATACTTAATGTGAAGTATTGCTCATAAACCATTACGCAGATATTGTGCGTGCATTGTGTTGAGTACATGATTGAAAATGCTATAATATGAACAATATGCGAAAGCAAGACTTTCTGGGTAAACTGAATGGCTAATAACTTATTTTAAAGCATATTCATGTAGTGTAGATTACAGAGCATACTGTGTGTGTGTTATAATTCATAATAATGAAAGTTTTGATGTAATTGTAAATGGAAAATAGCTCACATACACTCATAGCATTCATTGTAAGATTAATATTGTGGTTAAATATCGTTCGATAAATAGTTAAGATGCATTACACTGAACTTTAAGTGCAGTGGCTCTGTCTATAGCTGTGTGCGCGCGTGCGTGCGTGTGTTTACATGGTTATATGTGTGCGTTTGTAGTCTCCACTCAGTTTCTCTCCACTTCAGAGACCCAGCTGGCTTCCTTGCTGAAACCAAAGTGCCATCTCCTGGCACCCTCAAAGTACTGCACTGCGCCCATCCACAGAGAGACACCTGGTGATTTTACTGGATGAGTTTAGTTTAGTGTAACAGAATGAGCATAATGCACATTTTCCTTCTTTTATATGGCTCCTGTTTAAAACGAAAGGGAAGCAGGCTTTCAGCAACAGCCAGTTGGACAGACGAGTAGTGGATCTTGCCTCAAAAGCTGTCCCGTCCCCCCACCCCCCACCCACACCCCCCTTTCGAGTGAGCAGCTCTTAAACAGGCAGACACAGACTTGGCCGTACTTCTGCAACGGCTCTGCCTCTCCCCAAGGTTTGTTTGCATTTTACCGGCATCTCTTTACATACACTGCCAAGCTGTGAGATCAGTGCCCACTCAGAAATACCATATGAAATGTATAATGTAAGACTGGCTATTAAAGTCCGCTAGCGTTTGGCCCTGTCACAGAGAGGCATAGTTGTTCCGCATAACCGGTCATGCAGGGAAGGAAGGGGAGAGGAGGGGAAAGTTTGTTTCTCCAAATGCAGCAACTAAAATGGATGGTGATGACTATTTTCCCCTCATAACCGCAGAAATGAAACGTAATTTGTTCTATCAAATCTGAGGATGTTTTTTTGAGGCTCCTTTCATACCTTTGCTTATTGCATTAGGAATCCCAGGGTGTGCAGGGTCTGCGGGAAGGATAAGTTAGTCATCTTTACAATTCTACCCTCATTTGCTCACAATCCACGACTGTACAGGCGTGGAAGTGATGCTGAAGCCGGCAGCGTGTGTGTTGCTTTTAATGTCTGAAGCCGAAGCCTGAGGTAATCAGGATTCTTTTACTTCTTTAGCCAGGTACTCGGGAACTCGGATCAGAGTAAATAATTATAAAGTAACAGAAAAATAATTAAGAAGTGTTTCCCTCAGAGTAAGTTGAGTCAGTTAAGTGAGTTTCCTGAACAAGAGAAGCTCAGATGTCAAATCCCATCTTTGATTCGAGGAACACAAGAGGATTTTCTCCCTCTTCCAAAAGACTGGATTAAGCGACAGTAGCTTCACTGAAATGACCCGACCGTTATTATTATTTTCATGACTCATGTTCCTCTGCTGCTGCTCCTCCCGACTGTGTCGCTCCCCGCGTTCTGCAGAGTCTCACTTGTGGCGACGTGGTGGAGAGGAAGGCGAGCGAGAGCCCGACAGACAAACTGTGACATCTGTCTGTGACAGCGGAGTGATGGAGGGAGAAAATGGGAGGCAGGAAGGCACTTTTTCATTCTCACCTTTCAGCTTCCCATTAATGAAGGAGCAGGATGATAATCTGTTGTTCTGCTATTTCATGCTTTCCACTGTCCTGTCAGGCCTGGGGAGGTGCAGAATGGCGGCAGAGCTGTCACGGCTTTAACGCCAGTTGAGAATATCTCATTGTAGGAGTGTATTTTTGTTGTTTTTTAACGTTGACACACAGATCATCAAATTTTAGATCTGAGATTTAACTGGTGTTGTTGGTTTTGACAGCTCTCGAGAAGATTATGTTCAAGTAACTAACAAAAGCATACTCTGTATCTCACATTACCTGTAAAATGAATGCAATATGTCGGCCATCATAAAAGACTGTGATAAACCCACTCCTGCGCCAAATTTGGCGCTTCTATCGTAAAATGCTCGGTTGTTGTAAATAGTTTCATCTTAACTGCTGCACTAAAGGGTCACAGTGAAGAGAGGGAATGACAAATTGATAAAGCCGTGAAGTGAGGTACCATCCATTTACTGCTCCCTATGGAACTTCCTTTTGTAGACGGCACCAAAGCTGTAACAGAGATCAGAGGGCCAGGCTTCATGACCTGTGTCTGGTCGTGTTTGGGTTCACCTTGCTTTAATAAACACCTAGACGCAGAGAGAGGCCCCGCTCCCCTAAACGCAGCCCTCTTGCACAAATGCACAGTCTAAATTAGTGCACGCACCATGAACGTACGGCGCATGTGTTCGTAGCGTTCGTCTGTTTCTGTCCGAACCCCACCCTCCCCAAGTGTCTCACAGGTGCATCTCCGCTCTGCCGGCCCGCTGCGGCTGGCTGGCATGTCGGCCTGGCCCCAGATTTACTGCCCTGACACAGGAATCCATTAAAGGCTGTTTAGGGATCCCAGGCCTGAGCCCCTCTGAAATCTCTTTCATTATAGCTCCAAGCTACCATGGAAGGGGAGCGGCTTGGCCAATCAGCAGTGCCACCACATGTGTTCGTGTTTAGCCCGATGGCTGAGAGGCTTAAGTGGCTACTGCACACATCTCCTCCGCTGACTTTTATGGAGAAAATGGCACTTTAACTCTTTGTGTTTTTTTGTAATAGGGTGCGTATGTGACCGAGTGTGTATATGTGAGTGTGTGTGACTTCCCTGGCCGAACACAGGCCCTAAATGAGGCCAGGCCAGCCACACGTTACATTCCGCCTGTCTGGCTGGCACTGCGTCGACTAATCAAGACCGGCTTGGTTCATTGTTCCCCCCACCCCCCCAATTCCCATCATTCTTTGGGGCCTTGAGGAATCTTTCCTCACCTCTCAGTATTTCCTTCCTTCCTTTTTTCATTCGCTCCCTTCCTCCTTTGTTTTGTTGATCTTGTGTTGTTGTTTTTTTTTGCCTTTCATCATGAGTGTTTCTTACTATTCTTCACCTTTGCGTCTGATTTTCCTTCAATCGCAACCACAACGCAAGCACATAAACACTACTGTCTTCACTTCTTAAACACCCCCCCACCCCACTCACTTTTAGGGTTTAAAGAACCTTTTTCTCAGTGCTGAGCTTTGATAATGTGGCTAACGTCAGTTTAGCAAAGAAATCAGAGAGGTGGAGCTAAGATGGTGTAAAAAGAAAGAAGAAGAAAAAAAAGCAGCAAAAACATTACTCTGCCCCTAATGCTAACGCACACTGGTTGTTAGCATTGCTAGCAAGTTAACCATGCTCCAGAAAGCACACAGAGAATGAAGGACAATTTGAGATTATACCAGAAAATAGACGAAGGAGGTGTGCAGCAATGTGTAAGAAGGTAAATGGATGAAATGCAAAGAGGGTAACTTAGAAAGTGGGATCGTGTTAACATAAGTGAACATGCACACGAAGCGAGGGAGGAACATGTGCGTCGTAGTGGAAGGCATGTTAATAAGTGGCCCGGGGCAGATTTTGGGCTCCCATGGGGAGAGTCCTGCCCTGCTCTGTGAAGCTTCTGTCTCTTCTTTAACCCGCCCATTAAATATGGTACACAGGTGGCTTATTAAACCCACTGTGTCAGACAACTACAATACACACTCATCACTCAGCACTCTGCAATGACAAACACAATCACATGCACTGGTGTGCGCAATGCAAATGATTAATGTAGTTACCCATGTCTTAACTCACTGTGCGTAAGTAGCTTGTAGTTCGCATATAATGCTGGGTTTGATGAAATACTGCAGGGGATCTTAAAGATTTTTATCCCTGGACCCAAATTTGACAAATTTTAGTCTCAACCCTAAGGGTCTAGGCTCATTAAAACAAGCTAGTACTCCAGTCTTATGGGGACCCACCAGACACAGACCTGCATCTTTTATATCGTGTTCTAAGTCGTCGTTTTCTGAAAAGCAGCACCTCAGCACAATGTTATATTCTGCCTAGGCTCCATGTTTAGAGAGACCTCCCCCCTGGGTCCACTTTTATTGTTTTATCATGTTACTCTTTGCATCTAACTGCATCCACTTTCTGTTTTCTCATTAACAGCATAACTTCAACAAGTCTCCCATGAGCATGGGCCCTCGAGACCTGGGATACGGGCTCGATGATGATGAGCTGGACAGTGCGAGCAAGTATGTGCTTGTTCTTTTATGACCTGATTCCTCACAGCATTTTGTCAATGAAAATATGTTCATGTTGTTTTAAGAATATATGGCATGTGTGTTTAGATATGAGAACTTTTACTGGCTGACTGATTCATTTAATTAAGAAAAAGTTGATAGCAAGCTCAAAGTTGCTTCTTCAAGCAGATTCAATATTTTTACTCATGATAATACTGCCCCCAAGTGGACATGTTCAGTAACAGCATTACTTGTCAGAAATGTCAGTCATAGTCACTGTAAGACTAACCAGGAGCTGGTTCCTACAGTGTTATTGTTATTTGTACTCAGTAATATTCACAGTAATGTTCGACATATATTAAATGTACATATATTTTAAATCCACACAGTAGAAACAAAGCCATCTTATAAAACAATACATGAAACACTGGTTAATTCTGCCTCTTTGCAGGATCTCCTCAGAGGACAGCGGGGATGTCCCGTCATACACCGAGGACAGTGATGACTCCTACTCACTAGAGCTGGACATCGACTCTCGCGCAGGCCAGATGAACCTGCTGGAGGAAATCCTGGACTCTCTGAACACCACAACGGTGGAGCAAGGCAAACTCAGCGCTGCCAAGAGCCTGGACTTCTTCAGGTCCATGGAAGATTTAGACTACAAGGCCCCGGTACGCAAGATAGTTACATTATGAGAAGGGCTTTACTTATTTAAGTTCATCTGCCTGAAACTAAGAGCTTACAGTAGCCTTTCAACTGAAAATTAGTAAAGTGCAACAACATTAATTCACTCAAAGTAACTTTTTGGTTTTACACAAGTCTGACCATGTGAAGGGTCGACACCTACTGTAAACGTGAATAGGTAACGAACGCATCATGACCAATAAAGAACAAAGGCAAATATATAGCGAAGTCTTTACAGATTCTTTGCCCTTTAAGTAGAAAGAGACTCAATCAAGCTTTAATGCTTTCGTGTTTCTTGGATCGCCATAACAACATGCAAGAAGGGTTTGCAGCCAAACTTGACAGCTCATTTTGCTCAGAAGGACGAGGGCGATAGATATGTTAAATTATAGCAAGATACTGCAGAATGCTGTTTTTTTCCCCTACAGTTCCCCTACAGTCATAAAGGTATTTGTTTTATTCTGTTTCCTTGTTTCTTCTCTTCCAGAGCAAGCCCACAACTTCCAGTGAATCTAAACCTGCAGATGAGAGTGACTGTGGTGGAGGCGGGGATCAGAGCGGCTGGAACATGGGCCAGGATGACAGCGCGGTCCACGGAAAACACCTTCCCCCGTCCCCGCGCAGACAGCCCAACAAGAGCAGCCTGAAGGTGTCAAAGAAACCGGCGACAGCTCCTGCAGCGGCCATCACCACAGCTGCAGCTGCAGCTCCAGCCCGGGACACTGACCTCTCCAAGTCACATCACCCCAACTCTGACCCGCAGCCTCTACCTCCAGGGCGGCAACCAGGAGACCGCTTCTCCTACTCGCCCTCCATGTTCCCTAGAGCTACACCTACGCTGCCATCTCACGCTCACACCTACAGTTCTTCAGCAGACTATTCTCCTGTTCCTGCTGGCCGGTTTCGGACCATCTCAGACCCCCAAGCCAACACAGAGCCTCCTCAGGCCCAGAACCAGACTGCCTCCACTAGCGTCCTGAGGAGGAAGGTGCTGTCCAAGGAGACAGTGAGGCACTACCAGGAGAAGGCCCTCCAGAGGCAGGGCAGCAAGGGCCACCAGGAGGGCCAGGCGAGGAACAGGCAGTCAGCTATGCAGGTGCCGTGGGAGAAAGAGGTGTCCAAGGAGGGGATCCTGGGGCTCGGCCTGTGTCTGGGTCAGGGGAAAGGCTCAGGGGCGGCTGTGGTGCAGGATCAAGGCCTCCTCGAGGAGATTGAGTCCATGTGTTGCCTCGGCTCAGTCCTCCACACCAGCCTGCAGCTCTCACAGGTTCACTGCAACAACGGTCACCAGCAGGTCCAGGGCAAAGCCACAGATGAGTCGTAGGGACGCCACAGACTCAGGGTCTGTAAAACGCCATGGGGTCTACTGACATCTGTTCACTTTAATCCTTCTATTACAATTATCCACAGTCTCAGAGGACTTGATCGCTCTGACCTTTTTTATCTCAACACTCAGCTATCAGGAGCAGTTATGAACAAATCTGATGTCATGCAGGCAGACGACAAACAGAGAGAGAGAGCAGAAACAGGAAGAGCTGAGTAGGTGCGCTGCACAACTCTCCATCGTTTAAACACATTTCTGTGGAAAATAGGGCCCAAAAAGCTTCAAATTACAAAATCTACCCATGTAGTTATACATATATAGAATATTTCAGCCCTTATTCAATAGATGTACATTTGTTTCAAGGATTTTCCTGAAATCAACATATGTATGTTGACAAACAGAAAGTGATATTAAAAACAAGATCATGTGAGTTTTTAAGGTTTAAGGACCACAGCATTGAGATTTTTCACGAAGAAAGTACAATTTTAGAAACTCAATTACAAACTAAAAAGACTTAATAAGAAGGAGAGTTTTGCAGTGTGTGTACTGCTCATTATAGTATTTCTGTCTGTAATCGTCTAAACGTATGAATAACACATATTCTCCATCTTGTAACATATTCACGATGCACCATCTGAAAAAAACACCCATGAACTTCACTCTGGGTAAAACGTAAGTAGCCAACCGGCAACGGAGGCATCTTCACTTAAAGGAATTTAGAAAAGTCTCAGTAGTTTTTCAGGATTGAGAAGGGATGATGTCACTTCAACACACCGTCGTGTCAGTCTTTTGCTCACTGTGTTCCAGACATTTCACTCGATCAGATTACATTTGCACTCGTAGATTAACAAATTGTACTCAGTTGTACTAAAATCACCTGAGCGAAAACGACGACGTGAGACAGGATTTTCCAGACACAAAGTCCACTCGGGCCTTTAAAACTAACTATACACTGTGTGATTTCCATGTTTTTTCATCACCATGCCTTAAATGGACATGTGATTTGTTTTTTTGATACTCTGGTGTCTTAATCTATAGATACCATAACAGGTAGACTTTGTAATTAAAATCTCTGATCTGACTCTCAGATCTTAAATGCAACATTTAATAGTTCTTTAACAGCACTGTATTTCTCTGGATTAACACAATAGTTAATATATATAATATATATATATATGATGTGCTTTAAGCTGCTGTTTTAAATTGCATTCCAGATGATAGGGTAGTGCAGGTAGAAACCTCTCTGTCTCCCTCCTCTTCCTGTGCTCCTCAGGACACTTCTGTCACTCTGAAGAGAAGCAAATACAGTCAAAAGTTAAAGTGGATCATCTTTAAATGCCAGAGGCAATGCTCCATGTCCTCCTCTTCATCACTCTCCCCCCCATGTTGTCTCCCCTAATCTTCTCTCCTAGTCCTTTCAGCACATCTCACTTTCACTCTCGACCGTAACAGTGGCGGCCAGTCATTGCGGAGCTAATGTGGTCTGGAGTGGAAGAGCTGAACCTTAAAGGATGAGGCTGGTGATATTCTATGCTTTCTGATTTCTGTCAACAAATCCCATAAAACAATGCGCTACTCCGCCTCTCGACGGGTTCAGGTTTCTGTTCCCATCCCGGAGCCCATTCGTTCCTACGAAGAATCTAAAAAACATGTCACAAATATATAGTTTCAGTTGTAAAAAAAGAAACTAGTTTTTTATCTAATGTTACTCCAACAGGAGTAAATTTGTTGAGGACTATTTTTAGCCAAAGATTACCTGTTAGTACGAAAAATAAATTTTTACTTTTGGTCCTTTCATATTATTTGTTCACGTTAAGAGGAGTATACAGTATCACCAGACTTATCACATGGCTCAGTGTGTCTGTCTGTCTGTGTCTCCCTTTCTGTGCTCACAGGAGGAACTGCAGTCTCTGTCCTCGTAGGTGAGAGTCACACACTGCAATGTGACGCAGTGGTTGATGATTGTACTGTAATGAAGCAATACGGTTCTCCTCAGAGAGTAGCTACGTGGATGTAATGTGTACAGACAAAACAAAAGTATTTCTATTACAGACTCTCCTGTGGAGAGACGCGCCCGCGTCCACAGATTGTGGGTTCCCATCATTCTCTGCGCCGCCACAAACCCAGAGAAAAGAAGAAAGCTTTTTCATGTGCTTGTGTTGGAATTATTACATTTATGGTTCGTTGTTCTCATGATTTATGCCAGACGCCAGTCGGTGTGGCAGTTTAATAGCAGCTATTTCTCCGCTTTCTGAGTGCTGCTCTGCGTTAACGATTTGCTCATAAAGTCTTTGGCGTGCTTCTAAAAGCCCAGGAATCAGTCTTAGTAATTCCAAAAAGGAGGAAAAAACAATCTCTGCACGGCCTTATTCATTGTAAACACTTTAAAAAACATATTTACTATGCAAGTATTTCAAATTATATAAAAAGGTCAGTTTTCTTGAACAGTAATTGCATTATAATGCACAATTCTACTTGAAAAATGATCACAATCAAGCTAGTTTGTAGTGGCAATAAGCCTCGCGTGTCCCTAGATGAATAAATATGAAAGTCTGTTTAGCTGTGTGTGAGCTGAGGTGTGTCTGTGGCTGTTAATGACAGAACGGTGTGTATGGTGTGCCTTATACAGTGAGAGTACCACCCAGCATAATCAGAACAAGGTACAGCGTTAGAGAACGGAGACGTATGCAATGTTTTCAGACCACCTTAAATCAGGAACATTATGGCATTTATGTGATAAACAGACACAAAACCTGTTTTGGTCCTTAGAAACTGACCTGAAATGAACTCGGGTTCTAGCATTGTTTTTATAGCTGCTTTGTTTTTCGAGGATTGGGCTTCAGTCCAGCTGGAGTTACTCAGTGTTTTTCTTTGCTGTGGTGGTCGGTGGGAATCTTCCTGCCTGTATTTAAGAGAGGATCTCTGAATTTCTCTGGGTTATTTGACTTTTTGTAAATTAGGTACTTTCTTTGGTCGTACTAATAGGTGATTACTTGTGCTATTTTCTTCCTTTTTGTTTTCTCTCTTCTTTGAAAAAACCTTGAACACTCATTCTGAGCTAACTATTGAAAAAAGCGTTTCTCAGAGGAGTTTCTCTAGTTGATTTCGTATTGATGACAAATTATTTTCAACTGAATAGACGTGTATTTTTGCTGGCTTGAGTTTATTTTACATGGATAATATATATATATATATATGATTGGTGTTGTATTGTGTAGGAAAATGACACCTAATATTTGAATGTTTTAGATTTTATTTTTGGAAGAAAAAAAAAATAGAATATTAACAAACGTCCCATGTAGCCGTTCATATTCAGAAGCATTTGACACCCTCTCATCAAAATAAGCAGAGACTGACGCTTGCTTGTACATGGTACATGCTTATTGTTGTATCTGCATGTATGTACCTGTATGTGTTGTATGCTATGATTTTGTTTAGTTTTACAGATGTGGTCTGTTCTGTTGGTATTAATTATTATTTCAGGTAACACTTTATATTATGGTACATATATTCACCATTAACTTTTTGTTACTTAGTAACGCCTTATTTTTCATGACCAAGAGTTTTCCCCCAATAACCTCCTAATTATTGCTTATTGATAGTAAGGACGTTGCTACCCATGAATTACAATCAATAGCCTTACCCTTAATAAGCTTAACCACAGAGTAAGGTATTAATAAATGCTTTATAATGACTAACTAAGCACTAACGTGCTACTAATTGCATGCTAATAAGCACCTAGTTAATGGTGAATATGTGTGCCTGGATAGAGAGTGTGGCCTTATTTCAGTATTTAGCACTTCCATCAAATCGAGGATGATGAAAATAACATTGGATCTCGTACAACGCGCTCATTCTGCCTTGCATTGGGTAATGTAGAGTTAAATGTCATCTGCCTTGCATTTTATGTAGAATGAAACATTTCTACTTTGGTTACTGGCTACTGTAAATCTAAGCGTAGAGGTTTGTCGGGAGAAATACTTGAGCTGTCAGCTGCTGTTAAGGGCGATATGAAACGCTTTAGTATCTCTGGTCCCGTTTACACTAACGTTGTACGACAACGAAGAAATGATCGCCAGGGGATTTACATTTCAATGTCTGCAGGCTTGTCATAAGTAAAGGTAACTTGTACTCTACTTATAATAGAGTGTAAAGTTATGAACATATATATATATATAAAGTATAATTGTCCTGGAATTACAAATTGAAAGTGAGTGGGAGGTAACAGATTATGTAGCAGCTTTCACTGAGGTACTATGGAGTGAGAACACAGGCAGGTTCAACATAACACAGATAATAACATCACTTCCCCTTAACCACACATTAGAGGTGTGTGTTCAGTTCAGTGATAACTTTGGACAAGTTACAGATAGCAACTTTTTTTTTTTCTATTTCTTTTTTTGGGCGTTGTAATGATAATGAAATCTTCAGTATGCCACTTACTGGTTTTCAGATCTTGTGCTCACTTGCATGTTCTCATTGCAGAGAAAACAATTGTCTTAAACAACTGAGGTCAATCTAATGTCTATTCATGAGTAACTTGGTACAACTGCACATAATGTATGCACTGTGAACTGAAAATAAATTATACTGTTTCATGCTTATGCATCTCTGGAATCATTTTTTAGAGCAAAATTCTGCATTAATAGATGAAACTAAGGAACGTGGAAAGAAACAACGTATCTTAGTGACCGTATACTGTGTGTTCACAGTAGGAGACTGCTGGTCTATTGAATTCTACACTGTCAGTGTGTGTGTACATGTTAGCACATTTGGCAAACACTGAAGTAAAAATGACAATCCAATACATTAGAGTTACAGTATTTTGTCAATATAAATTAACACAAATGAATTCATTTTAATTCACCACCACATTTTGTATGTACAGTTGGCAACAATTACAGGCAGAAATAAAATTCCCAGTTTAAAAAACAAACAAAATCCTCATTATAGTATATACACTTGAACTTACACTGCAGTCTATAGAGTCAGCCTAGAGGAAACTAAAACTAGTCTCGTACAAGTTCTCCTGAAACCCGACTCTTGAAGCACATTATTCTGCTAGTTAGGAGCTACAGTATGAAAACTCCAGCGGGAATGTGCACTGAAAATGAGAAATAAATCAATACTGGCAGCAACACTTGGCATACAGACAAGACACAAAGAATTAGAAAGGCATTTTCCAGTTATAAATACACATTAATTTAAATGATGAGTTTGGTGATATTCTATATTTTTCTTCCTGCCAACAAATCCCATGAATAGATAAAAACCAACACTGAACTGACTCGAATACAATTACAGGTACTGTCTTTGTAGCCAGAGCCTGATATATCAGTCCCAGAAACAACAACACACACATCAGTGAGCCACACTCACTAGAACACAGAATGTGTATTAATCCACATCTGAAAATAGTCCCCAACAAATGTGCTGTTTACTCTGGTTTGAGTGATATTTGCTAAAAACTACAGTGCCCAGCTGTTTAGGAAATTACCAAACCCTTTTATAATAATGGGTTCCGATGTTTGTGACCTGATTTTAAAGATGTATGTGTTCAGTAGGACCAGTTTTTGAAAGGCAGACAAACATATTGTTGGTTTTGATCTTTTCGTGGAGTTTGTTGACAGTAAGAAAAACTTTGACTGGTGCCTCGCCTTAAGACAATTGCTTTGATTTCCCATGAGTCCGTCAATCCTGACAATTTGGATCGGATGCACAGATGTGCTATATTCCAAACTCAAATCTTTTCGTTTAGATGGATGCACTGCTGGATGGTGAAGCCAGGTGCAAAACACTGCAGGAAGGATGTCTTCTTCCACCATGTGCGTATGCAAATGAAGAAAGACAGCTGTAATGTGAAATGGAGGGCCTGTGAGGGGAAGACTGTGTTTACATGCAGGCCGCAGATGCTCTCTCTGTTATCTGGTGTATTTCTAGCACTAGCGCCTTCACGGCTACAAAAAACCCCACACAATCACCCTGCATGTCAGCACAGCTCGTCTCATATGAGTCTCTCCATGGGTGGTGGCTGGGTGATGCTCCACATCTCCACCCGCGATCCCTCCTTCTCCTGGCGGCTGGGACTGTAGGTGCCGTGGGTGGCGCGGCGATTTAGAGCCACCACCAGGCCGACGGAGGCGACGATGAGGACCAGCAGCAGGACAACGGATGCCAGACTGACGGACAGCAAGAGGTCAGAGGTCAAACCCTCAGAGGTCAGCTGGAGGGAAGAAGGCAAAGAGGCAGGATCAGGTAACAGGTGCTTGCTGGAAATGTGAAAGAAATGTGTTGGTTTAAAGGCGCTCACACAGGATGCGGTTTATTTCTGTCTCTCTCACACACCCTCACACACACTTCTCCCCTCCTCACTGCTTTGCACTACACCAGGCGCTCCACGCGCGCTGCCAAAGTGCTGATGGATGTGCTTCCCAGCTCAGCAGGTGGGTTGCGACCACCAGGAGCCTCGAGTTGCCGCGGACTGAAACCTCCCTCCGTCTGCCGCCTCTCTCGCAGTTTGGCTACGGCCAGCGCCAGCCCCAGCATCACCACTACCGCCAAGCCAACCAGACACGGTGCCAGCACGGCAGCCACCCGCGAGCTGTATGGAGCACGCTCCGTCTGTGGAGGATCACACACAGACACACACACACAGGCAAGATGCCGCCTGATGATCCCATTAGCACATACACAGCAAACACCACCAGAAACACACCAAAAATAGCTCACACAGGCGCACACACGAGTCTTTTCTAGCAGGAAGAAAAGCTGCTTTACACCAAGCGTCTGAAGGCGTCTTAATGGCTTGTGAAACCTGCTAAAATTCATTTTTTACTTGCAGCCCTGTGGCCCTTTGATCATCACACTCCACACACACACACACACACACACACACACACACACACACACACACACAAGCAGCTTCACTACCAACCAGAAGTTACCCTGCATGCACACACGCAGATTTCTGACCTCACGAGTCAAACCCAAAGAATCAAGATGAATCAGAGCCTCCAGTGCAGCAGGTGAATGATTGTTAGCCTTCATTAAGCAGCGGCGGATGGCGGAGCAGGATGTGCACTTACATCAGCAGTCGTGGTTGGCGTGGCAGTCGTGACACTCTGCGCGGCTGCTACAACAGCACAACAGCTCTCAGTATCACTCCATTCCACTTTACATTTTGGCTGACACCGTCTTCATGACTAAAGCCTCTTACTGAACTTGTCAGGTTACACAAGACTATGAAAAAGAAAATCTGAGAAGTCAGCAAACTTTACACTCAGCAATCAACATGGCAACATAATTCTAATAAAAATACAACCGTCCACATCCTGAGGCAAAAAAAATAACTCATGCACTCACGGTCGACGCTGTAGACATTACACTTCCTTTCCCTCGCTACAGGTTCTTTGTTGACTCCTGGAAAGTGCTTACCTGTCACTGCCGCGCAGTCGGCTGTCACAGCGAGTGTGACACAAGCGAGCCGGAGCAGCCTGCAGCCAGGACCCGCCATCAGTCACCCACTGCCACACACACAGACGCCGAGATGTCTAACTAACCAGTCTCTAAGGTACACAGCAAGGCCACCCTGAAGCCTCTGCAGAGCAGCTACACACAGAGACAGCAGCAATGCTTCCCTGCTGTCAGCACTATCAACCTGCCCTGTGTGTGTGTGTGTGTCTGACAGATAAGCTGCCCTCATATGTTTCTGTGAAGCAGACCAAACTTCTGCGAATGCCACCAGCTCTCTGCTGAAACTGCACTTCAGCGCCAGATGCTGTTTTTTCGCTGGTGAAGCACATTTCTCCCTCTCTGCTTCCCTCGCTCTCAGAGGATGGCCACATCAGTGCCAACACTGAGAAACTGCTCCCCCTCCCTCTCTCCTCACCATTAGGGCTACCTGGGCTCGCAAAGGACAGACTCACACATGCACACACAGGCACACGCAGTCTTGAAAAATATGAGTGTGACGGCATGCTGATGGCAGGGCCAGAAGAATGTGAACAGCTGAACATTTCACCCACATGTGATCGTTGAACATCACCGTTCCAGACCCCTGGGGAGGATTTCCACAACATTTTTGAAACGCGGCTGCAGGGATTTCGTGAAGTCAGGCGCTGATGTTAGGCGAAGAGGCCCTCCTCCACATCAAAATCACAAAACTGTTTCTTTAGCAAAGAGTAGGTTTGTCTTAAAACGACAGTCAGGTGCCCACATGGACGCTGAAGCAGGCTTTGCTTGCATTCAAAGATCCCTTTCTAATGCAATGTGGTGCAAACTCTACAGTTCCCTCCCTTTTTTTTAAGAATCTGGTTAAAGCTTCACATAAATTTCGAATGCATTTTTGCACAAAAGGATGTAGACGTTGTCCCCTGAAAGCACATTAAGAAGAAGAGATCTTTTACCAGCCAGTACGAACTGGAAGAATGAATCAAACTTGCCTTTTTAACCTTACCTTGTTATTAGCCCCTTATCAAAAGCACATAAACGTACATACAGACCAAGGGGTCCAAATATTGCAGCGTTGCACCTTCGCCCTGTGTGTTTGGGACTATATGTGTCTCTGAACTTGGGTTATTCCAGGATCCACTCACACTACATCTTGTTAGGAGAGATTACGGCTCTATGTTTGGTGTCACGGTAGCCGCCTGACTGGCCGCCCCTTTACTCACAAACACACACCGACACACAGTTAGCAAATCAGTGAAAGGATTCAGTCTGCAGTTGGCCTTCAACTGAGGTTTGTCTGGAGGAGAAAATGGAGGGAAGAAATCAGAAAGGAAACCAAGCATGTGGCGATGGAGGAGAAAAATTAGTTGAGAGAGATGAGAAGAGGACAGATGACAGACAATGGCTGATGTGATTTTTTTTTTATTATTATTTGACAACAACAAAGACAGATTGGGTTTAAACCAAGACAGGACACGAGGACTGAATATGATGAAGGAAAGACAGACAAACAAGAAGTTATGGTCATACATGAATCATCCAGCGTGATGTCAGCGCCGCAAAGACAGACAAAAGACCTGACCAAGTCCACCAGGAACACTCAGACAGTTAGGAAGCGTTGACCACAGCAGCGAGCTGGATGCCGACCGGTGGCGTTCGAGCAGAGAACTTAGGCTTAAAATATCTTTTGCCTCGCTCGGGAGGGTTTAGAGACAGAAACTTCTCCTATGCTGCAAAACAACAACGCAGCAGTCAGTCAGTCAGTCAGCGCAGTGCTCTGAACGCACGTCGACAACAAAGCGAGACATCTTGTCGTCTTCCAGCCCCTCTAGGCGCCTTTGTAACTACAACACTGCTTTTGATAGTTCACACATTCACCCGTGTGGAGCTCCCAAAATCCAGTTCACACAAGACTGACAGGATATCTTCAGTGAGAGACATTATAAATAACACATATCTTATAATGTTCTTCGCTGCATCAAAAAGTGCTTTACTGAGCGGGGACCGTCCTTCCAGTTGGACCCTTTGGAAACTATCCCACGCAGTTTTGCTCTGGAATGATTATTTCATTAATCACTTTGTCGTTTGACGAAGAAATAATTACCAACAAGTTTAAAAATAAAAGCATCCTCTGAATGTCTTTGACTGCTGGAGACCATGTGACGTGTATTTTTCAACATTTTGTCACAATTTAACGATTAGTCATATAATCAACAGATTACTCAATAACATAAGTGATCTTTAGCTGCAGTAACCATATTTTTTCTATGCTTGTTTTTCAAGACATTATTGCATCTGTGATCTATAGCTACTTATAAGAGTAGAGTAAATTGAGTAAAATAAAATGCATGTTTTGAATAAGGTGCTTCTCATTACCTTGTCTTGTTTAAGGCACAGAAACAGCTCTGTGGTAGCGTTAACCTGACGTCAAACTAGGGGAGGCCCTCATGTGTGCAGCGTGCTGTCGTATAAAAAAAATCCCCTATGCTTTGAATGGGAATCCACTGGTTACTCTCATCTGACATGATCAGCCAATCACCCACACACCTGCACTTACAGACCCCACCCACTTTTCTCAAACAGTCCTGCAGACAAGTGCAGACAAACACGCCTGCCCACACACACACACACATACACACATTCAGTCGTTGCCTCCCCACTCTATTTCTGGCTCGTCGTCCAGCCTGAGGATGAGGTAGGAGAGCAGCTGGAACAGGTTCTGCCACAGCAGCACGGCCACGTAAAAGTAAATGTCGCTTACGTCCGTCTGGCACACGTCTCCGGCGAAGCTCATGTCGCACACGCAGACGAACTTGTTGATGAGGTTGCGGCAGTAGCCTCCATTCAGACAGGGGTTGGACTTGCACTCGTCCACCTCCTGCTCACACCTGCGGACACACGATCACACATCTGTCAGAGACCCTTCAGTCAAGGAGGTGACCACTTATAGCAAACAGCTAAAAAGTTCTGCCAGAGTAAGAAAAGTCTCTTTGAGGCCGCTCTGCTGGGAGGAATATCCTCGCTCAATAAACATACATTAAATCTTATACAGCACATAAGGAGGAGGTTGGAGGAGGTTGGTGGAGGTGGTGGGGGTGGTGGAGGAAGCTGCCGCAGCAAACAACAGTGGTATGACTGTAAGAGCAGAGTCACTGTGAGAAGTGTCTGGATATAATGACCACCCTGCGCCTGCCTGAATATGACTGGACGTTGCTGGTCAGCTGATAGCCAGTGATTGTGAAGCAGCATTGGTGCAGCTGATGCCAGTCAGCTAATCAAAGTGTGACTCAAATACTCTGGATCCAAGTTTGATCTAATAACGCTCATTTCTTTTCTTTCCTACCGGTGTCCAATGAAGCCTGGAGGGCAGTCACAGGACAGCTCTCGGTCGGTGCAGTTGCCTCCGTTGAAGCAGGTGTAGTTTCTGGTGTCATCGCCGCACACGGAAACGGGCAGCTTGGGCCGTCTGGAAGAAGACATACAGACATGTAGGCGGGTAAACACGTGTTGTTTGTGCTTCACTTAAAGCCGTACTATCAGAGGCCGCGAGGTGTCAAGCAGCTCGTGTGCAGCGGAGTTTGACATCTTTACGTCTGCAGGAAGCAGGAAGCAGGAGGTGGCAGGAGCCGTATTGTTCGGGCTCGCCACAGGGGAGACAAAGAGGCTTAGGGGTGGACCGGGATAATGAGATTAAAGACCTCTGGCAAGAATTCACCAGCAGGACGTCAAATCACATGTACAGGAGTGAAAAAGCCAACCGTTTCTCTTCGGCCTCTATAACCTTGTTTTCGCCTGAAGCACAGCAGCTCTGTTCCAAACTGTCGAGCATCTGCTGGCAACTTGGAATCCGTCTCTCAAGGGTTAAAAAAATACAGGCTGTTCTAGTTTGGAGAGTACAGTTTTGGTAGGTGAAGTTTTAATCCAGATGCCAGGAATCATTTTGAACTACAGCTGTCACTCATTTGAAGCAGTGGGTATCTCATGTTAAGACAAACAAACGTCACAGGGAGCGTTAATATTAGCTTTGCTTGGCATTTTGTCGCACGCACTTGAACAAAAAAAACAGGAGACATCGTACATGACGTTTGAGAGACAAATATCTGACGGGAAACAAATAGCGAACGCCTGAGAAATACGGGGGGAAAAAAAAGCAACTTACACATTTCTGACAACAATGTACCACGGAATTTCTTCAATGCGCTCACTGGAGAGGAACAGAAAGAAAGACGGGGAAAGGGGGTAGAAAGAGACACAAACAGGAGACACAAACAAAAAGAAGTCATTTTGATGAAAACTTTGCAGCGTAGCTGTTCCCAGTAAAGGGAGATGTGCAGCTTGTCGGGCGTCTTGCTTAGCGAGACACTTGCAAAGGCTTTCCTTGTGCAAAAGAGGCAAAATGCAAGAGGCTGTGTGTTTACAGGATAAATGGTTGGAGGCGTTCCCCTGCTGGTTCTCCGAGGCAAACGGTAGATGACAGGGGAAAGAAACTGGCGCTGAACCAGAGAGCCGTGTGTAGTGAGACACCGCAGCAGACTGAGGCCTTTTCTGGCTGACACTAGAATAGAAATGCAGCTTCTGAGATGCTCGCTGCAGGCGTGGTTGAAATGCTGAACAGAGGCAGAGATGTGGAGACATTTACAGTGAAGGATTTTGTTTGTGAGGTCCCTTGTTTCTGCAATTTGGAGCATTTACTTGTGTGCTTTGCGTTTACTAACTAACTAAGCTCTCAAAACTGTGCACAGGAGAGCAAAGTCATCTTCAGAGCATGAAATATTTATATTGGGTTTGTTTTCTCCTCTGCTGCTGGTTTCTATTTTCCACAAGCCTTTTGCACTCGCCGGAAAGAGACTATTCTCCTCTATTTGATTCTGTTCTATTGTCCTGCTCGTCTGTTTATTCGGCAGACACCTCAACTTACTTGCAGAGGGGTCCGGTGTAGTTCTCAGGGCAGAGGCAGGCGTACCTGTCTGGCCCGTGCAGACAGGTGCCTCCGTGGGCACACAGGTGGTTGTCACACATATCCACCTCCTCATCACAGTCCACGCCCGCGTAGCCGAACTCACAGGTGCACTCGTAGGTCAGCCCGGTCACGCTGCAGTTGCCGTGAACACAGGGGCGGGAGGCGCAGGTGTCAGTGAAGAAGTCGCAGCGTCTCCCGGCCCAGCCCTCGGCGCAGCTGCAGTTGTAGGTGTTGAAGAAGTCCTGGCACTTCCCCCCGTTCTGGCAGGGGTTGGGCTCGCACACGGGGCCCCCGCTGCAGCCGAGGAGGGGAGGATGCAGGGACGTCTGCACGAACTGCTCCTCCTGCAGGCGTGGTAGGTTCACAACAGAGGAGCTGAGGTAAGGCAAGGCGATGCCACCCAGCTCTACTGTGCCCAGGCACCCAGCCAGGGCCCACCCGGCATCAGGGGCCAGGCCCCCTAAGAAGATGTCCACCCCCTGCCTGAGGAAGTCCAGGTTGCCTCCCTGGCTCCTGGAAGTGCTGGCTTCCTCTATTTCTTCATCCAGCACCAGAGTCCACTGGGAGGTTTGTGCCCATGGTGCTACCATGAACAGGTGGATGCTGTGCCACTCCCCATCACTGACACTCCTCCTGCTGCTGAGGCTGACGGTAGACACACCCTCCTCCTCCTCCTCTCTGTCCTCTTCGGAGGTGCTCTGAAGCTCCATGAAGAGGAAGCCATCCTGGACGGAGAGCGTGACGAATGCCGAGCCCCTCTCTGCGTGGAGGAGAGCTGCGTGACGCTTTCGCGTGCGCAGGTTTAGGGACAGGTTGGTTAGATTGCGGGATATGTTGCCGTTCCCCCGGTAGGACAACACAGAGCTGTCATTCAGGAAAGTTGCATTGGAGTAGCCTGGGAGGTTAAAGAAAACATCTGTTGTGTGGATTTGTTTACAGATTTACTCACTTTGTAAGAGTCAACAAGAGCCTCTGATTTGTAATTCAACAGGCGTTATGACAGTGTGGCGTTTACCGGTTTGATAACACTACAATCCTTTTAGGCAACTAGATGAGGTCCTTAATCGGAAATACCCGTAAGGAGCAGGTATTCCCAATGAGTTAATCACTGAACATGGGGTGGCTTACAGCACAGACGGGCAGTGCTTCAAATCATCACTAATCCCAGTAAAAAAGGATAAGCTGGCCTCAGGCCAATCCTGCTTTACGGAGCACAGACAGTATACTGTGTGGGCGGATTGAGGCCGGTATATAACCGAGCATGTTGTATCACTCGGTTACAGAGCAGCAAATTAAGTCAATAATGACCAACTCCACAAACGAGGTCAAAGATTAGGTGACGTACACTTTAAATGTAAGAGGTAAACAATTCCATGTCTGGGTTGAAGCGCTATTATGTGTGTTTACCAGTAATGAGAAAAAGTGACCTCACTGTTTCAGGAAATCCATCCTCACTCACGCTGTTAAACATCAGCATGCAGTGGCCAGTCAAAAAGGTGCATGTAAATGGGTTGAAAATGTAATCAAAGCTTTAAATGTAACTGTCATTGTAACCTTCACATTATAATTATTACATGACATTTTTATAATATGATTTGTTTGTGATGAAGTAATATAACATGATCACATTCAAGGCTGCTTGTAGAAATAAACTGTATTGTTCACTAACAAGTTACACAAATGCCACTTACATTCATACCCCTGGTTCAGCATCCTGCACTCTGAGTCTGTGGGGCACGGTGACAGCTCGCACCACCTGACCTCTTCACAGCGCCGCCCTGCTGTCATGGGAGGGCAGGTGCAGGTGAAGTCGTCCCACATGGAGTAGCACATCCCACCGTTTAGACAAGGGTTCCTCTGAGGACGAGAAAGTGATCCAGGGGCTTACTTTTGCCAAATGCTTCATAATATCTGATTTCTTTGCTCTTAAAAATGAGACACAACCATACTGTTAGTGAATCAGTTCCTAGGCATGAGTGACGAGTGAAGATGAAGTTTTAATTCAGTCCTGCATGCTATAAACTACTAAAGAGACACTGTCCATAGTGATAATAAAAGGTTAAGAAACATTAGAGAGTAAACTGTGTAAAGAAGCTCTGAACTCACACTGCAGGCGTTGTCTCCAGAGCATCCTGCAGTCACATTTTCCATCAGGTCCAGAGGGAAAGATCTCACTGAGGAGTCCAACCCAAAGAACTGCAGCCTCCTGTCGTTGATCCTCAGGTCCTGGATACAGCCTTTAAAATATCCACCAAACACTGAAGTGGTCCTCCTACCCAACAGACCTCCCACATACACAGTGTCTCCTGCTTGGACGCTGAATGTCCTGACCTTCACATCAGCCTGTTTCTGAGCTCCTATATACAGTTCCATACGATCATTCACCATCTCGACACTCACAAAGTGGACTTCCCCGTCGTGGATCGCGCTCTCCGCCTTCAGGCTCTCAAAGTCGTTGAGCTGAACGGTGACCTTGCCGTCCTCCAGCCACATGTGTAAGTACTGGCTGCTGCTGTTGGCGAGCGCCAGTAAGAGTCCATTGTGCCTCCGTGTACGCAGGAAGAGGGAGACGGAGAGGTCGTGACCCAGATCGTCGGTGACGGTGAAGGCTGCATAACTCTGAGAGTCCTCGTCCCCGAAGCGTGCGGTCACATGTTCTGCAAAAATGTAAGAAAAAGGGTGTCAATGGTGTAAATGGGTCTGATGTCAACATCAGAAAAGCATCTTTAAACTGGACAGCATGCACTGTGGAATTAGTTTATGGAGTTTTATAAGTTTGAGAATGTCATTTATTTGCAGTCGGCAGAAGAAAACAACATTGTTCTTAACCAGAGACAAAGAGAGAGCTGGGCTGCATGTTCTCTAAATACAAAAATGAGCTAACAATCCCATATCATAGACCTGCTAACATCATTTATTCAGTTTCTATCAGGCACAGGGGTATAAGATAAGGTTATTTTTCTCGTCTATGCTGTGCACTAAACCTAAATATTTACTATTAAAGGGCATCAACATTTTTGCAGAACTAAGTAACTGGAGGGAAAGGTAAAGCAGTTTATACTGAGGTCCTACAGGCACAGGAAGAGGACACTTTAGCAGCCACCAGCCCTCATGTTCTGTTTGTTCTGTGTCCACTGTCAGCACTTTCCACTGTGGGCCTGTCACCTATAAGGCAGGCAGGACACCGAGGACACACAGAGCTACGACAGGGAGGACTCACAGCGTGCGACAGGTCGTAATAAAGCCTCATGAAGCCTCAGCGTGTGTGTGTGCACTTGTGCGCATGTGAATAAATGTGTGTGCCAGTCCCCCGTCAGACACTGGGATCGGTAATCTGCTTTGATAGACTCAACAGGCTATAGATATCCTCGGAGGACAACCGCAACTGTTCAACATTTTCAGGTGAAACTTGATTGAAAAATTCAAACGACGACGTTTTTTTTCTTCTTCTCAGTTCGTTTCCGATGTGCTGATCACAGCACTGAACGCTCTACTGCGTGCTGTGACATTTCCTCGCATGTTGTGCATGTTTCCAAAATAGAATCCCTTCTATCCTTAATCCAGTGTGTCAGATAAGAGGATCTCTGCCTCTTTCCTTTGCTGTGGCTTTTGATTGGCCTCATCACTACTCCCTTATCTTCTGTTACACATCATCTACTGAGGATGTTATCTAATTACCCAATTAAGAAATGTGGGAAGAATGACCTGGTACGCTATCCTCCAATCTCAATTAATCAGATTAGTTCGAAGCTTAAAGACTCTGGCGACGCTCATATCTGCTTTTGTACTTAGCTATCCCAAATGTTTCATTTCTACATTTGATGGGACTAGTAGATTTAGAAAACCAAAATTTTCTACAAAATGTTTACACTGTGTTGCTGCTACGTGACTGTCCACTTCCTCTACCTGTTGAAGTCTATTATTTCACAGCTGCAAACATACCCTCCTCACAGTCCGGCCCCTCGTAAGGCCTTGGACATCGGCACTGGTAGCTCTGCCACAGGTTGACACACTGTCCTCTGTTTTGGCAAGGCACGTCCAGGCAGCGGTCCCTGTGGCTGCAGCCCGGGGACACATTAACAGCAGAGTCGCTCAGCCATTCCTCTGGGACAATGAGCTGCCAGTCCACAAACACATCTCGCATGCAGCCAATGAATGCTGGAACTGGAGAGTCCCCGCTGGGGACATTTGAGTCCTGAAGCACTCCTCCAATGAAAGTGTTCTGAGGAGGTGAAGCCAGCCCGGCTAGGGTGCTTTGGACTGGGGCCGCCTTGTGGCACGACCGGCTCCCACAGCTCCCAGTGTCATCCAAGAGTTTCAGACTGAGCACCCAGTTTCCAAGCACGGCCTCTACAGAATGCCACTCTCCATCTGTGACACTGTGTGGAAGCTCCAAGACCTGGCTGGGTCTTTCTGCTTCAGCCCCAGCAGAGGCCTCCTTGCTCAGCGTGAGACGAAGCTGCCCTTCGTCCAGCTCCAGGCTCAGCAGCAGCCCCCGGCTGTTCCGCTGGAACAACACCGCCCTGGGCAGAACAGTCTTGAAGCTGAGGGTGATGTTGCAGGACACCTCGGCATCCACCAGGGGACTCTGCAGCAGCAGGTAGCCTCTGCGTTGGAAGGAGAAAGTGGTGGGGGTCTTACAGAGGGGTCCAGTGTACCCAGGCGGGCAGGAGCAGGTGTAAACGTGAGTCCCATCCAACAGGAAAGGAGAGCAGGAGCCGTGGTTCTGGCATTCATGTCCCTCGCAGCCCACTAGCCTCTCATCACAGTTTACACCTCCATAGAGGAGGCCATCATGACTCTGTTTGAGGCAGTGGCAAATGTAGCCTCCAACACGGCTCTCACACCTGCCCCCATTCTGGCACGGACTGGACTCACACTGGTTTATCACCTCCTGGCAGAGGGAACCTGTTAGCATAAAAATACAATAAAGTCACACAAATCAAACCCTCTGAAACTTCCTTACTACTGTCATTAAAACGTGATGGCAGATGTAAATGACGCACTGTGGCCTGTTTTTAATCATTCTGACTTATTGTCATTATTCCGTGTTCAGTGGTCTTGTTAGCAACAGACGTCCTTGGTGCTGTTTGTTTACTCCACACCAGTCACATTCAAACACATGTACCAGGTTATTATGCAGGCAAGTTACATAATGATGGCAAGTGAGGAAAACACTGGACACGTGCCCAGTGTTTTCCTCCCACTATCCTCCATACATTATCAGCGCCTGGTCTTACTGTTACTGTTTCATGTTTCCTGATTTTTTCTATTTTCTGTGGTGTCTTGGAAATAGCGTGGACTACTATGTTCTTGCTCTGATGTAAACTGTTTTGATCCCAGTTCTTTACGCTGGTGGTGTGTTTTACCCTCTACACCACCTATTTACCTAACCATAACTTGTCCATGTATTATCCTCCTAACATTGTCTTTCCCTTAGTTTGTCTCCAGACGTCTTTGTACATGTTGATAAGCTACAGATGCTATTAGCATTTGAAATTTGTACTGCAGACAAACTGCTGCAATGAGTAGGCACTTTGTGATATGGAGCACATTATAGAAAAATACTGTTACAACTATATCAATGCATTTTAATCAAGGATTAAGTTATTTATTTGTTTTATATTTGTAGGAAGGAAAGATCAAATAACATGTGAATTAAACACCTGTTATGTAATACTTAAACTAAATATCTACTTGTACAAAAAAAATGTCTTCTGGTGTTACCTGTTCCAAGCAACAAAATCCCCCAAATCCATGGTGCAGGTGTCCACATCATGCCGTCACTTTTCCCCCCGGATAGCCCCAAACTTGTCTAACTGCACCATATTAGTTTGTGTGTGTACAGGCCATCCCAGCGGATTTCTGCTCCTTGTCTGCTTCTCTACAACCACGCAGGGCTGAGTGGCTCCAGTCAGGAGACCGGCAAAGCCGAATCCTGGGGATTAGTCTAATGCTATTTGGCCACCTTACTGAGTCAGTGCCACTGCGACTGGCAGAGAGTCAATTTTTAGAACACAACTCTCAGCAGGCAGCAGCTCACAGTCTTACCTCCATTGCTCGATCAAGTCTTGTGTAAGCAGGAAAACAAGAATTTTCTGCTTTCGCAACTGAAAAGCGTAATTTGATGTCGCATTCCTGCAACAATGCAGCATTTCTCTGCACATTAATACACAACAATATATTGTGATATGTGAATTTTATCACTGCATATAGAGTGTTATAAATTATATGACCTGCACACCAAATTTCCAAAATCTAACACCTCATTTAGCTAATTTTAATTGATTAATTGTAACTGTTATCCCTCGGCCTTCTCACTCAGGCCTTGCACATCCATCATTGGGGCAAGATGGACACAACATTACAGTGAGACTCAAATTAAAGCTGCTACATGTTGTTGTGCGATTAAGGCATTTTCCATCAATTTTTTGAATGCTTTTTTTTGTACTACCACTGGGGGGCGCCTACATCAGAAACACGACAGAGAGTGCCTTTAAAAGGCCAAGTCACGCAGATCACAACAGTTTTCTGTCACAACAGCCGTCCAGGGTGCTTATTCTAGTGCAGCATTCACACTGGCACACTGGGACTAATGGCCTATAGTTTGCTTTGACTGATCATCATTTGTCTCTGTTAATTTCCCAAAAAATGCAAACCTACCTCAGGCAGTCAGTTCTGCCTCATTAGGAGACTTACTCAGTTAGTTCAGGGCCCTGTCTGTGGCCACTTCAGTTAGTTTTGCTTGTTTATTCTCACAGTAGCTTTTGCGTTCACTAAAGCAAAGAAAAATATCACATTTTCTAAGTTATTAAACCTGTGGTGTGTTCTCTGCACTTGAGCCTGCTAAAGTTTTTTTGTGATTATTTTGGTAATGAAGTGAAGACTGTGTCTGTGTGAAAGTGTGTAAAGTCTATGCATCATTACTGGGTTACTGGTAGGTTTTTTTCTGGAAATGTTTCTGTTGCACTGCTTTGCTCCATAATTGGACTGTTATTCAAACAGAAAATATTGAAGTGCTGAGAACGACAAACACATCTATCCACCGCCATTGTAGGCACCATTAGGGATGTGGTGATTTGTGCACCTTTTCTTCTTCATAAGATAAGAGCAAGAAGACTGTGTTAGCACACGATACATACATTTAATATGTGGAGTACATCATGTTTCATATATCTTATTGAACATAATGAATTACACTTGATCAGAATATATGACCTGTTGTTCCTCGAGGACAGCCGCAGATGTAGCCTGCAGCATGCTGGTGGTCGTAGCGTTCGGGCAGCAGGGGCTCGCTGCCGTACAGGGCCTGCCACGACCTCTCAATGCAGCGGCCTCCATGCATGCAGGGGCTGCTGCCACACTCATTAATGTCAATCTCACACTGACGTCCATCAAACCCTGGAATGAGGAAGCAGACAATGTTTCTGAAGGGAATAGTGTATATGATTGACAGCATATATGACCTGTATGGTTTCAGCAATATAGTCAGAATTCTGTGTTTGAAATGTTAAATTATTTGACTCTTATATGTCATTATATTGTATCATATTAGATTGTAATGACAATATTATAATAAATGTCTGTTTTTTTGTTGTGGATGCATTCACATGCACATAGACACTTGAACACACACTATCTGAACAGTATAATACTGCAGTGAGTGTACACATCTGTATGCAGCTTCATGCAGCTGTAAGCTGGACTATAGTTGGAGTCCACCACCACTGTTTTAAGTATACTTCTGTGTGTCTCTTGTATTTCGCTTGTGCTCTCAGCTATCTCTTACCTCCCTGATTGTTGCATCAGGCTTTTTTGACCTTTCAAAACCTCCTTTAAAAACTACAAAACCTGTAACTCTGAACTACATCATGACCTTCTACTACATTTATTTAAAACTAGAAATATTTTGTGGGCATTGAAAAATGTTTGTGAATCCTTCTGTGTACATGCGTTAACACTGACACTGATCTGACTCCGTATAGAGAGCGCTTCATGTACCTGGCCAGCATCCACAGCTGTAGTTACCCTGGTTGTCCTCACAGATGGCGCTGTTGAAGCAGGGTTCAGAGTGGCATGGTGGTAGTGGTGTCTCACAGTGTCTGCCAGTGAAGGTTGTGTGAGAGCAATCACAGCTGTAGCTGAGACAATCAAGGATTCAGAAATCACATGAATGAGATAATTTCAGTCCAGTCTGTGTTCACAGGTGTAAAACTGAACTCTATCAGGAATCAATGCTGCGAGAACTACAATTTCTTCCATTCAGTGAGTGGAACTGAGCTACTTACTCATTCACCCCATCTATACACAGAGCCCCGTTTTGGCATGGGTGCTCTTGGCACTCGTCACTGTCGATTTCACACCGTTGTCCTTGGAAACCGGACAGGCAGGTGCAAGTGAAGCCGCCGGCGTAGTCATGGCAACTGCCGTCATTGAGACATGGCTGTGATTGACACTCATCAATCTGGACCTCACAAGTGGCCCCTGTGAACATCAAAGCAGTGCAGATGTCAGAGGGCGAGCTACATAGACTGAGGGCAGGGGGCAAAAATGAACAAAGCTTTTATGTGTACTGGCTGTGATCATGTCTGGACATCTCTTTTATCCCACAGCGAGGCTTTGGATGTTGTTTACATCTTTTAAATGTATCCCTGCCCTGTAGCATTATCATACTCATGCAATGTGGATGAAAGAGGATGAGAATGAAAGTTTAACATGCATAAATGCGAGTAACAAGACCTGGTATACATATGGTGCAGGATATAAACTTAAAATAATGGTGCAACAATATATCCCAAGAAGACATTAGTTGTAGTGGATTGATGTCTTTGCTACCCCCAGATTACTTCAAAATAATCATGAGTCATATTGAACTCTCAGGCACAGGGAGGCTGTCAGCGAAACGCTAATGTCAGAATGCTAACATGCGCATAGCCATAAATGGCGATGCTAACACTGCTGATGTTTAGCATGCAAATGTTTACCATGCTCATAATCATTATTTAACACTTTATTATTATTCTAACACTTGCTTATCAGCAATAAACACAAAATACAGCACAGGCTGATGTCATTAGTTTCGAAAGTGCTTTGTCATAAACCAAAGGACTGGACAGGCTGACATTTTCATTTTAAGATGGCACTAGATTGAAAGGATCCAAGGATCACAATCACCAGACAAGCTGTTTGACAAACAGATTTCATGGCAATCCATCCAACTGTTGTAGAGGAATTTCACTCAAAACCACATAACCTTTATCTTTATCTTAAGATGCTCTTGGGAGACCCAGCACTGTTCTATCCACTCACCAGAGAACCCAGGAGCACACAGACAGGAGAACCTGCCCACTCTGTCCACACAGGTGGCTCCGTTCCTGCAGGGCTGTGAGACGCACTCATTCACATCAATCTGACAGTGAGCACCCTGGAAGCCCGGCACACAGAAGCACGAGTAGCCGTCCCCGCGGAGTCTGCATATTGCCCGGTTCTGGCACGGGTTTGGAGAGCACTGGTCCACCGCTGAAGGCGCCCTGTCAGAGGATGCACCTATGAACAGATCACATGTCAAATTATTCATATCACAGAACATCATTGTTCTTGGTGCTTAGGTGTACAGATAAAAAGCAGCATTTTCATTCCTTCTTATAAGAAACATTGACTGTTTTAGTTTCACAGCAGAACAATTTGTGCATTTGTGACTTAGGATAAAACATACTTTTTGACTTTTGGTTGTATCTACAGTACTGTGCAAACTACCTCAGTATCAAGTATTAGATTAGAAAAGTTGCTTTCCATCAGCTGGTCAAACTCCTCAAGAAGCTCCATGAAAAAAAGAGTTCAGTGACTCCATTTCCCTCTGCACTGTAAAAAGTGTTTCCATCACTTTGAGCAGACGAGCTCTCGATTGTTATGTTAGTTTGATCACGTCTGGCATGAAGCTCTTTTATCTCTATTTAGCTTTGATGAAAAACACTCTGTCGAGCAGTTGTCAGTGTAATGGCTTGAAATTTAAGGACCTCTCAAGGCGTCATGGCTGGCTGCCATGGCGACCAATTCCACTGCTTGGCTTCAGCATTCAATCTATTTCCATGGTGACTGCATCCGACCAAACATTTCAGGCATTTACTCCTTTACGTGCAGTGGTGTGTTTTAATCAGCAGGGGATTAATGCCATGCTGCCACAGCTCTGGCTTTAGGTCTCATTTCAGTCAACACATGCTGTACATACTAATTAGAGGATCAACACTTCATCTTCCCAAGTGTCAACAAACACAAGCAATAATTCTCAGAATGTGCATGACATGTGGCTGAAAGGCTATTTTCCTATATACAGACTAATAAATATGATATATGATATATATAGAGAATTGTCCATGAGGTCCTTCATACCAACAGCTGTTAGAGTGTTCAACTTTAGAGTGTTCAACTTCAGCATAGCTGAAAGTAGCACTGGTTTCCATATTCAGACTGTTTTTGCACCAATATGTGATTTAACATACACAAATTACCTTGTGCAATATTACTTTTTCACTCTCATTGACTTCTCTCATTCGATAAGTATGCTACTGTGAAATATATACATACTTATTACTGTGCAATAGCCTATGTGCTGTACCCATGTGCAACCCAAGAAATGTGCATGTGGGGACACGGAGGCATCATGCCCCAAAAAAAGGAGGCTTGAAAATCAGCCTAACAAGTGTTGCTTCTGTTGGTGACGATAACACTGCACGTCATTTCTAAAAGCCTTGAAAGCGACGTGTATATGGATATTGGATGGATGTGGCAATGCTTGTAAGTGCGTTTTGCATGATGGATGCATGAAGGATCCCACATCATTATGAAGCTGGGGGCCACAAATGTAGCCGCACAGATATCAAGAGAGATATCCCAGTAATATTCCTCACAGATGATAATTGTGCACAGTAATCATGCCTCAAGAGCGCAATCAGCCTGAGTGAGGACGGAGAAGGGTGCAATTACACTTGGTGCTCCATCTCCACCAACTCAGGCAAGAATGTTCGGTGATTGGTGGAGGTCAATCAATTTCACAGACAGTCGGTAGGGTTCTCCTGGAGCGGCTTATACACGTCTAGACTTGGACTTGGAGGCCAAGTGTCCAGGGGGGCGTGAGGGAGATCACGGGTATCAGTGATGATGCTACGACCATATGCCTATATTAGCTCTCATTACTACAAGGCTCAGCCAGTAAATTCAGACCAGATTAAAGGCACGTGTTGCAGCTGTGTTTAGTATACAAATATGTCTACAAAAACACTAACAGACTCTATAAGAATTAAAATCTTGTAGTCATAGAGAAAGAAATTACCTCTGACTATCTGTGTAGTTTTTCAGGAAACCATGACAGCTGGTGTCTGTTTTAAGGCTTGCTCTATACTGAACCCGTTGGTCTTTGAGGCAGAGTTCAGAGGATTGAGAGACAGGCCTGTTGTCTATTCAGCCAACCACACATCCCCTCCCACAGCATGTAAGGCTTTTTCATATGCAAATCACTTCTGAGGGTCTTTGTTTGGTCCTATCTGGAGGCCCTCGAATGGCACATGTGGGGCACCTGACATCTCCTCCAGACTGATGCATGCATCTGTCTGTCTGCGTGTTTCAGTGGTGATAAGGCACAGCCACAGAGACATATAGTGCCTTACCCTTTTGGCCCCATCACTTATCCACCAACCCCCAAATCCTCCCACCCCCCCATGGGTCATGATGCTGCCCTCTCTTTGTTAGATCTCTTTTTGTCATCTTTCAGTCCTTAGAAAATGTGTAGAGATCACTACAGGCAATGATGTCACCAAAGGCTTAATTGATATTCCAAGCAGGGACTGGTTAAAATTCAAGCCAATTGCGAGACTCAAATTCAAAAATCACACAGGTTGTACACTGTTCTGCTTAATTTCAAGATTAAAAGAAACTTCTGCTAGTAAGTGTCAATTAAATAAGCATGCTTGGAATGGGACACAACAAAAACTTTTGTAACAAAGCGAAATGGGAGTACAAGACATATACTGATTATTAGTTAACTACGGATGTGTATGATGATACAGCTGCAGCATAAACAAACCAGAGAGAAGAGCGGTCACTTACCATCTACCACCGCCAGTGATGAGATGAGAATTATACACGCAAGTAATCCAAAATTATGACAACGAATTAAATCCATAATCGGGACAGGAAATCATCCTGATCGATGCTTCGAAGTCTTGTCACGCGCGGATCCGTCTGCCTCTGCGTCTGCCCGCTGCGACTCACCCGCTGTCAACTCCAGATCCACTTGATGCTCACTTCTCCTCTTGCTGGAGCACCATCAGGAGCCTCCATCACACATGGGAAACAAGACTAAAGCGTGGCGTTCAACAGGCTACACACACACACACACACACACACACACACGCACGCACTCACGCACTCACGCACACACCCTCCTGTACAGAGCCGGGCAGTGACGGATCACATGGGAGGGACTTACAGCAATCTCACTTAGATACGTATTTAGTATTTTAATAGAATTTATTTACATTACTTTGACTTGAAGCTGCTAAAAGTAGAGTGGAAGCTCTTGTGGCTCGAGCACGTGCCTGTAAACCAGCAAAACAAACAAACAAACATCTTACTAAAATCACTATATGATCTAATCGTCTTGATATCAACCATCCATTCTTGAGAGACTGATCAGGCTAGGAAATAGACATGGGAATCGAAAATTAAACTGGAATTGTTATTATTAAACAAAAAGTGATTGAACTTCATTCATTAGTTAGATAGATAAATAATATATAATAGATTGATAATAGACAATATTAATTAATATATATATATTATATATGTTGTGCTACATTTACAAAAACAATATCTACAGATGTTCTTGTTAAAATGATCAAACGTCAGTGTCCACGGTCAGCGCCAGGCGTTTCCATGGCAACGCGACCAGGAAGTTGAAGCTCCGTGGACGGTGGAGGAGGCGGTTCTCCTTTTTTTTTAGCAAATAAAACCAGCTTCTCACCCTCATGACTTTGTCAAAGTTCCAGAACTTTACTGGTAAAACCTTACTGTAACATCTTCACTGCGAGTCCGGGATGTCTGCGTCCATGAGAGCCAGTTCGGCGCCAAGTTCACCGAAGCCGGAGCCAACACCGGACACCCGAGGTGACGTTACTGAGCAGTCGGTGGGGGAGGCTAGCTAAACATGACCGCGGTCAGCTAGCAGGCGGACGATAAACAAACACAAGATTAGCTAATGTTAGGAGAATATACCGTCATACCGTCACAGCACACATCACTTCACACATACTGCAAGTTAGATAGCCACACACGTTTGCATGATAATTAAAAGTCTCATTTTTCCCTTCAAAGTTGACCAACAATGAAGGGAGATGGAAGTTTCAATCATCCGAAATGAAATAGGCAAGACAAGAACTTTAAGAAAATCTTAAAACCAAAAACTTAATGGCTGATTAAATATTGTTGCTGTTTTAAAAATATGATTAATTGTGTAGATAGCTAGTTGTTTTTTGGTAATAATATTTTTAAGGGAAACAAACAATTAGTTACACTTTGTTTGAAGTACGCCACAGATGGTGTTATCCTACTTTTCAACATTCCCCAATGACTTAACTACCAGCTGGAAGAAAAATATTCCTGCACAGTACGTTTTCCCCCCTTGTTGTGTCCGACACTGTGAGACACAGACATGCACATACTGACCATCCCCTCATATCAAGGTGAGAATCTGAGTTATACACCTACTAGTTTATTTGAGTTTTATTTTATTTTTCTCAGTGGCAGAAGTGAATTTTCAAGTCCCAGGAGAGAGCAGAAAGACACACCTTCCTCCTGTCAGCAACCAGATCATCCCAGATGAACTGCTGGTCAGCCTCACTTCCACTGTCTGCAACAGCAGCACGCTGGGGCACACTGCACACCATCGACACTGCAAGGTACATTCAGTATTTCTAGGAGGGTTATTTCTGTGTGAGTGCAATCAGTTCACGCCAGTGTTCCTAAGATGACTTTGTACACAGGGCTGTGGAATCAGACGGCCGGATGCAGTCTGGCATCACCCGCTCGGACGCAACAAATACAAATACTTTCTGGAGCAGCCGACGTCCCTGACTGGAGCCGGCAGGTCAGCTAGACCAACAAGACATGCAACCACATAAACAATGTTGTTGCAGTCATGACGTTTCCATAAAGATCTAGTAAAACATCACTTGCATGTAATGCATCAATAATTACAGTAAGACATTTATACATGTTTACCCGTGACACTAATACAGGATAGGGTTAATGCAAATTCAGCTTGGTTAGGTTTGCATTTCCATAACCAAACACCTAGAAAATATCTTTTACCTTTAAACAGATAATAAAATAAATGTTTGATGTCTTAAATTTGCCTGTCTTCAATCTGCAGATGACCTAAGGAGACAAAATTAGCATGTTTTTCTTTTCTGTTCGGACGGGGTTCATACAGGGATATTTCGTTTCTGTGTGATGCTATGGTAAACCAGAGGAAGACAGCACCCCTCCCACCATTGACTGACAGGCATGGCAATGGCAACACACAAGTAAAATCCTTCAGCTGACCTTTTGTGACTATCTTTGTTGGCTTTTTACTATTTACTTTTTTTTTTGTTTTATAATTACGTTAAAGAACATAATTTCCTTAGTGAGAAATTCAATGGGATTTCTTCATGTTTAACAGTAGAAGGTTTTACAGTTGTCTTACTGTGATTTACCATAATAGTACTGACTTCAAATTCACGTTTGGTGCCATTCATCTAATCACGGCCACTCTGTCATTCAGGACTTGAGCATCTCAGAAAGTCTGATCCCGGAAGAATATCGCATTGTGAAAAACAAAGGGCTGCAGAGCCTCGAGTTCTACGAGGAGTAAGTGTGCTTCATTGTGCTCATCCACTTTCTTCATGTTAACTGTCCACCCTCATTTTGTCAAATTGGAATTTGCTTTTCTTTCAACTCTCATGCTGCTTCTCTTCCTCAGTGCATTCACAGTGCAGCTGCAGGATGATGAGAAGAAGCTACGGGTCTTCCCTTCGCTGTGAGTTCAAAAACCAGAATTAATCTAATTTACATGTCAACTTTAGCCGAGTAGTCTTCACTTGGAAATTTTGTTCTCTGAAATAGTGATGGTGCAGCACATAGAAGTAATAGTACTGTGTACCGTTAGTTCTGCAGAGTGCTGTTAAGAAAAGGGATGAGTATTGTCAGAAATAGTCCTTAAATATGTAGTAATGGAGATGCATGTATATATTCTGAGTCCAGGAGGCCCAGTGGCAGAATGGAAGTGGTCCAGCTGATGAGGATGATGGACGACATGCTGGTGAAGGCTGGAGTGGATCAGCAGAGTGAGGAGCTGACTGAGCTCTCCCAGGTCAGACAGACAGACAGACAAGCAGAAAGTAGACATGCTGCTCTGTGCCCCTATGGCTGATATTGTCGCTGTGCTGCATTCATATGCACAACTGTACAACTTTTTGATCCAGACATGGACCAAATCTTGTTAAAGACCAGGGTGATCCTGAACACATTTAAAAACTAGAGGGGCTCTTGGAGAGCGCAGACCTCTGCCAAGGCCAGTAGTCCACTCTATGAAATACAAATCTGCAAGTGCAGCCACTGTATATGTTTGTATATTTCCAAAATTATTAGAATTCTGTGAAAATATGCTTGTTCTTAGCTGAAGCCTCATTATCTCAACTGTGCATTTGTCGCATTGGAAACATTTTACATACATTTGTGAAAACCAGAAAACACTTTATAGTCATGTACATATGTATAAATATCAAAAATAATACTTGAGTCAAACTGAGATTGAAAAAAACGTCTTACACAAACCAGTATGATTTAGTAACTTAATATATGCGCACATAATGAAATACTTGTAGTATGTGTCAAACAGTGTAGAAATCAGAAAGCATTACGTTAAGCTACAGATATAACTACAGATACATCAACTGTTGAAACAACAGAATGAAGACCCATCAACACACATGAATGTCATCTATTATACCCATCATACAGGAACTTTGATCGAACAAATCATTCAGTAATCACAGTAGCATGATATGTGTGTATTTGTGTTTCCATAGCCACACCAAAACAGTGTTGTTCCAATTGTACTGGTTCACTGATTGCATTGGTTGAAACCACACTACTGTCTGTGAGTGCTCTATGACCACTGCTTTCTGTATTAAAATTTGAGCAACTACCTGTGTCATCTACCTCAGAGGATTACTGGTACCTGTGAATGTGGATTGTGATATGGACTCACCATATCTCTAGAACTGGTTTTGTTACTATTGAACTTTACTACCATCTACTGGATTTTAAGATGTATAGCATTTATTCCACCAAAGCCAAATGCTCTGTCTTGCAACGTTAATGAAAGAGAAAAAATGAATAAATAAAAATAATAATTTGTGTATCCACCCAGTGATTTGGAACCACTCCAATATTTAATAAGTTCTTTCTTGGCCCGTGCTACAGCTTTCCACCAAGTTTCATGAAAATCATGCCAGTAGTTTTCCTGTAACCCTGCAGACAAACAGACAAATAAACCAACAAACAAACTGAGTTGAGAACATAACCTCCTTGGTGGAGGTAAAAAAAACACAATTTACAGTGTGTGTACTTTCTTTCTGCTAGGAACATGCCTATTCACATGTAACATATTTAGAGGTATAAATGTGTGAAACAAAAGTGCCATCTATCCTGTGCATATCAGAAAGAGTACAGTGAAATGTCTTACAGATGGAGGCTCTGCTGGAGCTGGTGCAGGTGGAGCAGAACATCTACAACATTGTTTTCCATGAGCTGATCAGGCAGGTCAGCGTGAGCTGTGCTGAGAGAGGACAGCTGCTTGCCAAACTCAGGTTAGCAACCAGCACATTAGGACAGCACCTAAATGGTAAAACCTCATCACTTAAAGGTAAAACCTGCAACTGTATTACGTCAACTTAACTCTGAAACATTTTGACAAATTGTGGGGGGGCGGGATTACCCCAGGACCCCTTTTTCCCAGCAGCTGTTTGTGTTTGTGTTTGTGTGCTCAGACAGCGCTACCAGTCCCTGTTCGAGCGAATCCCCCGCCGTCTGAAGGCTCTGCACACTGAGGCAGTGGCGCAGCGAGCTCTGGACCGCCGGCTCACCGAGGAGATTCTCCGCATCAAGACGTCCATTCAGCAGCTCAGCACGTACGTAGGTGAAGTGTCAGGCTGCTGGGTCATGATGAATACAATTTTGAAAATATGTGCTGTTCTTGAGTGATTCTATTTTAAGAGGAAATAGTTTATGCAAGAAATCAAAATAATTGCACTCATTACAGTGTGTGAATGAGAAATATGTGTTAATTTCTGCATTTGTCTGTGTGTGTTTATGTGTGTGTGTCCTCTTCACAGCGAACTGTCCAGGATCAGAGACCACGATGCCTTTGTGTCCCAGCAGGCAGAGGACGCTCACCAGCAGCTGGCTGGGGCACTCGAGCAGACTCACACCAACTCAGAGTCAGTCCCTCGCTGGGGCTGAATTACTGTTCATTCAGTCCAAGTTATATTTTCATCAACTTGATGCATTCCAAAATTCACCAGCAGGAACATTATGAACCTTTTTTGGTTCATAATTTGGCCTTTTTTGGTCTCTAAAACTGAGTTTTAGAGACTCAAATAAGTGTTACAACAGAGTGATAACACTGATTTTCTAAACATTTTCTTTTGAGATGGAGCCCAAGTGCAGCAAGAGTTCAGTGAAAAAATACAAACTGTGACCAGGTGTTCCCTCTCAAATTATCCATGGTCTCTTCCCAGTGTTGTCCAGGGTTACCACGAGCTGTATGAGCTGCAGAGGGGTCGTCTTGAGGCTCAGCTGCTCCAGATGACTGAGGAGAGAGACTACTGGAGCCAGATCACCCTCTGCCTGGCCCTCAAGGTGTGAGAGCCATGTGGTTTTCTTTTCTTTCAGTTGCTCTCACTTTGAGTGTTAGTTTCATGTGATGGTGGTGTGCTGTTATGCTGAATAAATAATAGAGTAATTGACTTTGATTGTTAAATCAGAGTAAGAAAGTTATTATGGATTATTTTAGTGTATGGAAAGAGATTGCCATAAAGTAGGGAATGAGAATCATTCCCACATTTATCAGTTTCACAATATGCTCAACCTTGTTAATTGTTGATAAAATATAGAAACTTAAAATTTAAATGACCATTATTTTTGCCTTGCAAGGATCAAAGTTCTACCCAAAGATGCTGAGTAGATATTATCTGAACTGAAGCTGAACCAGTTCAGGATGTTTATTTGCGATTATCAGGTGATCAGTGTGAAGAAGCTGCAGCTGATCAGTCGGCTGCATATCAGTGAACGGAGCTGGTTCAAGACAGCAGAGCACTGCAGCCTTTACCTCACTTCAAAGGTAACAATGCACTTCCTGTTTCTTCAGTTTCTGTTTTGCTCCTGGCAGAAACACTAAATGCCACAGATTACTTTTATAAGTATCGCTGGTGGTACAGTTGCACTCTGACTATGACAGCGACCATCCTGCTGCAGGACACAGAGGACCTGAATGTCATCATGGAGCTTACAGACGACTGGAAAAAGCAACTGGCTGCATTCACGTCCCAGCTGAAGAAGACTGAGCATGCTCATTGTGAACAGATCGGTGCCATCCAGCAAGGCATCGCTGAGTGGATCAACGTCTGCACCACAGAGAACAAGTAATGACAAGCTAAGATACCGAAGATCATTTATTGTTTTATGACTATCTATGATAATGAAGTGCCTTCAGTTAAAGAAAAAATAATAGAGTTTTCTGGAAAACTGAAAGAAGCTTTTTTAATTATGCATTTTTTGTAATAATCAGCAGAGTCATTTAGAGCAATTTATGACACAGATGATTGATCTGTATGTGCATTCTACCGAAGATGCTCTTTCCCTATTTCAAGGGGTCCTGACCCAAAATATGAGGAAGTGTCGCTGGAAAAGATTCATGCTGATTTGAAGCAGTGGTCAAATGTAAGACAGTTAATTTACTTCCTCTGTGTATGTCTTTTTCTCATCGTGGTCATTGTTTTATCTATCTGATGTGTCTCAACTTTATTGTACGGCTCATGTCTCTTATTTCTGACGGTAATCTCATTATCGTCATGTATTTGATCTGTCTCAACTCTGTCATGTTTTTGATCCAATCACATCGTCTCATCACTTCATCTCACATAATTACCATCACCTGTCACGTCTGATCCACGTCATCCTTGTCATGCTGTCACCTGACTGCTCTGTCTCACCTCTGTCATCTGTCTCTTTCATCTGACGTATCTCTTATCTATCCACCACTGATGACACGTTACTTATCTGTGTCCTCCGTTTGAAAATCGTCTAATAATCGGGAGTGATTTCATTAGGAAAAGTTATCTGCATAGGCCCTAGTTGAGCATTGAACACTTGGTTCTAAGCCTGTATTTTTCAGTGTCATAAGGAAGTGTCCATTTTGGCAGCCTTCGGTTAGACTGGATTCCAAATATCTGGTGGATATGTTGAAATGTGGGTTCTGCAGTATGTCTATACAACAGCAAATTTTCCTTTGTTGTCCTAAAGTCTTCCTCTGTGTTCTGTTTTTCTGCAGATATTGGCCCTCCAGTGTGAGTGCTACCAAGGTGAGAAGCTGCTTTGCTGCCAGCAGACACTGGCTGACCTTGGCTGTGTCCAGGAAAGATGGCTGAAAATGAGCCTTCAGCTGTTCAGAAGACACCCTTCTCCCGATGGTGAACCCCCTGGAGGCCAGAAGGCCTTAAGAGAGCTGGACAGGGTTCTATCTGGGCTCCTCAAGCGGCTCGACACGCAAGTCAGCGGAGAGAGTGGTGAGGGCCGACAGAGGCACAACTTTGCATAGCTTTTTCAGCTGATTCTGAGACCTACCGACAGATAAGAATACACTGTAACTTGGCACTGCTTTAGTTTTGCTTGACTGTAGTCCAAATGGGCATCTGTAAGCAAACAGAACTGCTGACAGCTGCAAAATCAAGACCTTGGTGAGTGTCGTGGTGTGACAGGCTACTGTATAGTCACAGAAACTTCATATATCTGTCTCTTGTTTTTTCTTAATGTTTTCATGGGTCTCATATGTGATATAATCCTTAATATAAGCACTAAAGTGTTGAAACTAATTCCTTGCATTCTGTTTCAGGGATCCATGGACAGATCACAGCACTGCTGGGGTTAGTGGAGTCCTGGATTGCCAAGCTTGGTGCAGTGATTGGTCGGCCAGGAAAGATGTCCGTCTGTGATTGGCTGAAACTGGAGAAGGCATTGTGCAATTGGCAGAGTTTGGCTGAAAAGGCCTTGCAGAACATCTCCAGCATGCAGACAGAGAGTGAAAACAAAAACAAGCACGACATATAGTACGTGTTTCATTCAGTCACATTTCTAGTTGTTCTAAATCGAAGCCACACATAAGGTTTACATTTATACACAAGTCTGTCAAAATAATATGAAAAGAGAGGTGCGTTATTTTTTCGTGCAGCATTTTGTAGATAAGTTTGTGGAAAAATTTGAATCTTCTTCAATACAAGAAAGTGTGTATTCTGTATGTGTAGTGAATGAAATATATGTTTTAATATGCATACTTTAGATTCACAAACACTTGGAAGTGATCTGTGACCTACAATATAATGAGAAAGTCTAAAATCAACACATCAACAAATATTTGCTGCTGGGTGCAAATCAAAGCAGATTTTTCCATTATGCCTTTAATTCTAATTGTCATAATAGTCCATTAATACATTCAGGGGAAAGGGTTTTGTTTGAGAAAACTTGTAGTTTTGTAGACAGTCACAGTCTCTAAGCTTTCATTAGCACATTTTATTCATTGCTTGTGATAACAATTATTATTATTATTAATCAGCAGGTTGAAAAAAGGCTACATGTGTTTCAACACTGAAATACTCCCTAGTAGTTCTTTGTTTCTGTTGTCTGTGTTTGTTTGTAAACAGTACAGAGACAGAAAACGCATTAGACAAAGTGCAGGAGTTCATAACCAGCCTGTCAAACTTTACTGATGGTGAGAACCAGAGACTCAGTGAGGAGGTGAGTACCAACCAGGTGTAGTCAAACTGTCAGTGGAAGCTTACACACATTTTGACAATGCTGAAAAAAACTACAATGTCCCTTAAGTCCAACAAACAAATAAGTTGCATGAATGTGATGCTCAGACATTCCACTAGAAATAAATCTGAACAAGAATGCATGCAAAATTGTTCTGTAGTTTTTTTTCTTGTTTTTTTTCTTTTTTACGCCATTTCCATTGAAACTTTAAAATGTGATGTATCACCATTTTCAGTTGAAAATGGTTTGTTGCATTGAATTTGCCCACCTGATCTTTTCACGTTTCAGTTGTTCCCCCTCTCTGTCCTGTTCTTTGTACTGTCAGCTTCACTTCTTGAGCTCTTAAGTTAGGCTTGTTTTATATGACATGGACATAACAATAGCATTAGGACAGCATTAGCAACATACAATTACTGTGTGCACCAGCACCAGATGGACTGTATTTAATATTTGTCACGCTAATTTAAAGAAAGAAAGGAAATGTCTCCAAACAATGTTTCTCATGTGGATCTTTGCCCATTTACCCCACATAATGCCAGGTACCCCTGGCCTTATTCCGAGCTTCACTGTTTTCCTCAGTGAATTTTTTTCCTTGTAAAACTAATCTGTTGTTAATTCTTTCCAACAACGGCTTACCTCACATTCCCACAGTAACTGCCCAGTGTGATGATTTCTAGCGCTCCTTTCATACTATTGATCACTGAGCAGCTCTACCAGAGTAGTTGTGGTTTCAGTCCCTGTGGTTCCTCCATCAGGGACATGTCCACAATGTTTGCAGAGGGAGAGGAATCTGATTCTCTCAACGTTTTTTATATTTTTGCTTTCATTTGACTTGCCTTTTTAAAGTTGAAAGAGATTTGCTGTGATGTTACAAGGTGACTTTTAGTGTTTTGTCTCCTAACAGGTTAGTTCTATTCATATGGCTCAGACCCGCTGGATGTTGAATCTGTTGCTCCACATGGTACCTGACCATAGTGAGGACCAGAACCAAGAACAAGATAGGCACTCCATTACAAACATCTCAATACAGACACTGGATGAGGATGCCATGAATCTGGCAGAGAAACTGGACTATTTTTCCAGATACATCACCAGGTACCAGAGGTGTTTACAATATATAGTGAGGCAGCTGATGTTGACAGAGTAACTAACAATTAGTGCATAGTACAGTAAGGAAACTTTGTTGTCTTCCACAAGTAAGACAGTGATAACCTCCTTACACTATAGATACTAATTAAGAATGCAGAAATGAAATGATGACTAAAGTACATTGAAAGTAACTTTGCAACAATTTATCTGACCGGGAGCGGCTCAGCAGAGGAGGATTTTCCCATGATTTACTCATTAGGAAATGTTTGTTTTTGACTCCAGCTCTTGCAAGCTGATTCTGGAGGAGCAGATGCAGCAGAACCCACATGAAGCCGAGGGTGAAAATGAAATGAATGAGTGCAGAAAGCTGCAGGTAAACAATGTGGAATGAAGAAGAAGAATTAGATAGTAATGTCAGGGCTAAATGTTTTTACTCTTCAAAAGTAGTCATTACTGGAGGTGTGCCACAAAAATCAAGAGATGCATCAAACCAACTTTCCAGCCTGTGGTTACATCTGCACAATTGACATAGGATATCTAGACTATTTTGTACTGAATGATAAAATGACTGTACTCTACTGTCATTTTTTTAGAAAACCAGCTTTACCTGTGAGCACAAGTGTTTATCAACTTATCAGATTTCTTTCTTAAAGATGCATTTAACAATTAAAAATTCATTCCACATATTGAGTTATATACATGTACACATGATTTTAATCTTGATTTTAGAGCTTGATTAAGTCATCAGAGCTGAAAACACGGTTCTATTTCATGCTTGTGTGTTCAGTCAACTCCAGAAGAGGGAGCCGTAGTGCAATTACACACTTCAGTGAAGTGGACTAAGCAAATCTACATTTGTATGTGTGTATGTGTGTGTGTGTATGTTGTTGTGTCCATCCTTAGACGGAGTGTATTGATTGGGTGGAGACCAGTATAATCCTGCTCTCAGGAGTGAAAGGTGGTCCTGTGGAGCTGCCTGTCAGACAGGCTGACCCCGCCTCCAGCAGTGATGTCCCAGTCTCTCCAGCAGACAGCGTGGAGACTCTGGTGAGGAGTCCATTAAAATACGACCCACATGGATTTTTGTTCTAATTGATTAGCGATTTAATTATGACTTTAAAACAAATTTGCTGAAGATGATTATGGCCATGTTTGCAAATGTATTTTAGCTTATGCTATGTGTGTGTGTGTGTGTGTGTTTACAGGTGAATGAAGGAGTTTCAGCAGAACCTGCAGCAGACAGTGAGGTCAAAGATGCGGCAGAACAGAGAGAGGTGAATCATATTAGCAGCTGTGGAGTGCGAGTGAAAAGCTCAGTGATGCCTGTAATCCTTTAGACTATGCTTTAGAAAGTGGAACTCGGTTTTTGGAGTCTGTAGAACTCCAAAATGAAGTTCTAGTGTATTTACATGACACAGTGTAGATGTACAAGTTTATCAAAACATTTCAGTTATTAAACTATGGCTTGTATCATTTTCTAGTGAGTTAAGTGTTTCAGGATGAGAGAAAGCATCTTTGCTGTTGACGATGAAGGACTGTAGGTGGTTCTAGTAGTTCGGCAGTCTGTCATTTAACCAGAGGATCAAGGCTGAAGCTCCTGCATCAGTAAATATCTGTCCTCTGAGTTTCACTAAACAACTCACTGAGACCGGAGCCATTAAAGTTCAGTTGTGTGGGACATGTCAGCTTTTAGGGAGCAGAGCAACAAATCTACGAATCCTTTGTCAGTGTCTTTATGTGTGGTCTGTGGTCATAACTATTATATAGTTGAATAATGGTATTAAGTTAGAATTCTGACCAGGCCTGTGTGGTGTTCATGTATTGCATGCATTATAATTTGCTACAATGATAATGTGTAATAGATAATGTATTCAACAACTGTTACCAAATTAATGGTAATCATCACCATAATAAGGAGACAAAACACAACAAGAGGTTTTTAAGGTATTAATATTGTTTCCATAAAGTGTACAATGTAAACTGTAGTTGGCAGTCTGACTGACAATGAGGTAAGACATTAATGGTTTTATATAGTTTGTGTGATTAAAGACACAACATTTATACTACAGTCTTGACCAGACTTGCTAAAAATGAACATTGTTATTGTCCTGCAGGGGGAGCTAACGGTTTTCGAGAGCCCAGTGGTAAAGCTGATCGGCTATGATGGAAACATAACGCACAGAAAGCTGGGAGAGAGCAGTGTCCACCTGAATGGGGTCAGGCAATTGCTGTCATGCATTTCACCGTGTATAGAACAAAACACACTGCCTGTCTGTCATGCTGACCATCCGTCTGTCTGTCTCTTTCTGTCAGACTGAGGAGCTGGTTGTGTCTCCGCTGACAGATGAAACCCAGAAAGCTTTTAGTGATCTGACCACAGTGGGATTACTGCAGCAGGAACTGCAGTAAGTTATCATGGAGTGGATCACAAACACAAATTTTGAAATACTGTGTCAATATACATTAATCACATCGCGATTTTGTGTTGAGGGGAGTTTATTAGGCCAAATTCCATCAGAAGGACAACAAGGAAATAAATATATATCTGATTGCCAAGTTCAGCCATCGTTGAAATAAGAACTTATTCAGAAGAGTTTCTGTGGTTGTTCAGAAATGTAGAGCAGACCTCTATTGACAAATATATATGCAAATGACATCTAGGTGAGATTTCTGTCCGTGTGTCTGTCAGTGAGTCAGAGCTGCGGGTCCAGAGTGCCGAGCACCGGGCCCTGAAGGCTGAAGAAGCCCTGCAGGCAGCTCTGGAGAAGATTCAGGACCTGGAGAGACAACTGCAGGGTCGACCAAGTCTGGAGCCCAAAAGTAGTGAAGGTACCGACTAAACAACAAATTCTGTAGACTTAGAAGTGAGGCAGAGAGACAGCAACACCGTATTAAAGCTTTGTTTGTGTTTCAGAAAAAAAGAAAACACCACCACCTACTCCACCACCAGTAACACCTCCAGCTCCTCCAAAGAAAAGCACAGCTGAAGTCAAACCAACAAGCAGCACCAAAAGGACCAAGAAACGGTGATGTGACATGTGATCAGCAGGTGTTACACTTTATATATATCTATGAGACCAACCACGTCTCACTTTTCGGGTTTTATGTTTCGTGTTGCACTCCATCACAGTCACCTCCATTAAACCATGAAAGGACACAGGAAACAAAAACAAGAATGAATCATTCTCCAGTGCTGTATAAAAGTATAAAATATTTCCAGTATTCAGACTAGTTGGCTGTTGTATGATAACGAATACAGTGATGTTACCATTTACATTATGGCTTGCTGTGGTTAGTTTAACCTTGTGATATGTATTTAACTCCATGGCAGGTTTGTTTCCTTCCCAATAATAAAGTGTCTGCAGACATGAAAATTAAAAAATTTGATTGTTTTTCCAAAGCACTCAGGAAAACATTTATTATGGACACGTATTTTAAATGGTACTTAAATAAACAAAATGATTTGGCTTGAAGTTTACTTTCTTTAATGGTCAAAATCTCCTGAAACTAGAACATAAGCTGATAATTACTGGCTCACTCTCAGTAGGTGTTTAATAATTATTAATTCTTACATTTCAACAATGCTAATTCATTTCACAACAGTCTGTCACATCATTGGTGAGTCTCTGTCTGTTTCCCCCTCTGTCAGCCCCCCCTCTTCTTCCGCAGCAGGGGGAGGAGGGGGTGGTAGGGATGAGAGGTCAGTGGTCATGTTGAGGAGATCTGGAGGGAGTGGAAGGACCAGGGCAGGATGGAGGAGACGGAGGGAAGCCCTGAACCCCTCCCAAGCATCTCTCTCCCCTTCTGCTGCTTTTGCCTGTAGGAGAGAAGGACAGCTGTTTGAAACATGTTGCTTTACAAATACTGCTGAGAGTGTAGAAACGATTTCACTGGCAAAGGTAAACTTCAGTTGGCAGGGCCGAAGAACTGTTGTTCTGTAGTGTTGCAAGGCAACCACTGTCTGCTGCCAGCCACTGTCTTTGCTGCCAGCTACTGCCTTTCACTGTATACTACTACAAGGATCCACCAAAGTTAGACCTGTTCAACTTCTTGCCTTTTCTACCTATCAAATACTGCTAATAGTAAAACAGTTCCTGAGTTAGTTTAATCTTTAGTTAAATGCCATTTTTGACAAAAACTGAAAATCGACTAACCATAAACATTTAAAGTGCAAAAACAAGTATTAAATTTCAAAACATTAGAATATAAAAAGCTGGTTTAGTTACTCCCTCTGACCTGGTGTTGTCTCTTGGCCTCAGCCTCAGCAGCCAGACTCTGCTGTAACTCCACAGGAAAACTGAGCTCGTCTCTGACAGGAAATCAAATGCATGCCTGGTCAGCAGGAATATCACAGTGCACTACAAATCTCTACATTCCTTTTTGCTGCTTACATGGAAAAATCAGTGCGTGCAGAGGAAATAGCTTTTGCACACAGAAAGTGATGCCTTTTTCAGAAGCACTGCAATGTCTTTGTATTGTAGAATTCAGCTTCAATTTCTTTTGGGAGGGTAGGTTTCTTCAAACATCCTCTAGATTCTCTTTAGCCATTTAAAGCATCAGCATCAGGTCTTACTGTCAGGCCCTCTGCAGCTTCTGTTTTGCACTAGTGTTAAGCAATCATACTGTATATGGTCACCCAGGCATCAAAATCGGTACACACACAGTAACAAAAGGTACACCAGAATGCATTGCCCTCACAGGATGTAATGTGTTCTGTGAGCTTACTTCTTGACTGCAGTTACTTGCTAACTGAAATAGATGCACCTTAGGAAGGTTAATACAGGGAAGATAAATTAGAACAATTCTTACATGTCTGCTCTCTCCACCCTGATGCCCCAGCGGCAAGCAACAGAGTCAACAGCTGCTTGTATCTTCTGTCCGATCTTCCTCCTGTGTAGCAGGACGTGGCTGAATGTGTGTTGGGCGAGAAGGTCTCTGACCGCTGCCTGGACCAGAGTCTGCAGCACTGTGGTCAGACTGGACAGAGCTGTGCTACACAAAGCCACGTTCTCTATCTGGTAATAACACACTGCACTCAACTCCAGCCTCACCAAGTCCTTTGTCACCACCTGTGTGTAGATGAATGAGGAGAAATATCAGTCAGCAGTCTAATCCAATTAAACCCTTGTCACTGTCTGGTAAATTTGTTCAGTGGGGTGACACTTAATTTACTCACCATCTTAAAAGGTTGAGAAACACAGTTTAACGAAGATGGAATCCCACTTTAAACTTCTGTGAATGTAATATAGTGAAAGTGGCTGTTGAAGTTTACCAGCCAGTGACAAATAAGTTTGATCACTTTATGAACTATGAAAGATTTACTGCACGCTCAGGGAAAGCAAAGTGCATTTACAGTAAACAGGAAATCTGTTATCAATCATTTTTACATACGGAGCTAAATGTGAGTACGTCAGCTGGGTTTGATTTATTGTTCTGTACCCTGTGAAGAGGAACCTTCAGCATTTGCAGTCGGATGTCTACCTTATGACACACATCGAGGAGTGGGAGGTAGAAAAGAAGGCCTGAAGAAAGGAGTAGAAAAAACAGGACAGATTTCTGACATAAATGATGTTTTTTTAGGTTATATTTCCCTGACTGTGATACAGAACGTGCAGGTCTCAGACTAAAACATTTAACTAATTGTGGGGTGCCCAAACTTTTCATGACTCTACAGCTGTATGACCACTAGCTAACTACAGCCTACAGCAACAATGACACACGTCCTCAGAAATGGAAAGGCAACTGTTCTGGCACATCTTCAATGTAAACAAAATAAAAAACTACAGTTTTTACATCACAGCTGACAGATGAGCACAAAAGATCACAGTAATCTGTGACAACCTGGTCCTCTGGGCCTTCCACGCAGTAGGTGACCCAGTCTGAAGATCACAGCTCTCTCATGCTCCCTCACTACCTGTCAATCAAAATCACAGACATCAGTTTGATGGCAGTGGTGATGACTGGAGTGTTTAGTTGACATACAACACAAGCAGGTCATCATTTATCCTATGTGTTTGTACAATAGCATACAGTGTAGTCACAACCTAGTAGGACAGTGACACATTTTTGTTCTGTTGGCTGTGTACTATAGTGCATTGGATTAGAAATAAAGCAAAGGATATGAAAATACTGACTCTGACTCGCTAAAGTAGCCAATTTTGATGCTAAGAATCCCCAATATTCACTCTTTCTCTAAATATTTTAATTCTTGTCAAGGTGGAAACGGCATTTTGACCATCAGGAGACTTAATTTCCATCGTTTCTGTTAAGAAATCACTCCCATTTTTGTGAGGTAGATCATTCTATAGTGTTTGGTTTCTGTTTGGTCGACGCGTTGTTCGTACTTTGACACAGAACCAGATGGAAAGAGGGAGGAAGAGAAGAACCAGAGCCAAGACGAAGACCATCAGCAGCCACTCAAACACTCCAAGGTTCTTGCGCTTCAAACCTGCAGAGATTCACCATACTGAGTATGAGAAATTCAACCAAAATACTCAAATTAAACAGACTAATAAGAGCTCCCAAGATTTCACAAGAGCAAAATAAAGCAATTAATGTTATGTGTATTGTCACATGCCTGAATATGTGACTATTTATTTATTTTTTTTTTTTTCAGAATGTATGCTTCAAGAAATACAACATAAAGAAAATTCCATACATATTTACATATTTCTTTATCCAGGAAACAATAAATTGGGGAAACAACCAATAACAGAAATAAACCCCCGCTGCATATACAATGTACCAGGCTATTCTTCAGGCTTCCACTTACCGTCCTCCTGCTCTGCTGCCTCAAGGAGCCCCAGGTTCTCCTCCTTCACCTCATCTTCTCTCACGCTGTCTATGTCCACTACAGTGGATTTCACCTTCCCTTCTGTCTCCTGCTCCGCCATCACCTCATGCGTCTCTTGCTTCTCCTTCTGTAGCCTCTCTTTCCTCACTGATGACGGCTCCGGGTCGCGGCCTGTCTTCGATGGTCTTTGTCGGTAACTTCTGGGAGGCACCATGGCTCCCCTTTCCCTCTCCTTCCTAGGCGTCATTCTGGGTCTCGGAGGGTTTCCGGAGTGGACATTTGAGGACCTCTCCATTCCAACTGGAGGCTCTGCACTAGTATAGGATTGGTGGCTGTTGGGATGTTTCTGCTTGATGGGTTGGTGGATGGTTTCCTTTTTGAGTGAAATTGTGTGACTGTTGCTGTGCGATGCTTCCTCTGGCTGGAGGTCTGCAACTGGAGTCAGTGGTGCTGCTGTCTACAGTGGTTAGATTGACTGTCGGACTGTGGGAGGACAGTAGTGGGAGGGCCACTTAGTACCCTCTGCTTTTAAAATCATTTCAGGTCAGTGAACCTTCATGAGCATGATATTCAATGTCTGTTGTCAAAGCAGCAAACTAAAGGAAAAGAAAATGTTAAGATAATAGTGTGAAAACCATCAAGATACTGTAATAATAATGATAAGTCCTCCTTTAGAGGTCATCTCTTGAGCTACAAGTAAATAAATGGCATCTCTCTCCTTCTTTTTCCCCACATTCAGAATAACCTTATCAAACATAAAGGGATCGCTTGACAATTCTATTTTCAGCAATATTTTGTTTCTGTTAAAAAGGAGAGTTAAGATGAGGTGAAATGTTCCCAATCCTTGAGTACAAAATTCAGAGTTGTTCTCACGTTTAGTAGACAACATGGTGGCACATCTACTAAATGTATACATGGCCTGCTAAAATCACTGACGTCATTGCTTTGGAAAGTTGGTGGAGGCCAGTGGGTGTCCTGTAGGGCAAGGTTTATACAATTTTTGTCTTAAATCATACGTAAACATGCAATGTGAGTGCATGTCATATAAAATATAAAACATGCGGACATTATTTATTAAAACCTTCAAAGCCCTAAATCTTTGTGCCTCTGGGTCCATTTGTTTGGATTGCATTTTGTCTTTGGTAAAACCAGTGCCAGGCAGAGACATTTGTTGTCCAGCATTCAGTGTTTACTATTGAGACTAATTGTGTTGGTGGAACTCAGGGAGTGTGTCTTCAGTGGGAATGTGCAGACTCAGGCCTCTCCTCCACAAAGAGCTGATGTAGTTTTTCTCGTTTTCACAGGGGACGACACACAATATACTCCCTACTGTGTCCTTAATTAGACTGAAAATTAAATTTGTGGCCCTTCTGCTATCCAAGACTACTTGTTTGCAAAGTGAGGCAAAGAGGCCTCCGGCCTACTCAAGCAGTGTAGATCCTGGCTGAACTGGGGGCCAAGTTCCTGGTTCAGGTCATGCCAAATGATGACAGTTCAAATAAATGTGGCCCTTGAGTCACAGTGATTAAATGACAGTACAATGTGACATAATTTAATAGAGGAACATTATCCTAATATCTGGACGCTGAATGCTCTAGGGAACAAGCTTATTTTACTTATTTTTTATTTTACTTGTCAGCCATATATAATCATCACATTAAAAGTTACATACCTCGTTTTTGATGCATATTTGTCTCCCAAATATATTAGTGCGTGTGAATGGGTAGATAAAATGCATTAACTTAAATCACTTTGTAGAAAGGCACTTATATATAAAGTTCGGTTCCTTGCATTAGTTTAGGGGGCAGAGCTGCCTCATCCAATATGGCGGACACGCTGACGTATCGCAGCAACGGGCCAACCCGCTTGATGAGGCGTCTACGTTTATACGTCTATAGTCTCGAGCTGTTGAATCGAAAATTGAAGGGGGCGTTGTTCCGGCTCTGCAGGGCGGCGGTGCTGGAGTAGGCTCACTCACTTTAAACACCACCAATCAACTCCTCCTTATCTCGAAACCTACAGAAGGCAGCGGGTGGGTCGTAACTTTGCCATAAAGAGACTTACATTTCATCTTAGAGAGGTCAGCGTGACAATTTATTTGAAGGTGGGCAGACAGCTAATTGAAATAAAACATATTCGAGCTTGTGTCTATTTTGAGCTATATTTGAGCAGGTGTTTTGATGAATGTCAGTCACTTGTTGCAAACTAAGCACTAGGCTAACGTTATCGTGCTCCGTCTAAGTACTTAAAGACACTATGAATTAATTTATTTGAAACTGCAGCAGCGGCACCTAAGTAGCTGGATCCCGTGCTCAACCTATTCAAGTTTGCTGTTTTGCAAGGTGGAGGCTAGCATAGCTAATTTAGCATTTTATGCTAGTTAAGCAGTTGAGTCACGCGCAGTTGGCGGCGATGTGTGTGCGTGTCAGGCGCTAATTTTTACTCTTGTTTATAGTGTTGGCCTGTTACTTCAGGAAGGTTTGTTGAACCTGTAATGACAAGAAAGAAAGAAAGTAAATAGAGTGGATTTGATATGTAACTGCCATCACCTCCTGACATTTTTATCCATTTGTAAGTTTCAAAGATGATTCAAAAAAGATGAAACTCATTGCAAAATCGACCGTATGACTGTTTTTAAAAGAAGGTAATTCAAGACATTTTCCTTTGGCAGCAGGACTGGGTAGAAGCAAGTAATACTCCAGTATTTTATTAACTTTATGTCAGCATTGTGGACTTGTCTGCATTCCTCTTCTCTTGTGTTTTAACCATGTGGTTGGGTTCTGGGTGTCCAGTGTGTTGTACTTAATCTTCCCTTCCTGTGTCCTCCAGATGTCAACAGGCAAGATGAATCAGGAAGACGTTTTTGCAAAATTGAAGAAGGATGTTCGTTCCCTGCTCATTTCATCTAAGATGGCCTTGGACCCTGAGCAGCTCAAGAGAGACTATCTCAACATGCTGGGGCATCCCATGCCCCTGAAACACCTGGGCTTCAGAAACATCATGGATATGGTGAAGGAGATGCCTGATGTGGTGTCAGTGAACTTCAGGGCAGATGGCAGCCCGGTCTTAAAGGGTACGGCCTTTTATTCACTTGAGCATGTGTTTGTATTTTGATACTGTTTCAGTTTAGCTTTAATGAAAATAAAACTGAACCATAGTAGTGTTTTATTCATATGTCCTCTCAAACATCTGCCTATCAGACACCTGAACAAGTTGTTATACTTCATGTCTTACTGTAATATGTCCGCCATTGCAGCTGTTAGCGACGAGTCCACCCAAAACATAGAGGTTTTGGTAGCTAATCAGCGCACATCTAAGGCTGAAAAGAAGGTCAGAAAAGGAGGTGTTGGCTACTTCTGGCCCCGTTTTTGTTATCCGCCCCCCACTGTAGTCCTTCCCAGAAGAGGTCGTGCTCCTCCGGCTCTTCCTGCCCAGCTGAGGGCACAGCTGCGCACACTGCTCACCTTGGTATGTCTTGAACATATGCTGTCAAGTTTATTTAGTAAACAGGTATTTAAACTTTAGTTGTTTCTCACCAAAAAGCATTCTGTCTATCCCCCATAATAAAATGGACAGTTTAGGTTTATTGATGTTTTTTAGCTGTTTGAATAAAAGCTATCGAGAACCAGAATCACACTGTTGAAACCAGCCTTCCTTTCCCATGTAATGGGACAAATATTCTAGTCTTTTTTTATTTACATTTCTTTTGCAATGCACTCAGTCTAAATCAGAAGTACTGTAGAGCCCTGGCTGACTCTCTGTACTGTTTTTTGTATGTTAGTTTTTCAACAAAATCATGTAGCTGTTGCAGCAGAATGTCTTGTTTCAAGTAATGATGCAGCCGCTCTCCCAGGGTCCACTCCGGTTGTCTGACTTGGAGGTCTGCTTCCTGCGCTGCTTCGGCCACCCGCTCCGTGTCCACAACTACGGCTTCTACTCCACTGGAGAGATGCTGCAGGCAGCGGCAGACCTGGTCCTTGTCAAGCAGGGCAGACTGGGCTCAGTTCTGACCCTGAGGGAGCACATGGTGCCCAGGCAGATGTCCAGCTTTCCAAGGAAGACTGGACCAATAAAGTCAGTGTCACCTGCAACTGACAAGTCGGCCACCAAAGGGCAAGACACCAGAGCTCAGACACCAACAGTACCCCCAGGTGTGTGTAAAGTTAGAGCTGTGGTAAACTCCATCTGTTTCTGGAGACATTTACACATTTTGAACATCTTGCCAGAATGTATCTCAAATAAGGATCCTTATCATTGTCTTTTGGTTCTGTTTATGCTTTGCTTTTATAAGATTGGTTAAGTATTATAAATATAATCTCCCCAATGTGCACTGACTAGCTGTATGTATAACACAATGTTCAGACTCCTCATTAATATAATTGTAAGCTCTGTTGTCTTAGTTTTTTTAAATACTTTTGTGCTTTACCCCAACTGAAGCTGCAGTGAAGCCGAATCCTCCGAACCAGCCCTCTACTGAGTTACCTTCAGCCCCTGTCGATACAGAGCCATCAACTGTCAGTAACAAGCCAGAGATGGTTGAGGAAAACCAGGAAGTGGACCGAGAGCTCTGCCAGGAAGGTCGGCTTATTCAGAAATGTACCCTTAAGGTTTGTTCTGATTTAAAACAAGAAATCACAGTACTTACACCTGCATGTTGACATGACATGAGAGCATGAAATGGGGGGGGGGGCATAATTTTGTGTAGAATAATTATGTATTTATTTAAAGTACAGTTGTTTTTGTTCTTTCTACTTAAATTCTGGGTCAGCTGGAGGAGGAGCTTCGCCAGCAAATCATGGAGAATGGAGTCGCTGGCACCGTTAGTCAGGAGCTGAAGAACAAGCTACGAAAGGTCAGACTTCCTACTAGGTAACCAAAACACACGATTACAAGTCTTGTAATGAACCCCTGTATATGTTTATGACTCTCTGCAGGTTGTAGGTCAGGCCAGTGATGGATTATCTGTGCAAAAACTACCTGCTGAGTACAAGGTAAAAAAACAAAAAACAAAAGTCAGTTCTTCTCCACACTGAGCGTTTAAGACGAATTAGTCATGGGTTGTGAGCTTAAGGGCCCTGCATGTCATTATCTTTTTTAAATTGTTCCCAATGAGGAGAGATGGTGTGTGTGACTGCTTAGAGAGGTGCTGCTCCCAGTGCACTTCTAGTTGAAAATCAGTGAACTTTTCAGAAAGGTGCTGGTGTTGTCACTCGCTCCTTTTCAGTGAACTAATTATTTATTAGAATAGGTGGGACTCCTCGCCATGGTAACTAGAAAATAGAGGAGAGGCTTGTTCTGGCTATGTCTGTCTGTCCTGAGCTTTATGATATGTCAGACAGAAACATAACAACAGTGAAAAGAAACAAACAAGAAAAACAAAGAAAAACATGGTGAGAGTTCTCTACTATACTTTGCTGTCATTTACGGTCATGCTAGCTCATGTCTTCTCTGCGTGTTTGACCGAGAGCAGGCCTCAGCTCACACACACACACACACACACACACACACACACACACACACACACACACACACACACAGTGGACAGCAGAGCAGGTACGCTAGATGAAGTTAAGGTTAACTTTTGTTAACGAGACTCGAGTGAAATGTAGAAAAACTGTTTCCACTTGCTTTGTCTGCAGCTGTTCTTATTGCTGTTTAACACAACTGCAGCATGCATGCTAACATAATAGTATTACTAGAAATTGTGAAGATGTCATAGAAAGAAAAACCATGTGGAGTGTTTTTTCTCCTCACACTGCACAAGCGCTTCATCCCAGTGCTCCCTATAAACACAAGCATACACAAGACCTAAGAACTAATTCATTGGAGAAACTGAATTATCGCTTTCCAGATCCAGCCAGATAAAAAAAAAAGCATTGGTTTTGTTTCTTGCTTTTGTGAGCACCTTCCTGATGTAGAAAGTAACTCTAACTGAGTCTACTGGCCCCTGATAGTGCTGTCTCAGGTGATAATGAAGGGTGTATGGGGACCTTCTTGGGAATCTCACCTGTGTTTTTTTTCACTCATCAGAAGCTTTTTGATGAGGACTTGCCGCTGCGGCAAAACGGCTTTGCCAGCGTCACTGAACTGATCATGGCCATAAATGACACCTTCCACCTGAAACCTACAGGGCATGACAGTGGACAGCAGTGGATAGTCATGGACATACAGGACAGTGACATTACACAATCAGGTGTGTATGTGTGCTTTTTCAAATACCATCCGTCAGTGTCACCCTATTTACCTCTTAAGGTGTAATACAAGCTATTCCATACATGTTTGACATATGAAGTGTATACTGGAACTATACTGTTTTACTGTAAAGTTACTTGTAGAAGGTTGGCTGAAAAATGGTGGAAAATAGTGGACAGGGACAATACATTTGATGTTTGCACTCCAGCTACACTGATTATGTTAATATTAATATAAATGCCATGCTTATGGAGGTGTTCTTGAGATTGGAGTTTCCTCCTCCTATAGTTATTTATCTGCTACTAGTGCCTCACAAGGACACCAGTCTTTCTTTGTTTCTGCAATCAATACTTTTCTAATCAATGATCCATTGTAATAAAGGGTGGTGCATGAGATACCGTGTGACAAAGCATTCTCATGCAGCAGTGGCTTTCAGCTAAGCAGGAAATGTACTTCTTTTATTTTGCAGGTTTATGTAAAGATGTGAAGCAGCCACATATGAGCCACAGCTTGAGCTGTGGAAAGTCTCCCTGGGAAGACAAACTGGAAAGAAACAGTGATGTCACGAACGATGACAAGAATGAGGAGACCAATAACAATTTCAAGACCCACGAAATGGTTAGTCATCGTCTTTTTCTATTATTATTTTACCATGCTAGGCTCTAAGGACAGTCTTTAAGGAAGAAACCCGAGTAAGGATTTTGTTAAGTAATTAGAGCAACACATGGTGTTATGCCTGAGCAAATCATGAATTTTCACTGCATTAAATAATCAGGTGTCAGTGCCTCATTATCAGCATACGCTGTGTAACATGGATTTTTGTCACCCCTGTCACTAATTATAAAGTGCTATTGAATAATATTGAATCTAGAGTACCACTGCTGAATAGCACTCACACTTTGCTTTTAATGTGAACACCTGTAGACCTCTGAGATCTGCCCTACCATTAAGGTGCATTGCAGCCCTGCGCTTCCTCTGGACGCGATGCAGAGTCAACGTCTCAAACAGCCAGTGCGCCATCATGCTCGAGAGCTGATAGAAGTCCTGGTGGAACAGGTGGAGTCACCTGGACGTTTCCACATCCGCTTCAGCGAGAGTGAGGATGCCCGAGCTATGGAGGACATGATGATTGAGATGAGGTGGTGGACCTGTTAGTGTCAGTTTTAGTCAAAAGATGATGTACTAAGACTTCCTGCACCTGGTGCATTATTAGGGAATTTGCAGTCTAATCAGTTACATAATGAGTATAATCATCATGCCTGGCACAGTTTCAGTCTGTTAATTCTTTGCTGATGGGCATTTAAAGGACCAGTGTGTAAGATTTAGGACTTTTACTGGCAGAATATGGCAGAAATGTATTATAACGTTCATAGTCATGTTTTCATCTGTGTTTAATTACCTGAAAATAAGAATTGTTGTGTTTTCATTACCATAGAATGAGCTCCTTATATCTACAGAAGGAGTGGGTCCTACAGAGTCTGTCATGTTGTACTGGCCTGTTTCTACAGGTGCTCAGAAGGGACAAGCCACTTTAGGTTTTCCTACATGCTTAGAAAGGGAGGGGTGAGGCGAGGCGTATTCAGTTGGTAACAGCTAGATGCCACTAAATCCCACATATCCCACACATATCAAGATATTGATATGTTTTATAAGTCATTACCTCATCAATATGTGAACTAAAATACAGTAAGTCAGCTTGACCAACATGAGTTAAGAGTAATAGGTCATTTATTAATTCTGTGCATCTTTGAAATGTATTCCACAAAGCTAGTTCCTTTTGACACTTCAACCTTATTATTCAATCTTCAGTGAAATAGTAAAAAAAACTATTTGAAGAGGCCAAATAATTTTCTGCGCAAAAACAAACAGACAACAGACAAGTAAAATAGAAACCAGGAACTGTTTGTTATAGTAAAGAAATCCTGAAACTATGCTGTAAAACATCATCATTTAATCATCATGACTTGCATGTCATGCATTTAAAGCTTCCTGATGTTTCTCTATACGCAATGACATCTTGTCTCCTATATTTTCTCTCTTGTGATCCTCCTGTGTACTCCAGACGATATTACACCTGGCCTGAGATGTCAGAGCGCTACCGCCTCCCGGAGCAGTTTGTCAGACGGGGTCAGGTCTGCTGTGTGTCTCCCAAAGGAATGTGGTTCTACCGAGTGGTGATCCATCAGATCATCAGCCCCACTCAGGTCGAGGTGTACTACGTTGACTTTGGTGACATGACCGTGGTACAGAGCGCCAACCTCAAGTTCCTCAAGTAGGGCCACCTCAAACATTTAGGCAGTTAAACAATACAGCTACTACGAAGTGTGCTTGTTGTGCAGATCTCTCTACATTTCATCCGTCTGTTTCTCAGGTCATGTTACTCAGTGCTTCCAGCACAAGCTGTTCCATCATCACTCGCTGGAATTAAACCCACCACTGTGAGTCTGATTGCATATTTAATAATATATTCACAGTTACCTCATGGCGAGTCTTGTAAGGCTTGCACTAGCTTCTAATTAATACCACAGTCATCTGTATCTGGCATCCATCCTGTGTTAGTACTGCAGACAGTGTTGAATTTCATGTTACTTTATGCATTCTTCCTGCACCATTATCAGACTGATTTTTCTAATATATATATATATATTCACACAATATAAGCACAAAAAATGCAGTTGGCTGATTTTTATTGTTTTAAAGAAAGTGATTAAGTAATTAGCAAAAGTGTTTTGTACTTTGATCTTGCTAACTGCAGCTACTCACATTTTTTGCTCCTGCATACTGTATGTGAATAAATTCAAACTGTCGGGCTGCTGGATGTTACAAAATATTCTGTTACCATGGAGTTTTACTAGTGAGAGTGTTGTTGTTTGCCTCTTGCAGGGCAGCTGGACTGCTGAAGCCACGGCTTCTTTCCAGAAGCTGTGCTCCGATCACACCCTGGTGGGCGCTTTGGATTGTTACGTTGGAGATGTGCTGCAGCTCTACCTGTGCGACACAAGCGCTGATGACGACATCTACGTCCACAGTGCCCTGCTGAGCCAGGGCCACGGGACAGCCTGCAGCCCTGCAGCCAGTGCAGCAGTGAGCTACGCAAACAAACTTATTTGTACCATGATCATGATAATTACCACTTTTTGATTGGCTGGCACTTCTCACATGTCTGCATGTATGTCAACTGTTCTAAATTATTAGATATCATTAGATATGTATCTGATAGTAAAGAGCAGTCATAACAAAAGTTTGCATAATTGATATAATTTTAATTCAGGCTTGTTATGAGTCAATTCCTTGTTAGTGTCACTTCAGACAAATGTTGGTTTCAGTAGAATATTGAAATACAATACACATTTATACTTGATCCATACACCCACTTCTAAATAATATGAACTCTCTATACGTCATTTCTTTTTCCTCAGCTTTGTGTCCAGGTGACCCCAGTAAGTCTCTACCTGGGGGAGGGAATGGTTGAGCTGCCAGAGGTGGAAGTGGAGACTACTTCCTCTTCCAAACCAGAAAACATGATTGAACAGACCACGTCGACCTCACTGAAGGTACTATGGACTAACACACACATACACACTTACCCACCTACCCAAGTGATGTGGTCACTTTTGGCGACATTACGCAGACTTACATCCATTTCATGGAAACTAACCCCTAACCACTACTTGCCCTTACTTTTTCCCACGTTTTGTCCCCAGTTGGACATGCTGTCCCCAATTAATTGGAATTAGTCTGAAATCTGTCCCTGAAAGTATCCCATGTCAGAAATGCATGAACAAACAGCGAGAGAGCTGGTGCTGCTCCATGTAAAAGGTTCCAGGACAGCCAAACAAAACACTTGTGTTCATACTGGGTTACTTGTGTGTTTGTGGTGGATTTGCAGCTTAATGTCTCAATTGTTTCTTATCTATGAGTGCACTCTCTTGTCTCCCTCACTCACTCACTTTCTCGTTCTCGTCCAATCTTTTATTGTTGCTCTTAAGCTTTTGTTCTGCGCTGTCTATAGCTCTTATCTTAGCAGCCATACTGTCAGTGCTTGCAGGCCCACTGCAGCACAACGCACTGTCAAACAGTCATTGTACACACTCACATCAAACACACACATCCACTTGCAGAAGGGGGGTTGCAATCCCATGCTACTTAATGTATAGTCATACTGTTCAGAAGGTCACAGCTTGTTGTTGGCCAATAAATAAGATGACAGCCAATCAGTGGGCTGTTTAATGGATATTGGATTTCAAGATTGTGATACTGTCTTACAGTATGTTAGTGTGGATGCTTGTTAAACTGAACATATATTGAAAGGAGATTTTACAGTGTTACTGTCTCAGACTGCATCAACAAACTCCAAATTTTTTTGTTTATTTGCATACTGATAAAAAAAATAAAAATAGAATAAAATATAAAATATTCTTGGCAAAATGACAAATAAAAAATGTGCTTTTCCAAGTAGATGCAAGTAGACTGAACAACAACAATTGCAGAGAAATGAAATTGATGAAGTAAAAGCTACATTTGGACTGCAGGCAGAAATGTTGCAGGTCTGTTTTTTTTTCATGATAGTGTGAACAGATTCGGGACACTTCTCCTAAATTAGATGCAGGTCTGAATTTTTTATTTTTATTTTCATTTTGTTTTCAATATGACCTCAGTCTGAACAGCCATATAGAAATTCATGCACTTTTACATCACTCACACTTCTGCACTCAGTCTTTCTGCAAGACTCTTGTGGAGAGGCGCTGACAGATGTACTGTTATTAAAAGTAGCCGTTAATGTCTTATGATGTGTTATTATTAAGCTCATGCAAGTCAGTTCAGGATCTTAACCAGTTCACACTGAAATGTGATATTGGCCATATTGGAAAGGTAATATGAACAACCAAATTAAAAAAAAAACTGATCTGAGAGCAACAAATCTGAATTCTAAGGCTTGCAGTGTGAACGCTTCCAATCAATGTGGAGCTGTTATTTAATATTGGATTCCAGCTGGGAAGTATGAGAGCTAACTTGAGCCATGCTAATGATTTTTTTCAAAACTTTCAGCAAATTTGAGCAGCTTTATTAGTCTTTCCTGCTTGTGCCCTTATATCTGCTATCAAGAATGGTAGAAAAAAATCATAACATTACAACAACATAACAATTGGCAGGCCAAATGTAAGGTGGTGAGTTTGACAGATCCTCATGATATGTCTTTTATTGTTTATCTATGCCATTTGTTTATTAACTGAAGGTCTAAAAAGCAGTATCTTTGATTGTGTGACCTTTGCAAGGAAACTGCAAACTGATGGTACTCGAGGCAGACATTGATTTGGGTATTTCAGGAAACCCAGCAGCTGTTAAAACAATATCTGAGTTACTCTGGTCATAAGTCTAATGAATAACTTTTGTGAAGGCTGCGGTGATTTTTATGGCCTTTTATGTTCATATGTGCACTGCCATCAGCTGCAATTACTTAGTGTTCAATCTGTCATGTTACCAAATGTGCAATGTAACATACAACAGCAATTCCAAAAACAGCTGGGATACTGTATACAACGTAAATAAAACAGATGGTGATGATCCAGCCATTTGGAAACAGTACAAAAACAACATACAGTTGAAGTCATGTTAAGAAATGTGCTTCTGACCATTCTCGTCCTAGTGGATGATAAATGATTCAGGCTTCAGTTGGCAGTTGCCCTCTCTAGCTCTGCGTCCCGGATGTGGCTGCACATCAGACCAGACTTTGCTGACGGTTCCCTCAGGTGGATTTGGATTCAGTGCCTGAGAGTGATCGATTTTCTGAAAGTCTGCCTCTGTTAATGTTTGGTGGTGGGATGTTTTGTCACATCCAACAAAAACATTGTTTCTACTGGTAAACTCCATATCTCTCAACTGACCCCAGGACTGGCTGATATAGTGGATCATTGGTGTACTGCACGAAGACCATCGTAACTGTTGAAACCACAAGGTTCAACAAACTGTGACTTGTGGAAACCATTAGAATTTTTCAAAATCATTTTCAAAAAAACAATGAAATTTCTCAGTTTCAACATTTGATATGTTGTTTTTGTGCGATTTTCAATTAAATATGAGGAGTCAATGTTTTGCAAATTATCACATTCTGTTTCTGTTTACATTGTATACAGCTTCCCAACTTTTTTGGAAACGGGGTTGTAAAAGAAAAGGTGATGGAGCAAAGTGGTAAACATGTCCCTGTCCCAGCAGTTTTGTAATGTGTTGCAGACATCAAATTCAGAATGAGTTTAAATGAACAAAAACAGTTTGTCAGTTTGAGCATTGAATGTCTTGTCTGTTTACAGTTTTCTGTATTGGCCTGAAAGGATTTTGTCAATCATTGCGTTCTGTGTTTATTTACGGTTTTCACAATATCCCAACTGGAATTGACATTGTATAATTACAGGATGCACAGTGCATACAGAAACATGTAAAACTCTTTCAAGATTTCCACATTGACAAAGCAAAAACACATTTTTGAAGTTTTGTTAAACCCTTGTGACACTCACAGTTAAGCTCTGGTTCATCCTACCTCTGTCGGTGGTCTTTATTAAATGCAATGGACATAATTAGGAAAGGCACACATCTGTCAATATAAGGTCTCACAGTTTATAGTGTATGTCAGGCTAAAAACTAAGCCATGAGGTCAAGAGATTTGTCCTGCCAGACAGGATTGTGTCAAGGCACAGATCTGGTGAAGGATACAATAAACTGTGTGCTGCATTGAAAGTAGCCTCCATCATTCACACCACCAACAGTCTCCCTGGATCAGGCCACAGGCCAAAGTGAACAGTCTGGTACAAAGGGCCTTGGTCAGATAGCTAATCAAGGAGCCAGTGGTCACGATGAATCAGATCCAGAGTTGCCTTGTGGAGATGGGTGAAGCTTACAGAAGGACAGCCAGCACTGCAGCACTTCATCGGCTCCCTTCATGAAGAAATGCGACTTCTCTTCTGGGCTTTCCTCAGCAGGTAGACCAGACCCTGAGCGACAAACGGCTCATGGTAGAGAGGCCTGACGGAAGCCATTGCTCATTAAAAGGCACATGACAGCCTGCTGGGAGCATATGAACGACTCAGACCATGAGAAGCAAAATCGTTTTGGTCTGATGAAGATTGAACTATGGGTGTGTGGAGGAAACCAGGAACAGGAACTGGAAGACTAGTCAGGATTGAGGGAAAGATGAGTACAGGAAAATACAGAACAATCCTAAGTGAAAATGACCCAAAGAATAATACTAAGAAAACTCAGGAGTGGCTTCATGAAAACTCTGCCAGAGTCCAGACCTGAACCCTATACAGCATTACTGGAGAGATCTGAAAATGGCTGCACACTGACACTCCCCATCTACCCTGGTCACGCTTGAATGGTTCTGCCAAGAAAAATGGGAGAAGCTTCCAAAAGAAAGGTGTGCCAAGCTTGTAGCATCATTTCCAAGAAGACTTGAGGCTGTCATTTGTTCAACAAAGTACAAAGTGAAGGGTGCTTATGTAAGTGGGATATTTCAGTCTTTTTAATAAATTTACAAAACACTCCAATAACCTGTTTTTGCTTTGTCATTGTTGAGTATTATGTGTAGATGGATGAAAAAAATGAATCCTGTTACGATGAGAACTGAATGTAGTGAATCAGTGTGCAGTAAACACAACTCAAGACCTCTGTGCAGTTACATGTCTTAATGAAAGAGGAATCTGAAGCAAACAGGAAGTTTCTTGGTGTCTCAGGTTGAAGAGGAAGAGATGCCCACCCTGGAGTTCATTGATGACAGTGAGATCAGCTGCCACATCCAGGTATGGCCACATGACACTGACTGGTCCAGAGCCACAGCACCACTGCCTTCATTCCACATTTTAGTAAAACTTGGATACTTTCAGTTTCTGTATGAACGCATTGTTTTTTTTTTTCTGGAGCACCAGCTGAGTGTGAGGTGGTAAATTGAAAGATTGAGCAGAAAACTTTTATAGTGTCAGCTGGGTTAGGTTTGAGTGATTGTGACTTCACACCAGTAAATGCAAATAAACCTTTTTTTCCACTGCAATCATCTAATTTCAATAAAAGAGGAATAATGTAGAATCGATCATGGCAGATAGCGTTGTATGTGGACAAAAAGATTTAATTTTTACAAAATAAAAGCACAGAATTTGTTGAACAAACACTAGTTAAGTCTGATTTATTGCTGTGTCTTGTTCAGGATAAAGACACCAACCTGTTTACTGCTCCGCGACATGACCAAACCCTCAGCTGCAGTGAATGGGGCTCGGCCTCAACCAACAAATCATCTCCTGCCCACCCTTCCAGTCCCACCTCCAGCTCCCTCGCCCCTCCAGATTTGAACCAGACCAAGACAACCCCAGCTCACTGTAACGCTGATCCTAAAGTGAGAAGACATCATTTGTGTTTGGTTTTATGAAATTAAATCCATGGTGGATTCATGTTTTCATGTAAAGCACTTGAGAGACAAAACAAGTGACAGTAGATGTTTGTCCATTAAAGAAACTGTACTCTGTTCTCAGACACTAAGCATGACTCCTCTGCCTACTCTGCAGCCAGCTCCATCTAGCTTGAATTCCAGGTCCTGCTCTCCAACACTGGAAGAGGAGCGTCAACGGCCCAAGGACGCTGACCCCTCGTTGGTCAGGTCACCTGAGATCCTGCGGCCTCTGAGTCAGCGTACGTATACACACATACCGATTTATCTTTTTGAGAGAAGTACAACCCTGATTCCAAAAGTGTTAAATGCTGTGTATGATGTAAATAAAACTGAACATGAAAGTGTGCTCATCCTTTTTGACATATATTCAGTTGAAAACAGTACAAACACGGTGTTTGTGTTCTTTTTCCTCATGAGCTCCCAAAGCCACCTGTTTGGATCATCCCACAGGTAAACAGGTTGATTGGTAACAGGTGATAGTATCATGATTGGGTATGAAAGGAGCATCCTGGAAAGGCTCAGTCGTTCACAAGCGAGGATGGAGCGAAGTTCAGCACTTTGTGAACACATGATTGGATAAAGGAGATTAATACATGGACTTGGGAACATTTTGTTGAATTGTTAAACAATGGAAACAGTTTGTTTGCAAATGATTGCATTCTGTTTTTCTATATGTCTTACACAGAGTCCCAACTTTTTTGGAATCAGGGTTATAAACAATGTGCAGGTTAGTGACACTGACATGAAGAAATCCAGTCTGCTGAAGTGTTGAGATTTAATGGGTAACTGCAACCGACTCTTAGAAATCAATACTTTGCTTCTTTGGTGTAGAGGGATACGTTGAGTCAGTTTTGTTTATTGTGAAGCTATTTCAGCAAATGTAGCTTTCCCATGTGAATTTGTCATTGAATGGCAAGAAGATTGTTTTTTCTTTTATTTCTGATCATTTTAGATAAAAATGCACCACTTCTTATATGGCCTTAGGATTTTGTGCCATTTTGTGGATATGTTACGCTCCATAGATCATGGATCATGCTGAGCAAAGTTCCTTTGTGACGTAGTAAAAACATTTGATTTTTACAGGTCATCACATTGAACTTTAATAATTTGCAAGAATAGTTACTGTTTTCTCCAAAGTACTGAAAGATAACACTGTGGAACATCAGTCCTATTGTGCACACAAAGGCTCCTCTCTCTTGCGCGCACACACTCATTTTCTAATAGGATTAAACAATGACCTTCATTAACCTGCACATGTACACAGAGAGAGAGAAGCCTTCAATGAAATTAGACTGTGTCCGTGGATGCAGAGAGGACGTATTGATTTCCATCCTGCTACTTGCAGTGGTGGATGTACCTGCACTGAGAACCTGACACAGATTCAATTAGACCTGTTACCAGAGCTATTTGACCCAACAAGCTGCTTTCATTGCATTTATCCTGATATCAATACGCTGATGCTCCACCGTGCTTCTACTTGCACAGTGTTAATGAAAAAAGCAAAACAAAGTGGGTCAAAGCAGATTTATCTGCAAATCTTTTTTTTAATCGTGTAGCGTTACAAAGTGCTTTACGCAGCTGCTCAAATACAGATGAACACACAAGATAGAAACAGGAATTGGTACATGATAGATTAGCGGATATGATGTTTGGGTTTTGTGCGTGTGCTGAAAACTTGTGTGACTACATACAGACAGCACATTTGGACAATGTGCTGACAGTATTCCCTGTGGTGAATAGCTACTGTGCAGCTCCTCTGTATTTGTCCCTCAGCACGCCCTGAGACTTCTCTGCTGGCCTCCCGCACAAACCTGACATTGCAGAAATTTGAGTCAAATAAAACAAATATACACAATCACCTGCAAATGCAAAGTCGGCACATGTCACTTGCCGGGTCTCTTTTGTGTCCCTCTTGATGCACTGATGGCTGACTTTGTCCAATCATCATATTTGTTACATACGAACGAGTCAGCCGCCAGATTATCATTGAGCTGCTCCTCAGAGAAAACACTGCAGTCGTACAGTGTGAAACAACTGAAAATGACAATTTCCATGGTCTTATTTTTTTTTTTTTTAGATTAGTTTGTTTTTAAAACTGGACACCATCTTAAATTCTTGCTTTTGCTGACCTCCAGTGATTACAGCTCTTAGATTACTGTTATAATGTTCAAGTGTATTCAGGGTGTGCTCAGTCGTTCCTCTGACCACAGCTCACAGTAGCTCCATGAGACACACACTTGAGACTTGATTAAAGTGGCCCATTAGGTGTTGTGGCGTGAATGCTTAAAGATAGAAAGGAAGAGATTAGGGTGTGCTGCAGGGGACTTTGTTCAAACAGCTCTTAGTAGTTTAATTATGGAGTTTTGTTTCATGAATCACAACTGATTTATCACTCAAGGCAAATAATTTATCTGATTATGGTGAATGCATTAATGTAATATTTGTAGAATGATGGATAGAAGAGAAGTTCACTACAAAACTAGCCTATAGGGACATTATGCAGAAGGTTAGTAGCTCAGTTGCTATGGATTTACAACTGATTTACCAGATTACGATTGGTTCTGTGACGTTCGCTGTCCTTTTAATGTGCTTTTAGAAAAAGGAGTGCACTGTGAAGCTGATTACGACACTGTCACCGGTGTGCTGCTTCAAAAAAGCTATGGATTCATTCAGTAATAATCAGTTCACTTGTTGATTAAGTTCAGTTTGTGCATGTACTGAACATCTCTTAAGTGTAGTAATGTCTTTATATTGGTAAATAATGTGTTTTATTGTGTTGTCCAGGTGTCCCGCTCAAAATGCGAAAGTCTGGTATCATGTTTCCTCTGTTTGGGGCCAGGTCGGTCGTGACCCCTACATCCTCCCCAGTCCAAATCCAAACCCAGCCATCTGAATGAGTCACGACACAAAGGAGTATTTATTCCTTAATAACTATAAAACTGATAAAATATTTGAGAATGCAGTTTATGAATAATTTCCAGCTCTTGATTTGTTTACTGACTTGGCAAACGTGCTAAAAGCATTCGTTTTAACCTATCCTAAATTAGTTCAATTGTATGTTAGACCCTGTTTGTTTGTTTCTGCTCTTATTGTAATTGTAGCACAAGCAGTGAAGTCTTGGAAGATTGAGAAAATGTACAGGAAATGGATGGCTGTCCTTTTTTAAATGTGAATGCTTTTTATTTTAAAAAAATGTTTTTCTTTGTTTGTTTTTGTCATTTTCTCAGAAGCCATCAGTATGTCTGTGATGTGTTCAATGGTTTGATCATATATCAAGATTGCAGTTCTGCACAGAGTTAAAACATTTAAAAAAATACTGAACATTACAGAAACGTGCAAGTCATGACGAATGTTGTTTTATTTTGGAAATAAATCTTATTTGATAGAATATTTTAGTATTTTTTGTCAATGTGTAGACCAATGTCTAAACACAATGTTTCACACAAAAACAAAGCCTTTTTTCTTTATCCTTTAGAGCATGAAATATTTGAACACATGTACACATTTAAATTGCAGGATGATGTGTTGTGTTGCACAATGCACAGAAGTTCAACATCTTTCATGGTTAGTTAGCGTTGGATATGGAAATATTCTGGCTCTTCACCCTGTTTCCCCCCTGATGCTTCCCTGTCTGTCTCCTCCCTCTCACTCGTCCCCTCATTCAGTGAGTTAAGGGTTTATTTGTACCAAACCAAAGTTGCTGATGATTGTTGGAACAGTGGAAAGATGAAGCATGATGGTTTTGGCGAGTTGTATTTTGTTTCTCTTGAGTTTGAATGAAATATGTTTTATGATGATAAATACTGTTGTAAATGGAGTCTGGAGGCTTTGTCAAGAGCGATGTAGCGGCTGTTTCTGGCTAAACAAAAAGCAACTTACACTTCAACAAAAAGGTCTGTCGCTGGAGGGATCCTTTCCATAATGTTGTCAAAGACTTAGACTACCAATCTGAGCCTGTCAGTGGCAAAAACAAACACTATTAGTGGGCGTACACTAACGGTGGAAACACCCAGAGGAATTACATTGCAGCCCTTCTTGCAGGTGTCGGGAGAAGCACTCTCACTTAATACTGGACAGATTTCAAAAACTGTGTGTTACCATGAAAAAATCTGCGACCCAAAAAGCATTTAAACAGCAGCCACCATTATAAGAGACATCTGTAAAACCGTCATTACTATTTGTATTATGAGTGTTAAATCCATGAAACACTAGTGTGTGTGTGTGTGTGTGTGTGTGTGCGCAGAGGGCCGCACAAAGTGGAAGTAAACCTGGAGGCTAGAACGCTTTTTTGGCTTATGTACTTGCTGAGTGGTTTGTAGTGAAGTGAGCGTGCACCATTTTCGAGTCCAATATCCTGTTGCTATAGTACAGCTGTGGTTAGCATGCTAGCATTAGCATGTAGCGCAAAGCAGAGCTCTGAGCACAGCCCCACAGAGCTGCTGCCATGGCTGTAGTCTTGTTTCCAAAAGTAGTATTTATATATTTACCATTCAGCCACTGTTTATATATATATATATATATATATAACTTAATTAGACCTCTAACCTTTAAAACAAATTTGAAAAAAAAATCTAAATTCAATTTAGAAAGTGATCCAATCACTTTTGTGATTTCATTGTTGGTGCAGCAATTCTGCAGCTGTAGTGCCATCCTCCTCCCTGGCTCTACTTTCCTCCTCAGGACACTGTGGTCAATGTGACCTTCAGCCAGGCAGTTAATTCATACTCTGCCTCATCCTGCTGAGTCACTAAATCTTCTTTTGATTTATACAAATCTGTTTTCCTGCATTTGACTTGCGTGACTTGGCTGTTCCGAAGAGGTGCACGCAAACAGCCGCACCTTAAAACTGTGTCTGAGAGGGAATATGAATGACTGGAGAGACGAGATCAGCGCACAGGAACAATGAATAAAACAAAAGACCATCTCTAAACTCAATGACCCTCATTACCCAGAGTCAAGACGCTTTGCTGAACAGAGCTGACAGCTATGGAGCTGAAATGTGCAGCGCCGCCCACATCAACCAGTATAGATGTAATGTATGCATCCCCCTGAAATCTATAGTGAGGCCAGAACTTGAAACTAGAGGTCAGTCACCAAAAATATGTTCAGACTCAAAGAGGTTAAAGCAGAAAGTGGAGTCCTGGATCGTTAGTCTGTATCCTGCTGGGCTCCCTGACCTTTACTGACGTAGCCAATTAGCTTTTTAAAAAGATTCTGATGAGAATAGCTCCTCCTCTCCCTCTAATAGAGCAACACAATGAAGAACATTAACCTACATGCTGTACACACACACACACACACATTTCCTTCTTTTGCAACAGTGACGTACAGTAACACCATGTAACCTAAATTCACATACACGATACATACAAATATTGTATGTACATACACGTGTTTTTTGTAACACAAACCTTATCTCTGATTTGCCCACACAAACACACACACACACTTATCAGTGTTTTGTAAGTCTAGTGCATGACAATCAAAGGGTACAGACACTCACTCTTTTTAGGACAAAAACAAAATGACAAACATTAGTCTTCACACACACAACTTACACAATGGTAATGCGTCAACAAGCATGAACATAATCACACACAGGACTCATTTTTCAACACCAAGAGGCAACAAAAAGCTTAACCACACACACACTGCAAGGCATTGCTTGAGACAGGCTCCCTTTGTGTGTGTGTGTGTGTGTTTTGGTGGAGGGTTGGTAAGGCAGGCGCACAGTAAACCTTATTAAGGAGGAGAGTAATGTGGTTGCAGCTGATTAGCAGCCAGCAGCAGCAGAGCATCACTGCACTAAATGAGGCATGAAGATCTGATGGCCTTGATTTACAGTCGAGATCCTGAACCAGACTGTCAAAAAAAGACTTTGTTTTGGGGATTAGTTCAGTAGATGACGGGTGTTACTGACCATCTGGATGTTTGTCGCCACTTTTTTTTTTACATCCATATCCACATTTTAGGTATTTGGTTGATGTCAGAGTAGCTTTATTGAAAATAACCATCAGCACAGGAGCAGATAGAGAGCAGGTTAGTCTCTCGCAGTTGTTAAAAGGGATTAGACCGACATAGTACACAGCTAATTAGGAATGGGCAGATCAGTGCTTGAAACATATACAACCGTGATTCTGAACATTGATTTCTGTAAATATCTGCTTATTCTGAGTCTGATGTGTTCATGTCCACTTCATCTATGCTTCACAACTTCATGCAAACGTACTACTTACATTTGTACAGATCTCCATAGAGATCTCTGATCTCTGAGATCTTCACCACTGATGACGATATACTCCTGGCTGGCTGTCGACATCCTGTGATTTGTATGAATTACTGTGCATAACGTAATCCTGTCCTATCTTTGCTTGATCAGTCACAAAACCTTCTCTTTGCCTCAGAGAAAAGTGCTGCTGACTGTATTGAAGCCCTGTCGCAGCTCGTGTATCAATCAGTCTAATCAGTTCCGTGTTTTCACCCGAGCAGAAGCTGTCAGCTAGCTGAAAGGTTGTCATAGTGTGATCACAAAGTCAGTCAGATGGATCAGTGATGACATGATGAGTTCACAGTCGAAGAGGGATTAAACATGTCTGCTGGCTTCTGTGGGGACAATCATCTCTCAGATCTGGCCATCAGAGGGCAGTGGTGGAAAGTATGAGAGGTTTCCATCTTCCATCAGCTATGTTTTCCTTCTACTGCTCTACAGCAGTGAGTATTGTTTTACTCCACTGCAATACTCTGACAGCTGTAGTTACTTAAGATTTTAGATGAATACACAGATTAGATTAGATTAGATTAGATTGACTTTATTGTCCACCTCAGTCGAAATTTGTTGTGCAACAAAGGTACATGTAAAACACAGAACACCATCAAAAACATACAGTCCATACTTTTTTCTTATTTCCTGCCCTGTGAACGATGTCATGGCCCCTCAGATTGATTTTGCGACCCTTTAGAGGAACCCAGTCCCTAAATTGGGAACCACTGGACTGACCTAGCTCAATGTATAAAGCTGGGTAGTTTAGTTTAAACTAAGCTAAACTTTAAGAATAAAAGGCCACTTATACACTGATGCACTGATCCTAACATTTCTAAAAGCATGTCAGAGAAGGACAGATTCTTTGTGTCTCATTAGAGAAATAAAAAATCTGGAGGAGGTGCAGAATGTTTCATATGGAGCTTAAAGAAATAAACAGATATTGATGTTGATGTTGTCCTTTTACATTTTAATGTGCTGCCAAATCACAGGAACACAGAGGACAGACGCATCATATCTCAGATGGTCATTTTCCTCTGCTCTCCAGTCTCTCCTGTTGCTCAACAGTAGTTGTATTTGTCTGTGTATTCAGACCGCTCATTGGATCAGCTTTCTCACCAGAATGTTTAGGTACGATGAGCTGCATAATCTGGTCTCTCTTTCCATCCAGCCATCCCTCCCTCATTGCTTTTTCGTGTCGTCCCTGCAGCCCCGCTACATCTGCAACAAGCCTTTTGTTTGTAGTGCCTTTGGATTTTTGGGGGTTACTTTGGCTTGCAGGCTACGTGCCTTTGCATGGTGACTGATTCTGGATGTTAGTGTGCATGTCCGTATGTACGTTCTGATGGCGTGCGTAGGATTTGAGGAGGTTTGTGCGTGAGCAGCTGCGCGTGTGTGTGAATTCATATGCTGTGTGTAAATGAGGGTGTATTAAGACACTCTCATCCACTGAGAGATAATTTCTAGACGAGAGACGCCTTTATTTTTATCCCTGTGTCAAAAATTCTTATCTGCTGTATTAAATTTAGGACAATTCGAAGAAGATTGGAGAGAAGCTTCATTCTCCTGCTAATCCCTCAGGCCTCTACTTCTGCTACTTGTGCACACACACACACACACACACACACGCATACACACACACACACAAAGCTAATGAAGCTTTTCCACTCTACACACTGGATTTATACTGTATGTCATGCTTAGTTAACAGTTTCCTTGTTCTGTTTCCTAACTCCAAACACTACTTTAATCATCACTACATGTACAAGAATGTGTCATGTTGATACAGTGTTGAGGCAAGATTATTTGTGTCACTCTTCATCAGAAGAACGACCTCAGATGTGCTCATTCATTTTCATTCGCTCAATGAAAGACCAAAGAGACTATCTGCAGTTCTGTGGGAAGTGTCGTACACGCTACAGTGACTTCCTGGACACTCCACAGTGACGACGAACGCGTGATTCCTCGTTAACCCACCAGTTGTAGTCTTTACACTTGTCTTTGTGTGCAGGTTAGACAAAGAAGATGTGCCAGGGAAGAACATTTAGAGGGACTTGTTGTAGCTTTTTTTTTAACTTTGGATAGAACCAGCCGAGCTCTTCCTCCTCCTGCCTCCAGTCTTTATGCTAAGCTAAGCTAATCACCTGGCAGTTACTCTGTGTGGCCACACATGAGAATGGTACCAATCTTCTCATCTGACTCGTGCAAGAAAGTAAGGAAGTGTGTTATCTAAACTGTCAAACTGTTCCTGTAACAGTTAAAGCACACATCAGGACACTGATGAGCGAATGGAAGGCAGACAGAGCAGCGGACAACATCAGTCTATATGCTAGAACTATATGGTCTTAAGTATAATTTGGACTATAAAGAAAACTCAGTCGACAGACCCACTGATACTCCTCATCTCTGTAACCAGCTGGTTGTGTTTCAACACGTTTCATCAGAACAAACTATGTGCATCTCCATATGCCTCCAGGTCAGCCTCAGGCATTATGCTTTCTGGCCATTATTTAACGCTGTAGCTCAGGAGCAGAAGTGACCATATTTCACGTTTGGTCAGATACTGAATTGGTGACGCTAATCTTGGGCGTCCACTGTGAAACTGTAGAATTTGTGGCTTTTTTGCAGCGACATTCATATTTGAAGTTTTTTTGTCCGCCTCAAGCTCATTGGTTCTACTGATATTGAGCTTGTAAGTGAAAAAGCTGGAAATTATTCACTGGAATCACACATGTCTCATGATAACTTTCATTTTGCTGAATAACTTCTATCAGATTCTTTCAAAGTCTTCACTACATATATGATGTGAGTCTGGACAGACATGGATGTAAACTGAACCTGACTGGTCGGTGGAGACATAAAGCTGCAAGTTAATTCTACTTTTGAAGTCATCATCACTGATTCAGTTTTGTGGGTTTTTTTTTTTTTATCTACTCCAGATGCATCAGCTCACCAGTGCTGCCATGATACTCTGGTTAGCTAGCTGTTTATTTGCCATTTTTGTTCTTTGTTTTACATATTTATCTTCGTCTAAAGAAAGTGCATGCTGCCACCTGTCATAATGACCCTATCCTCAGAAGTCCCAGCCCTGCCTCCTGTCGGTCTGAGGATTTATGGCTCTGTGAATTAATGGAGGCTTTGAGGAGACCCTGGGGGGCAGAGGAGAGCTGCCTGTTGGAAGGACACAGGGAAAGAAGGACTGATGACTGAATCCCATGTCTTCACCTCACTCTTGTCCTGGTCCTTTCTTAAAGTTACATATTGTTGTTAAATGTTGTGGTTGTCCCAGTCACAGTAAATGATTCCACTGGAGCTACATCCTTTCCTCAGAAAAACTCGTCACTTTGAGCAAAACTTAAAACACTTTCATGTACAAGCCACTTCTAGGAGTTAACTGGCTGTGAGTCCTGCCGTTCCAGTGCTAACCCTTGCACCATCAGCTTCACAGCTGCGCTGGAGTGTTGCTATCCTTCAGCGGCAGTATGGAGGAATGAAGGAGATGCTGCTCTCACTTCTATTCATTGCATGTCTGTAAAACGTAAGTAAAAACAGAATCCAGTCATTTACAAATAAACTGTGTTCACTGGCAGCAGTTTCACAAAGTGTACTCAGCTGGTGCAACCTACACACTGGACCTTTAATAATATGAAGAGCAACACCTTTACAGTGAATTAGAGTCACAGTAATGCTGCAGAAAATATCAGCTTTAAAAGCCTCAAAGGAGTTACAGAGGGGTATTGATCCAGGGTGGTGTCGTGTTTTACATTATTTAGGAGCGTAAGTTTGTGTGCTAATTAAACATTAAACATTTACTTTCAGGCTTTTAATGGGTTGTTTAAGGTTTGGTAAGAGTTGGAGTTATTGATTTTATTGTGCCTGTCTCCCGTGTATCTGTGGTGTGATATGATACTTTCACCTGCCCCCGTACAGTTCATAGGCAAGATTACAGCAAATTCCAAAGCAGCTTTGTTATTATTGTATTCTGCATGCGGCAAATGTAAATGCTGAGTCTTTCTTACACACCAGTTGTCCATATTCAAGTCAGTACAGGTCCACCAGACCACCTGCTACACTACACAGCTGTTCTCCACCTAGATGCAGATGTGGCCAGCATTGTTTGCCAGCGGCATCCAGCTGCAGCTGAGCTCCAGGCTCAGTTAATATGCGATGACACACTCTGACAGTTCCATTAAATCGTATTTATGGCAGCCACGAGTAATCGATATGCAGATACGCCATGCTGTCCGCATTCGCACAATTGTCTTTGGTCCAGCAGTGCAATGCATCAAACTGCCATGCTCAATGACAACAGAGACAATATACACCATCACTGGGTATTGTTTGTCCCCGCAGACCTCTCTCCCTCTCTCTCTGTCTCTTATCTTGTCTCTCCTCCTCCATCTCCATCTCCACCCCATCCTCCCTCCTTCTGTTTCTTTTCCTATCTTTCTTTATTGGAGGAAGCACTTTGGTCCATACTCTTTCATCGAATGAAAGAGTAGAAAATAGATCCATTAAACAGGCAAGAAAAACAGAAAGATGTACTGTATGTGCGACTGTTCGTATAAGGAGTGTTGGCCTTCAATAAGTCCTGTGAATCTGTGGTTGAAACCCTCTCTGCTCAGTCCCTTTGGCGCATTACAGAGGGTTTGTACAACAAAAGACACGCAGCTATAGAACATATCTGGGCTGAGCAGGCTTAAACCCCTTCATATAGACAATGTCACAGAACAGCAGTTTTCTGCTCTGCGCAGCCGCAAAGCAGTAACTGAGCAGGGGGGCTCGCAGCGGCCCTTCAGTTTGGACATTGGTTACATGAAACTACAGTGTGCTGCTTTCGTACCAAAGACGGTTGCCTTGGGAGCAACACCCTATTATTCAACATGACAACTGTATAGTGCTAAAGAAGTGCAAAACAACTGGGTTCAAGGTCAGAACGTTGCTGTTGGATGCTTCGGAGAAGTCTTGGATCACATTCAATAACATTTTTGAATGCTCAGTTATCTGTTTCTACGACAGTCTGGTCAAGGTTGTTAACCAGACTTTAGAAAAGACTGCTTATGCCAAATATACAGTGATCAAGGGAACACTCAATTGTATTCAGAGGAAGGTCGTGGTCATGTTTTTTAAAAAGTCAGCATTAATTGCTGATCTGTGATGGTGCACACACTCTCGACCAACCATTGCATTCAGCGCACCCTTACGTTCTGCTGCACAAATATTTTCTGCTTTGTCACTAAATGTCATTGGTCGTAAATCGTGTGCTGCAGAGTTGTCCAATATGAATATAATGTGTGGGCATACTGGACTGTTGATTGGACGTGTTCTGTGGGTCCTCTTCCACAGAGGCACACTGCCTCTGTGGAAGAGGACCCATGCTCTACACGAGAGTAAAATGTATTCACAAATCTGACAAACTGGACCTTTAAGAGTGTCTCTTAAGTCTGTTTAAGAGTAATTAGATCTTCTACAGGCATGTTTGTGGGGTATCGATTGTCATGAACGTTTGGGTTGTGAATGAAAGAGTTTGAGTTTGAAGAAACCAAGAATGAGTTCAAGCTGGGTGTCTTAACTAACCCTTGAAAACAGGAAGAGGAGCTTCTAGGACCTTGGAGTTGAACCTGCTGCTCTGTGAAAGAATCCAGCTGCCACGGTTTGGGTATCTGATCAGGATGCTCTCTGAACACCTCCGTGTGAACTTTTTCTTGGTTTGTCCAACATGATGAAGACCCCAGCTGGAAGGCATGTCTCTGGAAAGGGACGTCTGGCTGCTTGGCTTATTAGTGTGCCTCCACCATATCCTTGACCTGTAAGGACAGAGAAAATAGAAATAGAAAATAGATGATGATGTAGACAGATTAATGGACATTGTAATTATAGTTGCACCAACTCCTTGAGAATAAAATGAAAGGACTGACAGTTTTGCAGGGACGATGATGTGTTGTGTTGTGAAAACATTTCTGCTAGTTCCTCACTGTGCTAGATTTCCGGAGACTGATCACATAGAATACACTCTGTTCATTTGCTGTGATTGGAAAAGTTGCGTATCTGCACTTGAGTTAGCGCAGATAGGTACTGATGCTAACTGGCTGTGTTAATCCATGTCAAACCGATGTTGTCCGTCTTCAGCTAAGTGATGAAACTTTGTATTAAGAGAAAGCGGCGCTGAATGAGAGCAGACAGAACAGCAGGTCACCTGATGAATGGCTTCACTTACAGCCAGCAGCATAATGCTTAGTCATGATCAATCATCACCCACATGCCTCGCCTCCTCTCTCCTCTTCCTCTCTCCTCTTCCAATCCTCTTCTCTCTTCTTTCCTCCTCTGTCCTCTGCTCCACTCCTGCTTTTCTGTTCAGTCTCTTCCTGCTTGCCTTTCATCTCCCCTTTTCTCTTACCCCCCTATTTTTGCACCTTCTTTTCTTCTCACTTCATCTTTTCTTTTTTCCTTTCCTCCTCCTCTTCCTCTGTTCTCCTTTTCCACATTCATCTCTGCAGGGACAGAGGAAACTGAAATGTCACCACTAATTGTTGTGTTTATTACGCTGTATTTTAAAGTGACACTGACCAGCTGAAAATTAAAGTCAACATCACTGGTTCAGCTGAATTTGTGGATGGGTTCACTGAAGTAGTTTTAGGCTGACCAGACTAATGCAGGGTGGTGAAAGTACTAAAACGACTAGAAGAGGAAATTCAAGCCCTGTCCACACCTTCCTGGTCAACAGTTGAGTTAGCAATGATAAGGACCACAGTGCTAAGCCAACTGGGATTTCAAAGGTACAGTACAGTATCACTTTGAATCCCTTAAGACTCAACCACACAAATACACATATGTGTTTTTCTCCCTGCTCATTTCTGTGACCTCCATCCATCCATCCATGTGTGAAAGGACAATATACAAAGCAGAGTGAAAGAAGTGAAGTGTGTTAACTCCACCTTATTATTTCTTATTCTCTTCTAAGTTTGAAGGTGTGAACTCCTGGGAAGGTGTGATGAATCTTTTTCAAATGTGTTGGATGGCAACACCAAGCCTGAGTGTAAAAAACATTAATCTCTGTATTTCAGCCTTTCATGCTAAGGCAGAAATTTTAATATGATGTCAGGTAACAGTTATGCAATTAATCTTTGGATGCTTTAACTCGTTTGCAGGCTCAACCACACCTCAACAGTGGAAAGCAGCTTGGTTGACAGAGAGTGGGGCACCTGAAGTGTGACATGCAGCTGCTCAACAGAAAAGATTTAAGCATTTATGTATATTTAAAATACAAAAAAAATACAAAACTTTTCCAAAATTATCTCTAAAAGTTTGTTTGGACAGAAAACAAAGTGATCCGTATTCACATTAGTGTGTACATGGCCAGAGTCAAGACTCTGAAATAGCAGGGATGGGTAAGTCCAGATAAGCATCAAGTCAGAGCTGCCTCCCAGCACAGGAAATAGCATTAGCTTTGTTGTCACACACACACACACACAGTGACCTCTTACTCCCCAGGTTGCCATAGCGATGCGGCATCCTCTTTACACTCCCAAACAGCTGGCCACATGAAGGCAAGTGTGTGTGCATACATGCGTGTATGTGCTTCCATCAGTTTTGATGGTTGTATGTTCATCGTACATGTCATGTGCATACTGTACCAGATACTGCCTTATTAGATTTCATAGAGGCTCCACCATCAGTGCCAGTACTCACTGGATGGTTTTTCAGTACTGCACTTCCCAGAACCCACCGGCCAGTTAAACACTGGGTGGGACTTTGGATTTTCTGCAGTAGTTTTGTTTAACCACAGCAGCTAACCATCCAGTTCTTCTTCTGTTTCATTAAAAAAAAACAGTTTGTAAAGTACATCATCCTGCACTGAGGACAGTCTCACATTATCCTTCATTTGGAAAAGCTTGTCTGGCAGACTGATCAAACGGTTAAATCAAGCCAGTGTTTAGCTCATCTATTGGGGCTCTTAGCAGTACAAATGGTTAAAATGAGTCTCATTAATTCTCATCACTTCCCAGCCTGTTGTTGCGACAGTGTAACTACCAAACCAGCACTCCTCCCAACCAAAATAACTGAGTTTAAGTCTGTGCATTCTTGTATATGCTGGAACAGGTTACAGTTAGTATGTTTTTAAAACCGCTGTTCAGACACTGTGACCTCTGACCCCTGGATCTGTGATTCGGTAACTCAAGCACAAGCCACTGTTAGTCAGACTAAAATGTAATACTGTAGGAGTTTGGTCTTGGATGCAAAGAGGGAAGGTCATTGCTGACTGACCCAGCAATTTGATGCCCAGATCTAGTGTCCCACCTGGGCAGTTCGCTGCACTTCCCACAGTGTCAGTACCATCAGTCACATCATATACACCCCCAAAATACTGACTGTACCTCTGCCTGTGGATGCTCTCCTGCCATTCTCCAGGTGAGCTGGATCACTTAGTAGTTTTTACATGTGAGTGTCTTTTTCTTGAAATACGATAACATCCATAGAAAGCTTGAACTTGAATCCTTGAAATTAATGTTTTACTGGATGAGCATCTTCAAAGGTACGCTATGCTGGATTTTCCTGAGAAAATCTATAGACTCATACAAACTCTTATTTTCGTTGTATTTTGTTGTGTTCAGGACATTTCTGGGCATCAACCTTTGGGCAGTGGGTATGTGGCCCCCAGCCGGCAATGGTGTGCAGGTGAGGTTGGGACTTTATAAAAATGTAGCGATCTGGGGCCATTTCTAAAATAACAGAAGGTTAAGGTAGGAATGATCTTATGTGTAAGTAAACATGACTTACGATCTTCCTGCTGGTTATGTAGAGGTACTGCAGTTTAGACTGCGTACACATCCAAGCCTGAATTAGCAAGCGTGCCAGGCCCTCCCGCTGCCTTAATGCTGGCTATTCTTTTTTCCCCTTGTAGTTCAAATTCAGACCATGACTGACAATTCCTGCATAGTACACCTTGAAATCCTTGATTCCAGACAGTTTGTGGGGGTTTGTTTCTGTAGTGGTGGCTGTGGATCAACTTGGCTTTGATTAAAAGGAATAGTCCTTTTTATTTTGGGAACTATGCTTACTTATGACTGCTCCCAACCTAGAAATAGTTGGGTGCGTAACCCCACTGTAAAACAACTCAAACTCTTTTTTCTTTACAGTTTTGGTATAAAATATTCCAAATGAAAGATGACGTGGTGGTAGTTGGATTTTTAAACTTTAGGGCAGAGTCAGGCTGGCTGTTTCCCCATTTCCAGTTTATTATGCCAAGCTAAGCTAACCAGGCACTGGCTGTTGCTTCATATTCAGCACACAGACATGAAAGTGGTATTAATCTTCTCACATAACTCACGGAAAGAAAGCAAATCATCATATTTCCCAAAATGTCAAATTATTGCTCCGAGTTTGGGTCCCACTTTCCTTTCCAAGCATCTTTATCCTGGGATAAATAAATGACTGCTTCACAGTCATCCGCTTCTATAAACTCTGGGAGCTGGACAGGACAACCAGAGTCGACTGGGCAGCACTGTCAGAGTTACTGGGGGTGAGTGCCTTGCTCAGTGGCAGATTGGACAGGCTAATGTGGTGTGTTCCCTTTTTTTCCCTAGATGCTGCTTTAACATTTGTACCAGTAACAAGGCTTTTCAACAAAGCCTGCTATTTCTCATCAACCCAATCTCTCTCTCTCTCCATTCCGGGCAGCTCAGGGTAAAATCACTTTCTGCAGCAGTGAGGACAGTTTTCTAGCCGAGTGAACACCGATGAAGTGCGGAGCTGTACAATCAGCACTCCCTGCAGCTTTATCTCTGCTGGGTGCTGTAGCTGTGAACTGTCATGAGCAGAAGCTGCTGTTCCAAGGAAAGATCTCCCTGATTCACCTTTTACTGTGTCACAAAAGTAGCTTTTTAACTTTGGAGGCATTTAGTGTGTGTGTCGTAGGCTTATGGTCAGGTAGGTGTGGCTGTGAATGGCCAGAGGGCAGGAGGGAGAAGATGAGCATGATGCTCCACGTGCTAACATCAGCCTGAGGGCGGATGGCAGCTCATGGAGTTGATTGGCAGGTGTTCAGGAATCTGACGGGCGAGACTCAAAAACAGTTTCTGCCTGTGGAAAATGTCAAACCAGAATCCAAAACCAGTATGTGCTTCTCTGTCACTTCACGTCTTACTTTTGAATACCTGTGGAAAGCTGTGCTCACAGCCAAACAGGGTAAACAGCAAGTTTAAGGCAGTTATTCTGCTGTGTTCTATCACTGCAGCTCAGCATCATGAATGAAGGCGCCTGTAAGCTGCTGCCTTTCAAAATCCCCACAAATATCCCGTCATGAGACACTACTGCCTTAACAAAGATCAAATGAATTGAAATGCACATAACCAAATCATATCAGCCCAAAAGTTTCAAAAGCGATGGTGAAGCTCGGTCGGCCCAGTGAAGAAAAAGGAGGAAAGGAGGCTTTTACTGCTGCAGGTGGTGCTGTGTGACCCCCCAGAGCACCTCCGTCCTTGTCCTCCCAGCTGGTCCCAGGATTCAGCGGTATGAATCTGCGTGGGTCTCAGTTTCGTTGGTTGCTGTTTGGTCAGCCAGGCCTTCCCTCTCTGTCGATATTTGCGTTGACTTGGTTGCAACAGTAAGTAGATTAAGGGACCAGTGATTGAGGGCAAATCAATTACTGTGGCTCAGTGGTCTGTGTTGGGGGGGGGGGTTTGTAGCATGTGTTTACTGTGGGCAGGGTACAACCACATTACCTAGCCTCCTTTTATCATGGGAACATCCTGCAATATTCAAGTTGTGGTCCTTAACTTGGCCCCCATCATATTTCATTTTAATGCGTATTACATATTTGCCCTCTCATGTAAATCTATCTCTTCAACTATTCAACTATGCGCCTGTTTACTCAATCATTCAATTCCTAGAAGCTATAGTACAGTTTTATTAGAGGTCATACTGTGCTTTATGATGTAGATTTCTAGTCATATACAGTACCAGGGACAGTCTTATAATATTCTGGCATCCACGGTAAAGTGGAACTTGAGTGACAAGCGTGTAGAGATCCAACAGCCATATTTGTGTAATATTTCCTCTAACAACAACCGTATATTTCCAGAAATGTTTGCAGTATCTGAAATGTAACCTATCAGGTCATTTGCCAGGGAGGTAGTGTGATGCGGGGCGGCTCCTCTCCTCCCACCGCCTCCTCCCAGTCCCTCCGTCACTGCGCCTCCTCGTCCCTCACTTGTTGGATGTGTCCGTCTGAATTTGTGTGCTTTCCACCTTCCAGGTGGTTGTTTTCCGCTCTCGGACTCACGAGGAGACCACCGCTGCGTGCGAAGGTGAAAGCGTGTTTTACAGGTCACACGCGTAAAAGGCGCCTGTCCTGAAGCGTTGTCCTCGTCCCGACCTGCTCGCTTGCTCCGCTCGCGTCCCGTGAGCATGCTCCTGTTGTCGGTGTCTCCTCGTCGTGCCTGTCTCCGCTGTCGTCCGTCTGACCTCTAGTCTGCTAGTGCCACAGCGGGAGCGTTGGGTTTTCCCGGCGGCGTCGTGCGCTCTGGACTCCGGCTCATCCTTGGAGAAGTTCCGCCGCAGTCTCATGCACAGCGCTTCTCTGCTCTCCTCCTGCTGCGATAAGGATGCTGGTGGCTTTTCATGGTCAAACTCCACAGGATTAGCCTGAGCTGAACAAACGGACCATGTAACCAGATCAGGTATGTGCAATGATGAATGAGACGAAACGGGGGTCACATTTTATGTGTGTTATATCTGAGGGAAAGCTTTTTTTTTTTTTTTAATGCCTCAGGCTCTGGATTCAAATGTCAGTGGTGGCAGATACTTTTTTGACCCTTGATGTGGTGGAGTCGCCCCCATTCTGTGCAGTGGCCAAAATGTAAAGCTTCTCAGTGATTTGTGACTTCAGATCAATCACATTTTCGATTCAACTTGAAATGTGCCTGTAAGGCTGCTAGAGGAGAAGAAGTGACAGAGGAGCAGCTCGGCAGGAGCTGGACTCTTGTGGTTTTTGCCATTTTGCTGCTGCTGTGATCTTCTTTCGCTCTGGTTCAGTCTGGTCTGGGTGGCCTGCTGCTGCTGGCATTCACCGGTAAAGGCTGCATCATTTCTCATTAAAAACATGATAGTAGACAGCGAGGCAGCGACTGCCTCAGACCGGGGTTGAATGCTCTCTTTGGTCACCTGTATTACAATTCCCTTCATACCTGAAGCAGAAAGAGGGCACAGGTGAAGGTCCTGAGTCCCAGCAGGCTAAGCAGGACACCCACACTGCCGAGGTTAGAGGGGTTCAACCCCCCTGTGGAAAGTGGTTCAGCTGAAAGTGCGTCACTATATTTTACACTGAAAACCTTTTGATAATGGGACAATATTTGATGGAGGATTGCTTATGTAAGATGTTCGACTTAAAAGAAGAGGAACCAAAAAAAAGCAGAGGTACTTACAGGACATTTCACTCAGAAATGTAACGTAATGTAATGTAAATTTAAGATTAGGCTCTGTAATATGTAATGCAGCCTTTCAGATGAGGAGAAGAGAAAATATGATATGAACATCACACAACTGTACTTCACCAAGACTGTGTTCTGCTGCTGATTCTGTTTGAAACATACAAATAATGCATATCAATAGTTATGTTTAGTGGTTGGCTGTTGGCAGAATGTGACTTTTATACATAGATTTTATAGATGACATTGACAACATTGTGTAGTAGGTGAAAAGAAAAATTCAATTCTCTCCAAAACTGAGAAAATGTTGCTATAAATGAGCCATTTTTCTAACTAGATTACACGCCATGTTTAAAAACTGACCCCTTGCACTGGCCTGAGCCACTGCATCTGCTTGTCTCTAATATGTTCATATTCATCGTGTAAACAAAGCCGTCGCTGCCAAGCGGAGCATCCCTTCGCCATGTGCACATACAGTAGCAGCCTCAGTGCAGAACTGTATGTGCAGCGTATTGATCTCCCACATCAGCAGCCAGCAGCAGGTGCTGTGCTGCTCTGACCCATTTCTCACAGAAGAAGCTGGAAAATACGGCTTGACTAAATAACTGTTGAGCAGCCTCTCTATATCCTCCTGTCTCCACCCCGCCCCAAACACAAACACACACACACACACACACACACACACACACACACACACACACACACACACACACACACACACACACACACTTTTTAATTCCTCCACCTCCAGGGGCTGTGATACAACAGGAAGTGGACTGATTTCCCAGAGGAGTCTGCAGTCAGGGCTGTCACAGCTAACACAGCCGCAACAGACAAAATGTATTTAATACACAGGTTGTCTAATGGTGTGCTGTGCCAGCAGTTCAAAACACAGGGAAATTACAGCTAGCGGCTAGCAGCATTTGGTCTGCCAGTGCTAAGTTGTTCTGTAACAGCCTCTTTGGCTGGGAAACTAAATATTTGATCAACCTCAGTTAATTTAGGAAATGGTTAGCCTAAGCTGCCTCACTAACCCGGCAAATCTTCATGGTTCATCATTATCGCTGCTGTGAGACTATTTCTGTCAGCAGTTTTGTTTTTTTCTTAGTATTTAGAGACGTAACAGGATGATTTTGACCTTGTTTGGACTGATGCAACCTTTTCAAACCTGTTGGACAAACTCACTGTCGGATTTGTTGGTCACACGCGCGTCCCGACCAGCCTGCAGATGTTATCAAGCGCTGGTGGAGTTGCCGCTACGATCCTGCAGTCCTGATCTCTGCACACATGGGGAACTGGCCTTGTCTGTATTTTAAAAGTTTTATAGTCTTCATGGATAAAGTATCTGAGTCATGTCGGGCAACTAAAAAATACATTAAAGGACCTCAAACTGAAGAGCGAGGCAGGCTGGCTGAGGTTAAGCCGTCTGGTGAAGCATGTGTGGTCGAAGCGTGACCCACAGTCTTGCATCACGTCCACGCAAGATTCGCATGAACATCTGAACATCTGCTTGCGACGCAAGTCAAACTGTAGCTGAAGGGAGAGTCCCAACAACGTCACCAACTTATATGAAGCTTTTTTTCAGTCAGAGTAGAGACAGTGTTGTTGTAAATCATAGGTCTTGTCACTTTCTGGGGGCAGAATACAGCACTCAGCCTACCTTTGCTTGTAAAGTCATGCTTTGTTTCCTCCCGCTGACACTCCACTTTTCTGGGACGACATGCATGGAAGAGTGTTTTTCGGTTGAGCTCGTGGTGTACATACAGTGTGTGTGTGTGTGTGTGTGTGTGTGTGTGTTTAGGTTGGGGTTGGGGTGGGCAGGGAGAGTCTCGAACTACCCTGGGAAAGTGTTTCAGTGTTTCAGGAGTGGTGTGTGAATTATTGAAAAGCCCTCAAGGTTTTTCTGGCTGCCGGATCAGTATTTCTCACCACATGGTTGCGAATCGAGTGTACTGTAGTCACACGTTAAAGGTGAGATGAGCTGTGTCCAAACTGCACTGCAGCATTAGCGGGCAGGGAACGTAATTCCGCTGTCAGTCGCACCAGCTCGATTTGAGATCTACCATGACCCACCAGCTGTCATTTTCCATCAGAGTTCAATCTCCACGTGATGGCTGGTTTCTGGCAGAAGTGTCTGAAAGAGAAAGACACCTTTTCAGCCTCTTTTACTCGTGGATGTGTTAAACAAAGAATGAGGAATCCATTTGTTCCAGAGACCCCCCCAGCACATGCAAAGACTCTTCCTACCCAGGTGCACGTAACAATTAGCAGGTTGAGTATGTTCTGGATATTAAACCTAATGGTTAAAGTTGTGTCCAGATCCAAAATTGAGTGATGTCGCAGCATGCAGAGGGGATGACCTTTTTTTTCTGGGTACTGCTTTTGATTTCGCCCTCTGCAAATGAGCCTCCTTTCCATATAGTTGGAGGGCAGTTTGCTTACTGCTCCCTGATTTCCTTTCAACCCTCGTCCCTTTTGAGAATATTTTTGAGAGTATCCATATAAAAAGGATGCTGTGGATCATGTCACATCATCGTCAAGATGTTCCGCTTCTCAGCCTCATAAATTAGTCTCTTCTCATCCACCTTGACTGATGAATGAGGGGAAACTGAAACATCAAGGATGTCGGCGGTGATTTTGACCGATTCTGAGTAAGTTGGAGTTGGAGTGAGTGTGTGAAACTTTGCAAAGATAGAACCAACTAGAACCATTTTTCAAACAATCGACAGGTTGCTTAGCCTGCTTGCCGGCAGGCAGACAATGTTAGGACGTCTCCATTCACACAATCCGATGCTCGCTTGTTAACTTGTTGGGATCGCTACGCCATCGCCATTGCCACATCCTGCCCCGTGGCACGCTGGCTTTCTTGCGTTTCTGTGTCCTTCCACCCCTCTCTTTTCCCTTCCCAGGCTCAGATTAGATAAGACCCGCCCTCTTGATGTTTGGCAACCAATCAGAAAGACAAATGGCGACCATTTGACTGTGACAACTATGTTGATTTATTTAGCCATTTTTGAGTGTCTGCATTTGGGTAGTTTAGCAGCCTTCTTTGCGCTGAATGTGTCAGGCAGTCACATGATCCAACTGTGGCTACCATTCCAAAATCACAGCGCGGTGCCACCAGCTGATTCTGGTTCAGAACAGATTGCAGATTATGTCTGTTGACTCATGAAGAAAAGGTCAGTCGATAATTAATTAGTCAACTAATAATTACTTAGTTAACTGTAGTCTTGATTATTTGATGTTTTGTTGTTTATCAAGTGCAAAATCCCACAAAGTTCTCAGCTTCACAAATGCTCAGATTTGTTTGCTTGTCTCCATTTCATATCACAAAGTCTTGATCAGAATCGGGGAAAACACGACGCTGTATATCACCACGCTGAAACCTTTCAACCACTGTTATGTTGTGGTTTACACTAATTCACCCACAGGCTAATGAATATGAGCAGGTATTATTTGCTTCCGGTTGCTTGGGTGGCTGGGATCACAGCTCGTGACTCGTACTGTGGCGTTCTGCAAGGTGATGTGCGGCGCGTGGATGTGAACGCAGCTCTGAAGCGCAGCCAGGCTGGGTGAGGATGAGGCCACTGAGAGGAAGGCTTGCTGGCAGAGCCGGAGGCCTCTGGAACTGAAACACTGTTATCTGCTAACGTAGCTCTACTGCTGCTGGCTGCTGTATCTGTGGTGACTCATCAGAAACACACACACACACACACACACACACTTATAGACACACTTCCAGACATAATCAGACTGACAAACATAAGCACACACACAAAATACTGACAAAATACTCTCTGACATTTACATACTCGCACCAAGTTAGATGTGTGACATAAACACAGACACAGAGTACCAATAAAGACACATGGACATTGACGAACACAAACAAACGCCACATACACACTCTTTGTTTTTTGGTACTGGAAGCCAGAGAGACATTTCCAGTCACATAAAATTTGCTTTAACTTTAAACCACAGATTTCCTGTCAGAGAGATTTTGTACAAAGAACACAATTGTCAAAGTGTCTTTGTCAAAGGAATAAAAACCTTCCCTCCTTGTAAAAAAAACACCTGTACTCATGAGTTTGGTCATTTGCGCTCAATTTCTACACCTGTGCACCCTTTTATGACCTCCACACTCTCAACTTTGACCAACTCTTTAAACTTAAGATGACCGCCTGTCTAGTCTAAACCCTTCCAGCTAAGAAAACACTCCCCTCTCACTGTTTGTACACGGACCTCCTTATTTTTGTCTGAAAAGCATCTTCTTTCAGGACATGTCAGCCCCATGTCGTCACTACTCGCCAGCTCCCCAGCTTTGTTTTACTCGTTCTTATTTGAAAAGTAGAACTGATCCTGTATCAGCCCTCTTATGTGAGTGTTGCTTAAATTCAAACCTTTACTCTTGCAATAAGCAGTTTTTCTGATTCTCTGACCGGGAGCGAGCTGCAATACAGTCCCTATCTTCAACATACATGCTGTGAATGGTAATGAGGACAAAGGTCGGAGGTCACAGGATCCAGATAATATTCCTGTGACCTACAGGAACGTGTACAAAAATATATATTCAGCATGAATAAAACATGTCACACGACTGACATCTAACTGTAATCCTGCTGATGGTCAGACTTCCAAATGGAAATGATGAAGTTATGATGTGTCCATTTGCTGCCAGTTTCACCTTATTTCATAACATAAACATCAGTTAATATGAGATGGAAGTGGCTTCTCACAGTCCCAGAACACTTTTTTTAGCTTAATTTCTAAAGGATATCTATCCATGAAAGAAAGAGTTGCAAAGTACATTTTTATGAATAAGCCGAACAATTGGAATCTACCTATCAATCTATTTCACCTGCACGGCAACAATTCACTTCAGAAAGTAAATCCCACTTTCATGTGACAGTAAGATATAAGGTTTCAGAGAGGTCACCAGACCAGGAAACCCTGCATCTTCAATTGGCAAAGAAGTGTGTACAGATCAATTTTCAAATGAGTCCATGTAAAATGAGAAATCACATTACTTCCAACTTTGTAAACCTTTCATCTGAATATTGCCTCAAGCTGATAACCCCCTGTTCTGTGTTTGTAAAGGTGCTGATGATGTTCTCAAGATGACATTTGATCAAGATGGATTTAAAGTCTGTTATTTCCTTTGTCTATTTCCTCCTGGTAGCATTTGTCCTAGAGGTTGAGCCGTTTCCCAAGTCGTGTCTCCATTTCTTGACCCAAACAAAGATGGCAAGCGACAACAATAGCTGTTTGCTTTCCAGCTGCCATCTTTGTTTGGGATGGAGATACGTGCAACAGATTAAAGTTTACTTGGGAGTAAAGTTTTGTTGCTGCATCATAGAAAGGATTTCAAAACCTCTGAGATTTGTTCAATAACCTCCACTGATGTTTCCTTTTTGACAAAACAGTGTGTTATTTGCAGTCACTTCATCAGGAAAAGTCTAATGCAGAGTGATGAGAGGAGATCTGAGCCGTTGTTTGTCCTGGAAGCGTTTCCCCTTCTGTGTGTCTGGCCGACTGTTAGCAGAATGACACAGTGGATTCAGTTACAGTCCTGCAAGCTGAAGGTCACAGGTTCAGTCTTTTTGCACGGCCGTGTGTTGAAACAGCCTTTAGCAGCACCCTGAAATCCACACCTACTCATTCATTGTAAGGCTGGCGGCGAAGCAAATGGCTTTATTTCTAATTTATCCATTACGACAGTTGTGGGAAAGGCTTGGTAGGCACTGAACGCTGACAACAGCCTGACTGGTAGTGTGACGGCTTTACAGACTCTCTGGACAGACTGTTCAAGGCGGCCATGTTTTATATCTACAGAACCACCTCGTATTTGATATCACTCAGGATAGGATTGGGAACATAAAAGTGGAAGTAACATTTATATGACCGCTGGACCTTAGAGAAGAAGCTGTTGGAAATTTTACTGCGTAAAATAACTGCTGTCATTTGTGTCATATATTTTCTATAATGCTTAAAAGGCAACACTTTATTTTAAGGTGAGCATATTCACCATTAACAAATTGCATATTAGCATATATATTAGTAGCATATTGGCTTTTTATTACTCACTATAGAACACTTATTAATGCCTTATTCCGGGGGTTTGAGTTATTAAAGGTTAGGAGTAGGTTATTAAGATTGTAATTCATGTCCAACAACTTACTTACTTGCCATCAATTAGCAGTAATTGAGGGAAAAATGCTTAGTTAGTGGCCTACCAGTTGTAGATAATGGTTATGCAGATAAATCATTAATAATTGCTTTACAATGACTAATAAAAAAAACAGTAGGCTGCTATATGCATGCTAATAAGCAATTACTTAATAGTGAATATATGCACCTTAATATAAAGTGTTACCACCCAAAGCTAATTCTAAGATTGATGGTTGAATTACTGGTCCGTAGTGAAAGCTCTCTGACCCCTGACCTCTGCCCCTGCTCTTCCGCTCCTGAGCAAGGCACCTCAGCATCCCTGCCATCATCCTGCCAGCCCTGCCGCCTGTGGCTGCGCTCCCTCCCTTTATTAACTGTCACAGATGAAATGTCCATGTGAATGTATGCTAATGCAATATTCGTGGTACATTACTCCCTCAAAGATAGAAGCTGGACCATTTCATTTCCTTTTATGAGACTGCCGTGCTGACCAGCAGAATGGAGGTACAGTAATTACAGCTTCCCCCGGCCGCCCGCTTCCCTGTGCTGGGTGTGCGTTCAGCGATGCTGCACCGCTGCCAAGTGCGAGAGAGGACGTGGCATATCGCAGGACAGCAGAGGAGGAGCTGAGCAGCTGTAATGAAACCTCTGCAAACCCTCGTAAAGCAGCGAGATGCAGAGGCGTGTGCGCGTTTAACGTCAAGTGCTTTTCCTGCTCAAGTTCTTCACTGTGAATCTGTCTCAACCGGACATAAATTAACCAGAAAATCAATCCAAGCCTTCCTGTTTGAAGTGTGAGGGAGTCAGTGGCCAGAAACTAGTTTGTAAGTTCAGATTGTTTTTGATTTGCTCCTGAAAGGCTGCTTATTTGCTGTCTGTTTTACTTCTGTCCTCTGTTGCACTTGTAACCACACCCAACAGCCATGTCACAGAGTCCACCTGTGCATCACCAAAGTGAGACATTAACCCACTGGAGGTCAGCAAAGACAACAGCAGCTTGTTAAAGCAACAGCAGCTTGTGATAGAACGTCTGTCTGCATGTTCATTTTGTGACTGACCCAAACCCACCCAAGGCATGCTGGGATAGAGACCCAGTGAGTGTACACATCAGCCCAGTTCTTAATTTTCAAGTGCAGTTTTTTTAGTGATTACTAAAGATCAAATAAAGATAAGAGCAGTGTTGTTAAGAACAGTTGGTGTCTCTGTGGGTTTGACCTTGGACTTCATTACGTTATATATTGTTACTGTTGATGATATATGAACTGAAGTTGTTTACAGTCAGAGGTGCTGGATAAAAGCATTCAGCAAAATTTTGTTAGCTAAAAGTGATATTATCACACAGTGCCCTTCTCACATTATGTTTCTGCTCCTGTTCTTCCTTTTCATCGGCGAAACAGCAGTGTTTCTGGACATTTTTTAACCCCATTCAGAAAGCATTTAAAGTGCTGGGATGTACAGGATGTTCAGAACAGCGTAACTTCAAATCAGCACAGAGTTCTACTAATATAATTTTATGGCATGGTTAGAAAAAAAAATCAATATCAGACAGATATAGGCCCTGTTTGAACACAACAGTCAGCAGCCACTAGTGCAGCTTTGCCTTCCATGTTTGCTGAGTGCTGCTGCAGGCTGCTGTGCTGTTTAAAATGGGGATGTTTGGGGATGTTTATCCTGTGGAAATGGGCTGAGCTCCATTTCATCTTTTCTGCCTCTGTCCTGCTCTACATTCGTACTGCTCCGCACATTTAGACCTGGTGTGAACACAGTCTCCTACTGCTACTGCAGGTACACCAGTACAATGCCTTGTCCAAGGGCACTCCAACAGGCTTGGCTGTGTTATTTGAGGGTTGTAGTCATTCGGTGCAGCGAAGGCTTTCACAGTCAGTCCAGTGTTTCTGTCAGCTGTGACAGGCTCCTCATCAGATCTAATCATAACTGCTATTAAGTGGAGTGTGTTTGAGTGAAATCTCCTCACGCAGTAGTTTATTAGCACGCTGCTGCAGGCTTTGTGCCCTTTGTGGTTTTTAATGGACTCGCCAGGAAGCCCTTGTAGACACCAGTCACTTTGTCACTGATGTAATTTGAGCTGAAAGAGCTTGAGAAAATGTTAAATAATTATGACGTGTTGTGATGTTTTTTCTGACCCCACTCTGTTACCATCATCCAAAATTACTTTCCATCCAATTCTCTGTATATAAACATATATTATTTATATTTAGTTTCCTCTAAGAAATAAGAATAAAACATTTCTATACATAGCAGAAAGCATTGCCAAGAAGAAATGAACTAGTGAGTACAAGACACAGGATTAAATGACAGCTTTATTAGAATAATATACTTCAAGATCAGAGGCCAGTTGATAAGGTGAAGAGCAATGGCGTCTAATTGCAATCAAACTATTCAAGGTGATATGGAGGAATAGAGAATTTAATAAAAAACATTATGCACAAAGCATCTTTAAACCTTTGAACAGTATGTCAGAGTAGTAATAGCAGTAGCTGTGATCACAGAAGTTGCAGTATTAGTCACAGCAGTATCAGCAGCAGCAATAAAAGTGCAGTAGAGCGGGTAGAAGTCAGCCGGGAGACACATAGTCTGCTTATCTGGTGATAGGCCTATATGGAAAGGGAGGAAATTGAATTTGACGTGTGTATAAAAATTACAGATGGACCGTGAGTAATGAATCTTTCACTTGCCATGTGAGTAAAGGTAGTCACCACATCTTGAGTGTGCAGAAAGGCTGAATCAGGAGCTGGCAGGCTGGAGTACAGTAGCCTGGAGGGCTGCATAACAGCATAATGTACACCAGTTATAAATCTGCCAGCAGTGTATACGACATCAGAACATGGTCCAGATTGGACGGAGAGAAAGACTGAAACTGTGTTCCAACTCTCTGTCGTCCTATCTCTCTCCATCTTCACGGGGACCAAGGTGTGTGTATTGATCATGTGCTTTTATAGGGCCAAGAGGATCATTCTGGGGAGTGGTTCTTCACATTCATTGCATTCTTTGCCCCAAATGACCTCGAGCAAAATCAAGTAATTGAACTAAAATGTTCGGTGTCATCAATCTCTGCCTATTGGGCCGTAACTGCTGCGACAGCTTAAGAGGGAAGATGGGATAACGGTTGGTTGAGCTCCTGTTGGACCCTCAGCACGTGAGGAGGGTTTTCAAGGTCACATGTGAGTGTCTGAATGGGGAAAGTTAATCTTCTTATCATTTGGAGCATTATTCTATCAATAACGCGTCGTTGTGAAACAGCGAAAGGCAGTTTGACAGTGGCGTAAAGATCCAGACGGTCAGAATCATCCCTTGGTCATTTTGTTTCGTCTTGTCCATTTTATTTAGTTTGCCTGTGCCGGATGTTTCCCACTGACTCTGACAGCACCACCGATCCATGCTCTTGTAGTGGGATTATTGATTATTTAAGTGTCCAAAAATTAAATAAAGCTGCAGTTTTAACAGCTGATGTGACATAGCATGTGCCCTCAGGTGCCTGTTATCATGAAATTCTCTAATTTTTCTACATTCAGCAACTCCTCTCCTTTATCCATTGTGTTATTATTCATACATGTCCATTGTTTTTTGTGACCAGCTCATTAGAGCTGCAATGATTAATTGATTAATCGAGGTTTGTGTAATTTTTTGAAGAAGAAAAGTCAAAATTCTCTGATTCCAGCTTGTTAAATGTGAATATTTGGCGGCTTCTTCACTCCTCTATGACATTAAATTGATTATCTTTGGGTTGTTGACAAAGCAAGACATTTGAGGACGTCATTTTTTACCATTTTCTGACATTTTATAGACCAAACAACTTATCGATTAATCAAGAAAATCATCCACAATCAAACTCACTGTTACTGCCCTATAGCTCATATGTAGCATGAGCTAATTAAGACTGTAAATGTGATTCTACCGTATGACAGAGTTTACAGACCAACCATTCCCTTTTCCATTGTTCATTATCCTTACGAGCATGGTTGGAACAAAGTATTGGCAGAGGAGGAGTGCTGCTCTTATTAATAACCTGCTTAACCAAAAGCTATATAATATACACTATTTAATTTAATTTGTAATTAACAGAATGCAAAATGTACAAACCTAATTCCAAAAAAGTTGGGACGCTGTGTAAAACACTTCATCAATTGATTTTTGTAAATATCTGCCTATATTGAGTTTGATGCAGCAACACATTTCAACCAAGTTGGGACAGGAGCAACAAAACACTGGGAAAGTTGTGGAACGCTCCAAAAACACCTGACTGGATCATTCCACAGGTAAACAGGTTTATTGATAACAGGTGATCATGATTGGGTATGAAAGGAGCATCCTGGAAAGACTCATTCGTTCACAAGCGACGATGGAGTGAGGTTCACCACTTTGTGAACACAGTTTGTTTGTAAATGATACACAGCGTCTCAGCTTTTTTGGCGTCAGGGTTGTACGTAGTTTGCATGTGGAGAATCAGTTGTATAAATATTCAGTGATGAAGATGAAAATTCTAAAACTCTGTTCTGGGGGTTAACACTGGAGTTAGGTGCCTCCTTCCTTTATAGAAGAGTATATGACCAGATGTTCCTCAGCTGCTGGTATTGTATCAAAGACACAACACAGCAGCTTATAGGTACAAAGTGATTTTTTTTGCTCTGGGTTTCTGCACATTTTCCCTGGATTTATAGTTAGAGCTGCACTGCAACCACCAAACATGAGCGAGCTGTGTGCAGTCTGCTGTTGTCACCTGACAACATCGACGCAAATCAAATGATCCGAACAGATATCCTGTGATTGAATTCTGAGCTGCCGCTGTGTAAAGTTTCCCAGTGCAGCTCGAACAGATTAGGTTTTTGTTTTGTTTAGACATTTTACCCATGATTCCACTTCTACGGTGTATAATCTTTATGCAAGAGAAATACCACAGTTTTTAAAGCAACCCCCTAAATTGTGTTTACTTCGCGCCCACGTGTTCGAACAAACAAACGTGTTCACACGCATGCAAACACGCACACACAGACGCCCACACTGGGCTGCAGCAGAGACGCTGGAGAGAGGAAACAGATAGAGGAAAACCTTTGGAACGCCAGATAACAGGATTAGACAAATTACATTTCAACTGTGACCATGAATCCCGTTTGGATGCGCGACTTGTTTTCTCTCCGCTTACAACGGCAGCCATAGAGCCGTGGAGTTGAGATGGCAAAATGGTGTTTTTCCAAAATAATAATGTGCTGAAATTTTGCGTGAATTGTTGTCTGAGTAGTTTGGCTTTGAGTCGCTGCTGCTGAGACCAACACCTGGTGAATAGAAGGCTGTTTATGTTTAAGTGATTTACACATTGTCAAACACAGTCTTGTACTGTTCATGACTCAAGCGCACTTTAATTCCAAAGCAACCCTGAGCAGGATAAACAACCAAAAAAATGGACCGGTTGACGATGAGGGAGGGAAGATGGTTGCGTAGCTCATCCACGTTTTTGGGGGCTCAGATCAAATTAACCTTGCAAAGGCAGCCCACAGTTTTTTCCCTCTGCTATTTATCTGACAGGCCATGAATGAAAGTGCATGTCAAGTGCAGACGATGACTGACAGTTCTCTCCTTCAATCAGCCATCATGAACTCTTCCTGCACCTGATGTGACGTACACACTGAGTACCGGACGGTCGGCCAGACCACACCAACCTCACCGTCAGTGTCATCATCTGAACACTCAGATGATTAATGGCATCTAATCTACATACTGAAAGTTGATTTAATGACGCTTCACGTAAAATGACCAAATCCTCATATGATGATGATGACAAATTTTTCTCTAAAAAAACTGTTTTGACGTGCAGGTTGGCATCCCGCTCACGCATGCTGTGTTTAGCAGGACTCACTGTGGGGATCGAACCTGTGGTGTTGATGTTACAAGTACAGATGGGGTTTGTTGTGTGTTTGGAGGAGGAGACACTGACACTGGCTGACTGCTGGTCTGAGCAATTTAAGATCCAAAGAATCAATCTTGTAAAAATCCTCCAGGGCAGTCAAGGTCCTTCAGATGCTCCTGAAGACTGATGGCGCAGACTCCAGAGGGAGCACTCCATCAGAGAGAGAGGGAGGCAGGGAGGGAGCTCCAGAGATATTCTCATTACTCTGATTTGCCAAAAACAGCATATGGGTAACCTGTTGTTGTACAAGCATAAGGGTTTTTATCCTGCAAACAAAATAACCTACAGGACAGAGACAAAGGAAGGAAATAACGCAAGTGGGCACGATGGAGTGGCAACAAGCTGATGCAACGGGCTGATAAAACCCACAAAATATGAATGACTGCAGGTGTTAAAGCTTTTAAACATCAGTGCATTGCATCACACCATGGCATAATATAACATAATGGAGTGTAATGAAGTGGAGCGCACAGTTTACACTATATCATAACAAAACAGAACAACATGTATCATAAAACATATCAGTGAAGTGTGCGGTTTTATAGCATAGCATGACATGTAGTTAGTGTAATGCAATGCAGCACAACTAAATGTGTAGTGTAGCATAATGCAGTCTAGCATAGCCCATGTAGCATGATACTTAAGATATGTCACGTTTTAAAAGGCAGGATTTAAACCAAAATCTCTTTAAATATTTTCACCTGAATTTGCACACATGTGTTTTTGAATTGGACTAAACTGCCATTTTGTGTCTTCATTTGCTTTAACATCCTGCTCTAAGGCCACTTCTTTTGGGAGGGAGGATCATTTTGTTTTGCCCCAACCAATCAATAGCAAGCAGCGCTTCTGTTCCCTCAGGATAGGGTCGCACATGCAAGGAATTAGAGATGCATGTGAGCAAATTTGCATCTTCGTTTCGCGTGCCATTCGCCTGCATTCACGCCTGTGTGACTGTACCCTTAGACTCACATGACTGAAGTTCCTCCTTCTTGAGGCTGGCAACCAATCAAAACACAAATGACAACCGATGTGACAGTTACAAAAACCTGTTCATCTGCTGAGACATCATCCATGCTAGTCAATGTTTTGTGCCATTTTTTTGTTGATATTTTCCAAGGATGCAATTAGGTAGCTTGCGATGTAGGGAGAAGATGTCTCTGTTCTTATTCCTGCCTGCAAGGCTCTGATTGGTCCATTGTTTCTTCAGTTGAGGAAAGCAGCTGTCAGTGAACACATCACCAGACCTATTTGGATTGCTGAGCAAATTAGAGATAAAAGAAACAGGCTACCTTCAAGTAACAGAAAATGTTTAAGATGGTGTGTTACTACATGCTTTTCACCTGTTTTTATTTACAAATAAGTACTGGATCATACCAAAATGTAACATTAAATGCTACTGGCATAGTGTAATGAAATGTAATATAAGACATCACCGCTTAGAGACATTGGTTTCAGCCTCAGGATACATTCAAGCACACCAAGTTGACTGACAGGTGTCAGTGTGGTAACTTGAATAGTGATGGTGGGATAAAAATTGTACTCTCTGCCTGAAGTTAAGATTGCAGATTCAGACGTGAAGAGAAATAACAGCCTGTCCAATACTAATCTATTGTTGAAATGTGCTGAGCCCAGAATGCAGCGCAGCTCCAACTCACACCAAGGTGACACACCGAATGGACTCATGATCGATTTCATCATCCATGGGGTACGATTCACCTGAGACACACCTAATTTTTATGTTATTATGCATGCCACTTTGATGGAAATAGAGCCACAGACTTGTTGCTTGTTCAGTGTATTTCTGGCAGCTGTGAGGTGAGGTTCAAGTGTCAGTGGGAGCTCAGAAAATGTCGGATGGGCTAAAAGCTCATCTTAAATCTGTGAATCTGTGAAGAGCTGAACTGCTGTCTTTCTTAATGCATTGTGTATGCACAGTACAATAGGCTGCTGCAAACAACAATGTGTCCTGCTGCTTTGAATGTACTTGAATAAATGTGATTTGATGCGTATTATACTGCAGTATCAACCCTTATTTGTCAGATGTCTGTGGTGAGTTCAGTTGTGTTATTTAGCCAATGAGACACATGTGCACTGACTGCAGCTAAGTGCTGTGAAGACTCTGCTGCCTCTTTTAATGGATGTCCTGATTTATCTGGTAATGCATGAGTACATGCTTGCTTGAGTGAATTCTGTATGTGTGTGTGTGTGTGTATGAGAGAGTCTTATCAGTATAGAGGGCTCTTCTGGCAGTCTGGGGGAATGAGAACCACTCTAATCTGGACCCAGTGGTGACTGATCCAGCTCTCTTTCTGTCCGTGCTCAGCATGGGTGTGTGAGCGTGTGTGTTGATGCAGATATCTCATTTCTCTCCGTAGTTTGTCAGACGAAGTGAACTCAAATTAATCTAACCAACAAGTTTGCCTCGAGGTTCTCGCAAGAGCAACATGTAAACAGGGAGAGGAACAAATCTGCGTGTGTGTTATCTTGTGTCTGGGTAAAGCATAACGCTGTGGCAGCGGTGGCTCCATTTCCATTTCCTCTGTGCAGTACAAGTCACTCTGCTGGCATTAATTATGAAAAATAGTTTGGTGTACTGAGTCTGAGATTGCACAGGAGAGAGTTATGATGAATGATGTGAAGAGGAATCTGTCAGCTGCCATCCCGTTTGGTCTCCACAAATAATTGAAGACTAGTGTACTTTCTGACAGAAACATGGTTTATGAGCTTGGTGCCAGTATAGCGATTCAGATCGCAGCCTGTGGGAGCAGCACCGGCTCATTTTCTTCTCCTCAGCGGAGAGTCTGACAGCGCTTTCAGCTCTGTGTGGTCTTAATGAAGAAACACATTCAGCTTCTCTGAACATTGGGCACATGGCATCAGTCTGAGATGTTCAACACATTTAGAGGGTTTTTGTTTAATGCAGTGTGGTCCTTTACAACCTCACTTTTCCTCAACCTGCCTGATCAGCTTGTACTGTATTCAGTTTCTGTATCCACGTCACACAGAAAGCGCAAGTAATTCTGTGTTTGGACCACAGTGTCTCATGCACGCTAACAATGATCCATTTTTGAGTGTCATGATAATGAGCACAACCATCCCACATCATTATGAACACACAAAGGACAAACAGTAATAGCTCGATATTTACATTTCCTTTAGGTAGGTTGGGTGGATGCATGGCTTTTTTCAGTAACAACAGTGGAGCTCACTCACTGTGAGGTGAGTTTGGCATAGTGGCCAAAGGTGGAATTGCAGGTCATGTGACATCCAATGCCAAAGAAAAGCTTTTTTTCCCCCCCTGTACTCAATCATTACAAAAAGGAACAACTTTTAAACCATAACAGACTTTTTTTCAGCATCACAAACACTCTGAAATAACTGTATTTATACATTTTCTCATTTTCTGTATATTCTCATGGCCCAGAATTTGATCCATTTGAATGATTGAACCAGCTGTCACCCAGCACAGCCATAGGAGGCCTCTAATGTCCATCCTATATGGGCCTGTTACAGTGCTACGCTAACCAAGGCTGGTGATAAATCTTAAATCTAAGGCTAGCAAGCCTGTGACCTATTGCCTCTGTGTGTTGCATGAAATATGAAAATGTGAGCTAAACTTCCCTTAGCAGATGTAAACTTTCCTATCTGAGGGTGTGTGTGCGTAGTTAACTCAGTGCCAGGTCACTGTCTTGCGTCCCATGACCAGCTCACTCAAACCTGGCGTTTTCTCTCGACTTCGATCCGGAGCTGCTCCGTCGGTGCATTTGGCCGGCCGGCTCTTCAGTGTGGTTGTTCAGTTTAAAAAGGTGTACTCTATACACACATTTCACGGTGGCGGGTGAAACAAACTCTGTTTTCTAAGTCTGTTTTGGCTCCAAAATGTCTTGCCTTTGGCGTCCTCCTCATAGCGTGTCCAGAATCAGAACTGACGCTTCTGGCGCCTAATGAAATCGGAGCCACTACCCCCCAAGTGACGTCAGTGTAACCCTGCTTCTCTCCGCCTGCATAAACACCGTCCAAACACCGCCTACTTGTACAAGACATTTCCCCAAAATAAATTGATAAAACTCTAATAGGTTTAGCTGCTTTGCTCATCTCTGAACTTCCCAGCTGGTGAGAAAACCTGCAGATGCAACCACGTGGAGCGAGCATCTCTATGGCAAGGAGGCCAGACCTCATTAGACTGGTGTCTAATTAAATCTGGACTTCATTTACACTTTGCGCCATGGAGGACTGACAGAATTCATCTATCACATCACATGTACAGGACAACCTGCTCAAAAGAGAACCTAACACGCACACACACACACACGCACGCACGCACGCACATCAGTCTATTCAGACATCAAACAGCAGGAGTCATAAGTGACAGGCTGAGAAATTAGCTCTGCGTGCTCGTGCAGAAAAGCGTGAGTATGTTGGTATGTGTCAACCTCCACACACATCTGTCCCCATAGTACTACTTCCTGATTTCCTTCCTTTCTCTTCTGGTCATTTCTTACTTCCCCCTCCATTCTTCCTTACATACATCCTCACCCTCTCCATCCTGTTTCCCTCCTTTTTTCATTCTACCTTTTCTTTCTCTACCTCCACACAACCCCCTTTCACCCCCATCATGGGTGTGACATGTTTTTATCAGCTGTAATAGATTTCACCTCACCTAGACAAGCCTCAGCCTGCAGATTAAAACCCCTAACCAACTGAGCCCCTCGCTGCTAAATCACTTTTACTGCTGCTCTGCCATAATGCTGCGTGTGTGTGTGTGTGTGTGTGTTTGTGTGCATTTGAGTGTGGGTGAGATAGAGAGACGTTGATGAAGATTTTGCACATCTGGGGATTTGGAGACTTTGGGGCTTACAGTGAATGTCTTTGATGTTTTCATTCGAAATACTGTGATTCTCCATGTCTGTGTTTATTTACAGCAGGAGGACAGAATTATAACACCTTTACAATCCAACACAATCCAGCAGCCCTCCCTGACGCTGTATTCTAAGAGTGTGATGTTATTGCTTTGTTGTGATTGTGTCAGAAATTGATTCAACTCTGTAATATCTTCTGCGCTGTGTGTTGCACTGAATGCTATTGCATTACACTATAGGCACGGGTGTTGCTATTATTGTGTCCACCCTCTGCATGTATGCAATGCGTACATTAATTTGTGTGTGTGGCCTCATGGATATGGCTTGTGCACATTTTCAAATGGAACGCAGACTTTATTACCTTGCTTCCTTTCTTCCTTCCTGCCTTCTCCTCTAACTTTCCTCTGCTAGTTTCCTTACTTCCTTACCTCACTATCCTTGCTTCTTCATTCCCAGTTATTACATAGTGCGTATACTGTGAATGTCTTTGTCTGTAAGCGATAGTTTTCTGTTCTCCTAGTGCCACCTTGTGGACCAAAGTGTTTAAAGCGTCTTTAATTAAACTGCTGTACTTCCCATTTAATATCCTGCCCATCTACCTATCACTCCTCCGCTCTTCTCTCCTCAGAGATGTTCATGCTGTGTGGCTATCCAGCGGTGTGACCTCTCACCTTTGACCTCTGACTTCTCTTCACCCTTAAAACCTTCAAACACTCTTCTGATGTAAGTCTATCTATCTATCTATCTATCTATCTATCTATCTATCTATCTATCTATCTATCTATCTATCTATCTATCTATCTATCTATCTATTTAGCTGACATTCAGTATAATTTCCTGTGTTATTTCTCTGCTTTCAGGTGTTAAGTAGCTTTGCTGAACGTGAGTATAACAATAATCACTGCCCGGTTTATTCATTAAGACTTTCATTTTGTTTTGGTTTTTTAACATGTGCAAACTCTGTGTCTTAGTGAAGCAGATTGTGGTTTCTATATTGAATGAATTCTCAGTTATATTAAGTTGAATACTTGTTGTAACATCTTCTAAATTAAGTTGCATATATGTTTTTATTCAGACAAGCTAAGATGAGCACGGTGTGGTAATTTCAGCAGCAAAAGTCTGAGTTGCATTGTGGTGGTCAAGGTCAGCTGCATTAACCGGCATGATGCCTCCTTGTGTTTATGTCATTTACACGGTGCATGTTTTCAACCTAATTCTCTCTACATAATTATAGAATGACCTTTTCCGTTTGCTCTATTACCACAGGGAAAATGAATTGCAGCACACTGCGTCTGTGTTAACTGTTTTACTGACCTTTGCGTGATTTGATTGAACTTCATATTTACTGCGCAGTGGGAGGCTCTTGTTAATGATGTCACTTCCTGTTCCTGTGTCAGAGTTTGATGGAGAGCTGGTCGGATGACAGCTGGAACTGTTGTCATAACCGGAGGAATACTGGCCACAGTGATACTTCTGTGTATCATAGCTGTGCTCTGTTACTGTAGACTCCAGGTACGACTCCTTGTGCTGTGTGTGTGTGTGTGTGTGTGTGTGTGTGTGTGTGTGTGTGTGTGTGTGTGTGTGTGTGTGTGTGTGTGTGCGCGCATATTTTAAAGATGTTTAAATCCCATTTCAGTAATTTATCCTTCTGACACATTGTATTGTCACGTGGCCTTACAGATGACTGCTGGCTAGAGAGGAAAAGTAATACATCCACAATGGTCAGAAAATGTATGAAAATAATCATAATCGTTTCGTTTGAGATGTAATGCACTTTTCTCTCTCCCTGCCGCAGTACTACTGCTGTAAGAAGAATGGGTCTGACAGCGCCTCCATCTCTCAGCAACACTTTGCCTGCAACGCCTGCAGTGTTTCCGGCCTGGACGGGTCGATCGTCACCCCGCTGTCCATGTCGCCACCAGAGCCGCCCAGGTCCTCCGACCCCACCAAACCCACAGGGGGGCAGCGCAGTTACTGCCCCACCTGCTCGCCCTATGACTCGCCCTTCTACATCCGCACCACTGATGAGATGCGCAACGGTGGCGAGCGCATCACCTACATGCCCACACACTATGAGAACCAGGCGCTGGCGATGCCGCTGCCCACCGTCCGAGGCTCCCTGCTGAGGGAGGCCCAGCGAGGCAGGCCTCCCGATTTCTACACCAACACCCGAGCCATCACCACCGAGGTGTGACCACCCCAAACCCCCCCTCAACACCACCCATACACAGAGACACACTCCTCTCCTCACTTCCACGCACACACCAGCACCACCACTAGCAAAACCACGACAATACCTTTGACACCTGCTGCAGCTTCCAGTGAGGATCTGATGGATGAAGGCTCGCTGGCTGTGGAGCTTACATTATCACATTTATTTGGTCTGGGGGTTCAGGGGGATTTAAGCAAGGATTGTTGAAGATAACTGTGGAAGACTGTTTGACAAACTGGAATCACTTTTAAACATAGTTCCTCACTTTATACCCTTAAAATTTACCTTTTCATATTCACTAAGATAGTAATTCTGTAAATGAAGGTAGATAAAGCTGTAGCTGTAAGGTTTCTTGTCTCTTCATGCTCCCACATGAAGGATGTGGTTGTAAACTTGTTAATGTCTGTTGACTGTTACTGACTTTACCGACTGTCTTTACCGACTGAGGGCTATCTTAGACAATTTAAAACTCATCTTCCTAATGACTGCCAAAAGGACAAAAAAAAGGAGTATGATGAAGTGGTAAATATGAAGCAATTTTGTCGCGATAAGCAGAATGGAGACTGAAATATGTTTGAAAAAGGGCAAAAGAAGGAAAAGTCAACATCCCCTCTGTAGTATTGTGGATCTCTGGAAGCATGCTTGAGTTGCAGGAAAAGGAGAAGAGAGCGGACGACTGGAGCTTTCTCTATGCAAGCTGTCTGGCAAACTACTACAGCTCTTCATCTCCAGTCATCTCCTTTCAGCGGTTTTTGTGTCCTCATGTAACTCAGTTAGAGGAATATTGTAAGCACGGTGCACACGCAGTGAGGTCAAAGCCTATTGGTTTGCCAGGTCCACACCAAACCTCCAATTTCTCCCCTAAGATAAACCTGTGAAAGAGCAAGGACACCCGAGCCCTTGAACGCAACAGTGGTAAGCTTGAAATGAATGAGCAAGTGAATTTCTCTTTTCACAGTGATGCAAAAAGTTTGATATGTAAATAATAACCAGAAAGCAATGAGCGTGTCTCTTGATCCCACTGTGTTCTTGATGTGGAGAGATGCACGCCGGGATTTGAACGTGATGTATTTTGAACGAGCGAGTGTGATTTACTAGTTTGTGCTATTTTGTCTACACACTCCTCCTATACTCCTGTACTACTCTAATGTGGAATCTTTGAAATGCAAATAACCATGTCATTTATTTTCAATTTTTTTTTCATATTGTGAAGAAGTCAGAACACAGATTTATGTGATTGAAAACTGTTTCACAGTGACCATTTTCTACACTTACCCAGCATTGCTTGCCATACACAATAATATTTCCTGTGATGTTTGTTGATATATTTCTGTGTGCAGCAGGATTCAGTCAGGCTGAACAAGTAATGCAAGAAACCTCAAGGACTTGCATGGTGTGCTTTATAATTATTTTGGATGGGCCTAGTGTTAAGCAATCAAGCATTAAACAAAAATGCACTTCCCAACCTCTTTTCAGCAGTGCACACAATTAGAGTCCATTCATCAGCAGCTACTTCATTTATTTCTCAATTACGTTTTCATTAAAATTAAATGGATACCAACTGCAGTGCCATTACACCGTACAACTTCTCAAGACCATTTTGCACCAGAATTGTGTGTTTCTTTGGATTCATTTAAAAGGGCAAATTAATTACAGAGGACTTGCAAAATGAAAGTTCATCATTTAAGGTTGACAGGTTTGATTTTTGGAAAACTGGTCACATCTGGCCAGAAAAGTCTAGAATATCTGAAAAGGATTCAGTGAAATAAAACCAGTGTTTCTCCATGTTGTTGTTTCTCCACTACCACAGATAAGGATTCATTGTCATTGTTTATTTATGTATTGTATTAACTATTTATTTTACTACTTACTTAACTAGTTATCTTTATCTAAAATAAAAAAAAGCTTTTTAGAAATGTGGTTAAAACTGATATCGTACCTGACAAATACAGAAAATGTAATATTTGACAGTGTTAACTTTTGACAATTAAAGATTTGTAACTGCTTGAAATGGCTCTTTGTGTGGTGATTGACAAGACTATAAACACACACACACAAGGTTCATTAACTCAGAAGGCAGTGTGAACTTTGATCTTCAGCTAATCATTGTCATGAGGCAAACAGTCACTACAGCCACATGTTGGAATTAATTTCCAGAGCAAGCTTATGTTTTATCCTGAAGTATGTCCTTTCTGGTAAAACGTAAGCCATCATAGCTTTTAAAAGTTTTGATATTTTCACAATTTGATTATCCAACTAGAAAGGAGGGACATTGAAATTATCCTGCCTCATAGGAAAGTATAATACAATCTATATAAAATGCACAGAAGCACATTTTTATATAGATCAAAAAATAAATGTATTTGTGCATATTAATACACCCATATGGCAATAAGGAGGTGGGAAAAAATCTGAATTCCTTCACAGAAATATTTGTCCCGTAGATGCAAAAGCGTGGGCAAGACAATCTGTAGGAGTACCGCGCATGCGTGAAATTATGCTAACGTTCCGAACCGGAAGACGTATCATTAAACTCCCGAGTGATTCATCTTCTTAAACAGATACGATCTTTGCAGTAACTCTTCTGACAGCTAGCAAGCAACTACACAACGCTCCAAATAAGTAAGTTGACAGCTCTTTTATCAACACATGTGTCCATTTTAGTGTCACGTTTACATGCAGTGAGAAGAAAAATCTTCTTTTCCTTTTTCTTTCTCGTTTTTTTCTGCCGGAGCCGGGCGGGGTGTTGCTGAGTGCGGTCGCTCCTCCGAATAGTGCTCCAACTGTTTTGGACTGCGAGCTGGTTAGCGTTAGCCAAACTTAGCTTTAGCTCTCATCTCCAACCTGACACATAACGTTACTTCCTGTTTAGCCTGCTTTCACCCGTTCTGACAGCTACCTTCTTGTCTTTGGGTCCGCTTGTGATAAACCCATATTATTATTCCCGCGGTGAGGAAGAGGCTGTGGTGACACTACGGATAAGTTGGCTTGCCGCTAGCTAATTTTGCCTTGTCTTTCACTATGTGTGTTGTGTTCATTAGCTAGCTGCTGTGGGAAGAGTCTGTCCGCTTTACAAGTCTGCTGTTTATCCGTGCATGACCACTCAGTAAGGCGTTTCAGACAGAATGGCTTGCCAATTTCATTTAACTTACGAAATGTCCGCTAAAAAGCCGTTTAAAGAGGAAGGCTGCCATAGTAAGCTAGCCTGCTGCTGATGCTGAGAGACTGATGTCCATTCAGGCCTGCAGACACCAGTGAGAGCAGAAATGACAGTTTACCAGAGTAATTAATGTGAAAATACACCCGAACACAGAATAAAACTTAATTGAGTTGTGGACAATTAAGGTATTACCTACAAACACTGACAACTGTCTTCTCTGCTGGAAAACATAGCAACATATGAATTAATGAAGCCATCAGGTGACTGCTTGGTATTGAGCTATTTCCACAGCATTGGTGTCTAATTCAGAGAGGGCTCTTGTTTGACATATCCCTCCAAGTTGAGTTTTATATGTCTGGAGGGCTTACAGCTGTGAAGTAGGAAGTGTACCCAGACCTCAGTAACACCACTGCGGCTGTTGTCATGGTGTCACAGCATTTGTTCCACCCTCTGTGGATCAGATCCAGAATGTGTCTCTGGATGACATTGTCACGGCAGTCTGTGTCCTTGCTGTTAACCTGAAGAAGAGGCTTGAGCCTTCAAATACAGAAACTGTTACTGCAGCCCAGCATGGTGATAGCAACAAACATATCACTGTGTTATTGACCTTGAAATGGTCAATGTCTGACAGTATTTTGGGGGTGAAAGGATGCTTTAAGAATGTGACAGCCATTACATTACTCACAGTACTTAAAACTTATCCTGATTTGTTATGAATTAAGAATCCAACAATAAGAGAAGAGCCATACTCTTTTTGCCTTAGTACATTATCACACTTGCACCATGCCTAGTTACAAACACTCATTTAACCATATGAATTAATTTAACACTGTAAGAGCCGACTTACTCCAAAAAAATGGACCAAATCATTGCCGCAGTTTCAAACGTTTGTCTGTATCATTTAGCAATTAAAGCAGATCTCTAACAGAAAGTCATTAAGTAACATTTTTTGTTGCTGTTGTGTTATTGTTTATATCTCCCCTAGGTGTAAACTGAGTTCCACAATATTATATATGTGATTTGAAGTCTCAAATTCTTTATGGGGATTAGTAGCAGATTTTATTATTTTGGAAAGCATCAGGCTCTGGCTGGTAAATTGACTTGTTCTTTTAGCCCTTTTTTAAGAAACAAACCATCCATTGGAGTTTGACTTTGTTTTGAAATGCACAAGCTGCTCCAGCTGATATTGGTTATATTTTAAAGTAAAGTTGTTGATGTAGACATACAGTGATTAGTTGGTAATTAATTAGTCAATAGTCAGAAAATGAATCTGCAACTATTTCGATGATTCACCTTTTGCATCTTTATTTGCAACTCACATGGAAATTCATCTTTGGCTTCAAAGCAAAGCACATTATGTGGAAAAAGAAAGTAAAACAAAGGGACATGATGAAGACAGTTCATACACACAGACATACATGAAACTTAAGAGCTTCCTCTGCCATGGGTCAGAGTACATGAAGTAAAAACAAGAAATAAAAGGGCCTGTAATAATAAACAGTTGGAGTAAAAGTGGTAACATTGAATTTCAGAGACATTTCAGAGACATTGTAAAAAAAAAAATAACAGAAGTCACTTATATCTAATAAGGACTGGTGTAAACCATCCTCAGGACTGCTTTGCTCACATCAAAGCTATTAATTTCCTCACAAGAAACCAACTGCAGCATTAGAAGTTAATCTCCAGCTGTTTTGATAATTGATTAATCAGTTTGAGTATTATTTTGGTTTCTTTTCTCCTCTATGACTGTAAACTTTGAGGATGTCATCTTGGACTTTGGGAAACACTGATCAAGATTTTCCACTATTTTCTAATAATGATCAAAAGATTAACTGACAATGAAAATAATCGTTAGTCGCAGCATTGCCTTTTTAAAAATGTAGTCTGGGTGTTCATTAAAATTAAACTTGGTGTCTAAAATTATCCCTAAATATTTGAAACTACCTACCATCTCTATATCTTAGCTTGGCCCTCAATTTTAATTGGCTGACCCATTGGTTGCCCACCCCTGTTGTTAACAAGCTCCTGGGTCTTGCTAGCGTTTAAGAGCAAATCACTTTCTTGACACCATGTTATTATGATTAGTGTAGAATCTCTCTAGTTCTAGTCTAGATCATTGCCCTCGAGCATTAAACCCACCATTGCCATGTCACCTGCAAACTTTAAAAACTTTAAAAGGCCAAAGCTGCTGTCATAAATCTGTATTTCATTTATATACATTGGAAAGAGTGCAGGAGGTAAAATGCAACCTTAGGGCACCCAAAGGTTGCAGGGTTGATTAATTGTTTAATTCAATTTATGAGAAATAGTGCCGAACAGTTGCTGTTTTCAGCCCTTCAGGTATGAAGATAGTCTGCTCTTCTCTGTTTTATTATAAAGAGAACACATTTTGGATTTGAACTTTTGAACAGGACATTTGAGGACATGACCTTGGACTTAGAGAAACTGGGATGTATATTTATCACTATTTCCTGACATTTTGCAGACTTGTGATTAATGATTAATCAGGTAGTTGCAGCCTCAATCTGATGTTATTAGGAGAGTACATGGCTGTAAAGACCGGTATGGAGAAATACTGGTTGTAATTTGAAAACTGTAGAGCTTCTGTATGCATGGTTGACTGGCTGTAGATTGTGTTGTGCTGTTTGAACGAACATGAACAAACAGGTGTCTGATGTAGGCTGGTCTTTAGCATTGGCACTAAACCAAAGCAGCCTTTTGTTATGTGTTTTGATGGAAAGTTGTTTCTTTGTCACAAAGGAGATACACTGAACACAGCCAGCCAGAAAAGTAACCAGTATATCAAGAATTAATTCTGTTATATTGGACATTGATTCATCAGATTTACAGAAATGTCTGTTCATTGTCCTGTAAACAGTGTTATTGCTGTGTTGTACAGTGTATAAAACAGGTTTTCACAACAGTGTACTTAATTCATGTTAACAGTCATACATTTGAATCTAAGAACCATAAACAGACAAAACAGATGTCACCATGTATTTGACTATGAAAATAACTCGGATGGCTGTAGCATCAGACCTAAAAGGAAGTGATTCTGTGACAGGTGTAAGGTGTAACGAGAAAGCAGACGCTCCAATGTGTGAACACACTCAAAAGTCTCCGAGCAGGTTTCAGTCACAGTTGCAAAAGAGGGTGAATAGTTTCTCTTTGTGGAGCTGTGTGGCAAGTCACCTGTCTTAATCTTGTTCATGTGCTAGGACTGGCTGAGGTTACTGGTAACATGATGATTTCCAGGAACATTAAATGGATATACAGGGAAATTACCTCCCAACCCTGACAGTCACAGTCTAATGCCAGTATACTTAACCCATCCTGACACCAAAGACTAGTAATTATCTTGTTTTGTATACTGTGATTGGATTGCCTCACAGTCAGAGATGGTGTACAGTGGTGAGGAGGGCAAAAAACAGTAAACAGATAACAAAACTGCACAGAATTGTACTTCTCTACTTGATACTGTTTAGAAGAGTTAGTCAGTCTCATCCAAATCTACTGAACAGGTTTTCCATACTGCAATGACTGGTCTGTTCAGTGTGCATATGACCCATAATCTTTCAGTAAATGAGAGGCAAGAAAGATGCAGTCAGCAGGTTGAGCAGACTTAGCTGTGTTCTTCACAGGAGGGTCAGCAGGGTCATAAAGCAGATGGAGTTAGACTGAGGCACGAGTCAGAGATTTAGTAACAATAATAAGAATAACAATTGTCTCTAGTTATAGAGCACTTTTCGAAATCCGTGTTACCAAGTGCTTCATGAAGGCAGCAAAATAATACAGGGCATAAGATCATCAAGTTTTAAAAGACAACAGATCAAAAGCAACATTTTTCATCATGCTTTTGTACACAGAGTCATGTATAGAAATGGCATCAAAATACAATGTGATAATATGTTTTGGGTTGTTTCAGCTAACTTTCTTGGTGTCCATGCTGGTGAAGTTTACTGTTTTGACTACTACTACAGGGATTACTGTGTTCATGTGTGTCTTATGACAATAGTTGTAACTCTAACAAAACAGCAGGGCGAGTCGAGCCATAGAAACACACACACCCTCTCATAGACGTAATCTGGTTAGCCTGGTGCCTGTGGCTGTTTTTCAGTTTGTCCATGCCACTCGCTGCTCACAGTTTCCATAAGGGCAGTGGTTTGGTGGCAAGGATTTCAACAGAGATTGTCCTGGAGGAGTGGGTTGGTAATGACTGGGTGCAAATTTGCTGCTGTGTCTACAGTTTGAGGTACTGTCAGTGAGGAAGTGACTGTCTAACCTCACAAGCCCAGCAAGAGTGAGAGATGCTAAAAACAGTGTAATCTGGATAAATACGGTTGTTTTACAGGATGTAATATGCAGGTTTGAAATGGCCACCTGGCAACCAAAGGATGCCAGTAAAATTAGTCTTCAATAGATAAATCAGTCAAAGTTACTGACCACATTGTATTATAATAATTTTGACGTGCTGACATTTCAGAAACCAGTCTGGTGGTTATAGTCTGTTTGTTTCTTTTTTCTTTTTTGCAGGTAAAAAACACATTCCATCACATGAAGTTGAAGTTTACCCTTTTCTTATACAAAATACTGTGTTACATTTTGACTATCTGTACAAATCTGTTTGTGCATGTGAGAGGGAGATTATGGGATGTTCTGTACTTGTACAGTTAACATTAAGTAATTATAATTAATAGCCAGTTGTGTATGCCTAGAGTGTGTTTACCAAATAGAAAGACCAGTCTGACTTTAGAAGAAAAGACACAAAGAGATCCAACCATATCAATCTCCCAACATGCCCTGTTTCTGTCTGTGTTTCCTATCTGGGTTCCTCTCATTCCAGCTTCTGTCATAAGTGAATCAGTGGGAGTGTTCGCTGTTCTGCTCAGTGTAATTGAATAAGTGTGATTGGAGCACATGACTGTCTTGCTCTCTGTACTGTCTTGCTTACGTATGTCAGTTGCGTGTGCGTGTGTACACGCAGGTATGAATATAATTTGCCAGAGTTAAGTGCGTATGAATGCCTTTTGTATGCATGTAATCGTGTCACTGTGTGTGAATGAATGCCGCCTTTAGTGAATTTCTCCATTGTGAGATGTATAAAGTCTTATCTAATCGAATCTTATGCATTTGTTCTCAACTGTGTTTTTGCTTATTTGTGCGCATGTGTGTGTGTGCATGTACGTGTTTGAATGTGTGCATGCTCCTCCATGGCATCATCATAAATGCTGCGTCACTCAAACTCTAGCTGCTTTGTAGCTGATTGGCCTTCAGATAATCTCTGCGATTACCTCGTTGGCCCGGATAATCTACTCCCTTTTTTTGGGGTAGTGACTTTTTCAGGATGAGTAGTGATCTGAATAGAATAAGATATGTAGATGCACCATGTTTGTTTGTATGTGATTTAATCAAAATAAAATCTATTAAAGACATAGTAGTAAGTTGGTGTTCTGTACGAACAAAGACCATCACAAATTTAAGTCCAAAGTTTACAATGATATGAAACAGAAAAACACAAATCCTCACAATTTAGAAGTTTAAAAACCATTGACATTCACCATTTTGTGAGAAAAATGTACTCAAATGATTAACTGATTACTAAAATAAATGCCGGTTTATTTTTCTGTATATCAACAAATTTCTGGTTATTTGTGAATGTGTTTAATAGGAGGTAAAGGTTTGTGTTACTAATCACATGCTAATGTGTTCTGTCTTTACTGTGGAACAGCCTAGTTTCAGCTAGCTGTGCATGAAGACATGTTTGCTTTTAGTGTCGTCCAGCTCATCAGGACGCCGGCAGCAGCCAGCAGGATGTAACATGTAGAGACAATGGGCTGATACAGATGTGCAGACAGACTTTGTCAGTGCTTGTCTTTTGGTGCTGTGCTTGTAATCGTACACGTAGAGTCCACAAGAGTACAAGTAAAAAGTGTGTGAGTGAAATACTTAACAATAAAAGCTAGCCCAGCAATTACTAAGAATGTTACCGCCCTCTGACACCTAGTGGAATTGCTAGCTTAGTTAGCTGTTGTTGTTCTGATCACAGAAAAAAGTATAACAATAACAACAATAACAAAACAGTTATGAAAAAGAGTGCCAACACATAATGCTCCCACATTTGGGGAGTAGATAAAAAGATGCCTGCTTGTATTAGTGACAGATCAGACAAATTGATGGATGTAAACATTGTGAGTTAAACTGCTATAGATCTGTTCCAGGAGAGGTTGCGACTAAACAAGAGAATGTTCAACTCTGGCACCAGAATTCTACATATCACTCTTGTTTGATTCTGAAAAGCTCAGTATCAAAAGCATGTTGAAAATAGAGCCATTCAGAAAATCTGCTGCCAGCTAAGGCCTGTCAGACACTGTGACACCTGGCAGAGTGATCTGGAAGACTCCAATCACACCCTAAGCACTGGCTAAGCACTAAGCACAATTTTAGGAATTGCAAAACAGCAGATTTGTGTTTAGGAATACAAATTGTGCTCATTTTTGTGCTGGTTTCATTAACTCAAAGATGACAGTTTGCTTAGAATAACTTTGGCCTGAACTCACAAACCTAAAATGTGGCCTACAAAACCTGAAAGTTGTCTTGGTCTGTTCGAGTTCCGAATGGGCATGGTGCACTTTGGTGTTGCCTTCCACAGTGACAGTACTGCACACAGTGCCTTAACTGTAACCTAATATAACTTGTTTTATCAGTTTAATAGGTCTCAGACTGATGCACCTACTTTGTGTATACAAAGCTCCCTCAATCACGAGGATATTGTTACGAAGTCGTTGATTAAGATTCACAAATAAGATTATCCACCATCTCATCTGCTGTTTTTTTTAGCTTTTAATAGGGTGTCTAAGATGTGCCTGTCTTTTGTGCATGCAGGCTGCCTCCCACAGAGCTGCGCGGACAGAAGTGGGAAGGGGAGAGCTTTGACCCTGGTCTCCCCAGCTGACTCTGAATAAACCAGCCAGCCATGGATGACAGCTCCTCACTTGGGAAAGTCAGCAGCTCTACAGAGTCCGTGGCCACCGTCACCAGTGAGGAGTTTGTTCTGGTACAGACCAGTGCCGCTGGGTCACCGCAAGCGTCTGGGGGCAAACCAAGACTCAAGGTCAGAATGGTGTAATGTGTAGTAGTCATTCCCCCGTAGCACAACATGATTCAACATGAAGCCACTTGAAGGCCGCTGGTTTTTGCAGTTATGAAACACAGCAGCTAAAACACAGTTTTCCTCATCACCCTCGTCCTGGGTTTCGTGATCTACCTTTTCTTGTTAACTCAGCAAATGTGTCTCTGGCTGCCACCAGAGCTGGCCTGGCTGATTAGATCACAATGATTACAGCCAATGAAAGCATGTTGATAGCAAATGGAAACAAGGTGATCAACACTTGAGCACTGACTTAGTCCAGGAAGCTCCACTCTGTCTTTATCAATTTCTGTATCCTTATTTTCATCCTGTTTTATCTGTCCTTGTTTCTCATTGCCCTCATACCCAATCTTTTACTCGTTCCCTCTCTCCCTCAGATGTCTTGGAACGGGAGTGAGCAGCTGGAGAAAGCTATGGAGGAGGTGTTAGATGATGATGATGAGGTGAAGGTGGAGAAGAGCAGTGTGGAAAAGATGGAGAAGCACAACGACCCACAGACCAAAGTCCAGGAGCACCGACCTGCAGGTATAGACTTTTCAGATCCATTTACAGTCTGCCTGTCAGCTGTTCTTTCGTTCACCCAACTAAACATAGAAAACTGAAATATCAACTATACTGTCCTTAGGGCATATATCATCCTTCCAGTTCACAAAATCTTGAAAGCAGCTGTGAGTCTTAGTGTTTGACAGTATACACACTACAGCTGAACATTTCCTGAATTCTACTGGCATTTAACCAGTTAAATTGAAACCTACCGATGTCACTGTGACAGCATGCATATTTAGTTTTTCATATTTTAGTGGGCTTGGATCACTATAATTCTGCAAGTGGGACAGTTAATCACAACAAATGGAATGGATCAGCTCAGGCAAAACTACAGATGCAGGCCATAATGGAAGCACACTAAAGTGCAGTGTTTTCAGGCTGCTATCTGAACTCTCTTGACATTGGCTTAGCTGTTCTGCATATCATCAAGGACAGCTCAACAAACATCTGTGCAACAACAACACATACACTAATATTACTGATACACTGTCATACACTGCTCAGTGGCAGGTGCCAGGCGTTAGCATGACCAGGGTTACAACTTACAGGTTCCAATCCCTCTGGTTTTATGCCCATCCCCGTACAGTCCTGATCTTAGTTTTAAAGCTGAAAATATCTAGTATGCCTAACTAAACAAACATCAGATGTGCTTGTCTGGAGTGTGATTTAAGCCCACTCTTTCTGTTCAGAAACTACACAAAGGTACTTGCCAAAGCCCAATAAGCATTTCTGTGTGTATTTTTGTATTGGATTGGGGATGTATGCGTGTGACCCTGTCGCCCTTCTGGTGAAGCTCTTCACTTTTGGGTGAAATGAGACAGTTTATAATACCGTGTGTCAAAGAGGAAGGAAGCACATGCTTCCCTCTCTCTCTGTCCAGGCCTACAGTGGAATTGCCACTGTTGTTAACAATTGCAGCAGCACTAACCGCAAGAAATCAAGGTGTGTCAAAACCTCTGCATAGTACTATATGATTATTGTTGCTGCTTTATACTATAATACTATGGTCTAAAATGGGTCTGGCTGGTGAATGCAGGGAAACAAATCAGGATAAATATAGAACATTGAAAATTACACCTTTACTTTCACCTGCTCATCTGACTGCCTTATCAGAATTTGATTATTGAAAATATTGTTTTGGGTGCTGTAGAATAATAATGACCATTGATTTTATTTGTGTTGTAGGTAATTCAAGACAGAAAGCTTTAGAACTACATGTCTTTACTTATTTACTTGTATTTGCTTAATTTTTCACATCTCCAGTGAGACCAGTGTGTTGTGCTGCACTACTGCTGAGTGAACTTAGAGGAAATGGTTAGCGTGGTGTAGAATAAAAAGAAGTCCAACTGCTGCTCTCATTGTTCTGCTTCCTGTTTGCAAAGTGTGAAAGTAGCAGGTCAAAGGCCATTTCAGAGAACACCCCCCCCCCCCCCCGACGTCCTTTGTGGTTCTCTCTTACCTTCTGCTTATCTTTATTTTGTCTCAGCTGTCTTTTTGTGGTTTTCTATCATCTGTTTAAGTGCACCAGTCTGTTGTAGAGCTGTCAGGCTACAGGATGTGAAAACCCAGGAAAGAAGCCCCCAAGGACAAAAATCAATAACATCACAACCTTTCTGCCTGTCCACAGAATCATGCCCAGCACCATCTAGCCCCACAGTGCTTGAGGAGGACGGTGTGCAGTTCAACAAGCTGTCCTACCTGGGCTGCACCTGGGTCAAAGCCCCTCGCAATGAGGCAGAGGCACAGAGGGCCATGGCCACCCTGCGAGCTGAAAGCGCCATTCCCATCCCCATCACCCTGCATGTCCCCTGTGGAACAGATGGCTCTGTCAGGTCAGGCACGCATTGAGACAGAGATCGTGAATATTGAGACTTTGGGCTATTAAAATGGCCTATGATGAAAGCAAAATTGGTAGGTTTATTGAGATATTAACACATTTAAACTACAGATTGACAGGAAAGAAACTATAACTCAGGAAGTATGACAATACAGTGTTCATGGACTTATTCTGAAACCAATGGGCATAGGTCATATAATCAGTATGGTCAATACAGAAACCATTGGTAATTGTGTTAAACTCTCAGCCTGACCTCTACATCACTACTTGTTTGGTAAAGCGGCTGTATATACAAGCTAGGAGATCAACCAGAACAGATGATCCTGAATTACATGCCTGAAGTTGAAATTAGCCATCACCTCTAATGCTTGTTAGATGCTTCCAGAAGAAGTGAATGTACTGATGAAATGGATATCACATAAGCTGAGAGAAACTTTCTAATTATCCTGAGTCATGAAATGAAAAGATGAGTTGTTTAGATACACCAGAGGAAATGAGACGTGGCTTTTTTCTGACCATGCTGAAAATATTGACATCGCTGCTCTGCTAGACAACACTGACACGAGTCCCTTAAACCCCTTTTTTGAATGGAAGTATGGTGGAATATAGAGTTTAATGCCATTTATTGAGGTAGACTATTAACAGACACAACTTGCTGTCTATTGAGTTCAAAGTAATGTAGAGTGGTACCAGTTTTGGATGTAACATAAAACATCTTAAAAGTGTCAGAATGTTAGAGGTTTATAGGAAAAAGTGATGTAGAAAACTTGTTAATGAATGTTAAAATTAATCATTGCCAAAAAAGATGTTATCTTAATTCCATTTACAAATTACAAATTCACATCTGTGATCTACTATTATACTTCAAGTCTGGAGCAAAAGCATCATTTTCACATGTAAAATAGAATTATTCTTTGCAGGATTGTGGACCAGGCCTCAGGTACAGAGATTGCCTCATTTCCCATCTACAAGGTGTTGTTCTGCGCTCGTGGACAGGAGGGTTCAGTGGAAAGTGACTGTTTCTCCTTCACCGAGAGTTACCGAAGCTCTGAGGACTTCCAGATTCACGTCTTCTCTTGCCACATTAAGGAGGCCGTGAGTTTCATCCACACAGAATATCACAAACTGCAGCTCAGCATGGTGTTCACACTTGTTTTAGGCTGTGTGAACCAGAACCCAATGAGATGACTGGATGTTCAGTGACGTAAGGTGTTAGACTGTATTTTGTGCGATAATACTAAAAAAAAAAAAAAAAAAAAAAAACTCATCAAAATTCTACATTCAATTCTTTAGACACCATATCATTTAAAAGTACAATGTTGGAAAGACAAAGACAAATGTGGTACTACTGTCTGTGGCAGCTATGCCAAACATAGTGCCTCTGATTTGCTTCAGAAAATATTATGTATTATATGATGTCATGTGAAGTAATCAGTGTTGATACATAGGGCTCAGCGATACAGCGAAAAATATGATCACTGTAATTTGATTATGTAATTTCAGCATGTGTGCTGGTGAAAAAATGATACGTGCTTATACAGCCCTCTGCACTGACACTGGTAGACCAGCTGAGGGCACTGTTGTCTTTGTATTTTCTCAATAATCTCCAGTTGATTCTTGCCTTTATTACTGTCCTTTTATTTTCATCTTCTGTTCCTTTCTATTCTATATATTGATTCCATTTACTGATTTTCCTTTGCAACATATTATATTTTATGTTCTGCTTGCTCTTTAAATGAGTCTGTTCCATTTAGATTTTATTCTGTTTTTCTTCTCTTCACAACCTCCAATTTACTTCACATTTATTTAGTGATGCTTTTATCCAAAGCAACTTCCGCACTCAGCCGTGTGGATAAAAGCCAAAAATAGCAAGAATCATACAACTTAACCTTTCCTTCTTCCTTCTCTTTCTGTCTATAAAGCTTCTGTTTTTTCTTTTCCTTTTCCCTCCAGGTCAGTCGTATCCTGTACAGTTTCTCCACAGCCTTTCGGCGTTCTTCACGGCCGGCAGACATCAGGGACGCAGCGCAGTCCAGTCCGCCCGAGAGCGACCTCTACACCTTCACTGTCACGCTGGAGATCAAAGAGGATGATGGCAAGGGCAACTACAGGTACTTGGTCCATACATACACACACATGCAGAGAGATTTAGGTGTCTCTGAGTATGATGGCTCTGTAACTTTACACAAAGTGTGTTACCTTCATATCTTTTACATTGTATGTGAAAAGAAACATGATGGTGCTACAGTATAGTATAATCCTGTGATACCATTATTCAATTATTTGAGGAAAGCCCTGTGAACAACAACAACACATACACAAACACACAAATATTACCCACTGTGTGTTTTTTATCAGCTCAGGACTGTTGGTATGACAGTTATGTTGGTAGTTGGAAAGCTTTCATGTGCTGCCGCAATAATGTTTTATCTGACTATTATTGTTCAGCCATAAAGAGCATAAAGCTTATCGGCACAGTAAGACACTTTTTCCATTTTCACAAGCCATAGAGTATTTTAGAGATGGGTTTTCATTTTCTGTTCTCTGAAATAAGACTTGAGGGAAGACAGGTCATGTTTTATCTTTTAGTGGGTTAGTCTAAGACAGTGATAGTCGATCTGCAGCCTGCAGATTTGGCCCCTGATAGGGCACACGGTCTAATTCACAATGAAAATACTTCACATGGGGAATTTTTTTTGTTTGTTTTTAACAGTTAGTCAGGGCTGTACAGACGGACAGGTATGCCAGTTTTGTGTGCTGAGATAAATTAGGCTGTCAATAACGGACAGGAGGCTGATCTTTGCCTGATGGCCTTTCAGGCTGTGCAAAGTGCAGTAGGATCAGACAGTGAGCTATGCATGGGAAGACTATTTGCTGAAGAGGAGTTAACACAGAAATTAGGTTATGATGCTGATCCGTAAATGTATATTTCAGTCTAAAAGTGAGAGTGATTGCATGATGGAAGAGGTTACAAATGTTGTATAAACCTTTTCAATTGTAACCAAAGCATTTACTGGAAGCATAACTAAAATGCATTTTCAGCTATTAAGTGCAGTAAAATATTTGATTTATCTGTCGTAAAGGTCTAGCATCAATTGTCCCAAGTTAATTTAGTTAAGTTAAAGGAGTTAAAGAAAAGATGAGTCATGGGCCTTTTAATGTTTATGCATTTCTTTTGATAAATATTATTTATGTTCATTTATTAACCGGCCTGTCATTTTGCAACGTGGCCCCTTAGCAAAGCAAGGTGAGTATCCCAGGTCTAAGGTAAAGAATATTTTTTCATAGTAAAGAGACTGGCATTAAGAGAGAGAACAATAACATAAAACCAAGTAAATTCAAAATATTCTTAAAGTCAAGACATCAAAGAACTTCACAGCACAGCAATATCCCAAATCAAAATGGTATCACACCCCTAAGGTTATGAATAATAACCCTGCCTTCCTCGTCTTCCTCTCTACAGTCCAGTGCCTAAAGACAGAGATAAGTTCTACTTCAAGCTGCGACAGAGCGTTCAGAAGAAGGTTGTTGTTTCAGTTCAACAAATGTGCAACAAGGAGCTGGGCATCGAGAGGTGAGGATCACTGTAAGAAGAGATGATGCACGACAAGGTCCTAGTAACCTTCCACAGGGCTCCTGTGTTGGGGTTGGGTTCTGTGTTGCAGGTGTTTATACTGCATTTATTCCTCACCCCATTTTTCAGGAGGGATTATCATTTTATCTACTGTATAGTTTAGGATTGCCTCCATTAATCTTGTACTGGGCTTTAAAAAAGTCAAGAATTGGCACTCATCAAATATCTCCCTCCTTCCCTCCACTAACCCTGTGCTTTTTGTGGTTGCTTTTTGCACATGATTGGCCTAACTTACTATACTTTGAAAAGAGGTTTGGCATTTCTACTATTAAACTTAATTTGTATAGCACCATCCATACAAGAAATGCAGCTAAAAAAGTGCTTTACAGCAAAGACACTACAGTGCTTCACATAAAAAAGACAAAATTAACATTAAAACAGGGATAGGAAGGTAAGGTGGAAAATAAAACCTCTGAATAATAGTAATACAATAAAGTTAAAAATAGATTACATAGGAAAAAATGTTTAGCAAGGTCTTAATCCAGGAAGTAGTTTGGAGAGCAGCTATTTCACCAGGACTAATGAGCTGAACTATAGGTGGTAAGGATGTAGAGCTCAAAAACACTGCTTTAAACATGCTGGGTATGCACACAGCATACAAAATCTATGCCTTGTTATAAACTTCATTGTGGTAAATTATACAATGACTTTCCAGATGAATGAACCAGACTGCTTGAAATGGCTTGCTTTCACAAGGACAGCACATGCACTCAGTGGTCAAAATATTGCAGAGGGAACAAACAACAACAGCAAAAAAATAAAGGAGCATGGCAATAATAACGCACCAGCAGAGGAATACTAGTGAACTGAAATCACTTTCGACTCTTTACCTTTATGTGTTAACATGCTCTAGCAGCACAGCAGCACCAAAGAACTGGGTCATCTTCATCACTCCCCCTTTTCTTCTTCACTCCCTCACCTCTTATTGCTGTCAGAGGGAGAGAGACACCTGGCTTCTCCTTCATTTTTAGTGTCAATGGAAACCCCCACTGTGTTCAGAACTGATCTTTCTGAGGTGTTCAGCTTCCGTTTGACAACACTTTATTCTGTTTATATTCATTTTTGTAAAAGCATCTGTCTTAATGGTAGGGATGCACGATAACTGTTTTTTAAAACCGATACCGATAAACGATAACTTTCAGCTCCTAAAGGCCGATACCGATAACCGATAACACACACATATACCTAACATCATGACATCAATACCACGAACAAAACCAAAATCAGTTTTGATTCTTTAAATGAAGAGATATTTATTTTTCCAATGAAAAACTATTGGTAAGCCTCTCAAACATGTTCTGAAAGCTATCAAACAAACATATTTGATATCTCACATCAATTTAAATAAGGTGCATTACTTACTGATAAAAAAAAATAAAGGCCCCTTGAAATGATGCAAATACATGCGTCAGGATTACAAACTGAAAAAGTGCATTCCAGAAGTTTACAAAAAATAAATATAAATAGAAAATTAATGCACTGGCACAAGTTAGATTCAAACATTTCTATTTAAACAAACTGAAAAAGTGCATTCCTCAATGACAACAAAAATAATGCACAGTGCATATTGTACTGACAGAAGTTAGAAGACGGCACTCTTAAATACTCAATTCTGATTGGTCAATCGCGAAAATTCAGCTGTGTTCCTAACAGTCACAGACTAAAGGGGCAATCCCTTAATGTACCAAGCTCAATTACAAATCGCCAGCTGATTTGAGAGGCAAAATATGGAGCATTTTCCGTGCATTATTTTTAATTTGTTTGGAGAGGACCAAACACTTGGCTGGAGAATGATGTCCCCAGCAAAAAAGATGAGAAAAGTAAAGAACAACGCTGGACCGACAGCAGGAGCGATATTAAGACACAAAAGACTTGAGGACGCAGAGATTGACCAGATTGAAGCCGACAGACACGAAAAAAACACCAAGAGAAACACAGCATGGACGAACGGTCTGCTAAAAGACTGCTGAGTGGAGACAAAACTGGAGACAGATTTTTTAATGTCCGACGCTGAAAGCAGAAATCAGCTGATGCAGGACTTTCATCCATCGGACCGAAAAAAATAGCGGTAAACCAAACTCTGTCTGGGATATCCCGTCACTTCTCCACATTTGACATGATTTCGCTGAATATCTGTAAAGAAATGTTTTCCTGCCTGCCGGCCTGCGCACAGTGAGAGAGTTGCTAGGCAACGTACGTGTTTACTTTCAGAGCCGCTGCGCAGTGAGAGCGGTGACAGGCGAGAGTAGACTCATTTTAAATCAATAAAATATGTTTTAATCAGTATTTTGTGTCACACTAATGAATGCTTTAGTAGTAAGCCGTGTCCTAAGCGGGATAACGTATCGTGAGCAGTTTCCTACGGAGAAGCGTTGCGTCGGGCTTCTATGTCATCCTGAAGGAAGATACATGATCGCTTACTTAGACTTATCTATGTAAACAAACTGAAGAAGGGCAGTCCATAGTAAGTCAAGCACCATCACGTCCATGATTAAATCTTCAATAACCTTAGCCCGTGGGTCATCTTTGGCGAATTTCTTGGACTTTTCGAAAACCTCGCCGTCGCGTAAGTGGCTTCTTTGCGGCTGCCTTGCTAACGTTAGCATCTTTAGCAGGCCGGGCGTCCTCATATGCTTTCCAAACTCCGTCAAAGCGGTGGTTATGTTTCAGGTGACTGATCAGGTCTGATCACACACTGACATGACACACTGACATCACACTGTGACATCACTTCACACGGTGACATCACACTGTGACACCACATCACACGGTGACATCACACTGTGACATCACATCACACGGTGACATCACACGCTGACATCACACGCTGACATCACACACTGACATCACATCACACGCTGACATCACACACTGACATCACAGACAACACTGTGACATCACAGATCACACTGAGTAACCACGGTAACAGGGTTTAACATGAAATATTTCCAGTTTATCAGAAGTGAAAACTGACAGGAAGTGGTTGTAACTTCTTTACATTTGATCTAACAGCTCAGTTTCTGTTTCTGTAACTCTGCCTCCAAAGTAAAAAATGAAGTGCTTCTTTTCCAACATGTTAAAATAAACCTTCTGGATGCTGCAGCTTCACATCAGAATTAAAAACTGACTCAGATTCACTTTGTTCATTCAGGTTTGGTAAACAAACAGCTGTGAGCTCAACAACACCAACATGCAGAATATGTATTTTCCCTGAACATCGCAGCGTTCGAGTGATGGTGGGTCTCTGTAGTTTCTGCTCAGTCCAGTTAACCGATAGTTGAACCAAACACTGAAACGTCTGTAAATCCACAGTTTTTGATCAGCATGTGTGTTACTGACTGCCCGATTAAAACCAGTAAAAGCCACTCACCGGTTAGCAATGCTGAAAACAGGATAGTCGTGTTTGTGTCCTCTAGAGGCAGCTGGGTTCATTACAGCACCCGATCATTCAGATCTCCAGGGTTCATCCTCTGAGGAGTAAGATCTGCCTCACTGGCTTTGTTAACATGCTGATGTTTAGCAGCTACGTCTAATGTTTACCATCCCATCTTAGCTTAGCTTTTTAAGACTGCATGCTAATATTTAGCTAATTAGCAAAAGGTGCAGCTGAGGCTGATGGGAGTGTCTTTATTTCTGCAGGTATTTGCTCCCTAGCACTTTGGTTTATGAGCACTAAAACGCTGACCTGATGGTGGCGCTGATGAAAAGGATCAATTCACTTATTAATATTCATCTTGAGGGGAACATGAACTTCTGAACCACATTTATTAGTCATCAAACATCTGCTGAGATGTTTTAGTCGTTTCCATGGCGGCAGCCCGATTTCGCTGAATAGCTGTAAAGAAATAAGTTTTCCTGCCGGCCTGCGCACAGTGAGAGGCGGTTGCTAGGCAACGTGCGTATTTACTTTCAGAGCCGCTGCGCAGTGAGAGCGGTGACAGGCGAGAGTAGACTCATTTTAAATCAATAAAATATGTTTTAATCAGTATTTTGTGTTACACTATTGAATTCTTTAGTAGTAAGCCGTGTCCTAAGCGGGATAACGTATAGTGAGCAGTTTCCTACGGAGAAGCGTCGCGTCGGGCTTGTGTCATCCTGAAGGAAGATACATGATCCCTTACTTAGACTTATCTATGTAAACAAACTGAAGAAGGGCAGTCCATAGTAAGTCAAGCACCATCACGTCCATGATTAAATCTTCAATAACCTTAGCCCGTGGGACATCTTTGGCAAATTTCTTGGACTTTTCGAAAGCCTCGCCGACGCGTAAGTCCCGGTGGCTTCTTTGCAGCTGGTTTGCTAACGTTAGCGTCTTTAGCAGGCCGGGCGTCCTCATACACTTTCCAAACTCCGTCAAAACGGTGGTTATGTTTCAGGTGACTGATCAGGTATTAAAGCTTGTGCCATTTCTCGCTCCTAGTGGAACTCGCTTGGAACATTTGTTACGAATAACCAGCGAACTGTCTCCTTTGGAAACTTTGAAGAAGTCTGAACTCTGTTTTCAAAAGCACTCTGTACCGCATGCTGCATTTTTTGTGTGTAACATGTGAAGAAATACTGCGAATGTCAATTCAAGTCAGCCACTAGCAAAATTATGACCGAGTTAACGAGTTGTTTTCTGGCATGAGGGGGTATACTTGATTTTTCCCAGTGAGAAAGAGTTTTTCTGATTATGCTAACGTCACTTGAACGCAGCATTCACTGCAGGCCATTGGGGTCTCATAGTGGGAGCGAGGCACTGCCGTGCTGACAAAAACACATATGTTATCGGGGCTGTTCGTCATGATATCGGACCTATCGGAATGACGTCATAATTTCCTGTTATCGGGCCGATAATTATCGTGCATCCCTACTTCATGGTTATTGCCATTTTGTTTTACATCATGAGTTGTGTGGATGTAGTACATCAAAATTGAGCAGCTGAATGGCGCCTTGGTTTGAACAAAAAGCCTTCTGCCTCTCTCTGTTCACTCTTAAAATCTTATAGAAAAGTCACTTTTCAAAAACATTTGACCCATAACTTTCAAACTCAACATGAGCCATTTGGGTTAGGGCTGGTTTAACTGTGAATGTATTCATATGTAATGCAGTTCTGGCTCTGGGAGATTCCCATGCTGACCACCTGATGGTACCTTCAACTTAAGGCCGATGGAACTTTACTACAATAAGTTAGCCACCCAGTAATGTGATAAGACCTTGAATATGTGTTAACGTAACACTGTAGTTTGCCTACTTGTTTTCTGTGGTTTTTTAACTTCCAGTTTGTCTTTGCTGTCCTCTTCTGTGTGAGGGGCATCCTTGAACCTGTCAGAGTCTTCTCCAAGCCTGTGAACCACATCCAGCAGCTGTAGGGAGAGCTGGGTGTGCTATCAGCCTGAAGGGGATTAGACATGCTAGGCTACATTCTTTTTAGATTTAAAGGTTATCCAAGTAATTGTCTCTTTGAGTCTTTCAAATAGACCCATGTGCAATACAGGCTCTTGAAGTCTTTTCAGAGTGTCAGTTTAATACCTGAAAAATAATAGAGTATTTAAATTACAATGGTTATGACTGTAGTTGGGTCAGTTGAGTTGTTTCTATATTCCATTTTTGTTTCTCTCCTAACTAATTTGACTCACTCTGCTGGTGCAGACTGTAACTCTGCAGTGGAATTAGGGATTATTGATTTGTTATTTTAGCTCCTGTGTCTTTCTTTTAGGTGTTTTGGGATGCTGCTGAGTCCAGGACAGAAAGTCTGCAACAGCGACATGCATCTACTAGACATGGTGAGCAAAGTCCACCTTAGTCTTATTAAACAACATACCAGCCTTTTATTTTTTTCAGGTAGAACTAAATTAGCATATCCAGAGTTAACCGCCCAACAAATTAATAATCTATCCACCCATTTGGTATTTTGAAGTACTGTACGTCACTCTTGTTTTTTAGTTTTCTTTGTTGCAGTTTTACAACAACAGTGACAACAATATATATATTTGTAAAGTGCTTTTCTAGACCCTTTCTAGTGCCAAAAGACAGTGATGCAAATACAAAAACATTCGGCATGGAAGCACATTGTTTGTAAGACTTGTAGACAACAAGATTTCTAAGAGGAGTTGTTAAAAGCATGTTTAAAAAAGTTTGCATATGTGTTCAATATGTGCAATTTGCATATATTTGCATTTCACATTAATAATTTAGCAAAATCCTTCAATGTGTTGCAGTTGATAAAATAACAAGATTTTTATGAGTAAATAATAAACCATGCATTAATACTTCTACAGGAGTCGATGGGGAAGAGCTCTGATGGAAAGGCCTACGTGATCACAGGTACTTGGAACCCCAACATGCCGGCCTTCCAGCTACTGAATGAAGACACACCTAAAGGTGAGGCGAGTTATTGTCCCGTTAACTGTTATACCACACAAATTCCAGGTTCATCTGCGTTCATAGTAGCATTAAAAGTTTGCAGCTGTGTGTCACTGAGCAAAACTAGCAACTTTAAAGCTTTAATACCTAAAAATAAATTCATAATCATGCATAAAGACATGTTGATGCTGATCTAAAATTTCCTTCTTTACTAGTTCAATAGTAAAAAAAAAAAATAGTAAAATGTTTTGGTTTTTTTTGTTTTTTTTACAACAATTGTGCACGTTTGCTGCAGTTATGATCTGTGTCAAGCAGAACCCACCAGTGCCTGTTAACTGGTTGTTCACACACATATGAAGTAGGGATTATTTCCATGCATTATTGTGACAAATATGATGTGGCATTGCACAAAGCTCAAGGTCACGTCTGGGAATTCTGCAGTGCTTGCATCGTAGCATGGATGTGATAATTGCCTTCATCCATTCTCTAGCATAGCATAGTCTTGTACCTGGCCTTATGACCCAATTACTTGTCAAAGCTTTGCATGTTTTTGCACACAGAAGCATTAACACATTGTGTCAGGCAGCAGCGCCAACAGAGCTGTGGACACTCACTGGTGTGTGAGATGTAGAATCAAAAGCAACATTTTGAGGAGATTATTCTTATGCAATTTACTTATTAAATTATGTTATTGATTTGGACTGTTTTTAGAATATTAACATGTAGCAACCGAATTAAACAAGAGTATAAAATGAAACATTCATGACTTCAGTATATAATTTAAAAATTAAAGAAGTAATGTTTTATTTTAGTTTTAGAAACTGATTTGCTACCTGAGTTATGTGGGTTCATGAATTGCTCAGATAAGCATACTGGAGTTGAATGAGTTGATTTTTCATTATGTACTATACCTGAGACAAATGTTATGGTCTCTTTAAAAGGGAAGCATGTGTTTAGACCAGATCCCACAGAGTGTATCAAGGCTGGGAGCTTACCTCACCAAATCCATTACAGCCTACAAATTAGACTACTTGGCAACTTGCTGACCTGGAGGATCTGAGAGTTTGACTTGAAGGTGGATGGCAGATCTGTCACAGTAGTATACCTCATGGGAGTCAGGCAGAATAAAGCCCTACAACTGGCTCCACGCACACACATACACACACAAAGTGAATCTTTTGAAACCAGTTTGCAACCCTCTGGAAGAACTGGTCAGGGTCAGAACCCTCATGGGACAGTTTCTTGCTGAGCAAGTAATTTTGTAATGGAGCAGCGATTGTTAAGTCATTCAACCTTTGGTGACAAAAATGGTAGCAAAAATTAAACTTATACAGTTCTCTGTCCAAAATGGTTTTGTTTATTCCCAATCTGCACATAGGTTAGGATACCTCATTTACTATAGCTAAATTTTCTTTAACAAGTTGTAAATATCTGCCTTAATATGACAACAACTGGAGATGCTGAACCATTGAAAGACATCTTTATTATCAGTAAACAGTAAACTATCACAACACCAGTGCTTAGAGTATCTTAAACTCCAAACAAATCCTGTTTCCTCAAAGAAATATTTCTTTAAACCAGGAGAAACTTGGATGGTTTCACAATTGCAAGCTGTAATAAGATACTGGTATTTAATTTTTGTCCCATCAAAGTTTATTAAGATCATGAAACCTTCCTACTTGAGATAACTTTTCCAGCCCCTCTGCCTGTTTTCTGTTGGTTTATTCCATCTTTATAATTGGACTCTCCCCAGAACAGAAGCATTAAGTGATGAAATCGTCTGAGGCTCACATGTCACCACTGCTGTACTATTATAACAAGCTTAAGTTCCAGAGTTCATCTAGCAGGATAAACTTTTTCACCTAACAAATTTTGACTTCACTTGTGATGTTGAAGACATTAATGTTAAATCCTTATCCACTAGGGGGTGTGACATACCCACAGGATACGTAGTGTGGCTTCCCTTCCTCCCAGTAGAAAACTACTGATGAAAAGTGAAATCTCTTCATCTTACTGTTACATTTCGGAATTTCTAAATTCATGCTTAAGTTAGATTTTTTTTAAGTTAGTTTTACTGGCTCTGAATATTTTTTGAAAAAGAAAACATATCCATCATAAATAAAGGTTTTTGCCATTTTCTGCCAAACAGGGCGGTGCAGACTTACTAATGTTTATAAGCGTTTTTGCTGGTTACACTTCATTCATGTTCATAGTATGTACCTAACACTGTAATCCAACCTTTTTAATGGTATGGACTAAAATCAGTGTTCTCTTTTACATAAATTGACTCATATCAATTAAAAAGAAATCTTTAATAATGCCTTCACAGTAACCTTGCTTCTTTCTTGTTTTTCTTTTTCTCCGTGGTTTGTTCCAGATAAGCAGGTCTACATGACAGTGGCAGCAGACCTGGTAGTCACCGAGGTGGTGGAGCCAGTTCGCTTTCTGATGGAAACTCTGGTCAGGGTGTATCCATCAAATGAGCGCTTCTGGTACTTCAGCCGCAAGACTTTCAGTGAGACCTTCTACCTGAAACTCAGACAGGTATCTCCACTGCAGAACCTCCACCCGTTTTCATACTTTACATACGCCTATATCTCTTGCTATATTTGTGGTTTAAACCACAGTCTGACCTGGTTGATTTCTGGTGAGTTGTGGGGTTTCTGGTTGTCAGTTGCTGGATCAGGATGGTGGTAGATTATTTGCCTTAAGATTATAGCCCATTTGATTCATATGTCAGCCATTGAGACAAAACCCATGTGATATGAAGGTGTGAATAATAAACAGAGGGTAAAACTACCCATCAGTTAGTAGAAATAATAAATATGGTTTGTTTGTAGATTTTTTTGATTGGTTGTAAAATTGGGCAGATTTTATACCTTTTTCAACCATCAATGAATTTACCATCCAGCATTCCCACCCACTTTACTTACTATAATAAGAACTTAAATTAGTCCAAAATAAACTACATTTTACAATATAATGACACAAATAAATGCTCTTACAAGGTTATTTAAGTCGAATCAAGTTTACAGCCCAATATCACATATGTCTCAAAGGGCTCTATAGCCCAAAACGGCATCACCCCACAAACTCAGACCAAGCTCTCCACAAAGGCCAATGAAAAGTGAAGCGAGTGGATGGGCAGCTTGCAAGATGTGTGGAGTGGAGGAGGAGGTCAGAGCAGGCAGCCTGGAGGCGTGGTAGTGTGTCAGTGACCAGTCAAATGCTCTACCCAAGAGAGCTTGTTGTAAGATTTGTGCTGAAAGATGCAAATGTCTCATCAGCTGACTTCCATTTCTCTCTTTCCATCTGTGCATCTCCTGCTTTTGTCTCCTCTGTTTGTCTGCCTGCCTCTCATTGTCGAGCTGGTGCATTGATGTTCATTCCCTCCTACAACACAACAAAATCTGTGTCAGATCTCTTTGTACTGTAAAATATAGGATGTAAAAATGTGTGTTCTTTGTATGGACACATTTAATCCTCATCAATCAAAATTTCTCTGAAAACTAATGGGAATTGTGCTAAACTCACTTATCACATATGTCTTGTGAGCAGCCGAATAATGGTAACCACAATGATGCCGTGGGTTTGTTGATGGAAACAAATAAACTGTATCCATCAGCTTACTGTTAACATGTGCTGAGAAAACATCACACACCCTGAAATGTTTGCCCTTTGAGTTTCACAACTTTGATTAAAAAGTGAGTGAAGAAAGCACATTTACTTGCCTCCCACCAACACAAGGACACCCAGCCTGAGCAATTGCTGCAGGTGCTTAAAAAAACAGTTAAGCTGTAAGCTTCCTCTCCCCTGTTTAAAAGGCAGATCTCCTTTAGTAGGCCGTGGGGAGCCGGCAAAGCAGTGGAGTGTGAGGAAGCTTTGGATTGTAGGGAGCTAATAAGAGGCTCTGTCTCATTATTGGCATGTGGGTAATTAACAGCGGCGGTCTGACTCGTCCGCCTGATTGCCTCTCTAGTTATCTCCTCAGTAAATGGAAGAGTGTTGGACTGGTGCTGTGGTTAAGAGCTAATTAAAAGATAATATTGTGTGGAGGTTTTTGTGGAAGATGGCAATCAGAGGTGATACACACACACACACACACACACACACACACACACACACACACACACACACACACGTAATATATGTAGTCCTATTGTCGTATGAAATATGTAGTCCTATTGCCAGTCCTATTGGAGCAGCAGGGACTCAACATCAGTGCTAACTTATCAGAATGTTTTCTTTGTCTGCTTCACTGAAAAATGTATTTGTGTCTGCTTTACTGTGGAAGCAAACCTGCCACGGCTGCAGGCTAGATCATCTGTGCCAAGTCCAAGTTGATTTTACCTTTGAGTCCTATCAAGTCAAGACTTAGTTTAGATTAGATTTAGACTAGGACTGAAGAAAATGATGTATACATGTATTTCCAGAAGCAACAATAAAGATTTTGCAGTTCAACAGATATGTGAACATAAAATATCTGCAGGAGGTGAACCCTTCAACATTCTGCTATACAAAATATGGGCTTTACAAACATTTCAGGAAACTGTTCTCAAGAAAAAGGCAGTCGTTGTTTCAGATGTTGAAAATTGCTTTGTAAGAGAAAAACACTTAGTGATGCTACAAAGAGTCATTAACTGTTGAAGCAGTCCCATTATTTTGTCAGGTAAAATGGTATTCATCCCACAGAATAACATTTAGCAGAGAGCTGTTCTTTCTTAATGTATCCACAAACAGCTTTGGTTAATCCTTTTTCTTATCCTTTATTTTTCTTATTCTAAATCCACACTAGATGATACTGTGGGCTCAAATCTGTGTCACAATTTCATCAGTGTTAATAATTCATTTGCTACCTAAGCCTCTTCAGATTTTCTCGAGGAAATGGCCAGGCTTCATATTCTCTCCCAATTTGTGCTCATCACTGACTTGAGTTGGTCATTAGACGCCATGTGAGTGGGCAGATCAATGCTGCTCATTGATCCATTCCACCAGGTGGAAGAGAGAGGCAACAGCATTACACTAATTGAATAGACCAGAAATTAGCATCAGCAGCTTATGACACTCAAGGTCAAGCCTGCTTGTGTCTTTGTTCTGTCTTGCATTTCTTTAGTCCATTATAATGGATTTGAGGAGTAGTTAAAAGCTGCATTAAGCAATTTTTACACCTGAGGCTTCAAAACAAAACTTGTTGCAATGTTTTGGCTAATGTGTCAGCTACCACTTTCCTAAAGTATTCACTGGGGTTTTTTATCCCTAGTTGGGTTTGCCAACTCCTGACTGAAAATAATTAATTGTTTGTTTGTTCTGTTTATTCTGGTGTATGTTTCCAACACAACAAATTCATACAAAATACAAAATGCATTTCATGAGTGAACGGAGCTGAGACAAGTCTTAAAGTCCCACTTCAGTCAAAATGTTTTTTTCTTCTTCTTCCTACTGTTGAATGTTGAGCTTCACCGTGTACAAAGACATATGTGCAGTATGTGTAAGTTTGACACTAGAAGGCTGTTGTCACATTCATTGTGTTAACTTCCTCTGTGCTGTGCTGATTGAAAAGAGGCGGGCCTACAAGCATGATTTGTGCCATCACATCCCTTAACTCATGTGTGAGGGGGCTCACATATGATCTGCCATGTCTTTGAGCAATATGATCACCAAGTGAAAACACACCTGTGGTCAATCAACGATTGGCTGTTTCGCTCTGGGCAGATCCTGTGCAGTGAGCTACTGTGAGCTTGTTAGCTACCAGTGGCTGTCCATGGTTTTATATGGCTTGTCTTGTTCACCCTTGTGACTTCTGCAAGCTCCACGGCCTAATTGAAGGACTGGCCGGCAAGCTTCTTCCATCCCACCTCAGTTGCATTGCGGTCTGCTCTCTGCTGCTGGTGGTAGTGCTCTGCTTCGTAGTTCCTCTTAGATGTCATCTGATGCGACATTGAGCTCTGGCCTGATAGATTGGTCCCACAGTTGGTCAATGTCAGGTCCAAGGGTGCTCATGCTGATTGTCTTGTTGAGGTTGAATCTCATGGATGGTATGCTGGTTGGATGAACTCTGTTCTAGTCCATGACCGATCCTTCTTTGGCCGCCATGATGTAGTCAGTGCCCTTCACACAGCAAGCAAACACTTTCATACCAGATGATACTCTTACTGGAGCTTTCCTGTGATCAGCAATGTGCATATGTAAAAAAACTTTTAAAGCTCACTGTTGCATTGAGCCTCTCCAGCCCCTGTAGCATCTGATATTCTCCTAACACAGATGTACCAAAGTTGTTTGGGTTAGTTTGTCAATGAATTACTTCCTGGTTGTGGGCCGCTCAACTGCATGCAGTACATGTGTTCACTAGTAATGAATTAGTTGAAAAATCTTTACCATTTCGTCCTTAGAAACACAACTAAAACAAACGTGTAGAAAAATATTACTTGTTTAATCTTCTGATGAACGTGTGATTTTTTTCATCAGAAAAAAATGTTTTTTAAAATTTGTGGTAACAGTTATATCAGTCAGATGATACCTATGAGGGGACAAAAGTGTATATTTTCTTATTTCTAAGAAAACGTGCACAGCAGATATCTGTTAATCATCCTGTGGTCAACATAGCAACATTTTATTACCAGTTGAGAGTGTCAGTTTGCTAATACTGTATACTAGGCTCATTGAGATATATATATATATTTTTCCTGAAGATTGATTTTCTAATTCTCCATCTATTGATACATAAATATTTTTTTCTAAATCCATAAAATACTTCCCCTGTGGGATCAAACAAATGTCTGATTTTGTGTGCGTGTGCATGTGTGCGTACGTACAGCAGGCACCGGAGAGGCTGGGTCAGAGCGATGCTGTGTTTGAGGTGGTGAGTCTTCAGAGGGAGGCAGAGAGAAACAATGAAGAAAGAGGACGCCTGGCCTCGCCCACTGAGGAAGAGGAGGCTGATGAAGGTATGGATGTCTCTCTCTCTCTATATATCTCTCTCTCGCTCTCTCGCTCGCTCTTGCTCTCTTTTACCCTTGCTCTCTTCAGTTGTTTGGTCTGTATCCCTTGTACCTTCAGTAGAGTTAATTTTATTCTGATCTTAATTCTATTTTATGTATCTCTTATCTATCTTAAAAGAAGCCAGTTAGACTTTCTTTTAATTTATGTACATCATTGATAAGATGCCAGAAATGTTCCTCAGAGTGCCTCCCCTAAAATATGCGTGCTCGCACACACACATATACTCACACGCATGTGAGCCACAGGAATTGCTTAACCACAAATAGCTTGTCGGGGGAGCATTTACTTAATTTTCCATATGTCCAGCAGTGTTTTTTTTTTTTTCTGGTTGGCATGAACGCCTCATCTAAATGAGATCAAATGTCCAGATATTCAGTCTGAAATAGAGGCTTAGCAACACACTTTTCCTGCAAGGCACACATGTACTGTTCAGTGGCTGACATGAATCAACAGTGAAGTTTAATTTTGTTCAGACTCACAAACATCGAGAGGGATATATGGATCTGTGTGTTTGTGTGTGTGTTTGAACATGTGTTTATGTGGGTCATGTGAGTGTGGCAACGCATGTGATAACAGCAATGTGGATGGATTGTGGGGACTGAGTTTTAGTGTGTGTGTTTGTTTGCATGTGTGTGAAAGAAAGGGGGCGTATTTTGTGTTTTACAACAGATTTTGTGTGTGTGTGTGTGTGTGTGTGTGTGTGAGACACTGAAAAGCAGTTACTGCAGGCAGAATCTCAGGGGTTTTGATAGCTGTTTGTGTGACTTTGAATGCTTGTGTGTGCAATTGTGTGTCAAGCCTGGCGGTTTAGTGGGGAGCCTCTGCGCAGTCCTGTTTGGGCTTGTTGCCTTATCACTACAAACTGCCATCAAGCAAGCAGACCTGACCATGGACAGTTTGTTTTTATTGTTGTATTCTAATAATAATCTTCCTAAGCAGCCAAATAGTCCCTTTTAAATGTTTAAATGTGCTGAAATAACAAAAAAATGAAAGAAAAAAAAATCTCATTCTAATCAATCAGAACAAAGTCAACTGTGAAATCATGTTGCCTTTCATATGAATATCCTGGAAGTGACTTGATTGAAACACTGAATTTAAACATGACCAGTTTAGGTGACAAGCCACAGCGGAAAGGATATTGTCCTGTCTGTGATGGCAACTGTGCCAGAGGGATGGAGGCAAAACAGCAGTAGCACTAAAAGCACCAACACTGGCTGTTAGACTCCAGTGATACCCAAACATGACCCAGTTTCAGCACACTAATATAAACAGGACTGGCATTTCCACCTGACCACTGGCACGGTTGTGCAGGTGTTACAGATTAGGCATGGCCACAATTCAGACTGCACGCTTCATGATGTTAGTTTGGATAAAGGTGCACATTTCTGCATTCATTTAGCTGTTAGCCTATGGCATTTTAACAGGAGATAAAAGCCCAAAAATCCATACCAGTTTCCTGGTACGGAATTATTATTATTTTTTTTTTAAGAATTAAATCAAAGCTGTTTTTTGACATTGTGATGCAATTGCAGTACATGGGAGCATCTAACATTGGAGGCCCGTCATCATCTTATTCTGTCGCTTCTCTCTCGTCTTTGCCACTGTTGGCAGTCTTCTCGTTTTTTCACCTTGAAGCACTAAAAGGTATTAACAGAGTGGGAGGCAAAAGTCGTCTCTCCTGTGCTGCTGACTCGCCCAAAGTCACGAGTCAGCCAACAAGGCCGGAGCTGACGGCTTTCAACTGGCTCTGTGGGAGCCATTCAGAGGGCTTTTTCTTTAACGCGCCTCTACTCCCCCAGAGGTGCAAATTGGTGGCGCTCAGGGCCGAGGAGCTGGAGGTCAGCCTCATTGTGTACAGAAATGAATACACTCCCAGTGTAGATGCCACCGCTGCGAGCACACACACATTCAATTCATGTGGATGGTTTTTTCCTTTCTTCTTGGAGGCTGCAATGTGGAAAATAGGCCTGAAGCTGAAATTCTTTTTTTTCTTAGCTTTTCTTTCACAGCATGCTTTGTGATTGTTGCTTAATGTTTTTTTTTTTCTTTACCTTTTTTTATATACCCATGCGTGGACACACACATACACACACACACTATATGTTCCTTTTTATATACATTCATACAGATTGTGATCATACATATATTCATGCGCTCCCTCTGCTTTATCATTTATAACTGGAACCACAATGAGACAAGAAGAGCTTGACTGATTCGCTACACTGCTGTCATATAAGAGTTGAAGGTCTAAAAACAAATTGCAAAAAATGTAAGGATACATAGAAGTCATTAAAATGGGGCAACATGCTAAAGGTAGAACTGGCACAAGAAGGGAATATCTGCTCACTTTAATGCAGACAAAACCAATCCACTAGTGGCTTCAACATCACAGAGATCCTATTTGAAAGTAATCCTACAGTGAATGCACAGCCCTCCTCCAGATTAAAAGGTAACCGTAATGTCCCTCGTCTTCACAGTTTCTTTCATTACCTGGTATGGTGACAGTGGCATTGGACTCACGCTTCCTCGCCACGTGGCCTCAGCCAATCTGAGGACAGAGGCAGCAGCTTTGTGCTAGGTCTGAATCATTTGAAAGAGCTCATCAAGCATTTATAAAGACCTTAAAAGCTCCTGCTGAGGCTGTAAGGATGTATAGGAGCTGCAGTGCATCGAGCTTGGTGGCTGCATGTTTTCTCAGACAAAATATCTTAATTCATGATTTAATGTCAAGGCCTCAATGAAGACTTCAGAGGGAGTAAATGATACCGTTTAACATGTTAAGGGCCGTTGCTGTTTCGTTTAGATGTCAGTGGAGCTTAAAGCCATGCGCTGAGAATGACATTGCTGCGATTGTGTTTTTTTTTTTTTTTTTTCATATTTCTGTCAGTTGTGAAATGCCAGTCTCATTATCACTGGCAGTAATAAGAGTTTTAAAAATATAAAATCGGACTTGATGCATCTTGCTATGTTTTAAAAACTGTGGAAAATCCTAAAGTATGTTTAGCATTGAGTTAATGCCATAGTCATGACATAGTGTAATCAAGCAAGCCTTGTTTTCTTTAAAGACAAGGGCAAAGCAAGACACATTTGTAGTAAGACTTGTGGATATTCAGTCTTTTGTTTGTTGTCTTTTTTCTTTTGTTAACCACCAATTTGGGAAAGAGACTGGTCAAGCTATGAAAATCCTAATCATTGGTGGGTGTCACAATCTCAACATAATATACTGTATACTGTTTGCATATTCTCTGGATAAATATACGTTACTTTTCACAGAGGCTGAGCAGAACTAATAGAAAATGCTTTTTCTGCATCCATTTTAATTTAAGGTTAAGGAGAAGATTAACCCTTGACCCAGAAGAGACAGTATGTGTACATGTGAGTCACGAACGATACAATTTTATACTTGTCTCTTTTTTCCACTATCTATAATGCAGTTCTTCACTGCTTTCTGTATAATACATATACAGAATACAGACATGTAGTCTATGAACTACACATGTTATCAGTATATGTGCTCGACACATCTTGTGAACCGTGTGGACCGTGTGTGTGTCAGGTCCAGTGGGCGTCTCTGCGTGGGGATCAGTTCGTATCTCCTGCAGCAGAGCAGGCCAGACAGTCAATTAGTGCTTCTGCATCTAAACACAAGTGGTTCACTGTGCTGATTGCCTCTTGTCTGCCTCACGAACCACCAGACAGGAGAACAGCAATAATGGAAAGTGTAGGCACTGCACAGGTACTTCTTCCTCCATTTGAGTGTGTGGCATCAATATTAACAGCTTTTAAAATGCGCAATACAGTTCCCTCACACACACATACATACCCGAGCCCATGTAGTAATATCTTTTATACAATCATGTGTTTTATAAAGTGCTTGTGAACGACTGAGGCTTCACTGTTTTTTTTTTTTTTTTTTTTTTTTAACATATTTCACAGCATATCAACTTTTTTGGGACCCTTCACCAGTCAGCAGAACTAGAGAAATGTCTTGGAAGAAGTGATGAAACGTCTTGAAGACCAAACATGTCCTGTTGTCTTTAACTGTGAATTTGATACTTTGTGTAACATTAAAACACAACAAGGTGTTGGTCTGAGTACTGTATTCTTATGTGGACAAAGGGTACAGATATCAGGAGTGATCCATGTGTGCTGTAAATGTCTGTTAATATGTGGATGTATTTGTGTTTCCTGCAGATAGCGATAGTGAAATCTCCAGTGGGACAGGAGACGTTTCTAAAGACTGTCCTGAGAAAATCCTTGAGTCCTGGGGTGGAGTCCTCAACAGATGGTAAGGCTTCAAAAGAGATGGAAAGAGAGAAATTTGGAAATTTAAGATGATTAAAATTTAAATGAAATTAGATGGTTCAAGACAGTTGTGAGTTGACAGAGAGAGGTAGAAACGGGGGGAAGGAGGAATGAGAACACAGGGTATGGGATACAGATAAACACTGTATGGAGTTGCGGAATTGTATACAGCTGGATGGCTATATTTTTTGTTAAATGTTAAACACATTTGTACAGGACCTCTAGAATAAGTCAGTTTATTAAAAAGAACAAAATCTGAGGGGCATCATAAGGGGGAAAAAAATCAAGCTTTAAAGATCCCCTGTGTAGGAATTCTTGGCATCTAGCAGTGAGGTTGCAGTTGGCCACACACTGAAAACCCCCCGTCTCACACTCCCCTACAGTGGCTGCGTAAAACGCAAAAGGCGCTCTCTAAAGCCAGTGTTTGGTTTGTCTGTTCTGGGCTACAGTACAAACATGCCAGTACATCATGACGGATCGCTCTGTATATATAAAGGGCTCATTCTAAGGTCGCTTCAAGTGATTATTACGTTATGAATATGATATTACATTTGTGCCAATAAATTCCCCTAAATCCTATTCACTGGACCTTTAACAGGTACTGTACATAAACAGTGCCTAAGAAGACTTATAATTTATAAAGACACTTGTGGATGAATCATAGCAGCAGCAACTTCTGCTGTAGTGGGATATAGCAAAGAAAGAGTGTAAACAGAGGGTGGAGCTAGAGTAAATATAGCATGACATTTAGAAATACAATTACATTAATTTCAAATGGGCTACCACAGGTTTTGGATATTTGTACAGGGCAGCTATTCAGTGCAAACTATGGGAAACTGATAACTGAGATTAAGAAAGATCTGGAAAAATGGGGGATTTTACCGTTAACTCTGATGGGAAGGATAGAAACGATAAGGATGAATGTACTACCGAGATTGTTGTTTGTGTTCCAATCATCGCCCATTCTTATTCTTAATTCCACTTTTAAAGCATTAGAAAAAATAATCTCAAAATTCTTCTGGCAAGATAAGAAAGCTAGAATTAATTATAAGACAGTTTTATGCCCAAAAGAGAAAGAAGGTTTAAATTTACCTAATATGAAACACTATTATTGGGCATCGCAACTCAGAGCTTTGGTCATGTGGATAACCAAAGACACAGATACATTAGGGGTGGGAATGGAGCAGACACACCGATAGAATCATTCCCATTCTTGACCGAGAAGACTCAGAAGAAACTGAAGATTGGAGATGAATGGATCAAGGGAACAATGAAAATATGGTCAAATGTACAAAAGAGATTAAAATTGTCAAAGTCTATTACTAGGGCCACTAAAATAGTTTCTAACCCAGACTTTTTACCACCTACTATGGACTCAGGATTGAATAAATGAGCAAATAAAGGGTTAATATATGTTGCACAGGTGTTTCAAGAGCAAACCTTGAAGTCATTTGAGCAACTCAAAGAGGAATTGAATTTACACAGTCATAACTTCTATAAATTCTTACAGTTGCGACATTGCTTACAAAAACACGAAGAGTGGGATAATATTTGTAAAATGCCTTCCAAATTACAGGAACTAATCATGTTACTTACTGAAATGGTGACTAAAAAGGGGGTTATATCAAAAATATATAAAGCTTTACAACATGAATGTAAGGATAATAACAGATGTTAAAGAAAAATGGAAACTAGAATCCAATATTATAATAACAGATGAAAAATGGGAGGAAACATTAAAATGGGACATAAACTTACGAACAGCCCATCTTGGAGGGAGTTTCAGTGGAAGGTGAAAATGCGCTACTTTAACACTCCAATTATTACTTCAAAATATAGTAATACATCCAACTTATGCTGGAGGGGGTTTGGGTTGGTGGGAGACTTCTCACATATATTTTGGGGCTGCCCAAAAATCCTGGACTTCTGGAAAAGGATTCAAACGGAAATCAAACATATAATAGGTTTTGACTTTGATCTGGATCCTGCACTTCATATTTTGGGCATGATACCGGATGATTTGTCAGATACAGACAGAGACTTAATCTATCTTCTAAGAATTCTACTATTGGTAGCTAAAAACATGATAACAGTTTCCTGGCTAAGGCTGATACATACAGCTTTAGGTACAGACACTGACATAATTAACTGAATGAAAGATGTTTCTGGCTTTTCATTTGATTTCACGGCCTGTGTTCTTGCTTTTGCATCAGCACAATGAAGTGAAGTAGTTTATCTGGAAATTGCCTTCATATGGCCTCAATAAATGCATTATGATGAGATTTCAAGCATCATTAAAAAGAGCTGACAGTGTGCTTTCAAAAGCAAGATATTTCCTTGTGTGGGAGAGCTCTTACAGCATGGCAGCACTGCAGTTAATACTCTGTACTGTATTTGAATACACTGCAGTATTGTACTTGGTGCTGTCGTTAGTATGAAAATAATATTTCAGTGTGAATAAGTATAAAGTCTGCATTTAATTTACTGGATTGGCCTTTACACTACACACACCTCACAAATGTTGCATGCAAAGGACATAATAAAAAAGAAAACAATTATGAAATCTGCACCTGCTGCTCTTCAGATTAATATTTAAAGTGGCTGAATTTGATTAAGTGAGTGGATTTCTTCTGCATGTGTGTGTATCAGGCATGGGAACCTGTCCACTCGTCCCAAGGGTTTGCCCTCGCTGGTTCGCAGTGGCATTCCTGAGCCACTCAGAGCTGAAGTCTGGCAGCTGCTGGCGGGTTGCCACGACAACCACGACCTGCTTGAGCACTACCGCATCCTCATCACCAAGGTAAAGTCTCACACGCGCACACACACACACACACACACACACACAGACCAGGGAGGGACGACTGCTTATTGTAAGATGCATTTACTGTATGCAGTTCTCATGTGGAAGGATACAAGCGGATTCAAAACATGTTCAGGATGTTCACACATGTCACTCACGTATATCAATGGGTGTTTGTGCTTGTGGTAACTTCAATTTCCAAACTTTACAACTTTACAAAAGATGATACCCTAGTCTGAGGGCTGGTAAGCCGATGTGCAAGTACTCAGGACTATGATATTTATCTGTCTAGATGGTATTTTGCTTATAATTTCATTAGTTTTACTTGTTTGGAGATATGAAGCTTTGGCATACACTCTGCTGAAAGTGATTGCGTCTACCATAGTGTGTCTGAAAGTACCAGCATCACCAACATTGCTGTCGTCAATGCAGCTGTTCTTCTGAACTGTGTGTCTTGTCGGAGGACACTCTCATTTAGCGGTGACATTTAAATGCATGTACTGCTGTCTCAGGACTATTACAGGCCTTGTTGGCCCTTTGGCCTCCTGGAGAGCTTGCAAGAATTTAAAGTGAATTTCTGGACCTTTAGTATTTAACTGTTGAATGTGTTTATATATAACATCCATGGTGCAGTTTAAGTTTGTTTGTTTGTTTGGGTGGTGGTGAGAATGCTGTCGTGCAGGTGCAACAAAGGCACTGCCTGAAAATTGGACTTGGAGCTGCAACTGACTAATGTAGTGTAGTTTGTTTCCTTTGGTCAGGACCAAGGGAACAAAAAAATTCATCTTTGCCTTTTATTCCAGCTCCAGTTCGTGTTTACTAACAACAGGTAACTTACAGGTAACACTGATCGGACAGTTTTGGCAAGTGTCATCCTGCATCATCTTGGCACCGTGGACCCATGTGATGAAATCAAATTTTTATTAACAAAGTAAAACAGTAAACATGTCAGCAAAAAATAACACAAACACCCAAACTGTCCTTAGCAATATTCCAGGCAACCAGTTGTATGGAGGTCATAGTCTAGGTTATTCAAAGCTTCAATGGCCAGAGAGCCGATATGCAAAGACTTTCCCATTGACATACATATTGAATTGGAACTGGGTAGCAAGCCATTAAGCAGTTCTGAATCTTCATCATTGCACATTTTCAAACAAAAAGTAATCAAGTTCAACTGTGGGAGAATTGGTCATGTAAAGACACTGTTATAGTAGATGAGCACTGCAGGAGCTTTATGTACTGTTGCCATATAGAAGCACCTTTTTCTTAATTACTCAGAGGCTTAAATGATTATGATAAAGATAACCATCTATCATTGTGTGCTTGATAAATTCATATTTTGATGATTTGATGAATATATTATTAATGCCTTAGTTTCTTGTTATCTATATTAATCTCATTTTTTTTTCAACTTTTTTCATTGTTATCAATCATAGTAAAACTAAATGTTCAAAAATGGGATCGGGCAGTTAGCTTAGGTCTGTGAGCCATCTTTGGATTTCTAGCCAGAGATGTGTAAACCAGTAGGTAGAGTGACAAAGCCCCACTGGTCCAGACAGCAGCAGTAGGAGGAGGTGATATAAACACGTAAAGCAGCCAGAGATCTTCGCTTTTATGGATAATACAATAGTCTTTCTCTTTGCCGCGAAGAAGCGGGTGAAACTACCTGCCTCGATCAATAAGCTGAGAGAGGAAGGGGTAGATGGAAAGAAGAAAAATGGAGAGAGGGAGGAATGTGGACCCATAAATATGAGCTTGCATGCACTGAGAGGAGAGTTAAAGAGAAGGAATGTGTGTAAACATCAAGAGAACTGGCAGATTTCTCTCTTTCCCGAGTCCCATATTTTTAGTTGTCTTTCGCATACTGTGTAAATTTCTCTCTTTGTCTTTATCCATCTTTCTCTTTCTGTCATCATCTTTATCTGGTAAACTGGTACTGTTTGTCTTCTGCTCTTTATGACCCTGTTATCTGCCTTTCTCTCCATGCCCTTCTTTCTCTTTCCTCTAGTATCTTTCTTTTTCCCCTCACAGTTCCTCACCTTTTTGTCTTTTGTGCCATCTCACATCACTGCTCACACGCATTTCTTCATATGAGCCATGTCTCTCTCTCTCTCTCACTCTCACTCTCTCTCTCTCTCTCTCTCTCTCTCTCTTCTCTCTCTGTCTCGCTCTCTCTCTCTCTCTCCTCTCTGTCTCTCTCTCTCTTCTCTCTCTCTCTCTCTCCTCTCTGTCTCTCTCCCTCTCTCTGTCTCTCTCTCTCTCTCTCTCTCTCTCTCTCTGTCTCTCTGTCTCTCTCTCTCTCTCTCTCTCTGTCTCTCTCTCTGTCTCTCTCTCTCTCTCTCTCTCTCTCTCTCTCTCGTTGCATAAGCCCAAGCTTCTGTAGTTCATCTCATTTATTCTCATTCCACTGGCTGAGCCATGCCCACATCCTCTGTCTTGCTGGAGTAGTGATGGTATTGATAGGCGGGTGGCCGGGCTATTAATAGCTACACCAAACGAATGGAACTGAGGGAAGATGGAGGAGGGAGGGAGGAGGGAAGCAAGGCAAATGACAGCACCGGTGAGGGCGATGCGGAGCTTATTAATGTCTGTTGTCTGGGCTCAGTGACAACTCAAATGCTGATTGAATTTTAAGTAATTGGACTGTCGCCCTTATGGAAGTGGTATCAGTGTCGTAAATCGGCACTGTGTATCACCAGGGGTTCTGGACAGGCGTTATGTTAGTGACCCACAGCCACTGGGTGTTAAACCATGTGCAGTTTCTGGTCCTGAACCTACATCACCAAAACAGATTTTTGTTTGGTTATTGTGCTTGATGATTGAACTGATTCGAATTGTGATTTTGGAGTTGTTGATTCATAAAAACAAAACAAAATTTCCAACACCCATCATTTTAATTTCAAAGTGCACTGCATTTGTAACAAAAAATTGGCTTAAGCATTTGGGTTCTATACCCAAAAAGATGAAAGACAGTGTGATTTATTTGTATTTCATTTGTATGTGGATAAAACAGGCAACTCCCATTGTGAAAGTCAGAAGTTTATATTTATAAAACTACAGGCACTCTGAATTAAATGTCCTTCAGCCTTTTATATTTCACCCTTAGGAATGAATCCTGTGCTCTTCTTTTCTAGTATAATTTGCTGTAGCAGGCCCATATTAGTGACACAGCAAAAAAGCTAGATTTAGATAGAAATTAAGTAAAAGGCTGCAGGCCTTATCTAAGGCTGAAACGTATCTAAGGTTTGTATTCTGTTTATGCCAGGATTTGCCACAATCACCAAAGAGCTTTAAATTTCCTATTTATACTACGACTTAGAATGTGATTGAGATCACATCTGTCCGTCCATGTACAGTTGCTTATTTGGAGACTGAGAAGTTAAAAACTACTCAGTATTTCACAGGGAAGAATATTACTTTTTTTTTATCACTTTTGTATGTCTAATTTTCTCATTTATCTTCTTGCAAGCCTCCAAATTGATCTTTGTGACCTCTTGAGGGATTCGTTCACAGGGTGAGAACCACTGGGTTAGACCAACGTGCTGTGCATTTAGCTGCATGTGGCCCGTGGCCGTCTAGCTTGATATCATAGATCGTAAGTGTCATGTTCAGTGTTGTACTGCTCTCATTTACAGTCATCACACACAGAGTCACAAATACACACTCTGTCACACACACCATGGCCTTAGGGCATCTGAGACATTCACAAATAACTCTTTTCTCGGCTGGCGTAGGTCTATGTTTGGGGTCTGGGCTGGGGGGTTGCTAGTGACATTTGAACAACCTTTTCGTCTCCCTAGAGCCGAACAAGCCCAAGGTGTGCTGCCTCGCTTGAACCCACAGCTTTAAAAAGCTCAGCCAGCTATTTCCAGGCCTGCCTTTCCAAAGACCAATCTGACTCGTAGCACAGCCAGTGTATTAACCGAGGTCAGCATCTCACCACAGGTACAACGGCTGTAACCAGAAGCCTGGAACAGCAGGCAGTTAGGACCGTACTGTATGAAACTGAATGTCTTCCAAGGGAATTCGTTTTTAATTCTGAACCTTTCTTTTCAGTGCTTTTGCACAATATCCCACCATTTTATCCCTGGCTAAACAAGTGTGTACCAGTGAGTGGAATTTGTACTAATTACTAGCAATGGGTATTGCATATTTAGGATAAATGCTGATTCTAATCCTTCTGCAGAAACATATCAAAATTCTACAGTTGGGTCGATGCGTACATTTTTGGCTGTTTAGATGGAGATGAAGTGAAAATGACAGAAAATTAGACAGAAATTTAGAAATGGAATCAATAAATCCTTGTTGTTATTAATTCTTATCCAGTTTCAGAAGTATTTCTTGATTCCTACTACATACAATCTTGTACCAGTTGGGAACTGTGGCTATGCAATGGCATCAACCCCTGTCCTTCATTTTATTGGTTACATGGGCACCCACTAAATGTGAGGACACATTGTGACCCCTGTATGATTATGTCTGATAGATAAATGCTTATTCTAGCTACAGGAATAAGTGGAAGGTTCACATTTAAAAGGTTATCTTATTTGAGCTGTAAAGATTGAATATATCTGTCTTTTTTCGTTTCTTTTCAACTAAAAAACTTTGCCAGAATTCCCACCCATGACTGTAACCGTTTAATTCTTAGACCAAGGATGTCCGGTGCTTTACATTTTGATGAGTCATTTTCAAGCCAGGCGCCAGCTTAGCGATGACATTTAACGTCGGTGTACAATCAAAGGTAGCATCAGCCATGCAACCAGGCTGGAATAATACTACACCCACGGCTGATAACCCACATACAAATACATGGAGTACAATGTACATAAGATAGGCTGCCATGGTAACTGCAAGGGTCTATGGACTTCTCTGTGCTTGAAGTTGTCTCCATGACGATTTTGTGTCTCCTTTCACCTTTGTCTCTTAGCTTCTGCTTTGGTTCATTAAGTGCTTGATGTTTTGATGACTGGAACCCGGGTAGGTGGCCAGCTACTTATGGATACACACTCCCTAATTTTACCTACTACTTTTTTTTAGCCTTCTGGCAATGGTTGCAGTCACAGCTGTAAAGTGTATGTGTACACCTGCAACTAGCTGTAATTTTAAATGAAAAGCAGACAGCTCTACCATCTGTTGAGGTGGAGAGCTGTTCAGGGTTCAGTGTGAGAGTGCAAAGCATATTGGTACTTGTAGGGACTGTTCTTAACGTATAAGGACAGAAGAGGACTTATTTCTTTATAGATATATGAGCCACTGAAAAATGGATTATCTCATTTGTCTGAACACAAAACCATGCATTTTGTCAATACAGTGAAAGTACTTATGTAGTTTGAGTGTTTTTTTAATATACGTTGTTGGAATTAATGTTTGTTCTGCTGAAGTCTAAAATGAGAGTATTTTGGTTCAGTGATATTTACTGTATGTAAATAGTGTATCCTGACATCCTGAAAGACAAATCTCCAACTTTGGGGTGTTGATGTTTGCACCTTTGCCAAATCTGGCGGACCTCAAAAATCCTTTCATAACCCATTGATTTAGGTGGGTGCAGATTAATGCACAGACTAGCCAACCATGACTGCTATTGGCCAATAAGAAACATTTACAGAATTAAGCTGCTGATTGGCCACATCTACCCAATCAGCTATATTCATAAGGTCAGTTTAGTTTTCAAATCACATGTCAGTGCTACTGGACAGCATAGCGGCCAAATGTAAATAAGAAAGAAAATATGATAGCAGATAGCTGCACCAGGTAGCTGAAAAACATGCAGTGTGATCAAAGCACTAAGTTGTTTTCCTTAGGTCTTCAAACATTGACATTTTAGAGATACAAGGTTTTCACCCCTAGCTGAAAATACAGTATGCATGTATGCACAGATGCACATTATGCACATGCATAAACATAATTCCTCTGGCTTAGTTGTGTGCCCTGCTGCTGGTTTGAGGCCTCCCATCATTCATGGATGAAAAAAGTCCCTTGAGGGTCTAAAGACTTGTCAATCACAGCCTCTCACACTAAGACACACACACATAGACTGCCCACTATCCCACCCTGCTTCATAGTATCTGTAGGGACCAGCTGCACTGCATGGCCACAAGACAGCCAGGCAACACCACTTCCATTCTCCCCTCCTCACAATATAGGTCTATTCACAGCAAGCCTCCCATCCCGGCTCTGTGTGTGTCTCCATAATGCAGCCCTTCAGCTCCCATTCACATATCCACAGCAGAAACCCAGTAGGCACCACAAAAGGACACACTGCCTTTCTTGCATAACTTCAGGAAAATCAATATCTGGAAAAGGAAAACAAAAACCGGACCTATAATTTCTGTAGTCTAACAATTTTGATTGTTGATTGAGCTTGACATGCCATTCCAAAGGGCTTATAGAATCATTTTGTAAATAAGTGTGTTTGTTATAGACATAATTGTGCTGCCATACAGTAGTGAGTACATCCACTGTGTGTATTAGCTGAGCCTCCTAGTCATGCTGACACTGATATGACAGCTCGGATTAAGGAGATCCAGCCTACAGCGTCTTCTCTGGTCACAACTCTTCCGTGTCTCAGTCCTCATACCAACTGTAGCCTCACAGCTAGAGTAATGCTCTGTTTCTTCTTCCTCACTGCAGAGTCACACCAGCTTGTGTCGTCGAGTTCGATAAATGTACAGGAATCTTCATGAACAACATCATTTACATCTCGGTGCTGAGTAACTTTTAGGCAGGATTTGTCCAGAAAGGGTATACAAATATTGTGAGGTGTTTGCAGTTAAAAGCCCGAAAAAGCTCAAAACTGCTCTGGTTTGTTAGAAAATAAGCTACATTTTGTAAAATCAACAACATTGTACTACATTGCCCTGAACATACAGTAGTGACATACATACATACATAGTACATACAGCAGGCTGCTAACAGAAGAAGCAATTTATGTTTTTCTCTGACAGAAGTATTGCTCATGTGTTAATAGTGTTGAAAATGAAAATGCAGCCATGACCTGCATCTTATACAATGACATTCATTCCGAAAGCATTTATGTACTTTTCTTTGACAAAAAAGGTCAATTTCAAGTCAATGTACAACAACGTATTGTTTACATTCAGCCTTTACAGATGACCCGAGAGATGCACATTACATCCTGACCTACATGGAACAAGGACAATAGGAGCTTCAGAATAATGAATATAAATGTCTCAACCTGAGCGGTCAGGCAGGTCTTCACCGCCATGTGGTGTGAGATTAAATGAAGATGATAGATGGTGATTTCAGTAGGCAGCTAGTCTTTGACCTTTAGCTTCTCTTTACCATTCACCTGCAGCCATCTCAGTGTATGCTGTATACGTGCTGACATTGTGCTGGAGCTGAATATGGTAGAGGTGTTTTTTTCTGTTAAGGGTGTTGATCATAAATTGTTGTCATGTTAAATGTGATAATAATAGCTGTTACTTTGTTTTCCGCATGCCGTGAGTGAGCGCTTATCTTTATGTTTGGCATTTTCCCCTTCACACTGTGTCTGCTTCATATATTTTTTCTATTATGTTAGCCAGTAATAGAATGTGATCTCACATTACTTCCTAAAACAACAATCACAACTTGTTACATATTTATAGCTGCCTTGTTGTCCACAAGAGAGGTGACTGCAAAGTTTGAACATACATTGACTGCAGTAATTGCTGTAAAGTGTGCACAGTAGACTTGTTTTCCATGGTATTGTGCTTGTCTGTAATACTTTTATACTCCAGGATACCAAAGAGCCAAGGGAGACAGAAAGTACAGCAACAGTCTGGCTTCAATGGAACGAGTTCTCTAATTGTCGCAGCATGCACTTGAAAACCAGGATTTAATTTTTTTTTGCAAATTGTGTCAATCGATGACATCTGAATTTCCAATCTGGTTTTAATGACAGGCAAGTAAAGTGACTACTAATGTTGTCAGTGCATCTTCTTCTTCAGCACCTTCATCCCGAGAACTGAATCCAAGCTAAGCTTAGCCCACTGTTGATAAAATATAAATACTGGCTTCTGCCTTTTAAGCTGGTTTAGTGTTGGTCTGTTGATGGTGCTCACTGAATGTTTGCGTCCAGGCAGTGAACCAGCTCTAAACTGTCCTGCTAACATCTATCCCCCCCTATTCCACCCTCCAGACCCTTTGACAAGAGGGTTGTCCCTGATCAGAACTACAGAAGCAACTAGATTTAAATTCTGCCTTTCAGGCAAATCAAATGACCTGGAATTCCTTCATAACCAGCCTCACAAACAACAGTTTGTAAACTATTCAGGCCATCAAAGCTGATGCAGCTCATTCACATAAAGAAAATAAATTAGAAATACCCTCATAATGTTGTCATACAATCTGATGAGTCTGTAGTCTGATGTCAGTGAAGAGACTTCAGACATAATTTGGGAAACATCCCACCAGCGGTTGCATAAAAGGAAACTATCTGCTTCACTTGTGTGACAACTGTGCAGCAAACCATGTCTCTTTCACCCTCTCTTTTTTACCTGCTTCTCTGCAAGTTTCAATCCAGAAACCTGTGCAGGTTGTATACAGTCTTATAATGTCATCGGACAAAGGTTTACGATAGGGGCTGTCCCTTGGTCATGTCTGTAACAACTTTTCTGTTGACATTGGGTCAGCAATGCAGCTTGTTTCAACACCGTCTGAAAGCTTATTTATACAGACGGGTCTTGAACTGATTTTTTTTTATGTTATCTTTGATTGTGAAGTTCGCCATTTGTTTTGTTTTTATTGGTTGTTTTGCTGATTGAGCATTATGCCATGCTTGCTCGAGAAAGATGATCCATACCTTTACTCATTTAATTTCTTATTCACCCTTTTCTGGCAACTTCCTTACTTACTGTACTGCACGTTTCTGCAGATATGCCTTTCAGCTAAACACATTTTAATGTAGATGTAAACTCCCTACTTACACTAATACATTGCTGTTGAGACTGGAATCAGCAGGAGCCCAGGGGGTGGAGGAGGGTGGGATGCTGGAAGGCAGTGAAAGGTGAATCAGCCTCCACCTTTGTTTCCAAGTGGCCCCGCTGGCTTTGTTTTGGAGCAGAATGAATTATTAACGGTGGCCTTCTGGTCGTGTTTTTCATCAGTGTCCACCTACAAAGGTAAAGAGCAGTGTGCTGAGAGATCTCCATTGACTGGCTCCTTCCATAGTGACAGCAGAACTTTTTTTTTAGTCTTCACTTTGTCTCTTTTTATTTTTAGTTTTCCTCCCTTTCTGACCCCTCTCTCTGCTTTTCCATCACACTGTTTCTCTTGAATTACCAACATTAACCAACACAGGTGCTGGAGAATATTTGGTCTCCATGGCAATACAAAGCAGACTTACTTGTTCACAATCACATTGTAAGAAATACACGATATTAAACCTTAAAGGGATATTCCACATCACATAAGTGGATTATTGTCAGATTTTGCCCTCATTAACATAGGTGACCAGACAATAAACCTCAAGTGCATCAGCTTCCATTGGTGTATTAAGTTGCATCATTGCTTTGCTGCTTTTAGCTTGATAAAGTAGTTATCATATTAACATGTGTAGCAGCTGCCCAAGTCCATTTTATATTGTCTGTGTTGGACATTTTCACTCCCTCTCTTTACAACATTTAACTCAAAGTACCAGTAAATAATCATGGTGATATGACTCACATGTTGTATCGTGTGTTGCACCTTTTATTGAGTTTGTGAATTGCTTCAACTGGGTCAGGAATGACTTGAAGTTTAATATTTATTATATTTGCAAGAGGAGTAATATGAGGCAGTACTTACTCATTTATAAATTGACACAGAGAGCTTATGATATAAGCATTATTCTAAATTTAGTGACAAAGTATTTTTTCTACTCCCATTAAATCTAGTTACACTATTGTTATGAATTCACCTTGTTGACAAGCTGGAAAAACTATAAACCAAAACCAAAAACCTCCTGTGTGATTGGTGTCGTTCTTGTCATCTTTTCTCCTTTCAAACATATATTTTTTTCCAAATAATCAAAGCACTGTACACTTCCTGGAAGAGGCCAGGTGCAGTGGGGTTTTCCAAAGTAGATATTTTTCGTCCAACTTGCATTTGGCTACTCCTCATTGCTTCTAATTGTCTCTAATTGCTAAAAAGGAGAAAACAATAAAGCTAACGTAATTGTGTCCAATTTTCTTGTTTGCAAGATTCTGCTTTCCAGCCACAATGCTCGACAGTCTCTTTCCATCTCTCCTTCAGTTTAGCCAGTTCACTGTCACTTGATCCTTTTTATCATCTGCTGGCCAGAGAATGTGCCTAACTGTCTGAAATGCAGAGCAACTGTAACTAAGAGGCAGGCATAAGCGTGCTAAGCAGTTGGTTAAATAAAGAATAAATAAAGTATCCAGAAGAACCTGGAGCCTGGCTGGATAAAGGGGTGGACTCATTTTACTAGGATTAACTGTCTAAGATGCTCCATGGGATTAGGAAGATTGAGTGTCATCCTGTACACATTATATACTAAAGTATTTAAGAAAGCTGTGGCTTTCTGAAGCTGAGGCTGATGACTACTGACACAAGCATTGTCTTTCCTTTTTCCTCCAAAGCAGAGCCAATGTGTTATGAGTGACCCATAAGGACATCATGAAATGTACACTTTGCTGTGGTACTTTATTTCATGTTATATTTTCAATGGTGTTGGTTGTTTTATATAGGAATGACATAGACCTGGGTTTTTAAACGCACTAGGGGCTAGATAGATGTTTGGAGAAGGGAGACTGAAAGGGGGTGGGGGGGGGTGTTATAGAAGTGTGAGAGATAAGCAATATGTAAATAGGAAATGTATCCAAATTTACCTCTGGGAGAAAGCCAGTGTGAGAGACAGAATAATGTGGCAGGGAGCCTCAGGTGCAGCTGGGATGGGAGGAGGCGGGGCAATGATCGAGAAGCTGAGGGAGAGAGAGCGAGAAAGAGGGAGGGTTCATGTGTGTGTGTTTTTGTGTGTGTCTGTGTGTGTGTGTGGAAAGAGAGAGAGATTGAGTGTGCAAGCTAGAGAGATTGTGTGGAGAGGGAGGGAGGGAAGTGTAAGCCAGTCACAGCATCTCTCCTTCTCACTGCACCAGGGCTGAGGGACTCTTCGTCCCCTCGCTTCCCTCGCTGCAGATTTAACTCATTTCCATCAGCGCAGTCATCTTTTTTTCTTGCTTTTTACTTGCTGCTTTTGACAGATGCATTGCATTCATCTTTCTTTCTGCCGAAATCGAAGGATTTATTTTTCAAAAATGTGGGTTGTCCTGTTTGAAGGAATTAAAAGGGGGACGTTTGCAGAGGACAGTGCTTAAAACTGGGACTCGGACTGGGACTGGGTCTTTTCTTTATGTTGCTAGAGTGGATTTCCCTTTTGTTGCGCTGCCAGTGTTTTGTTCAGGGCGACAGACACACTGAGAGAGGAGTTGTAGGACCCCATATGTCTTCAACTGAACAGAATGCATATTTCAATGGACCAAGGCAAGTTAGAAGATCTATGGTTACAAGCACTTGAGGAGAAGGTGCTAAGCCTCTCTTGCCAATGTTTGAGAACGTCTAACAAAAATGCAAGTAACAAGTTTATGGGATAAATTAGTGGATTGCCAATTGATCCCCACACCCCTCTCTGCAAGTGTCTGCCACAGGATTGCTGAGGAGTCCAAGTGAGTGGAGCGCTGAGTTATTCAGCTGGCCTCTCGTTGCTCCAAGAGAGTCCTTCCATCTGCCGGCATGGGAGTCTGACATTCAACACATTCATCAACAGCCGTGCTTTTACATTTGTTTGTCTTTCGCTACTTGCAGTCGAGAACACTGAGAGGCAAGTTTGCACATTTTGATTTGAAGTTTAAATCGCTCTAATGGCAGAACTCAACCAGACATTTTGTTGCACTTGGTTTTTACCTCATTCTGCCGAGGGATGCATTGTAAACACATTTTCCCCCCAGCGCCATGTGTGCTGAGAGAGCTGTGACATTATCTCCTGCGGAGATCCCCGTGTTGTTCTAGCCTGTGTCTGTGTTTTGATTCAGACAATAGCTGGGCATACATGGGCTCCAGACACTGACCAGAGGACCACCAAAATAAGGGAAGCCTGCAGTTACATAGTAAACACACTAGCACCAATGCACAGTGAAACTTTGGATTGAACGCAAGGGTTGATTCACAAAGATGGATGTAGTTTTCTTCTCCAGACTTTGCTATAAACCAAGAATGACTCCTAAGAAGCTTTTTTTCTCCCTAAGCAATGGTTCCATGCAATGTATTTTTTGAAAGCTAACTACACTCAGCAAACTTAATCTGATCTCTTGGTGTGAAATAGGAGCCACATGCTGCTTTCTTATTTGATCTCCTGTCAGGATCCGTCAAGAAAGAAGAGCATTGTGCTTTGCTTCATGATTTAACCTCTTCATATGGTGTCCCCGCTTGGATCTTCTGTGTTCTCTGCCCTTGTGAGGACAGCTTGTGCCCTCAGCCTCCTGGTGGCAACCCTCATTAGAATCAGGAGATGAGGCCACAGACTGGCAGGCAAAGCAGCAGGGAAATTCGCCTTTGGGATAGATACTAGCCACAGCGCTATTGCTACCATGCTTTAGGCCTACTGAAGGAATCTAGCTTTTTTTTCCTCCCTACTCCTGACTGTTACCCACCCACTACTTTCACTAACCATGAGTGATTGGGAAAGGAGAGCTAAACGGGTTGTCCTACCCTCCCAGAGGCTGTATTGATTTTTCTGCAGTCAGTGTTCATTTGATTGAGACCCAGCTATGTGAGAGTAAGGTGAAAGAGAGGGTAAGTGTGCTAGAGAGAGTATCGAGCTCCATTACCCAAGGGAGGCTGCAGACACCCGGTGTAGAGTGGGTGGGGGGCAGACAGTTCTCCAATTTCAGGCCAGCTGCCTTATGGGTGGCACACCACAAACCTGACCCACCTGGATAGCACCCAGAACAATGAACCAGTCTGAACTGACAACGGACCCGGTGCTCACTGCCAACAGCAGCCATGGAGACTCCTTTGCTGGCAGGGCCTCCAACCTCTCATGCCCCTTGGGCTGGGGGCTGAACGAAGGCCTCGGGGCTTGCGTACTGGAGACTGCTGTCATTGTACTTCTGACCGTGCTCATTATTGCAGGGAACCTGACGGTGATCTTTGTGTTCCACTGTGCCCCTCTGCTACACCACTACACCACCAGCTACTTCATTCAGACCATGGCCTATGCTGACCTGCTGGTGGGTCTTAGCTGCCTGGTGCCCACCCTGTCTCTGCTCCACTACCCAGCAGGTGTCCAGGAGCCCATCACATGCCAGGTCTTCAGCTATGTCATCTCTGTTCTGAAGAGTGTTTCAATGGCCTGCTTGGCTTGTATCAGTGTGGACCGCTACCTGGCCATAACTAAACCACTATCTTATAACCAGCTGGTGACGCCATGCCGGCTACGAGGCTGCATCACCCTAATCTGGGTCTACTCTAGCCTGGTTTTCTTGCCCTCCTTTTTTGGGTGGGGTAAGCCAGGCTATCATGGGGACATTTTTGAGTGGTGCGCTCACTCTTGGCCCACCTCTGCCCTCTTTACAGGCTTTGTGGTGTGTTTGCTCTATGCACCTGCTGCACTTGTGGTTTGCTTTACCTATTACCATATCTTTCGCATTTGCCAGCAGCATAACAGGGAGATCAGTGAACGGCGGGCACGTTTCCCCAGCCAGGAGATGGAGGCTGGTGAGGGGAGTGGCGGTGGGCATCACGGAGGGCATGGACCAGATCGGCGCTATGCGATGGTGCTCTTCCGCATCACAAGTGTTTTCTATATGCTTTGGCTGCCCTACATAATCTACTTCCTGCTAGAGAGCTCCCATGTGCTGGATAGCCCTGCCCTCTCCTTCATCACCACCTGGCTGGCCATCAGCAACAGCTTTTGCAACTGTGTCATCTACAGCCTGTCTAACAGTGTGTTCCGCCTGGGCATGCGTAGGCTCTCACAGACGATGTGCTCCTTCAGCCACTGCGCGGCAGATGACAGGGACTTTGGGGAGCCTAAACCAAGGAAGAGGGCAAACTCATGCTCCATCTGAAGGGATGACTCTTATAGGACGAGGACGCTCCTGGAATCTACGAATGGGAAACATGAATCTTAACAAGCTTAGCAGCTAGTTAAATTTCAGTTAAATTGGCAGGGCTTAACCAAACTGTCAGCTGATACCAGTGACATTGCCTTGGTCACAATAAACGATGGTTTATTGCATTACAAGCTTTTCTTGTAGATGGGTGCAGTGTCTAAACAGAGATTCAATGAGATGGACACTCTGTGATGGATTTTATTGTATGGTATGTAACTTAACTGTGGATCACATAAAAAGTAGTCTCCCCGTGGCTTTCAAAGCCTTCACATCTCACTGTATGTCATCAACCAGGTCAGACATAGTGGGAAGACAGACGTGTAAACTCAAAAAGATTCACACATATTTCCTCAGACATAAATGTGACCACACTATTTCATGCCTGTTAAATTGTGTTTGGGGTTGTAAAATGAATCAATCCAATATTCGATGTCTCCATACTGTCTTTGACTGTCTTTAGCAGAGACAAGATGATGTACACTCATTGCCACCAACCTGTTTAAAGGTTGTAGATGAATATTTGGCATTTTAACCATACGAACACACAGTGACAATGACAACAGCCATTATGCTGCTGATAAATAACAGATGATGTATGGCCTTGACTGTTTTTGGAGGAGAGAGCAGTCTGTTTCTGCAAAGTATTTTGTTTTGAGTCTAAAAACATCATGTGGGCAAGTGGAAAGGAGATGCAAAAAGTGATGTACTGGTCAAGTGTTCTGTCACATTTTTTCTATTAATAGATTGATTGACCCATCGCCGTTCAAACAGCTGGTTGAAGTTTGGATAAAATTCTTTAGACCTTCTGCAAGATATAGTATGTGATATAACGCACAGCAGTCTTAAATGATAAAACTCCAACATAGCACTGTGTAGATGCAAAACATACTTTTAACCAAAGGACTGTTAACGGGAATTAATTAAGTTGTCACATGACTAATTACTAATCCATAATGTAGACAGACAGTTTTTTAAACAGCTTTAACTTTGTGACGTGTATCAGATTTTCCACAGATGACATGCTGCTTCCATTGTTTACCAATTTAAATCACAGCTGATTATGGGTCACCAATTGATTGGCGCATCTCTTCTAAAAAGCAACTTATTTCCAGAATTCAGACACAAGATGTGTCAGGTTGACTCAAAGGCCTCTATATTGAGGGCAGTGTGCTGATACTCTTTTTCCCCCCAATTGTCCCCCCTTGTGTTCATGAAATGGCCCATCAGTGCCAGGATTCCCACTGTGGGCGTGTCATTCCTGATACGGCTGTGTTATGAGTTTTCTGCTGTTTGATGCATGACAGCCTTTTCTATAAAATATTACATCCTGCTTCCCTTGTATATGGAGGGCCATATGTACTGGAGAGTGAACAAACAGAATTGGAAAAATAAAATGCCATGATTTAATTATGAATTTCATATTGTTATTGTAATTTAAAGCAGGTTAAATTTCTAACATTTTACTCCAGAAACAGAATCCTGTACATGAGCTGTCTTTAGGATATTATTTTCAGGTGCACCTCCTAATTGTTCCTTTTAACCGACTCACAAATTTGGCTGTGTCACCTGTAGCTAAGACAAGTGATAGTATAGGCAGAGGATGTGGCTTGGTTTTGGGTGCTTTGCATGTATGACACAGTTATCTGTCTTTTATAGATTGCAGTGGATTTTATTTCCCAGCAGCGGTGGACAGGGCACAGGTTAATGTGATCTGATCTGTCTGGAGGTCGTGGTAAGGTTATAACTTAACTGATCTTAAATTACATGCTTAGTTGAGATAAAGGTTTACGGCTATCAATAGCTTATCTTGTGTTAAACTACTGGCCGGACAGTCCTCATTACATTTAATTCTCTATCAGCTGTACCAATACTGTTGTCTCAAACTACAGCCCTGAATATCATACAGACTTCACAGTGCTTTTGTGAATGAATGCAGTACTTAGTGTGCACTTCTCACAGGGTCAGACCTGACTGCGAATTACACAGACAATTTGGAGAAACAAATTGGTGACTGGGCTTGTTAAATTGTCTTATTCCATGATGTTTGTGCCTGAGCAACAGATGACTGTGCTTAGATGGGCCAAGCACAGGTTTTAGAAAGCATATCCTTAATGGATTGTTTGTGGGCTTCTCATTGGAGATGTTTGTTAACTCCAATCTGCTAAAATATTATAGTCCTTTGTTCTTTTACTGTGCACATTCCAGCTTGGTAAAATCTGAAGACTGTTCCCTGGTCTGGGGCTTTTGATATACAAAGTGTGTTGTTAAGGAACCTTCAGACTGCCTTTGGTTATGGTACTCATCCTTTGCTACAACACAGTAGTAAAGTCATTCCAGTCAGTTTACCTTGTACATTCCCCTGATCTTTGGATCAGTGAAAGCAGAATTCACTTGACATGAATACAGCCACGTACTATAGCCAGTGACTTATACTGATCTCCCAATTCGCTCATGTAGTAGTGTCATCTGTGGTTTAGGCCTTGCTTGTAGTGTATATATGTCCATGCTAGAAACCAAGTGACACAGCAAATCCAGCCCCTTGATATTGTAACTGCATTCTATGCTGCTTAACAGTACCTTGTGTAACTCATTCCTCATTTTAAAGCTGCATGAAGTGATTTTTGACTACTAGGAGCAGAGAGACTAATATAACAAGCCTTTAGCTTATTTTTATTTTAGTGGCATGTTTGCAAGCATTTCGCTACTTGCAAATCCACCAGAAATAATCTACAGGAGCATTTAATTCCAGGGTCTTTCTGGTACACCAGATGAATGTAAGTACAGTATTGTTGTGAAATCAGGGTTTGGTAAACCAACACCACCAACAAAAGAATCTCTCTGTTTGGGTTATCCACAAGCTCTACTTTCTTTACCAGCTGCTCATTTACTTTGGCTCTCAACAGTTTCACATGAGGCAGGTAGCCTACAGTTAACTTGAAATAATCATGTGCTGGGAGTGGCTGCCCATGGTTTATACTGTATGTGCCGTCATTGTTTTGGTTTTGTCGGTTCAGACAAGTAAGATAGCCATCGCTGAGGTAAAAGCAGCTGTGTAAAGCTGCTGTATGGGGTGTTGATTGGATCATCTGTGTTCATCACCCTTTAACATAACTAAGAGTTGTTTGATTCAGTGTTAAAAAAAATATTGCTTTATGCAGCTTTAATGCATTACAGATTGTTCTGTATACGTGCCTAAAGATGTATTTTGTAGGAAAAGTGAAAAAAAAAAAGATGTTGAGAAGTACTTGTTGTTACATTAACATGCTGCACTTTTTAAAACATTTTCCAGCTACATGAACATACCTTATGACCGTGTATCCGTAGGTACATTGTCATTGGACTGAGTTTTTGATGATTTTGTGATAAGTTCAGAGAGGTTTCCACTTGAACCAAGAATGGGCCAAGTCATTCATTTATCATAGTCGATCTGACTTGGCCTTCAAGTGTTCTACTACTTGACATCTACATCATATTTGTAAGATAAGAGGAGGCTGCAGATTTGTCTAAGTGTTGTGAATTCCCTTCTGTAGCCATGTGACCTGGCAAATCTGAGAAATGACAGTAGGGAACCACAGCATAGTCGTGTCAAATACTAGTGTTCCAATAATATTTTTTTAATTTTGATAGCTTGTGTTTTTGGTGCTCCTTTGGAGCATAGTGCAGTGGGGTAGTAGAGAAATTTATAGGGTCTGAGTTAGTGCTGTATTATCTTCACAATGTGGTGACAAACAACAACATATAAGACAAAAGAAAACAAAATTCTGTTATCACCTAAAATAAAGTAGCTCAGTTGTTACCATATAATGTAGTCGGAATATTCCATTCAAGTGGAGATTACAGTATTTGGTCAGAAGTTGCACAAATATTCATTCCTTTGGTGAGCTTTTTTGTAGAGGGTTATGTGAAATGTGTGTCTTGGCTCAAGGTTTCAAAAATCCAAGAGCCGCTGAATGAATATTTAAATTGTTTGTACATGTCTGTATTACACTGACCAAACTGAAGTGGTAAAAAAATCTAAACTGTTATCTTGTTTAAACAAGTCATCTTACTTTCAAGTGCATTGGCTTTTAGTAAAGAGAGTTAAATTAATTACAGAGTAATATGTATTTATTTATTAAATTATGTTGAAACCTTTACACAATATACTGTATGTGAGTATACTGTATATAAAGTGTGTGTGTCTGTTTTTAATCTGCTGTACAGCCAAAAAAGTCAGACAATTCTGACAAAAGTATGGCACACCCATTTATGTTACATCAACTAGGCTGCTGATGTTTTGAGTAGGGGGCAGAGTGTGTGAAATTACACAGTATCTATTTTTTTATTTTTAAGATTTGTCAAAGGCTATGGTTTTGTTGTTGCTGCCAACCCAATAAAGATGAAAATAGTAGACATTCACATGTCTGTGTAGTTGCTTTTGTGAAATGTGTATGTTTCTGTAGCAGCCAGTTAGCCAACGTTCATTCATAACCAGTACAGCCCTCCAGAGTCACCCTCAGATTTCCTTCATTAGGCACCTATTTTAAGGAGTAATGAGGAGTGTGGAGATGTGGGCTTGTGACTGTGTGGCTGCCAGTTAGAATCCCCAGATCAGATGGAATGGATAAGTGCAAGCACCTGCCTCAGCAAACATTGTTAAGGTGCACTTGAGGAAGTTGTTTTGATATACAGCACCAGTGGTTACTTTTGAAATGCAAAGACTGTGAAGAGTAATAATCACAGACGTATGATACGTATGTGTGTGTGTGACTAATGCAACTCTCAGTCTAGATTAAATGTATTTTGTTTTGTCTTCTCAGCTCAGTTGTGATATGTTTAAATGCAGGGGCAGATATCCATCCCATGTTCTTATCCTAACCTTTACTGCAGCAAACTTTTAAAACAAATGCACTACAGAAATATGACAACAGTAAATACTTAAGAATATGGAAACAAACAAAGCGAAGATTTAATTTTCAGGTTTTGAGCTATTCATTTTCCTCTAAGCAAGCAGATGGCTGATCAGGAGGCGTTTTCTAGGTAACAGCTCCGGTAGTCTCTCCTTTAGTTAATGCACACCATCATGTCCTCTCTCTCTGTCAACAGTGTCCTCATTATAGATCCCGATCCTTTGTTCTTGGTCTTAAAATTGGCCTTTGAAATTCATGCACTCACTTAGACTGCAGGTGAGCTTCGAAACAGCCATAACCCCACTGTCTTCACCGAGTAGCTTAGTGGAGAAATGAGCAAGAGGAGATGGAGGGGGGTACTGGAAGAAGATTGACAATAAGAGCGGAAAGGAACTGGTTAGAGAGAGAAAAGATGGCAGGATAGGTGAAGTGGCTTGGTAGACTTCCTGAATTAGAAGAAGATGAAAGATGAGAGCGAGAGAGGAAAGAAGGGATTATATACTCTAGGTGGGAGAAGGAGGAGGGGAGGGAAGAAAAAGAAGGAAGGAGCAGGAGAGAGAGGATGAAGAACGAGGAGGAAAGTGAAAGCAGTTTTATGCCCTTTCCTAAAATGCTGGTTGAAGGTATTCTTATTTTCATGCACAAACGACACAAGACATTTTGTATTTACACCGGTCTTAGTAGCTTTTACATTACCATAAAAGTTGTGTGTATAAGCATATCAACACAAGACAATCATTCCAAAATTATCTATAGCCCTGTGAACTTTTTGTATTAAGCTGTTTAACCAGAACGGTATGAAAAATGCTCATGGAATCAAAATGATGTTCTATTTAATATTCTATTTAATAATATCATAATCTACAATATTGAGTCCTTTATGTTGTGTTTGTGTATATCAAGTGTGTTTTCTAGTCATGTCAGCAGCCACGTTCAGAGCACTCAGTTTTTGGATGCTTAACAGTTTTTCTTGCATTTGAGGTCTAGTTTTGGAACGTAAATTTGTATTTGTTCCTCCTACCAGAAAGCATTTCATCCACACTAACTCTTCAGCCAAACCAAGAGCAGCTTCCCGGTCCAGGCGTGCTCAATATTCATGACCGACACTATATCAGGAATTCCCTTTTATTTCCACAAATGGCAGTACTCTCCTCACTTCCTCTTTCTCTTTCCACCCTGCCACTTTCCTCCTCCTCTTTCCGTCCTCATTGAGAAAAGACCACCTGACCCTCTTTTGAGATGGGGAAGTCATAGTGTGGAGGAGAAGCCAGTTCCTGCCTCTTTGTGCTAATGGTGGAGCCTTGCGGCGCCCACCAAAACCTTTGATGGTATAAGGAGGACACACTCATACAGCCACACACCAACACACCCTCATACATCTTGCATGGCAGTCGGTCTTTGAAAATGTTTGCTGCGACTGAGGCCTGATAGCTGACAGGTGTTGATCTAGGTGAAGCTGATTGTGCGCTCGTCGCTCATATAGTATGTAATGTGCAGTGTTCAAGATTTTTAAACTTTTATTTTTCCATTAACAAGACTGAGGCTACAGCCACCCGAGTGGCTCTGTGAGGCTGTAGTTGGGCATGGTGGTGCTTTGAGCTAAATATCTGCAGAACATCATCAAGTCATTGGGATTCATCCTCCTGGCCCACGAATGTCTGTATCAAATTTCATGGGTTGTTGAGATATTTCAGTCTGGACCAAAGTGGTGGACTGACCAACTGACAGTCCATGATAACAATCCCTAAAGCCTCTAGCACGGCTATGAAGTGAGCGTGCTGGCTTTTCTTCAGTAAGAGCACATGCTCAGACCTTCCTAATAACCATTGTCTTGTAGTGGCTCTGTGGGTTTAATGTCTCAGTTAAAAACACAATAAAAGTAGCTGTAGTTGGAAGGCAATTTCTTATTTCTTCATCTTTTCCTAGCGCAGCCAGGAGGGATTTTCTGGTTACGAGTCTGGTGTAGTTGTGGTGCTCTGGGCTTTCTGCATGACCTCTAGAGTGTCCCACTACTCACTTTATGTTTTTGAAATTCTCTTTACATCCTTACAGCAATCAGTAAAACCTATTTATGTCAGGCTTGTTATTTGCTCTGTGATGGGACCACATGTTCTCTATCTCTGCTGCTATTTTTCTTCCCACTGCTATAACATGCTGGTGTCAGTAAAGTTTTATCTTATCTTATTTAAGCAAGCTATAATGCAGAGTAAATGTAGTCAGTGATTATGGAAGCACACAGCAATGCTGCAGTTTCCTATATATTATACTGTGAGAACCTCTCAGCAGAGCGTACAGTAGAGACCTGACATTTTATCACAGCTTGGTATCTTTTATTTTAGAAATACCATTGTTCTAATTGCCGTTGTTACTAAGAGTTGTACATGCAGTAAGAAAACGGTTGTGGGTCGAGTTACCACAGTGGACCTGAATCCTGTCAAAGTACCCCAGAGTAAAAAGCAGAACACTTACCTGCTCGATCATTGCAGGGTGCCCTGCATAGGAACTTGGAAAATGCCTAAAATGTCAAATCTCAAGAAGTCTTCATCAGCTGCTTTTCAGAGTTCAGTACTTCCATTTCATCTTTGGACCTGGTGATTGCCATAGGTAGGTCCTTTATCCATCAGTGGCCACTTGACTGAAACCTTACTCTTCCATCTTTGAATGCTTTGAATCTCTCGAATGGGCACACTGGTTTCACTGGTTCACTCTCAGTTTGAAAGGTCTTATTGTGCAATTTTTCTCTTATTGTCCTTTTGGTCTCTGTTGCATCATTGTTCTCTCTTGTCTTGAATAAGGCTGACTCTGCAGCTAAGAAACCACTTTCTGAAATCCCACTTTGAGCACCATAGCATCTCAAAGGCTAACAGCAACTATGAAAACCTATTTATGTCAGGCTTGTTATTTGCTCTGTGATGGGACCACATTGGCTATGTTGCTGATTTGACAGGCAATGCTTCTCTCTGCCTGGTCAGGAAGAATTTTCTGTGGTGATAAAGTTGCATGGGTTGTTTATAACTTAACAAGGAATACTTGTCCTGTTTCCACTTGGAAAACTATGGTATATTTCAACCTGGTGGTGTATTTCCATTGTGACTCAAGGGGTCATGCCAACTTTGCACTTGCCACCTCCATTGCAGAGATTCAGATAATCGAGGACGACATATATCAGGGTGAGGTAAACAAACAAACCTCCCAGAGCTTTCTGATTTAACATGAATTTTACATGAATCATTTCTTTTGTCTTTGGGTCTGACTGACTGGGTCTTGATCACAGAAAGTAGCCCCCTGAAAAGACTGTTATTGCTAACTGCACAGTGATCTAAAACTACTTAGTGTGTAGTGTCACAATGGCCACATTTATGGTAAATACACCAGCAAGGTGATTTAAAGTAAAAATAGCTTTGTTTGTTCAGTTATATTGCAATTAAAGGACTCAAGTATTACATATTTAAAAACCATAAATGTAATATTAAACAAGAATCTGACAGAATAGAAATATAGATTGACAGCCCTCACATCAGGTGGTGAACTGTACAACTAGGTATTGATTCACTTGGACCACTGCAATGATCATTAAATCTGTTATTGATAAACTGCCAGGAGTGATCGGCAGTACCAGCTCTATCCTTCTCTGTCCTTTCCAGCACAGACGAGCACACCATGCCTCATGGTCAGAAGCACTGAATATTTCAACACCAGTAAATGTGCAGGAACTAGATCATAATAATCATTTTAGTCAAATAGTTTTAATCTACATTATCATATGCCGGATTTGAAAAGGTAAATGAAAAGAAAAGCTAAACTTCCCAACTAAATTTATATTTTTGCCTTTTATTCGAGGCAGAAATTGCTGAATAGAAAGTCTGCCAAGGTGAAGACGGAAATATGTACAACATGGGTTTTTGTCACCTGCATAAACAGGCAACATGCGCGATCACATTGACATGATAAAGATCCTATTATTGCTTATTAGTTCCTTGCTGTCTGACAAGCAAAACAAAGGAATTCCTTGAGTCTTATTGTAATACATCAAGTAAGCTAAGTCCAATTAACTCCTTATTACATTTGTTGCAGTTTTTTAAGTAACAATGAATGACATCTGTCAGTGTTCATAAAAGTGATGGTTCAACATTTTCTGCTTTCTGGCGTGAAAAAGAATCCTTGCATCTCTGGTCTTCTGGTCTCAGACATTGAACGACAGTTTTTCTCCTGTTCGAAAAGGAGTTTATTGTGACAGAATGGAGCACACTAAAGTATTGGCTTTGAAACTGCTTCAATCCACTTTCCTGACTGTGGTACTAAAGGTCACGATTTTTTAAATTTCCTTTTTCCTCATCCTCTCTAATTTGATTTAGCATAATTTGCACCAATATTCTTGCTTTAGCTATTCATACGTAGAGGACAAAGACAAGCACCTTGATGGACAGTGGAGGACAAACGTGTTTCTTACTGTTAACCTCCCTGCAGACCTGGGGTACTAAAGCGCTGCCAGCAGATGTACAGCCAGCTTCTCTAATTCTCTCTCAGGGCATTTTAGCTGAATTAAATACCATAAGACAGTCAAATTACCCCCTTGGCTCCTTAGCATATTTCTTCCCTCTTCCCACCTCCCCTCATTTTCTCTTCCTTTCTCACTCTATCCTGAGGCAGTGTTTCCCATAGTAGGCCACCAGGCCTGAGACTGTGTTGTGTTGTTAGTAGTGATGGTCCAGCAGCTCACCTCAGGCCATCGTTGATATGGCTAATTCTTCCTCTGTGGCATTTAGCTTTGCTGCTGTTGCCAAAGCGGGGGGAGGGGAATGAATGAATGAATGAATGGAAAAAATAAAAAATAAAAAGTAGTTGTTTTAAGTGTTTGCTCAGGTGTGTGACCAGTGTGTCCCTATCAGTCAGTCAGTCAGTCAGTCAGTCCATCAATGGCAAAATACACCAGTCAGGAAACAAGCTGTGATGATGCAGAAAAAAAAAGTACATTATTACTGAAACCACATCAAACCTCAATAACCTGTATTAGGCCCAAGCCAGCAGTCTAATCTGTACACCCAGTGTTTATCAGGCAGTAATCCTAACAATACTTGTCACATGGACAGCTTGGTTCACAGCTTCTTTGTCACAAAAGGTAAAGCCAATGACAAACATGGACAAACAAACAAGTAGATGAAAAAGCGTTTTATCTTTCTAGATGAGTTTTAGCAGTGTATACGTAGCCAAGAGGTGACCCGTCTTCACCAGACAAGATCCACTGCGATCCAGTTTACTGCCATGTCATTAAATTGCATCTCATATCCAGATTGTATCTAGATATGACTTAACCTGATTATATTTACACCTGGTATTATTATGTGTCTTCAATGTCCACATTGAGATCCAAACACTGGGACCAGCTTCTTCTGAACCTGTCAGACCTGAGTATGTGCTGTCAAACTTTTGATTTTATTTGCAGAAGACTGTGACCAGTGTTATCCAGACGAGACATGCACTTTCGCTTGGCCATTCAGTTGGAGAGGAGGGTTGTGGTGTGAGCATTTGGTACTTAGCAACAAGTTTTATTTTCACCCACGTAGTTGTTGTATTTGGATTGAAAACGCAACTGCTTGTATGTTTAACCTTTGGTTGTCAACCTTTGGTTGTCAATGGCATTTTCTCTACAAAATGTTTAATATTTGATTTCTGGTTAGCTGTCAATCAGTGTATGTAATGATGGATGAGACTGCCAGCTATCCACTACTCCTTCCCTGGTTACAGTTGTCTCCATTGTCTCTCTGGTTCTTCCTAACTGAACATCAGGGCTTAAGAGGCACTGTGTTGCTATGGAAACCCTGAGCTGATTCTGTAGAAGCAACAAGGTTCCAGAGAGTTTATTTGAAGTTTATAAATAGGGTGCAATTAAAATGGATGTTAGCATTTGCTCTAAAATAGAAACCTCTTCATTATTCATTCATGTGCACTTTTATTTTGAAGATGCAGGGGAAGGAAACTGCTGCCAGAAAAGGAAGTGTAACACTGTGTGTGTGCGTGTGCGGCGCGTGTGCGTGTGCGTGTGTGTGCATGCATACCTCTCTACCTCTGTACTGTACTACACTGTTTCACAGAAGCATAACAACCCACCCACACATAGGACAATTCACATACCTTTAAACATATCCATACACAAGTCTTCTCTCATTGACTGACCCCCGGAGTGTCTGACCCTCCACTCCCTCCACTTCTGTCATCCCTTTGGGTTTTCTGTCCCCACATAGTAACAGAGACTCAACTCATATCCTCCAGTAAAAACCACAACACACAGAAAATGTCAGATATCTAGGGGGATGCACTTTATCCACTGACCTCTCTCAATAGTGCTGCTTGTGTGTGTCTGTGTGTGTGTCTGTGTGTGTGTCTGTGTGTGTGTTTGTGTGTGTGTTTGTGCGTGCCTGTTTGTGAGACAGAGGAGGGCATCTCATCCTGCTCCAACACCAAATTGTTCCCTACCAAATACAGGCTGGAACAGTACAGCATGTTTTTCACATTACTTTTAGTGCAGTTCAGTATGAGTATGAGTTTTTTTTTTTTTTTTTTTTTTTAAATCATTTTGCATAGGCACCCAAAATTTCAAAGGGCACTGCACTTAGTACACATAGTACTGGTGTAGAGTATGTCCTAGAAATACCTTCAGGTGCACTGCATTAGCAGTTTCTTTAGCAGTGAATAAGCTATAACACTTTGTTCAAATATAACACAAGGAAGAGTGGCATTATTGCTGGAAAAGTGAGGTGTCAGATGCTGAGAGAGTGGCACAGCCTTGGTGCCGCGCGGAACGAGAGGATGAGGTGTTGTTTCAAGTTTGTTGACATGTAGAGGAGATTCAGTTTGTAACATGAAGAAAAGGTCTTTGTCATCTTGTTTTCCATAGTGCAAAATAGGCTTCTCTGAGCTCAGTGAAACTTCATTTTACTGCTGCAGCAGCCAATGACTCATCATCATTTAGTCATTATCGATTTCCTTATTCAATTATTTTCAGAAAAAAAAAAGAGAAAAAAGTACGTGATCATGATATTCCAGCACCCAAACTGATGTCTTTGAATTGCTTCTTTGGTCTGACTGTCTAAAACCTTAAGATTTCAGGAAGCTGATATCTAATGTGAAAGTTACTGCGTAGCACAAACTGTCTTGCGTGTTTTCAGTGGGATGATGAATGCTTTTTGCTGAAACCTGTCTGTTGAGTAAAGACTGGACCCTTCCATTAAGGCAGTCAGTGTTGCAGAGTGGATGTTTAAGCATCAGGATAACTCGCCAACCAAAGCCAAACTTGTGAAAAACGGGGAAAGTGCTCTGTAGAGCCAGTGTTTGGTTTGTCTATTCTGGGCTACTGTAAAAGCATGGTGTGTGTGGATTCTTTTAAAAACGGTCCTGCTCAGTCTAAGGTAACAAAAACATACTGATCAATATTACATTCCAGTAGTTCCGCCTAAGTTAAAAAGAGAAGTAAAGAAAGATGTTAATGAAAACCACTACTCCTAATAACAAGTCTCTAGTGTGTCAAGTGTTTTCTCCAACCTACTTGCTTGTCACCAATTTCACTGCAAGCAAAATGAGAAATTTAGCTTTTTTGCTTTCTGTCTGAACAATGTGTCTGCACTCCCAGCTCTGCTTATTGAAATGCAGAACCAGCCGGACCATTAAAATGCCACGGCAGCGATACAGAGACAGATGAATTTGCAATCTGCCAGGCGGGCCAGCTGTTGCCCCCCCCCCCACCCTCAGCCCTCCAGGGAAGCCTCTAGAAACTTCCTTGCCAGCAACCAAGGACAAAGGCCTCAGGGGGAGCTGGTTTTTAATTACAGGGCTCCCATCCTCTGAATATCGCACCAGTAGATTATCTGGCTGTGTCCCACTGAAATGAAGAGGAATGAGGAGTGTTTGGGGGAGCCAGGTGTGTCAGCAGAGAGGGGTGATGTCATCATAAGGACCGGCTGTGTGACTGTTATGACCAGAGGCCAGACTTTTGGTCTAACGTACTTTCAATATTAGCACCTTTTGGAATCCAAACACAAGTGGAGGAAGGCATTTTTTCAGTTTTCTTCATTAATGTGGCAATGAGAGTTTTTGAAGAAGAAAGATTGTTTTTATCTCAGACCTGTTTTGTTCCTCTGGCCTCAGAGCTGCAAACTCTGGTATCACCCTAATTCCCAAGGTGGAACTTCAAGTTTAATCTTATGTTTTTGATAGATGTCAGACAAAATAGGCACAGTTCAAATAAAGTTTCAAATTTTATTAACAGAGTAATTGTTTTGATCCTCTGGTTTATACAAGACATAGTTTATACCTTCGCAAACCATTTAAGGAAGCCAGAAGTGAAAATGACCTTTGAATTTCCAAGAGATAACGTTATATTTACCTCTGCAAGGGACGGTTGCTGAGCACACATTTTTCTCCTTAACAGTATCTGTCTTTGTAGACACACAGTTCCACTGATCAAAAAATGCAAACCTCACAGACGAATCCAGTCGTTTTATCCTAATAATCACATTTTCAGAAAGCACATTAGAGCCATGAAGTAGTATCGGACCTGTTTTGAATGAGGGTCAAATGTGCAAACATTTAGCATCTAATGTTCAGCCAACGTTAACAATTAATTGGCTGAGTAAAATACTGTTGTCATCGGAAAGTCATTGCAAATACAGTATCAGGAAAAAATTGAAAAAGAAGCAGTGGCATATGTTTTTACACATGACACATCTTCCCTCCATCCATTCTTCCTTCCTTCCTCCTTTTTGGTGTATTTGAGATTTTTGTGATTCAAATGCAGCCTGTTTGTCACTTTCACTACTGGCCTTCTTTTGAGGGGGCAGCAATTTATTCAAAAGATGGCGAAGGCTAGCTAATATTCTGGCTGTCAGTCATTCTGCTACCACTCTGGTCTTGCTCTCCCCTTGTGTCATCCTGCCTCCTGCTAGTCATTTCGCCATCCTTTCATATTTGTACTTTACATTCTCTACGACCCCATCTGTCCCTTTTCTCGCTGCCGTGGCCCCTTTTTTATGCGTACCCTATATTTTTCTCATGTGTTTTGTGTAATGTGTTAACGTGTTGGATGTCCATAAATAAGAAACGGTGGTGCTCCACATTGAGGCAGAAATTTTCTCCAAGCAGTTTAGAGACTTCATGTGGACTCCCGCCTGGAGTAGCTGCAGGGTGCAGCCCTGTAACAGACGTGCTCTGGCACACCATCCTGCTGGTTCATCAGAGCCTCTGTTCTCTAACATGACCCATAATGCACCACTCCCCACTCATGCTGAAGCCAGCCTCAGATGGCACAACTCTGGCTTTTGTTTCCTCATTCCTATCAGAGGATGGAAGGAATTTACCCAGTTGATCCACCACTCTGCCAGGGGGAGAAGAGGGAGAAAAGAAGCCTTATGACAGAATAGAACTAATAATTAGGTTTGCCAGTGTATGCAGATGAGTAACACGTAAACAGGACTGTAATGTTTCTCTCATTAACATTAGGCGTGTGTGTTACTGTAAAACCTGCCTTAGGGAGCAGTTAACCTACCGAAGAGAATTTGATTACTCTTTGGTTTAATGGAAAGCTTTAGTGACATGATGCTTATTACTGTTCAAGGCTTATTTTTAACCCTGATAATAGTAAGATCCAGGGAAGAAACACGGAATAAATGAATTTTAAAGGAATGAAAATCTAAAAGTATTGAATTTTTGCACCGAACGTTGTCTCTCTGTACCTGCAGTCCAGAAACCTGTGCTGGTTTAACACTGCTGTGTTTCCTCCTTCAGCATTGACTGTCCACACACCAACAGAGTGCTCCTATTGTTGAGAATATTATAGATAAAGAAATTCAGCTGGTGTCCAAATGAATGGATTTAGATGTATTTATTTGTTTGTTGTTGTCCAGAGATATACTGGACTTAATATATTGGTAATAACGACACAGTAAGCCATTCTGGGATGTCATTTTGGTGCAATCCTTTGCTACGTCTCACCATGCTCATTCCTCATTTTACGTAGCCTTACTTTTGCATTCTTATTGAGTTAAACATATTGTATTCCTTCTGTTGTTAGATAATATATGTTGGGACTATTTAAATGTTTCACAGAACACTGAAGGGATAGACATGATGGATAGAATCCTCTATCACAGTAGTTTTATATCACAATATTGATATGTATCCATTGAGGATTTGTTCATGGATAAAATAACAAGATAAATAGTCTGCTTTTGACTAATTCAGCAAATTAAATACCTTACATTTTATGGTCCTTCGTCACATTAATGAAGAAATAATAAAAATCCAAGTTGACCATAAAGCAGTCATGTGGATTGATTTGCAGCATTGTTCACAATGGTCCAGTACACCCAGAGATGTCAAAGGGACAGCTGCCGCAGTATAAACAGCATGGCAAAATCTCACAGTATATATTGCCATATCACCCCGAACTAGATCACAGTGAATTTTTTAAGACATATTTTGGAAGTGTCTTCGTATCCTAGTACAAAACAATGGCAGTCTGTTTTGTTAACAACCTACACCATCATATTCAGATGGACTTCTGTTTGTGCCAAAGCAAACGCTTTCCAGCTATGGACTGGCTGATCACTGTTTCCCTACAAGTAGCAGTTGCTGGTGTTGTTAGGTAAAACATCTAGGTTTTGTGACTAGCTGTGCTCCCTCTGTAATTATTCTGTACACACAGTTTCACTTCTTACCCAGCAATCTGTCTTCATGGTTGCCTCCAGCGGTTTAACGCTAGCAGCATCCTCTCTGATTGGCTGGTCTGTCACCTCAGGACTTAGTGGGCTCTGAGTGTTCAGCTGTCTGAACCCGGCGTATTTCTCTCCAGCCTCATCGGTTTAGCAAAGCGTGGCTGCCTCTCTGTCGAAGGGCTCACCAGCCAGCACCCGTGGGCCCCTTCCACACGCGGGAGTTACATAACACTGTCAGAAGAGAAGGGTAACTTGAGAGCTCACTGCTTTCACCAGAATGGTATAATAAGACGAAAGAAAGAACTGCTCCTAAAATTCTGCATTTACATTTCTTCATTTCAAGCATTTAACTAGCACTTTAATCCAGAGCCTGAAAAAATGAGAGCAAGTAGGTGTTTCATTATCTTGCTCAAGGACATTTTGACAGGATTCAGTGCTGTTGATGGACAGAGTGAGTCATGCTTCTGAAGCAAAATGTTGACATATTCACCTTGTGCTGTGAAGTACACCTACCATAAGTGTTGGCATATCTTTTCTGACCTTACTCCAATTTGTGCTTAACATGCCTTATGTTAAAAAATTACCCTGACCTTAAAGCATGCCGAAAACCCCCAAAAGTCAATTTATCTGTCCGTAGTGTGAGATGTCTGACAGATTGGGTCACTGACATCAGATTTACCACTTTTGCCAATTCAGTACAACAGCCCTGTCATAACATCTGTCTAGGAAGCCCATAATGCTCCATTTGTGGTGACATTTTTGGAAATGTGTGAATTCAGTCATGTGGTTATTATTGAGGTTATAGCTCATAGGTGTTGTACTGGATTACATGATATAGAGAGGTGTTTATCGTTTTTTTTTTTTGTGCCTCCTGATGACTATGACTATGACTCAATGCTCAAACATATAATTGAATGAACACAGCTTGAAAGTGTCATCAAAAAATGAACACTTTAAACTTAATGTCAGAACAGTTGGATTGTGTTGAGTTGCATTCATAAGTAAATCATTTCTTTGTTTGATGTTTATTTATGATAGAAAGTGATATGAGATTGTTACTGCACATGAGGTTTGTTTTGGTGCCTTGAAAAGTGCAAATGTCTGCTCTCTTTTCCCCTGCTTAGGGACAGACAGACTCCTGATACTGTACCACAGTATACTGTAGTATTAGATCCAGCACGATATTCTTTCACTGGAAAAACTCGACCTGTCTACCTGATACGGTGGACTCTCACAGCAGGACAGCATGACAGAATTTCACCAAGGTCACTAGCCACCAATGTCAGCTAGCCCCAGATGAGTGACCAGTGGCCCTTAAGGTCCCTGGTTTCATCTTTCCTCCCTATAGAGACAGAGGAAAGCTAACAGAGCCTAATAGCCAGCAAGGTAAACAATAAGTGGACAGAGGACTTAACCTGTCAGCTACAGGAGCACACTTGACATGGAACAACTCCAGTGTCAGCTGAGCTCTAAAAGCCTCTGGATAATTAGTTTTTATCATAAAATGACAGGTGTTTGCTCATATTGCCCTCAAGCTTAATATGAATTAAGAAACTTTTCCCTAGGCAGTGATTAACATTTCAAATATCCCCCATCAAGCATCTGCCCTTTTACTGCTTTCCTCTGCTCGTATGGCAGCAGAAGCAGTTTTGTGTCTGACATCAGAGCATGTTCTTTCTCGTAGCTGTAACAAGAACCAAAATTGTAACACAAATATTTACCTGGTGATCTGAGACTTGCTACCCATGCTAGTTTCATTTAAGTGCAACGTCAAGACCTTTTTATTTAGTTTAGCATCCTCATATAGTATGCAATATGTATTTATGTTGCCATCATTGTGTGCATATGTGTGTGCTGCAACCTAGAATTAATTCCATTATCAGTTAATCTGAGGGGTTTTTTTTGTCAATCTATTAGTCATGTACTATTTGAAATATCAGAAACTAGTAAAAATTGCCCTTTAGGATTTCCTGAACCCACGGTAACGTAATCAGATTGCTAATTGTGTCCCACCAACCCAAATATATTCAATTTACAATGTCATAAACATAAAAATAAAACATAAACATACACACATAAAAACACATAAAAATCACCAAATCCTCCCTTTTAAAAAAGCTTGAACCAGCCATTATTAGGTACTTTTTGTTGATGTCAGTGGCATCATCAAGGGGTGACCAGGGGGGCCCACATTCGTCACTGCATCACACTCTGACCCCTTGACCCCCATCTAGCCAACCCAATGAAAAATTTCCGGGGGCGCTACTTGATGAATGACTTAACAATTACTCAACTATCACAATTCTTGACGATTGATTTCCTGTCAGTTGGCCAGTGATTTAATTGTTTCAGCACTGCTTCTGTTGCTGAGTGCAGCCTTTTTATTACTTGCTTTCAGAGCTGTAAAGCAACTTTTTTTTTACACATAGCACTAGTGTTACAGAGGTTAAAAGTCTTGTATCACAGGCCACAAAATTGTAGCAGGAGTACAAAACAGGCATGTGACTGACAGAAGATGTTAATGTTGCATATAGAGCACCATCCAGACCTTAACAAGAAATGTTTTAAGACAAACATTTTCATTATTTGCCCATAGTGTTAAGTTGCAAGGACATAACACCTCTTACTATGCAAAACATCCATGTATTATTCTTTGATTGAGCAATACAAATCTGAGTATGTTTATATTATCATACACACAACAACATTTATGTTAAAGTTATATAATAGATCAAACTGTATAAATCTGATTTTCATTTGTTTATGATCACAATAAGTTATCCTTTTGTTAAGCAAACGTAAAGTGTCTGTCCTGATAGTATATTAAGCAAACGTGTTTGTGTACAAATACACCTGGTTTGACTGTATAGAGACAGAAGTGTTGCTGTGTGTGTGCAGAGGAAAGCCTCTTGACTCTGTGAGCCTGTGGCAGCTTTCACCAGTCAGGCCAGTATGGTTAAATGAAATGCTGTTGGATGTAGAGGGATGTGGAGGTGGAGTGCAGGTTTGGACACATCAGCAGTTTTTATTTTTAGCTGCGTGTGTTAAGTAGGTTACCTGTCGGTGAGGTCTGAGTAATGGAATGTCTGCCCAACAAGCCCCCAGGCTACAATTAGAGGAAGCCTCTCATTCCCCTCTTTGTACATACTATCTCTCTCCCCTCACTTTATCGCTCTCTTCCTCAGCTTCTGTCTCAATCTGTCTCTCTCTCTTTCTGTTATCTATCTTGATCCGTCTCTGCCTCTTTGTCTTCCCACCTTTCTCTTTGCTTCTCAGACTCCCTCTCTCCTTCTTTCCATCTCCTATTCTGTCTTCTTTTTCTGCCTTCAGTCAGTCAGTTTAAAAGCCTCCAGAGGATAAATCCAATGGGTACACACAATACTGAAGAATACACACATCAATACATGCACACATGCACACACACAGAACGCTGGATTCAGACTGATGGTGGACAGTGTTGATGTAATCCCCCTGCCTGTGCTAATGCTTTTTTAATCTCTTCATATTTATTATGTCATCTGCGAAATGCTGGAGGAGTCTGTGCCGATGTGTAACATCCCTGCTTATTTGTGCACAGGTGAAAGGGGAAGTGTATGTATGTGGGCCAACATTTAATATTTCCCTTAAATAGCTTCAGCACACAGATAATATTGTGCAAAAGTTTATTGTCTGTGTGTTTGAATGTACTTTGGTGCACTGACATTTGTGCTTTCATGCATTCATCAGTGTACAATTACATGCATGTATGTGCACCAGAGTATATGCCCTCATGAATATTTGTACATAGTTTTGCTTCACACAGGGTTTGTGGCGTAACACGCTCTATTGGCTGGCATTTTCACTCCTCTGAAGCTGCTTACTGAAATTTGCATGTACCGGTACTTGTTTTGCCAATCAAAAATAATCCAACAATCCATCCTGTTACCGGTTGTGTAAATCATCACAACCCACATCCACCATCCACTTCCATTCAACAACTAAAAGATCAACATGTAAACTAAGAGCATTACCTGCAGTCAAGAATAGCCTTGTCTTCTCTTCAGATATGATGCTTCCGCTCCTGCCATGGTCTTATCGCAGCCACAGATCCCCTGTCCTTCTCTTATCCCTGTCTGGAAATGGAACAAACAACAACAGCCTCCTGGTTCCCCCTGACTGTCTGTTCCATTGATTATCCTGTGGCAGCAGTGCAAAGATATTCAGGCTGAAGATTCTTTGGATGATGGCAATAGTGGCAATGATGTTGAGTACGCTGCTTTTAGCTGTGGTGCACACAATGTCCACACCCAGCTCTATCTTCAGAGGATGTTGAGCTTGTGGTGCCTTACGGTGTTGCACTCCTAAGACATGACAGTAAGGGGAAACATCTGGGTTTGCTGCATTAATCCTATAAAGCCTGCTAGCAAATCACTCAATATATCATTAGTTATATACATATACATATACATATACATATACATATACATATACATATACATATAGACAAGGTCTACTGACCTGATTAGGCTTTGACATCTTTGTACTGGGAGGAATCAGTGGGTCTGTCCTGACTATCCAAAGTAGTACATGCACATTTTCGGTGCAGGAATGAGACCTATAGAGCCTATTGAAGAGACCTGTGCTCACAGAATTAAGGTTTTAGGGTACTGAATAGGGACTATTCTGTTTGTTTTGTGTTTGTATAAACAGTGTGCAGCAGGGATGTTGAACTGGGGCATTGTGACGGAGAACTGATGCAGCTGATGAGGCTGCAGTTCCTCCTGAACACCTCAGCCTCCCTGCAGAGATCAAAGAGCTGCGAGCTTGAGCATACATGCAGCACATCCATACACCTCAGCCTCCATCCAAATCAGCAGCATATACAGTAACTCCTGTTCCAGCAAGCAGTTAGCAAGAAAAGGTACACACTAATCAGCTCAGGTCTGCAGTGAATTTAAGGAAGAGTTCACCATAAAACAAAATGAACAGGCAAATGAGACAGGGAAGCAGCTACAGCAACTGTAGCTTTCTTATTCCCTGAACAAACTTCCATTGTCAATTTGAGTTGTGCTCTACTGAACATAGTGCAAGTTGGATGTTGTAGTGCCACAATTCACTCTGTCTACCCTACAGAGTGTTGTCATGGTGACTGCAGAGATGACGATAAAATAATTCAATCATTTTACACAGTCCCGCAATAATGATGAATATATATTAATGAATATTAACTTAAACAAATGGAGTAAATACTACCCACACTGTTTCCAGATGGTATTGTTTTTGCTTAAAAAATGACTTAAAGAGGCTCTCTGAAGATCTCAGTCCTGGTTGATTTGGCAACACCTGTAGTTACTGGTAGTAACAGCAAATGTGGTTTAATTCTAGAGGTTGCATAATTCAGCAATGTGCAGCAAAACAAAACATTATTATATTAATAAAGTCAGGCAATAATTGGCCTTTTTCCATCATTCTGTGAGCAACCGTGATCTAATTTTATGCTGCACTCAGAAAAGTCTGCGAAAGGCAGGGCACAATGAAACAGAAAGGATTTTGTAACCTCACTGCGAAGTTGGAGGTGTGCAGCCTGTCGTCTGCAGCTCTTCATCTAACAGCGCGCTGTGGCTGCTCCTTCTTGTTCCATTACTCCCTGCCTGCAGTATTTCAAAACTGATCTGCTGTAAAAAAATACTGAAAACTTTTGAGGAGCGATTGCAGTAGCTGCAAAGTTCACAGACAAGCACATTGCATTTCCTGGGACTACTTCATAATAAAAGTCAACTCGTGTTTGGTAAGTTAAATTAATGTGAAGCATCAGCAGTGGGAATTATTCAATTCACATTACCAGTAACTTAATACAGGATTATTGAGGAAGTGTGCACTATAGATATTGCAATACCTTGATTAGTGGGCCATAGGCTCAATCAACTGTGTGTTGCCTCATTCGGTAATAGATAGTCACTTCAGAGAAATTGATTTAAATAAAAATATTCAAGATTGCACTTTAAATACTACTGTTTACTTTTTGGATATATCAGAATCATTGTGAAGAATGGCACATTGCATTAGACCTAGTAAACTACATGCACTATATGCACTTATCTCTGTGTGTACAGTATGTGCTTTTTTCCTCTCATCTTAGCAGGACTCCTGAACAAATTTTGGTGTCACAGATAAAACCAGCATTCTTTTAATTTCATAGCAGAAAGAGAGTATTGCCGCATGAAATATGCAAGGAATCACTGTCAGAGAAAGGGCTAGTCTTGTAAGCCTGCACACCGAGACCACAGGGCTTAAACGTTTTTGCATGCTTGCTTTCTGCATCGAAAATGAGAGGAGATGAGGCAAATATTTTGGAGGACACATGGAGGTGTAAGGAGAGGAGGAAAGGAAAGAAAATTAAGTAGAAAAGCGAATAAAAGATGAAAGTATGTAAGGAAAAGAGAAGGAGATAAAGAAAACGTTAGAATATGTGGTACAGTACCAGATGAAGCAGAAAAAGGGGAGAATATGGAAATACTGAATGAGAGGGGACAAGTGAGGAGGAATAAAAAAAAGATGGGAGTGAAGAATTCAAGGAGAGAAGGAAATATGCTGTGGAAAATTGAAGAGAAGAGGAAGAAAGGATTCAAGACAAGAAGGAAGGAGATTACGCAGAATAGAGGACGTCCTCTCCCCGTTTTTGTGGTGTTTTTTGAGTAATGAGGCTGTTAATTAGCAGAGGCATGCATGGTTTATTAAATCAAAGTGTTTACAACTTTTACTGTCATCTAGATTCTTGCTGGTCCTCGCTGATGTTGCCATGGTAATTACATTGTCATAAATGTGTTTGTGATTGATGGGCTAACTCATAAAATGTAATGCATTAATCATTGGTGTGTAATTATTTTAAAAGTAATGTTTTTACTTGCTAAGTAATTAATGAAAGTGTTCTTTGTGTGGCCGTCTGTACTCTCTGTTCTCTTGCAAGTAACAAAGAAACCACACCATATAAATGTTCAGCGCTCATCACATTACGTATCTGAAGGCTGTAAAAGTTGAAAAACACCCTCTATTTGTAAGAAAAGTTTCCACTGTTTCTCTCTTTGATTGCTGTTTGTGCTGACGAAAACAAACCTGTATGGCGGTGGAATCAGTTGTGTCAGTCTTTAATCTACCACTGTATCAGTCGAATGTGAGTAGGGCTGCAACTGACTAATATTTTCTTCATTAATCGATCAATCATTTGGTATCTTCAGGATACCATCGTCATGAAATAGTACAAAATGTACGTCACGGTTCACTGAAGTGGAGCAAGTCATCAGATTGCTTGTTTTGTCTGACTAACATTTAAAAATCCGACGATATTCAGTTTATAATCACACGAGACAAAGAAAGCAGGAAATATTTGCTTGAAAATTACCTGGTTACCTGATCTGATTAATTGATTATTAAAGTTGTGCCAATACATTTTCTGTTAATAAGCTAATTGGTTCAATGACAGATTGTTTTTGCCCTAATTTAAACCTGGTCAAGTCAACAACCTTTCAGCACAAGAAACAACATATCCAGATGTATCCTATGTTCAGTCATTTGAATTTAAATCTGATTAAACAAAGTTTAAAATGTATTTTAGCAATCTCATGTGTCCCATTTAGGAAATTTGTTTTGCTGTCAGGTTAAGACAACCATGAACACGTGAGAAAAAACATCTCACACAACGCTGCCTTCATTCCTGAAGAGCTGCACTTTTTTCTCCTTTTTGGGGGCCTCAGAAGGAACACAATGTAAAAAACTGTTTAATTTCCAACACATGATACACATGAACGACACACCACCTCCACACTACAAATCTCATTAAAGCATTTCACACAGTTGTGCCAGCAGCTTCTATCAAATCCTTTGGGGTGTGCGTGTGTGCGTGTGTGCGTGTGTTCGTGTGTTCGGGTGTGCGTGTGTGCATGTGTGCGTGTGCACATTCATACATTCATACAAAATAAACATAGTGTAGAATAGTGGTAACATGGTAAACAAGAAATTACATTCAGCTAATTGTTGCCTGAAATATCAAAGTACAGTAAAGATAAATTAAACGTAGTGCGTGCATATACATATATTGCAAGCCGTCATTTTGTCTTTGTTTGATTTTTAAGAAAAATGTGACATGAAGTGGGTGAATGTAAGTCAGCTGTTAACAGTCAATGTGTCATAAGCTGTTGGTTGTGGCTGTGTTTCTTTTATTTTACTACATTTTTCTCACCAAGTTCAATTTACTAGCAAAAGTATCCAAGAATAAACTATAACAAAACATAGAAGTTACACAAATTACCATCTAACATAGGTCACAAACACTGTAAGTAGCACATTATGTAATAAAAACATTGGCACAGGGCTCTCTGGGCGCCCAGGGTTCAAAGCACTGTACAATCCCTGGTGCACGTCTGGAACTTTGTTGAACATCATGTCTAATACTATCTAATGAAGGAATCAAGGACCTCCGGATCGAGACCTTTCCCCCATATGAACATTATACTCTGCAGTGTTTTCCACAAACATGCAGCATACTGCCTCTCCTCTCCGTTAGACACTCATAACTTATATTCCCTCCTTCCTTTCTCTCTACTGTCAGGAAACAAGGAGACGAACGAAGCAAGCGAGATGAAATTTCTCACACACACTCACTCTCGCACACAGTCCCACACATTTTCTCCCCGATACACACAAACACACATCAAGGCCAGTCAGGCTCAGGGTTGGTTTATCTGCAGCTTACAGTGAGTTGTTGGAGAATGCTGTGCTGCCAGTCTTCTCTCCGGTAGTGTTTGCAATGTGCGTGCGTAGAAAAGAGAGTGTGAGGCAGAAATAGCAGAATGCCTGCGTATGTACAGTATGTGTGTTTGTGAGTGAGACGCACATAGGAAAACAAGCAGGCGTGTTTGCTATGTGTGTGTATATGTGTGAAAACTGCATTGGCTGTGGATTAGACAGCACAGACTAAGAGACTGAGGCCTGGGGAGTGCTCTTGCTGGAGGAGAGGGACAAACACAGTGACATAGCAGTGTGTTGCTACTTTGTATCATAGCTGTGTTCTGAGCTGAGCACAATACACTGCCTTCTTTCTACTCTATATGAACATCTATAAACAGAGAAAAGATATGTAAGATGGGAAATGACATGAAAATGTCAAAAGCTGTCTGTGCTAGGCTGCAGTTTTCTTTGCTGTTCCTTTCATCTCATGAATCCATTTGGAAACTAGTGCATCAATCAGGAAAAACAGAATCTAAACTTGCACTACCTTCACAAATGAACAGGATATCAAGCACTGTCTGAAGTGTATAATCCATGTGTGTTGCAGGACTCGGCTCAGGAAGGTGTCATCACCCGGGACATCCATCGCACCTTCCCCGCGCACGACTATTTCAAGGACTCTGACGGAGATGGACAGGATTCACTGTACAAGATCTGCAAGGTGAGATGTGACTTTGATCAGCTCTGGATTATACAATGTTGCCTCACTTTCTTCATGGCATCATGGAACAGAAGGCGAATCTTGATACACACTCTATCATGCCGTGTTCGAACGTTATTTATTTATTTATTTACTCTTTGTGGTCTGGCAAGGCTCAGTAGGAATTAGCTTGGCATTTTAAGTTGGCTCTACAATATAGGATTGACAGTGCCCGCCTTTACTGAGACATCAACACGAACCCTTCCTACACATGACATACCGGACATACCCACCGCTCAGCGGACAGTCATTGATCTTTTCCTCCAGTTTTCTAAGTGGAAAAATGTGGAATCTGTTCTGTAGGTGGCAGATTTCTCTCAAATTACCACCCAAAAATGGTTGCTGAATATAAGCTTTTGGGCGAGAAACAGACCATTCAGGTGCAGAAGGCTTTTTTTTTTTTAACTCTCTAAGGTCTTGTTGAGATGGAACCTGAGTTTGCAGAGGACTGTAAACTACATCCAAAACAATGTCAGATTCAACCATTTTCATTTTCTATTAAAAGGCAGCATTTTTCATTGCTATTATTTACAGGCTGTCAGTTGCGGTGCTTGCCAAATATATTGGAAACAACGAGGCTAAGGGCGCAATATCAAAGTAGTCACACATCAGAATATTTTAGATTTGTGGCTATGAGTGAGTTAGGTTAGTGTTTCCAATAATTTGTTATGTAACTCCTGAATTTCAGTTTGACAACATAAAGATGTGATTAGATAGATAGAAGACACTTAACCGACCCCATGTTCATGCATCCTTACTAAAGATACACCATGTTAAAACCCTCAGAACAGTGGATAATATCAAATGCAACCATGGTATATTAAATATCATCTATATGAACTTACACATACATTGAGCAGTCTTTCCCGCTGACCTTTTGTGGGTCAGTCACAAGCCTGGTACCATAAAAAACATGCAGCAGTACCTCCTTCCCATTAAAATGAATGAGGAAAGTAAGTGCTGTATGGAGGGGGTCCCAGTGGACTCACATCCTGAGGTAATTATCTGTTAAGACACACGGTACATTTTATTCAGACAAAAGCCAAGGTCAGCACTACTGTACTGTATTAAAGCCAGTCTTAATCTCTGTCACTGTCCTCCTTGTAGCTTGACTGCAGCTGTGAACTCAACCAAGACGGTTTCTTATGCACAGCCGTCTTTGCATTGCCCTTCAGTATATCCAACAGCTTTGTCTCAAACAGAGTAACATTTTGAAGTAACAAAATAGTCATAAAGGGATACTCATGTTAACAGTTGAACAAGCATGGAAGTGATCTGCATATAAATGCTACAGAGTTCTTATAAATTACTTTTTCAGAATAGATTCCTCGATACTGTGCAACAACAAAATCTCAAAATCTCTAATCATTACCAATCATTAGTGGTAGTTCTTACACCTATTTAGTGTATTCAGTAACAGCAGTTAGAGTTAGAGTCTCATCAGTCAGATACTTTTCTTGAGTCAGTACTTCACTTAAAAAGTAAAAATAGTATTGCAGACAATTTCTTGAACATACAGTTAGGGATTTGTCAAATATATTGATACTGCAATACAGAATAAAGATACAATAAAGTCTAACTCCACAAATTCTATTATAACGTAGCATGATTTTGGCAGACAGCTCACCATGTTGTCATGTGACGTGAGAGCAACAGTTGGGGCAGTAATGTACTTCGAACCTGGTTTGCCATCCGCCACCAAAGAAGAGTGTCAACAAGAAAACATGGAGGAGAAATTGTTAAAAAGTACTGGTGAACAACAAGCAGTGCAAGAAGTGATCCTGAAAAGTTTCCGGGTTGAAATAAGGAAGGCCTGACCACCAACAGAGATTCTCCATATTCAAAACGAAGTTGCCTTCATCTACAAGCACAAAGTTGATATTATTAGAATATTTCAGTCATAAGACCTTCTTTCTATAAAGTCTACCTAAGTGAAACAGTAATTAGATCCAAAAAGCTTGCATTCAGTAATTATGCAATGAACATAAATCTGTGAGCACAAAGCACAATCAGATGAAAGGAGGGTATACACCAAACACGAATAAGGATTTCACAGAAATACACAGAAGTCACAGTCAATATCACAGAAGTGTTTTGTTTTTTCATTAAATTCCAAGGTAGTTTTAGAATGATGAAGTAGGACTTTTGTTCCTTATGTATTTTCCTGGCACTGCAGAAGTAGAGTATGGCCGGCCAGCGCTCTGGGAGAACCTGTCGGGAAGGGTTAGCATCCAGTCTGGACCCAACTAGGTCAGTGGCGAGCCAGCCTTCATTTGTATGCAAATCCATGTAGATTTGCTGCTGATAAGGTTGGTTGGATCTTGAGGCATGAGTGGGTTACAGGCACAGAGGATCCAGGACAAAGTTTATATTCATCTTCATATCCTACTCAGTACTAAGCCTGGAGTCTTTTATTTTCTAACTTTTACTCTTCGGGGAAGGTCACCTGAGCTCTGTGCTCTTTTTTTTGGTGATAATTTGCTTCATTCTTTTAACTCAGTCACTCTTCCAGCTAACCTGTGCAACATCAGATATTTACTGGTGGGATTCAAAACCTGTGACTCTCAGATTAAAGGATAAAGAGAATACCGTTTATGTTTCCATTGAAACAGAGCTGAAAGAAGATGGAGAAAAAAGCAAACATGATAACGCCTCATCAACCAAGCTAATGTTGTGTATCCCAGTGATCACTGAGTGTTTCCATGCACACATGATTAAGGATACTGGCTCATATCCTGGTGACCACCATCCTGATCTGATTTGTGTATATACGGTAGACAATGCCAACAGGGTTTGTTAGAATAAAAATTTGCCTTGTTCTGTTCTGAAGCTGACACCAGCCTTTAATCTATAGAAGCCAGAAGCTGTTTCTGCACAGATGAAGTAAGTAACCCTAACCCTAAGTCAGGCTACAAAGTGTTAAAAGTCAAAACGTCAGTGTTCTCACATGTCACTTTATCTTATTGAGCACTTCATAAAAAGAAAGTTTATGAATGGGATTCCTTCGTGGCTCAAGGGTTAAAGCTTCAACCACGAGCCGCCGTCCAGCTGGGGACCATCGCTGCATTTCATGCGCCAATTTCCCATTATCTTTTTACAGTGGTCAACCTAATACCTGCATACAATGCCTAAAAATAGCTTTTAAAAAGAAGGAAAGAATATGACCTTCTACTTTTATTATGTCAACCAAATTGCAAAAGCAATACATGAGATTACAGAACAGCTTCCAAATAACAAAAGCACACGCATTTTTTGCCCTACAATATTTTAACTGAGGTTTAAATTTTTTTGTTTCTACAAAACCTGAACTTGATTCATAATGCCCAGCTTTTCCAATAATATCACAATGATAATGTGGTCTTAGCTTTCTTATAGCATTGGCACAATATCTTTCTCAGCTCATTTCCATATCTTTTAGTCATGTATCATTAGGTGAAATGCTTCTCTGGAGTGTGGTGTTCAGAAATTCATTGTTTTTGCTCAAGGACACTTTAACAGCACAGATGATCATTGATAGTGCCATTGGCAGCTTCAGGATCAACGTGTGACCCATATATTTTCATCAGGATGCCCTGGCTGAATGAACCAAAACAGTCCTATTGCCTTTTGTAGTAATCATTCCTGACAGGGTTATCAGTGCAGTACTGTACATTTTCCCAGCCATGAAGAACCCACAAATACATTACTACTTTCACACAACGATAATTAAAACATTTGTACAATCTAAAAAGTTTTCTCCAAAATTGTACTCATATAGAAGGAAAAAAACAGTGCTTATTGATTTGAGAAACTAGGCATATAGATTGTAATAATCCACCCCTCTGAGCCTATTATCTGCTCAGGCTAACAAATTTAGATTTCACCCACCAGGACCTCCCCCATCCATCTGTCAGCATGCACTTCTCCCAGCCGAGTTGGGGACATGTGAATGCCACACTCCATCAAGCATGTCAGCTTGTAGATTACACTCCAGACAGCTCCACAAGACTTCTCCATTACCTCCACATCAAACCCCAAATTAGCTGAACAGATCAGCAGCGGAGCTCTGACTGTCCACACTCATTATTCAAGCATGGAGAGGGGGAGAGAATCTTTTAACCCAGTGTATGTTGGTTTGACTACTGCTGAAGTAAATGTAGCCATCAAAGCGTGAACATCCTGCCAAAATATCTGTGAGGAAGATATTGAACCACTACCAGCTTAATCATTTCAAGTGGCTCTGGATAAGGGCTGAATTAAACACGTAATATTTGAGGATGGCTAAAGTAGTGTGTTTCATTGAAGTCCTAACACTGTTGCACTCCACCAGGTGCACCACTGGCTCAATATTTGTGCAGGGGAATATGGTTATAGGATATCTGCATGCTGAGTTCTGGTGCTGCTGACCTGGCAAACATTTTAAGCTGCAGGACTGCTGTTTTTTCCCACCAGTTTATATGTAGAGATCAGGTGAGGTGGGTTATGTTTTGCCCTGTTTGGTGCCCACTTGGTATTAGAATTACACGCTGTTCAGTGTTAATAAGAGTTGAAGCTGTGTGCTGCGGTCTTCCACATTAAAAAAAAAGTGTAGGTGGAACGCTTTTAGACACTTTTGCCTCTGCCTGGATCCTTGCTTACGCTGCTAAAAGACCTATCTGTTTGCTCATTAGCGTGATTGGTGGGGTGTGTTAACTACCAACCGTTTTGAGACACCGTCTCTCCCAAACGCCCAAACGGTCATCTGAAGGTTAACACGATCTTCCAGGCCTCCTCTTCTCTTACTATTGCAGTGGTGAGAAGATTTGTCTTGTGTGATTTTAGTTTCTTTTAGTTTCAGTGGATTTGGACTCCCTACCCCAGGCCAAGCTTGGTTTGTTAACAGTAGCTAGTCTTGGTGGTGACTGATGCACATTTTGTATGTTTTATTGGTGCCGTGATAGTGAGTTCAGGCATCTGATTTTAAAGCAGCTGTGATTGATATTTTTATAATTAAAGAGCTTCAAATGACAGTGTGAAAACAATGTGAAAGGGGATGAACCGACAGAATGATTACTCAAATCTGTAGCTCCCCTCAGCTTTACAAACCTTTACAGCAAATTTCACCTCATTGTTTAGCTGTCCGGCCAGCAACTTTACTTTTTTGTTTCACTCTCGTAGTGGGGTTTCCAACAGCAGAGGGCCACTAAGGTGAAAAACCCTATACTGCTCCCCACCAAACAGACAAACACAGCTAGTGAAAAGCTGCTGAACACAGTAGGAGCCAAATAACCAGATATTTCCGTCTTGCTAGAGACGCAAAACTAGAATATTGGACAGGATTGACTTGGATTCACAATGAATGACAATATTGATCTGTAACTCTTGATCACCAACAAGTTGGCAGTAGCAACTTAAACGGTGATATGTCAGTGTTGTGTTCGCACCTTGTTTCTACTGCAGCCGTAACTCTATTAGAACATTATACTCTAAAAGTTGGAAACCTTGTGGCTATAAAGACACGATGCAGAAATTGTGCCAGTGTATGTACAATTAAGCAAAGTCTTCCAGATAGGTAGGTAAGATAGGTAATTTTCTGTATGTCAAATAATTTCTCATTGACTGAACAATAATATTCCTTAGTCACAGCTGCACTTTTCCGTCAATCTCAAAGTGTGCATAGAGTTTTGTTTTTTGTTATGTTTTTAACTCAGCATTTGCCAAATAGCTGCTTCGTAGAAAGGGAAAAGAGTGAGAGAAGAGAGATGGAGGTTGACAGGTTGACACTGACAAAGAGAAAACCAAAGGCACAGACAGAGAGACAGTTCCCTGGGAAATTCCTCTGAAAAAAGAAAAACGCCGGTACTGGAGAGAAACTGTCTCTTAGGAAATGTCCTCTGTCTGTGCTGATGGTCCAGATCAACAAGGCACTAAGCTTTTAAGATCAAAAGACGTTGAGATGAGTTGTTCTTGACTCTGAACAGGTAGCTGAAATTCCTGAGCATATTACAAATATTACTGTACCATGTGGTCACAATGAACACTTTTTTTTACTGCTCTGCTCACATTTTACATGTGGCTGAACTATGCAGCCCCTCAGTGTGAATGTTTGTGACAGTGTAAGATAACGAGTGACAGAAAAGTATTCGTAAAACATACCTTGCCGATTAATAACAGGTATAAAAAAAAATGAAAAGGTAATAATACATATGACTCCAGCTTTTAAGTCCCAAAGTCGGTGAGCTATCATTAAGTTTTTTTTAACATTACAGCATTCATTTGTACATCGTAAACAACCTTGATTCATGTCAGTGTCCTCTGATAACTTGCTGATAGAGTAACCATACTGAATTTGTCCTCTCTCTCTTTTTCTCTCTGGCAGGCCTACTCTGTCTATGATGAGGAAATTGGTTATTGCCAGGGTCAGTCGTTCCTCGCTGCTGTTCTCCTGCTGCACGTGAGTCAACTCTTCAACCATCCAACCACCGAGCCTGCCTTCTCATGGTTAAGACAGTGCACCACACAGATGAATAGATAGATACAATACATACACACATCGTCCAAGCTTGGGTTCCAGCCAAACAACACTTCATGTAATTTGATACAACACTGACTATGACCTCAAAAGTGTTGCTGGGTCAATTAATCTGTGACACAGCGTGAACAATTTTATTGTTATGTTGTCTTCTTTCTGTAAATGGACATACTACACATTCTCAGCAACATCACTCGTAAAGCCTAAAAATAAAACTATTACATTTACCTCCTTTACATTTCTGGAAAAAGCCCCATGCTTTCAAAATAAAAGCTCTGTGCCTGGTTGCATAAAACCATTTAGGCTAAGGTTGCTCTTAAATATTCATCTCAGGATGCCTTAAAAAATTGAATTGTATATAATCACCATAAGGATAAATAATGTAATCCCACCCCTTTTGAATGTTGTTGGATCGCTTAGTGTTTTGCCCATAGCTAGAGGGTCTTAAGTAACCATTTTCCTTCAAATCATGTGTGGAACGTGAGACAGTGGCTGAGTTTATGTTGACCAAAGAGAAGGAGGGGGAGATAAGAAGACACATTTTTGGGAACAGGAAGAACCCTCTGGACACTATGAGTGATGCGTAACTGGTAGAGAGTATAGATTTGATGTCGCTAACTAGCCAAACATGAACAAAGCTCTGTCTCATATATTAACGTAGTGTTAGTGTGTTGTTTCATTGAAGCTCACCAGTTTTTGTCAACTCCTGTTGATGTTTGGCTTTCTCCTATCTTTCAGCTCCGGTGCATTTCACAGCAAGATTTCTCATATTGACTTTCTCATTTACTTCTTACCCAGTTCTGCTTGTTTGAGTTTGTTATGGCTGGGTTAAATTTACTTTTGATTATGTGCTTGCCCTTTCCATATTCCTGTCGCTTTTCCTCATTCATGTACCTTGGTGCTAATACAGACTGTGTTTGAGGACAGCAGCCTGACAATTTTAAAGGAAGGTTAACAGTTAAACAAAGAAAATATGTCAACATTGTGCAATGCACCTGCACCTCACTGCATCTACAGAAATTAAGTCTGTTAGCTTGTGCTAACTGTAATATCGAGACGATGTAAGAGACTAAATAGAAGCTGAGAGAGAGAGAGAGAGAGAGAGAGACATAAAGAACGACTGGCTGAAAGGAAAGTTGCTGACCAGTGGAATGAAAACATTCTACAGCAGAATTATGTGGATGAATAGCAGGAGTGAGAGAGTGTGAAACAAGGTAAAGCTGAAAGCAGGAGGAGACAGGACCATAGCAGACAATGAGGAGTGGGAAAGAGGTGGACAAGACACTTATTCACTCTCACATTTATTTTCAAGGACATTGGCAGACACACAACTCTTAAAGAACCCCTGCTCGTTATCTCCCACCTCATACTTTTTTTTTTTTTCTGTTGTTCAGTGTTTCTTTTCTGTTCAAAGTGTGTTGCAACTTGTCTGCGTAAAACACACCTGAAAATTTATTTGGGGAAGGTGTTGAAAGACAGATGGAGGAGAGGCAGAGGAGTAAGATGGAGGCGGGAGTCCCAAAAGGAGGAGGTAGAGCGGTGGAAGTTTGGTTGAGGTCCAAATGACAAGGGCAGCAGAGGTTAGAGAGGAGGAAGAGTAGAGAAGAGAAGAGAGTTCAGGAGGAGGTGGGCTGAGGAGAGATTGTTGGAGGGTCATGGAGGAGAGATATGGACGGGTTTAGTGACGACAAATGATGAGGTGCAGAAGAGGGGAGACAGGAGTAAAAGAGAGCAGACAGTGGAGGAAAACAGGGGAAAGTTATAGAGGAATTAAGGTGGCGAGGAGGAAGAGGAGAGATAAAGGGGACAGCAGCAGTAAAAGAAAGAGAGGTTATACAGGAGTAGGAGGCAGACGGGTTATAGAGGAGGAGGAGGAAGAAGGGAGAGGTTATGGGGGAGATGTCAGGAATATTAATAGGGGTTCAGGTTTACCTGCAGGAGCCCATTCAGCCCCAAACACATACTGTCACTCTGATTAAATATCACCTCTCCATCTGCGTGTGCGTGTGTGTGTGTGTGCGCGTGTGTGCGCGCGTGTGTGTGTGTGTGTGCGTGTGCGTGTGTGGAGAAATAAACCCACACAGACACGCATAGTTTTAAGCTTTCTCTCGTGCCTCTTATCTCCATTTATCCAAGTATCACACACTCACTGACTGAAGCACACAGAGGCAGTGAAGCACTCACATAAAAACATGTTTTTGCGCACACTTGAACTTGCATGTGCAAACACCTTGAAGTTTGTCCCTTTATGTCATGCACACCTCCAGCTTCTTCTTTTTGTGTTCTTTGGCCTTTATTTAGAGTCAGTCAAATAATGCCAGAAAATAATACGTGTCATTTGATCGTCCTGAAGGAGCAGATGGATGGGGCTTACCAAAACCTTGTAAATATAATTTAGCCCTGGTCTGGTAGCAAAACAGTGTCTCACTGCAGCTGAAATGCAGATAGAGATAAAAAAATGAATCTGTTTCTTGTCTTGAAGACTGCGTGACCGCCAAATGTGGTTTGGGGAGCCAAACAAAATGTCCTTTGTGGTTTCCTTTGTGGCAACAGACCTACAGTTTGGACAGCCAGCTGTTCAGAGTTTTAGCTGTCGTTTATGGTTATCCATGTGCTTTCAGATGCCTGAGGAACAGGCCTTCTGTGTGTTGGTGAAAATCATGTATGAGTACGGCCTCAGAGCTCTCTACAAAAACAACTTTGAGGATCTTCACTGCAAGTTCTACCAGCTGGAGAGGCTGATGCAGGTTAGTGATGCAATGTTTTATAATATTTGAAATGTAGTGGAATATTACAATGCAATGGAAAGCAACATAATGCTTAGAGGACGACCCTGACAGGATGGATGGAGAGACAGGTGGATGTAATTAAGTTGTGAAGTGGCTGCTGGTGATGTTGTTCCCTGTTCCCATTTCAGTTTTAGAAACATTGGACTCTCCTGGATAATGTAACAATCCTACAGGTTCATTTTGTGGCCACCAGTTTTAATCATTTGAACTTCATTTTTGAGAAATCATGCTTTGTTCGTCATTTTGACATGCGGATGGCCATAAATACTGCAATATCCATGATCTTCGGCCGCTGTTACCAATTAGAAGAAGCCACTCAGGGGTATGAATTCAAAATGCTTTCTAGGTGCAGTTGATAAACATCAGGCCATATTTGCTGACTTGATCCAAAAATCACCCAGAATTGATTTAAGCTGCAGATTGTGTTTTTCTCAACAGCATGATCTTTAGCGTTCTCTCAGAATTTGAAACTCTGTGATCAGATGGTTCTTACTGAAATGCACTTTGAGGGCTCATAAGTAGTAACATCTACCTTGAAGTTTTTACCTTCACAGGCTTGAAGCTTCAACTTTTTTTTTTTTTTTTGAAGGACTGATCAGTTAACTGGGACAGTTCACTTCAATCCGAGTCATAGAAGTGCGTCAACTGTGGCTTACAAACATTGACTGTGGGAAACATTTATGGGAATTTTCCTTCCAGAGCCTAAGGCTCTCGAAATTGCTCCCTCTATATGGCTTCAGCTCCAAGTCTAGAGATTCCAGCTCTTTTAGTTACCATTTGACTGAGCTCATCAGTAAGAGTAGCTTTCGGCTCCCAAACGGGTCTTCATTTAGTACCACTTCTGGCTTTTTTAATTTAACCAAGATAAGTAATGTTTTGACCTATGATTGGTATGTGCACTCATATATCACTTTTTAGATATAATCATACTAAACTTTATGATTTTGTGAATTTTACATTATTTCTGAAATAAAGACCTTAAATAATGTCAAAACGTCAAAAACTATTACACATGTGTATTGAACAATGTATTTATAGTGAACCATGTTTTGTATGTTGGCGACTGGACCAATATACAGTAGCCACCGACTATACTTGGCTCTTAGTGTTATTACCAAAGTGAGACATTTCTGGATGATATATATCAAATACATTATAGGATCATGATATTATTCTGTCTTGTATTGATTTACACAAAAATGACAGAAATCGCTCCCATCTTTCACTTAAAGGAACTGGCTCATAGTGCCGACTTATTCGCAGCGGATACATGACTATACGAGTCATTCCAGCTCATTCATTGATTTCGGACACCTCTGGTCATAGTTGAAGAAAATGATAATTCTCACCTCACTAAGCGGCAGAAATTCAAAGGATTTGGCCTCGGGGGCACTACAATTACAGCTTAAAATTAAAAAAAGGTAAATCAGTCGTTTTTTGTTTAAATGCCATGAAATTCACTTCACATATCTGACTGTCCTTGTTGTACAGACTAGTCTCGAGGACCACTAATTTACACTAGACTTGATTTTCCAACATTTTGACTTTCTTGAGAATAAATGGCCCTTCGGATGTTTCGTTTAGTTAATGAGTGAATGCATGGTTTGGACAGTTTATCATACTGGGCGCCACTAAAAAGAAAAGACCAGCCGACAGTCAAACAGCCCGCTATACAATGTATTGCATTTTCCATAAAAGCAAGAAAAGTTTGATAATACTCTAATATGTAGAGCATGTTACCAATGATTGCATCATCCGCTGGGGGACGGCGTGTTTGTTGTTACCTTGTTGACTCATTTTCGCTCACAAAATGTAATAGAATATAATAAGAAATTATTCTAAGTCTGTGTGAGACTTGCCTTCTCTGTAGGCTAAACAGCATTCTTCCTGTCTGTTCAGGCTGATGATCCCGGTGCTTTTAAAGTCCCATCCCACTCAGGTATTAAAGCCGAAATCCACTCGCTGAGTAGAGTTTAATTTGGCCCTGAAATCCATCCTGGCCCTGCAGGCAGTCGTCTCTCGGCATCAAGATCAACTCAGTTAGGATCGACCAAATGCGCTCAACCTAAGGACGTTAGCATTGACTGCTAATTATTAGTGCACAGGTGGGAGCTCACTATCTGATCCAGCCAGGTGTCATGTGGCATGGTAAGTGTCAGCTGCCAGAGTGGATCGCTGTCTGGCTAATTGAATCCTTTATTCACTGTACATGTAAGAACACTAAGACACACATGCACATGTTTCCACTTAAAAGCTACCACTGTCCTCCACGTGTGCTCAATGTTATTGTACCAAAACAGAAGTATATAAAGACAGATAAACTAGAGCGTGAGGAGAGTGAGGAAAGAGAATGATAAGTGGGGAAAAAGAACAAATGTTGGAAACCTCTTCAATTGATGAAGTACAGAAAATAATATAACACTGGCAATTCTGAATTCTGGGGCTCATACACTTTGTATGAATGAAATTGCTATACAAACGTATAATCACTCATCTCATGACAGATTTATAAATGTAGTTTAAAAGCTTTGTATGATATAGTAAATTTTCCTTTTCATGCGTTTACTGCAAGTTTAGCAGCGTGTGTGATGTATGAATAATGTCTCTGACTGTTTGGCAGCTGGGACGTGGCACTGAAATATATTATGTGTGTTTTTTAACTTTTCTTTGTTCTTTGGTCCCTCTTGAAAGAGATTATCATCTCAGTGAGATGGCGTGATTTAATAAAGTATGAGTGAAAATTAAATTATGTAAAATTGAAATGACAAGCAGGGCCATATCTTTATATGCTTTTAAGTGCTGTTTTATCTCATAAGTTTCTCCTCCTCTTCCATCTGCTCCTACAGGAGCAGCTTCCAGACCTGTGGTCCCACTTCCAGGAGCTGAACCTGGAGGCACACATGTACGCCTCCCAGTGGTTCCTCACCCTCTTTACTGCCAAGTTCCCCCTGTGCATGGTTTTCCACATCACTGACCTGCTTCTCTGTGAGGTACAACCGCACTGTTGTATTCTGGGAGTACAGAGAGTGATTTGCTCAACAGTGTCCAGAGTCCAATGAGGGGAGGGTCATCCTCCTAGAAAGATCAGAGGAGTAGTAAGGAGGTAGAAAGGAGGTCATGGAGGAAAGTAGTAGTGGCAGAGGTTACTAGGAAGTAAGGAGGGCAGGAATTAAGGTTAAGAGGAAGGAGACATGACAGGAAAAGGGGAAGGAGAAGGATGGATAGAGGAGTTAGTTCAAGTGTGCTGTTCTTTACTGACCAGCAGTCAGTGGCCACAAGTAGAGGGTAAAGCTATACCAGCATCTGTACTGATCAATCTGCATTCTGCTCTGTGGTTTGATCTAAGAGCTTCCCAACATAATCAGTGGGGATGCACTGATCAGGCTTTTAAGGGTTGATACGATCACTGATTTAATATCATTTGTCCTGATACCAATCACTGCTTGCTTCTTGTTCTAAAACATTTTTACAGAAAGCTTCTCTTTAGTGGGACCTTCTCCCAAAGCCAGGAGTTTACCTCATGTCCATCCCTCATGCTATTATTATCATGCTGTGACAGTCTGTACGATTATTCATTTTGTCAAATTCTGCGATACTCTGCATCCATTACATTAACTGTTATTAACTTGACAGAAATCTGCACAAGCTCATCTGAGATCAGAGATCACAGAGGATGAATGATAAAAAAGTGAACATTAAAATTGTATGTTTTCCTTCAAAGCTTGTTATTACAAAGCCATGCGGCTTGATGCAGCTTCTTAAAATAACATTCTGACATGCTGGCATTCATGGTGAGGATACAAAACTTAAAAAACATAAAAAAAGAAATCCTACAATCCTCTGAAGAGCTGAATTTCTTTTGTAAATCATAGCATGCTAAGGCAGACTCATGTTGCTTATCACACAATGGTCAACAACACTTTGAGTCTTTGTGGAGTTCATGTAAGTAATAATAACAACTACAATCGTATAGTGCCTTTTTTACAATGCTGCATAATGATTTACAGTAAAAACAAAATGATGGATAAATTCAATATAGCACCAAATACAAATCCAGAGAGTAAAACAGAGGCGAATAGGCAAGAATAAAAGTACTAAAAGCAAGTAGAACAATATATGAACAAAAAGATGCTGATAAAATATGCTTTATAAAAATGAGTCTTGCAGGGGTCCTGGAGAGGGCATCCCCTAAGGGCTCAGTAGTTCATGATCTGGATAACAATGAAGGAACATTGAGGGGTTTCTGAACCCTAACATAAGGTAGTTTTTGTTTGATGCTTTTATCTGATCTGTGGCTGTATGATTTGTGGACTCGGGTGAAGAGAGAAACAGAGCTCTCAGCTGAACACCACCTGCTGGTGAGTCGGATCAGGTGGCAGCTGAAGCTGCCAGATAGACCTGATGAAGCCAAATGTGTAATGAGGGTGTACTGGGACTGTCTGACTCAGGCTCTTGTCTAGAGGTGGAACATGCAGCTGTGAAAATAAATATTGTGTTTGGAGGATGTAAACCCAAGGTAAAAGTGAACCAAGAACAAGGCTTTGAGGAACACCACATTTAACATGACCAGATGAAGAAGAGGCATCACTCAGCAAATATTCTACAACTGTCTGCTTGTCTCTCCCGCTAATGGAGTATATTTATGTGTGAAGTTGCCTTGTTGTTCATTACATAAAACATCAAAAGTCAGTCTTATGTTTCTTCTCCCCTCCATCCATCCCTCCCCCTTTCTCCCCCTCCCTCCCTCACTCACTCCCTCTGTCCTCCTATTGGCCTCAGGCAGAACAATTAAAAGTTTCCCAGGTCTTTCTCACCCAATGAGCCGCATGATGAGAATCTGCTCGTTAAACCAGAATTCTCATCTCCTGCTTCCCTCTCTGTCTGCCCTCCTCTTTTTGGCTTTCTCCATCATCTTCTCCTGCTTGTTTATTGCTTACTTTCTCCATCATCTTGTCCTCGTCATTTCTCTCTTTTCTTGCCAATTCTTGAACAACATTTTTTGCTGTATGTTTTCTCTCTTCTTCTGTCTCTCATTTTGTGTTCTTTGGCTCAAACTAATATTTATTTACACACTAGTCTCTGTATCATTTTTTTTTGTTTTTTCTCTTATCTTTTCCTTTTTCTCTCTCTTTATACAGCTGTCTGTCATTGCTCGCTGTCTTCACCAGGTGTACTTGTTTGCTCTTTATTCATTTTTTTTGCACTTTTCTTTTTGTTTCCCTTTATCCCGTCTGTCCTCGTTCTCTTTGTGTGAACTTTTTTCTCATCCCTTTTATTTATCGCTCCCTCAGTCAGCTGTTGTTTGTCCTTGATGAAGTCTCCTCAGCAGTTTACTTTGATAATTCTGTTACTCTTTTCCTCTCTACTGCTCTTTCCCTTCACCCAACTGTCTTTTCTTTTTTTCTCGTTCAACATCTAGAAACTTTAATTCTTGTGTTTTGCCACTGATAAAAGAGACTACTAACCAAGAGTCTTACTGGATGGTGGGGAGTCCCAGGCTCACACCTTCGTGTTGTGTGAGGGTTTTTTAGATTATATATGAGTCTCTTTAGACTCATTGGTTCTTACCACTTTAGTTATCAGTAACCATTCAGTGCTGTTCACTGTTATTTTAAACAAAGAATATCACATTTGCTGTGGTTACAAGCTGCTAAATGATCCGACCTCTGTATTTATTTAACTCTGCTCGACTCGCATCTTTTCTCTCTTTTTTTGTGCTTGTCATGTTTATTCATATTTATGCTACTTATGCACATTTGAATTATGCACAGCTGCTTCGTCAGGAAATAAAAAAAAGAAGAATGAAAAACTATTCACAGCAAAGCGAATAAACCACACACGCACGCACACACAAAAATTGAAATATCTAAAGAGAAGCAGATGTTACTTTTGGCGAAATTCAAAACTCAGTCAGTACGGCACCTTATCTCATCAGTAATCCAAAATAAGCAGCTACAGGAGCCCATCGCTTTAAAAACATGTCTGTCTTTAAATGGAGTTTTGCTGTTATTTTTTCCATTGAGTACACTTTTCATCATCATGTACTCTTGAGCCGTCACTCCTCCCTTGTCCCTTGCCTCATCACCTTTCCAGTCCATGTCATCATATCTCCCCTTACTGTATGTTTATCTCTCTTTTCCCTGTGTGAATCGGTCTTGCTCGGCTACACACACTCTGAGATTATCTTCCT